>NC_135705.1:7028919-7686061 GCF_964276395.1 Gasterosteus aculeatus
CCACTATATACCACTACGTCTCTGTAACTTACTGTACCCTTTCATATTTAGCATGCATACACGTAGCAAGGTCATTTGGGGATTTGCAGTGGTCTAATTCCTTGTGCACTTGTGTTTTAAGTTTAATATCAAGTCTGACTCTGGGGAGAAACAGTCTTTCTCACACGGTGAAAGTTGTTGGCCATCCGGTCGTGTTGCCTCGAGGGTTCGCTCGTCGAGTGGCCTGCTGGACTCTGTCAAATTCGATAAGCAGCAGTACGGCCGCCACGCGTGAAGTAGATCAGCCGAGTGGTTCCTGAGGGTCAGATGGACAGACAGACGAATGAACAAGTTTCTACAGTTCAGCTGCGTTTCCATTTTAGTTTATCTTAAAATTCTGCACATTGTTTTGGTGTGAATAAGATGATGGTGTCATTCTTTGCATGTTCATTTCCTAGTTTGCTTGGATCGGAATCGTTTAATGATCTTTGATCTTCGTACTCAATGTGGCTGCCAATATTAGTCTGCTCTCCTCTGTCTCAATCTTTCATGGCTTATAAACAAACACACATTAAAGATTTTGACAGTTGACAAGTGATTAATATAAAATGTATGTTCGGTGTCATTTAGTTATTCAAGGTTTGTATCCAAGCAAATGGTTAATGTGTTTTCCTTTACAAATTAAACATGCGTGTACAAATGGAATTTTCTTTGGTCCTTATGTGCCCAGAGCAACCATTGGGATGCTTTATCACAAGCATTTAAAACGTAAGACTTGTAGCTATTTCCTGGAATGGCCTGACAGTAAAGACTGAGAATGTTTGGTATGAATTTTCATGAAGGTTGTAGTCATTTATATAATATCATTAAAATATAAATATATGTAATACTAGTTAACAAGTCGTTAAAGAAAATGTGTGTACTTCTTCCCAGCTATCTTCAAAGAACCCTTTTTGTAGATGTTGTTAGCAGATTTACAGACCTGTTTATCATCCTGCTGCATCCTGGAAATTGAATTATCAGCTATTGGAAACCCATCCCTGCCCTGTCACTTCCCACTCAGCATGCGTCATCTATTGTATATTTAGTGTTGCATGATAGGTTGGCCGTGATTGCATGATGTGTTTGAGTCAGACTGAGCACCTTGTATATCATATCTCCTCTTGTTGTTCACTTTCATTCATTCTCATTTCTTACCCTCAATTATTTTATTCATTTATTTTCGAACCACACCACCTCCTAACGGCCACATCAGTCAGTTATCGTTCATAAAAGCAAGAGACAATCCGCATGGCGGTCTCGTCTCCACAGCTTCTCTTAACCGTTGTCCTGCCGCCCCCTGCTGGTCGGTACAGTCCAGACACACAGGGATTCTGTGAATGCGAGGGCTTGTTATGTGAATGGGCATGTCAAGACCCAAGCACATTTTCGGTATTACGTTCTGCTTTGGGCTCAACTGCTGCACTAAAACACCAGGTCCTACATAACAATAGACAACGATACTTATTCACTTATTTCCTTTACGTTTCCCTTTGCTGTTTTGCTTGTTTTGACGTGTGTTGTATATCATCTAATGTCGTTATATTTGATTCTATTAGGGGCACCAGTGAAATCACAGATTGTGGAATCATCACCACAGTCAGCAAAGAGAGCATCTGAACCGGCACCAAAGCCCAGCCAGGTCCAGAAACCTGCTCCAGGTCCAGCTCAGATTCAGAAGGGCCCAGTCCAGAGGGCCGCCTCGGTCACAAAGCCTCCAGTGCCGAGGCCTCCCCCTCCGATGATAAGAGCCCCGTCCGTCGCAAAGTCGGCCCCAGATTCTGCCTCCCCCCCAGCCAAAGCTTCACCGTCATCCCCGGCAAAAGCAGCAGGCGCGGCCGCTCCGGGCTCTCCCCCATCCAAAGCGGCGGCGGCTCCGGCCTCGGCTCCGGTCTCGGCTCCTCCCCCGGCCTCAGCTCCCACCACAGAGCAGCCCAAGCCACAGCCTCAGGGCTCCCCGACCCCGGCTCCTGGAAAACCCAAAGAGCTGCCTCCAAAACCCGCGCCGCCGGCGAAGCCCATTCCTCCGCTCCGCAGGAATTCCAAGCCACAGCTGCAGCCAAAGCCACAAACCCCGCCTCCTCTCAAAGCCACGCCTAAAGCCCAGCCCGCGGGCGTGTCCCCAGCACCCACCCAGGCCTCAGATACTGCGTCGGCTCCGGCCCAGGCCTCTCCTCCCCAAAACCCCGAGCCTGAACCCGCTGAAGCTGCCGCGGGCCCCGCTGAGGCCGAGGGCCCCGTGGACGAGCAGCCGGGAAGCCAGCAAAAGGCCCATCCTCTGCTGAAGTAAGAGCCGCACCGTTGTCACGCTGTTGATAATGCAAAGACGTGCATTTCAATGGGCCTTTTCTTTGAGTCTAGAACACACAAGTAAATGTGTTAATCCCTTCTTCTCTGGAAAGATAATGTTTGGAAATTCAATCGTCTGCCACATTAATTATCAATAGAATCTTTGTTTTAATTGTGTATTTTAGTGTCGGTCGAAGTTGCTGAAATTATTCAAATTAACACTTTATTTTAATCCTCTCTATTTAGCATTTATATTCAGTATATACGTATGTAATAACATTACAAGCAGATAGAGGGAGTTTGACGTGTGTATTGATGTATTTGTCCCAACGTTTTACCGTTGCATGTTCCTATGCTGCATATGTTTGACAAACGGGGATTAAAGTACAATGTTAACATTTTGGAATATTTTCAAAGGTCATTGTACAAATAGTGCATTTGTGACCTTTTTGGCCCTCATATTTCCCTGTTTGTCTCCATCCTTACTCTTCTCCCTTCACTCCTCTCTGCATCCCATCGTACCTGCCTTCCCTACTCGCCTCTCCCCTCTCTCTCTTTTTCCCTCCCCCTCCCCACCCAGTAAGTCCCAGTCCCTGACCAATGCCTTCAACGCCATCAGCGACTCCTCTTTCTTCCGCGGGGCCTCGAGCACCGGAGGCGACGGCCAAGAGGAGGTGAAAGCTGAGACCATCCGCAACCTCCGGAAGTCCTTTGCCAGCATCTTCTCTGACTAAGACACGGCCCAACCGTAGTCAGACCCCTTTCGATCCTGCCCCCCGCCCTCCCTCTCCCCTCTCCCATTTTACCTTTGGCCAGTGATGACTTGATTGACATTAAACGTGAACCAGTCTGAGATTAAACTTTGTGTGTTAACTGTACTGTATCCCCTCCGTCGCCGTCCCTCCTCTCCCCAACTTTCAGCTTCTCTGTGTGAGTAACAGTGAGGCCTTCTGGGTAGGATGTTCAGTGGATGAGCCAGAATGGACTGAAGGAGTTACGTCATTGATTTGGACAACAGAGTAGAATAGAATAACAAAATATTTATTTTCCCACTTGAAGGAACTCTTCCTGAATTATATAAAAGTAGAATATTCAATTCTAAATGGAATGTACATACAGTATATATATATATATATTTATGTATATATACAGTATATGAATAAAAACATGTATAACTATAAAGGGAGATAAGCCAATTATATCACAAAAGTCCTGTAGCACTTTTCGATCCACCTTTGTCAGTGACATAACTCTTTCATTCAGTGACTGTATTTATACATATTTAAAGAAAATAGTTGGATATTTGACATTTAATAGTTTCCCTTTCAGTGAATCAATTTGTCAGTAAGTGCAAGTGTGTGAGTAAAGAAAACTACTTTAAGTATTTCTTCCTGTGTGAATCCAGTTGTTGTGTCTTTGGTCCTCAGCGACTAACGACTGGGCTCGTCGGCGCCGCCCCCTTTTTTTGTCTACAAGCCTTGAAGTTCATTGTCGTGTGAGGGAGTCGCAAATATGTGTGTGTTTCTTCTGTGTTGTTATGCATGGCTCCTCCAAGTGGTTCGGTGTGACTTTTGGAGAAGAAGTGTTGAGTTTTGCACTCCGTTGCCTCTCTCTCTAGTTCTCTCGATGTTGTAGCCTTACTGTGAACATGTTTTCAATGCAGCTACGTGTCAGCTGTGCAAATTCATTCATTTATTATAATTGTTTGATGACGTACGGCAAGGATTGCAACTGCTGTAGTTTTAGGAGCTTTGGGATCAGACCTATGAGGTGCTGCACTGAATAAATCAATCCTAAATAGTAACTGGATGCATTTCAAAGAGTAAAAAGAATTATGTCTGTAGCTGTGACTGGTGATTTCTTATTTCACCTCTGTGTAGATCTATCAACAGTATTGTAACGTGTTGATCATTCTCATCAAAAGACATTGAGACAGTAGTGCAATAAACGCCTCGACGTCACTGTTGAGCGCTGTCACCCTCTTATAGATATAAATATGAGCATACATACAGGACCTGTGTATCTGTTAGACACCCAACTCTTACATTCCCTTTAAGATTTCTTCTAGTCACAACTTTCCAGGTGGCTTTTTAACTGCAGTCGGACGCGCGGCTCCAGTTTATTACGCCATATCAAACTGTTGGTTTCTGTGATTGATCCTGTTTGTGTTGTGGGACTTTAATTAACTAAAGGCAACCTGGAATGAACCCAGTACCTTGACTGGTCATTTTCAGCTGTGTTGCTGCCTTTCAAGTTCCTAAGTGTAAGAAACATAAATGCAAATCTCCACACCGCATCAACCTGTCCGCTTATACATTAACCTTGTTGCAAGTAAACTATAACATATTGTATTTTGTATGTATGTAAGTGTCATCTCAGGAGTTTATTTTTTGTAACATATTGACTTACTTATTATTTGACGCTCTCCAAGTCTATGGTACAGTAGTTCTTGTTTGTTTTGCACCGTGTTTTCATTTGTAACACAATACTGCTTTGCATGATCTGGTGACTGACGATGTTTCTTTCTGTACAGATAAAAGTCAATAAAGATGTGGTTCCATCATTCAAGTTACTTGCTGATGCCTGTGTCTTTGGCTTCAGGGTCAGTTTATCCGTCACGAGGAGAAAAGCTATGGCGGCAAATCACTGTCAAAATTCGAGAGCGCAAATCACAAACGATACCTCTCTGTAACCGTTGTGGACCGTAGATGACAACCAGCTACAACCATAATTTACCATCATTACTGGCACATTAAGACTGATGCGTCCAGCTCACGGTCTTCATGGTAAATGAATGTGTGAATATCTTGCCAACTTTCAATACGGATCGATTTTTGGAAAATCAAAATAATGAGACGCGCAGGCTCCTCATAGTTCGGTAAAGTTGGCGAGACATTCACAGATTCAGACTGACGGATCGGTATACTGGGAAGTAAGTAGTACAAATTGCGGCGAGGTGAATGTTAGACCAATGCTTTAAATGGTTTATGTTTTTTGATACCTTATCAGTTCATGATTTCCGTCAATGTGCCATAAACTGTTTGGTGCTGGTACGGAGTCTTCAGCTGAAGGGTGCGCATCATAAACCCCACCAGGATCCACACACCCCATGGATTCCTGGACACGCTGTCCTATAATATGCAAATAAATGCACAGATATGGTGCACTGAAAAATAAAACAAGTAAAACACCCGATCTTGCAGTCAGTTTTGAAGTAGCACAAACTCTGGACTGAGCTGCTTTTTAGCACATTGTGAGAAAATCAGCAAGTAAACCTCTGGGAAAAACTGCAGCATTAAAGGTAAATAACCACAAAACAAATAATGACTACTGTCCCTTACGTTGTATGCGTATGCCTTGGGCATTCAAAATGCCCAACCATCATTTTGTATCCGGTGTTTTCCTGCAGAATGTGAGTGACCATTTCATCCAAATAGTTGGAGTTGGTAGATCGTGGACTCTGATCATCAAAAATAACAAGACAAACGTCAGAAAAGACAACAAAAATCTCACCCAGCTCACATTACAAACAGAACATATTTAATAAAAGATGTACGTTGGTCGGTCTTAAACTGCAGTTTAAGATTTAGATTATTTTAAACGAATAAACTTTACAACAGTTCCTGGGATACTGTCCTGATCCTAAAATGTCATTGATTTGATTTATTGAAAATGATCTGTTTTTTAAACACAGGAACACCATGTGTTAGTTTAAGAGGTCACCTTCTGTCAACCATTATTTAATAAGTTCATTTCATGGCAGCCATGTAAAAAGTTCATCCCAGTTACCATCAATAAACATTACGTACATTTGTAAAAAGATATCATGCCACTTTTATGAATGAAACCAGGAAAACACACAGGACGCGATGACCTCATTCCGCACTGCAGCATCCTCCCAGAATCGTCCTCTGCACACTCCCAACACGTGTGTTTTTACGAATGTTTGAAGAATTAACCAAGGTTTATTTGCTTTTGCAAGAGAACTATCATGTTTTGCTAATTTGGTAAAAGGTTTTCTTTTTTGTGTGTAGTTTTGCAAAAATAGCCAATAGTTGCAAAAATCGTGCTTAAGCCAAGAAAACGGACAGTCTGGATCTGTTTGTCCAATTCTATGCCTCTAATTCACACATTTTGTCTCGTTTGTTTATCTCTTGTAGAACACAAAATGTAAAAGCAAAGATTTGCAGCGTTACAAGGTTTATGTGAGGCACATTGTATTGTTCAATGGACTCTGCTGCCTCCCAAGGATTTGGACCGATCATTTTACTTTGGATATTCGCACCAAATTGGCAATCCAAAAAAATGAAACCTTATGGTGGCAGTTGAGGGAAAGCCAGGCGATTTTTTTAAATCAGGATTCAACAGTTGTTGAGATATTATTTACTCTTTATACCTTCAACATCAAGATGAACGGTTCACAACACAACAAGTATAGCATAGTATTTTATGTACTGTATGAATATATTCAGTAGATAGGCTCCACCAATACAAATACACTGTGCACACATACACATTTACTCTAAATGCTTATTTGCACATTCTAGAAGGCTTCACTGGGACTCCGGAGATCTGACCTCCGAATAGAACGTTTCACCATGTTCCATGTTCTAGCTTCCATGTTCCACCACAGTCTAAGAACACACTGTGTGGCAAATTCACTCAGTTAGTTTGGTAGTTTAGGTTGAGAGCAACACACACTGAGGTTTTTCTGTTAGAAATCCCTTAAACATCACAATGTCTAAAGGGTCGGAAACGGGGAAGATGATTATGCGTTCTCTGGTCCCAAGAAGAGCTCGAGGTGAGTGAGGAATCCAGACAGAAGTCTGCATTTACTGCTGTCAATGGTTTATTGGACTTATGAGAAGGCTCTAATATGGAGTTGGTACCTTGAGCTGCACCTCTAATTCCTGTTGAGACCTGTTTCTTACGGTTGAACCCTGAAATGATAAAAGATGACCGACTCGTTCACACGAAATGAATGTTTCATTTTGTTTTTGTCGTCTGTAGATGGCAATGCAAGCTCATCGGACCAAAGTCCATCGTCAGAAAAGCAGATCCCGAAGAGGAGGGTGAGAAGAAACGCCAGTCTGAGAACAAAGACACTCATCAAAGTGTCCTGGCTTTCAAAAGCTAAAAGTGACAAGTCAGTGTCCAACTCAGCAGTCACTGGTAAGCCGATTGTGTGAAACTGCTGCTGGAGATGCATCCCATCATCAGTTAGGGACATTTCTCCCATATAGAGCCGGTGTCCTTTTTGGGAGGATCAGCTATACATAATGAAATATTCCTTTAACTAAGATTCAGCCCAGCAGAAAAGACACTTTGAATGCCAAATGATTCTGTCCACGTTGGTGTTGTGACAGTCAACAAACTGACAATCTGTAGGAAGCTGCAACACCGTTGTGGAGGTGGTTGGCAAGAGAGGCACCAAGAGGAAGGTCGCCGCTGCTGATGGAGGACCGAGCAGTAAGAGGAGGAGGCTGGACACAGAGTCCAGAGAGTCTGTAGGAAGCTGCAACACCGTTGTGGAGGTGGTTGGCAAGAGAGGCACCAAGAGGAAGGTCGCCGCTGCTGACGGAGGACCGAGCAGTAAGAGGAAGAGGAGGCTGGACACAGAGGACAGAGAGAACCAGGGAAAAACCCAACAAGGTCGGTAGTTTGGCTTCATTACATCAGTGTGAAACTATAATTGGAGTCATTAGGTAGATTCATATTAGAGTTTAGTATGTAACATTTAACACAAACTGTAGTTGGTGTCACTCACAAATAAATTAAAACAAAATATTTGTGTCTTTTCAGAAGAATTTGAGGCTAAATACCAACAGCTGGGGAAGCTCAACGAAGGAGGATGTGGATCTGTGTTTGCTGGACACCGCCGAGCAGATAAGCTCCCTGTAAGTGTTACACGCACGCGTGCCCACACACACACACAATCACACATACAATATGTTCAGGAAGTGATAAGAAAAAAGTCTTGTTTCTATCTCGCAGGTTGCCATCAAACACGTCCCCGACAGATACATCTACTGCAAACACGTGGTGAGTGAGCGACACCTGCGGCTGTTAAAATGTTCTATATTCTACAAGCTGCTTATCACGGAGGAATCGTGGGCCTCTTTAATTCTCAACTCCCATTTGATATTTCAGGACAACGATGGGAAGCAGATCTCCATAGAGGTCGCCGTCATGTTAAAGCTGGCGGCCGACTCAGACGGAACATCGCCACACATTCGCATGCTGGACTGGTACAAGTTGGACAAGGAGCTGATCCTGGTGCTGGAGAGGCCGATGCCTGCCGTCGATTTCTATAACTATCTCAGGCGAAAAGGAGGATTCTTGAGAGAAGAAGCAGCCAAGGTGAGCTGCTGCGATCAGCTCAGAGTCACAGCGGTGAGAACGTGTCAAACCGTCCGCCTCTGATCCCTCGTCTCTCGCTCTCTTTTGCGTCCTTCAGGTCATAATCAGCCAGCTTGTCGATGCAGCGATTGATCTCAAAAACAAGAACATTTTCCACCGTGACATAAAGCCAGAGAACATGCTAATTGAGACGAGCTCGGACGTGCCACGAGTTCGCCTCATCGACTTCGGCTTGAGCAGCTTCGACGAGAGTGACACATCTTACAAGACCTTCTACGGTAAGACGTCTGGCTCTTTACCGTCTGTGACAATACAACAAAGTTTCTCATCCTCTCCGTCTTTTTATTATGTCTGTATCTTCCAGGTACTCTGGTCACCCCAGAGGTTTTCCGGAAAATGAGGTACAGAGCCGGACCCACCACAGTGTACCAGATCGGAGCAGTCGCTTTTAAGGCCCTGGCCTCAGAGAACTGTTTCAACAGGGTGAGGTTGTTGAAGAGGAATCAGCAAATACCCAAATTCATCTCCAAGAGTAAGAACAATAGTAAAATCATACTTGACCGACACAAATCTGCTCCTTTCATTTCACATTCTGATGATCTCACATTTCTTCTCCGTGTCTCTCCAGCTTGCAAGAACTTCATCCAGACGTGTTTGAGTGTCGACCCTGACGACCGTCCCACCGTGGAGCAGCTCAGGGTCCACCCATGGCTCAAATAAGTCCCCCTCCCCCATGGCTCAAACAAGTCCACCCCCCCCACGGCTCAAATAAGTCCCCCTCCCCCATGGCTCAAACAAGTCCACCCCCCCACGGCTCAATAATTGTGACGTTGCACCACCATACCAGCTCATGTGGGAATACAAGCAAATAGGGTTAAAAATACAAACTCTATAATATTCATACTATTATTTCCAATAACATTCATAATGATAATACTAATATTATTATTATGCCATCTTGAAATGAAAAAAACGAAAAAATGACGCTAGGATGGGGTAGGTGGCGCAATGCACCTTAATCGGTTTCTAATCTACCCTTATTCAAAGAAGAAGAAGAAGCAGCAGCAGCAGCAGCACAAGCAGCAGAAGAAGAAAAAGAATAATTTTAAACCGTTGTTCTTGTCATTTACTTTCGCAAAGTTTGCGAGCAGTTATCAAATAAATTGCGTGTGGTTGGTTGTACCAAAAGCACAAAATAAAAAGTTAAGTGGCTTTTTGCTTCAACAGACGTGCCGGTTTGTCTGAGCTCAATTCAAACCAACAGCGTCTGAGTGTTTACCGCCTAATTGTTAACGTTAATTAAGCTTAATGGCTGACATTTGGAACACGGATACCGGTGAAGCTGTGTATCGACCCCGGGATGCTGTCAGGAACCTGAGAATACGGTAAGTAACGTTAGCTAACGGCAACGTCATTAGTTAAGCTCAGCGTCTCTGCAAAACCTCCGATGAGTCAATCTTCGTACTGGACGATCCTCGCTATCGAGTCTAAAGCGTCAGTGGTTGTCATGGTTCCCACGGCTGATGAAAAAAGGATGGCGAGTTGTGTTGCTTCGACAACCGCAGCAATAACAGCGATAAGCTGAAGGATGAAACTATTCTTTATGGGTTGACAAAATATTGATCCTTCCTCCTAAATTATATATATATATTATTTTCTGAACTCATTAAAAGGTTGACATATAACACGGTGTTTATTTATCCCCTCCCTCCCTCCCCTTATTTAGAGCCCGTGTGGAGAAGGTGACCTCCACAGCTGACCTCTGAGCATCTGCAGCAGCACCATCTGTCCCGGCCAGACGGAGGAGCCATAGAACTGGAATATCCTCACCTCACGAGATCCAGACAGGTACAAATATTTGCATTCTGGGAGAAAGACTGATGGTGAAACTGATTCTAGTAGGATCTATATTATTAATAACAATAATCATAAATAAACATTTGGATTTCCTTGGGTGACTTCCAAATGAATAACGGACTTGTCGGTTTAATAGTCGTTCAAACTATTGCAATTTGTTTTTCCCTTTTGGGAGGAAATGTGTCTCTAACTCAAACCACAGCAGGCCTTGATTGTATGACTCCAATGCAACAGATATTGTGTACAAGTTTTGGGGTCGCATAATTTTATTAACTCAGCCTTTCGGTTACTCCGTCAGCAGGTGATAACGAGGAGGAGTCAAGGAGGTCAAGACCCTGAACAAGGCCGACGCAATCAGCGGATTTTCACATACGCCGATCATGGATGCTACCACCAGCACTCCAACAGCTAGTAGGTTATACTCGTACGTCAACACAGTCATCCAGTAATTTTGCGTTACAATGTTATGTAATTACAGACATTTTTCACATATTTAACTACTGACGTCGTTTGTCATAAGATTAACTCGTTTTGACACCTCAAGGTTACTCAGACACAAGTTGAACTGTAAACAATAGTTCAATATGCCTCTTTGTTGAAGAGTGGGATACGTTTCAAATGCTTTATTTATTAATTTCTGCTTTTGTTATTTTATCAACCTATCCTCGTGGAATAGTGGAATATTTTTTGTTAACTTCTCAGTTTAAGTGGATTATTATTTAACCGTAACCTTATTTGTTGAACCATGGTATAAATAAACTACAGGTTAGTAAGAGCTGAACTGCTTCATTTAACTGACTTCAACGTCCACTGGAGCCGACAGAGGGAGAACATATAGGCCTTTAAAAGCAGCTGGACAACCGATATCCTTTGCATTTAGGCGCAGTAATTACATAACCTTTGTTTATTAAACGAATACAACAAAAAAAAAACACTGTGCTCTTAAATTTCTTGTGTGCTCTTGAATTCTTTCATTTAGGAGCACATGTACTCCTTGGGGAAAACATTAGCGTAGAGCCCTGAACTTGACGGCTTCAATCAGGGATTCTGTCAAGATCTCGGTCGCAGCGTCTTGGACTTCCCCCGTTGGATTGGAGTCACTCTCAGTGACAGATGTGAGTAGTAGATCTGACGTGCTGTCACCTGCTGCGACCTCTTCTGGGGTAGTTTCCTGTGTATCTGATGGGTCGGCGTCTACTTCTACGTTGTTCTCTGGAGCATCATCTTTTGGACCTTCCAGGCAGAGCTGGTTCTTCCAGGACTGGTGATGTTTCTTCTGCAGCCAGTTCCACTTGACCTTTTTCTTCTGTGTCACTGACAGACTGCTCGTCTTTTGGTGGACCAGCGAGGGCTTCTTCCATCGTAGCAGGGTCCTCTTCTGGGACTATTTGGACCAGACCCTCTGCAGCATCTTCTTTTGGTGCTTCTGGGGAAACTACGGGGATTGATTCTTCTACAACTTGTTCTCTCAGCTCCTTCTCTACTTTAGTTGGACCCAAAGGGGCAAAGTCAACCAGATCTTCTGGGGCTGGCACTTGCGATGCCCTTTGTTCTGCAGCAGGTTCAACTGTACCTCCATTTTGATCCACAATGATCAAGACAGTTTCCTCTCGATTCAGGTCCTCTTCAGCGGGGTCAGCAGGAACAAATAAAGCATGTTCCTCTGCAGCGGTTTCCCATTGACCGGCCTCTTCTCGCTCAAGTTCTGCAGGAACCGGAACAAAATAATCCTCTTCTTTTGGAGCTGTATTCTCCACAAAATGTTCACTCTCAAAAGCAACAGCTGGGGCGATGTTGTCCGTAGCTTCCTCTGGAGATGACTCCACGAAGGCAGCTTCTTCAGACACAGTTTCATCCTCTGAAGATTCATGGTGGGCTCCAGTCGAAGGCTCCTGGGAAGCTAATTCACCTGCTTCAAGAAAATCATCATCAGAGATGTGATCTTCCCTGGAAATTGGTTCTGGTTCTTTGGCAATAAACATGTTTTCCTCATCAGGAGACGGCGCTGCTTGACCCGGAACAGCTGTAAGGACTTTCTCATCGTCTGCTTCTTTTTCCTCCATAAGGTTACTGAGGTCTTCAGTTACTGATGCAGGTTCCTCTGGTCTTGCTCCACGCACCTGAACAACTTTGGCAGCTGCAATGGAGGTTAGACCCAATGAAGTTAACTTTTTGTTAACCTAAACTCTCGTTTGACTCATTGTCAAACCAAATCTAGGTTTACCTTTTTTTATCATTGACATGTTAGCATTTAGCATATTCTGAAACAGATATAAACACAAAGATGAATGGCTTACGCGTCGGTGCTGATGAGCATAGCTGTAGATGGAGGACCAGCGTCAGCACCACTAGAGAGCAAGCTTTGAGCATGGCGTCCGTCTTTTCATTCACCAGAGTTCTCAACTCTCTCAAACGCAGCAGTCTGACTGGTGCCGCAACTGTGAAGGAACATCCCAGAGGGGCCGGGGGGGGGGGGGGCATGTGAAGTGTCAGGGTGGACGCATGTTGTGAAGTCCCACACCACATGCAAATACTGGGAGGGTAAAAAAAGAAACTCACTTGAGATATGCTCACATGGACGTCTTCAGCTGTTCCTCGTCCTGCATAGAAGATCTGACTGCTTTAATACGTTCTTAAAAACAGTTGAATAGGTTTGACTATCAACACAGGTATATGAAGGTAAACATCATGTTCTACTTCCCAGTGCACAAAGCCGCATATTGGAGTTTAATGGTTTTAGTAGTTTAGTCGTTCATGGTTTTTGCTTATTTAGTTAGAGGTTTTCCTCCCCACCTTCATACTCTAGTGTTGAACATGTCCTGCCTTGTAATATTGCCAAAAGTCTTCAGAACAAAAAAGCTCAAACAGCACATTATTCCACAGTGAAGTTACCATATTTTATTTCTTTAAGTGCCATTCATGCATATTGGGGAAGGGGGAGGGGTGGGCGGTGGTATCGACAATTCTAATAACACTTGAGTTATTTTACAGCACTAAACGAATACAAAGAGTAGCTGTGTCACCTAATTGGACAACAAAAGTAATAAACCGTGCAATAAACAAAAAAGACAAATAGGAGAAATAAAATACAAGAAATGACAAAGACAAAAATCAAACAAAACAGAAAAATAAAAACACAAACCAAATATATATTATCAACACTAAAACACTGAATGTAGAACCATAGTACAGGTAAAAGGTAGTGTCACACAAAAAGCAAACGCATTTTCGTCACATATATACAATATAGATATATACATACTGTCACCCTCTGATTGGACAATAACAAAATACTCTATTCTTTTTGCTCCTGTCTTTTGTGAATAAGACCCACCCCCAGCCGTGATACCCAACCCCCCCAAGAGGAAAAAAGGGATGATTGAAAAGACATATATGTACAAGCACAACAACACACCAGCACTGAGTAAAATAGGCCCCAATTAGCAGTACTTGTTGGCAGTTCTCTCCCATAACGTAGCAACGATTCTCTTTTTTTGTTGCGTAAATCCTTTCATCTTTTCTTTCCCAATGATAGTAATCTCTCTGGCAGGTACATGTCCAGCGGTATTTAAAAACTTAAAATTGTCTTTTGGAAAATAAACCACTCACACACACACACACACACACACACACACACACACACACACACACACACACACACACACACACACACACACAACAAAATTGCGATTGTGATCCAGTCTTCACTTATTTTTGTTGTTTGAAATCTTTTGTTTTCCTAACGGGCGACTGTGCTCAAATATTAGGTTGTGGGTTCAAAATCTTCACCTGGAAGAACTGAACCGCACGTTCCTTTCACGCCGGCAAAGGCCTCCCTGGACGCCGCCCGTCGCAGGTCAATCAGAGACGTACTGAGGGCCGCTGAGGCCTTTTCACTGCTGCCGTCGGCGGCAGTCCTTTGGCCCTCGCTCACCTAAGAGTCACCACTTGTGCCACTAAAGAATTCGGTCTGAGCACAAACTAAGAATTTATGGCAGTTGACCACAACTTTTAAAAGTCGTAGTTGAAATTCGCCCCCGCGGAGGAAGTCCTCCACACGTTTGATGTAGGAAGACAGAAAAAACGGACTTGAAAGAAGCGGGTGTCGACGGGTGCGATTGGCAGGAAAATGTCAAAACGAATGGCAGGATAATCAGCTGAAAGAAGAGAACTTGACTCCATCTGCGCAGCAAAAGCTGTGGAAAGTTCAACAGAAGCGCTGCGGCATAAAACTGGGCCCCTTTTTTTAGTTTCATCAAACATACCGTCTGGTTCGACAATATCCAATAACAGGAACAGAACAGGCCTTTTCTAACAATAACGAAGACTAAGAAAAAAAGAAACAGTCCAAGATTGTCTTACAAATATAAAACGGAAACTACGGCAATCACTGGAGTCCATGGATGCTGAACTAGTTTGACGTTCAGGGAAACGCACTTGAGATCGATACCACTCTCATGTCTGCGCTCAACTCGAAGCAGATTGGAAACCTGGTTCTCAGCCGCCCAGCACCGATAAAACTAATGAAGCAACATGTCATTTCTCAAGTTAGCAGCTCCACCTGGTCAGGGAGGAGTCTGACACAACCCTAACGTTAAGGTTTGCTAACGGATAAAAGAAAAAGAAAAAAATAAGATACAGCATGTTGATCAGTGAGCTTTGAAAGGTGCCTGCAGAGCAGAACGGGGCCGATTTTGATGGAACCATTTAAGCGGCTTTCCTGATTTCCGTCCTGTATGCGAGGGCTCCACATTCACACACAGTGCGATCGACCTTCTCGTCTCTTGGCATGGAAGCAAATGAGGGTATGTCCCAAAATGTTGAACTATTCCTTTAAACAAGGACACAGTGTTACAGATGCAAAGCACCATACACAGTTTAGCAGTACTGAAGAGGAGAGAACTAATCCTGTTCATTGCCATCGCGAGGGACATCAAGAAGGTGCTTTGCATCCTAAAAAAACAAAACAAAAAAAAGTGCAAAAGGCTTTTTTTCTAAAGTTCAGCACCTGTCTGACTGAGGAGTCCTTTGTCACACGTTTCCAAAATTATCTCCCTGTTCTGTGCTCCGGAAACCCTTCACAGAAAAAAAAGAAAAGAAAAACACTATCTCAAATCTAGTCTTTAATCGCTGTGTGCATCTGCTTTTGTGCTTATAGATAGCATAGAGATGATCGCAGCAATCAATCACAGCCCGAAAATTACAATGGAACCAAAACAGGCACGCATCCATTTGTTCAACACACACACACACACACACACACACACACACTCTGAGTCACACTTCTCATTCTGTTATGATTGTATAATAGCAAAGTCTGACACTATCCAACAATCACAGCATCGATCAGTTTAGAAAGAATCATATCCCCGCAATTTAGTCCCAAACACTGAGTGTAGCATTCAAAAACTGATGCACCACAGGTGGAAAAAGGCATGAATTTGGGTTTGACTTATTTGACAGAATAATCCAAACCAAAAAGAACTTAACTCAAACTGATGACTTTCCTGGCCCTTTTTTCAATGGAAACAACATCTGATGCATATCCTATTGATCATTAAATAAAGACATATCGTCTACTAGTAATGTTTCAAGTCAGTGAGATTAAAAGCACAACTTTTCATACTGGCTTTTAATGTTTTACTCGTTACTTTGACTCGTATGTTACAACATGGTTTGCATTTCAGGAGCAATGAACTGGGGCACGGTGTTTTAAAGTTTAAAAAGATGATATAGGGGCGTATATTGTTTTAACATTTAAGTTTTTCTCAAATTGTGAGAATACCACTTGACCAACTGTATAATAAAAGGTTTTCTTCAAACACATCTTTGACATTTGGTAATTTGTTATTCCTTTTTAGGAGAGATTTATTGGTGCTTTGCTGATCAGCAATACTAATCAGACTTTATAACATTTTTTTATTTTATTCAATTGTCTCTCAATGATGATTGGATCATTGTTTAATGATCAATAGGACACTTGCCTAAAAAGCGTGATCTCTACTATTAAAACTAGCTTTTAAAATGTGACTTGTTTAGTACATGACGTGATAACAGCTTCTGATTGGTAAAGCATTCATTAACCTACGTGGTGCACAGAGGACCGGGTTACTTTGGGTTGAATGACAATCTTGTCAATGAAAGACAAGAAATGTTTGACATCCCCCTCACACTCATTTTTACTTAGCTTGAATTGCTTGAGACAGAACTAAAAAAAAAAATTTTTTAAAAAGAAAGAAAGAAAAGGTTGCTGTACTCCCATAACAAGTCCCTTGCAGTGAGCCTCATCACACTGGGTGGCCATGAAAAGCAATTACGATACCTTCTGTGATCTCTCGCTCTTTCTCTTTCCTTTGTTTAATATCAAGCCTGCTTAAACATTTAACACCCTGTTCAAACTTATTGTAAACCTTACTTCACCACCAATCCAGCCACAGTGGGGCCCACGTTCTCCCAAAAGTGACCAACGAGCACCATCACATTACTCACAGAGACGGCCTGTGTTTCTTTAAAAACGAACAAAAAATACAAAAATCATCTTTTTTTTTCCTTTCCTTTTTTTTTTTTTTTTTTAAAGAGGGATAAACTCATCCAAGAGGCAGCTGAGGCCAATGTCAACACGAGAAGAATTACAAGCTGAACACGTTGCTCAAATCACATAACAGTTACGGAGCAGAGGGTCGGGGAGGGTTGGACTCTGGGAGACGGCTGGCTGAGGAGCTGAGGAGCACGTGGTTCGGATGAGAATGTGTTCTACTCGTCTCTCGACGAGTACATAAGCAATCACTTTAACATGTCCAACTAAATATGATTGTCTTCAAAGTAACATTATTCTAGTTATCTTTTGCTTGTAAAAATGTCAGGACGTGGAAGTCGGTCTTCCTCCCGGAGCTTTGTCAAATGTTCTTCTGCATTCCGCCCCCCCTCCTGCAGCCTTTCATCTCAGCCGGGCCTCCTCTGGCTTCCACCTCCTCTCCTCGCTCGCTCTCTTTTTTTTTTTGCAAAAGGAGGTCTAGTGGCTAGACAATGGAGTCCCAATCAAAGTCATCCTGGATGTCATCGGCTGGCATGCGATGCATCTGGAAGTTTCTGGTAGGTATCATGTGCTGCTGGTTCATCTGTGCATGGTGTCCTGGAGAGAGAGGGAGGGAGGGAGAAGGACAAGTCAGACGCAGGAGCTCTTCTACTGTGACCCAACGTTTCGTACCGGGCTTCAAACAAACATGCAAATCGTGTCCTTCTCTGTGTCTTCATGTCACCTGTCATTGTGGGTCCTGTGCTGCTCATGGGGGGCATGTGTGGATATCCTGGAGGACCCATCATTGGCATGCTCTGTCTGGTGTCCATGTAGAGATTTCCTGCAGACAGAATAGTTGCACAACTTTAATTAAAGCCTCAGTTGCTATGCACAGGTGAAACATAACAATAATTGTTTGTTTTAACTAGTTGCATTTGGTAGACATTTGGTACACAATTTTTACTTTAACTGGTCACAAGCCAAAAAAGAATCATTGGTATGAAGAGCAAGCAGATTCATTGTGCGCTAAAAAAAGACAGTTGGCACTTTAAAGTAGAGGGAACTGTAAGCGACAACGTCATCAGACAATGGCAGATATTTATACGATGATGAACTGAACCCATTCAATCAATCCGTGGTAGAAATGCGGCGGTGGGGTTAAGGTTAACCTGTGTTGAGGTGCTGGCTGGCTTTGCTGGGGTGCATGGGGCCATGACAAACAGGAGGCTGCACTGCCCCTTGTGGCTGGATTACACCGGTGCGGGCAAAAAACTGGTTGATGGACGAGCAGAGGTCGGCGATCTGGGTGGGTTCCAGGGACCAATTGTTCAACTCTGCTTGTCTCATACTCTCTCTCAACCCTAAGGGACCATAAAAAGGCACATTTGTAGACAGAACAACTAGAGTTACTATCAGAGCTAGTGAGAGTATGCGTCCGCACTAAAATGCCTTTGTGATAAATGAAAAACTGCACCAGCCGACTGTCCAAAGAATATCAATTTAGTAAATGAGAAACTAATTAACAAACATAAAAACTTGGTTGCAATATATATTAATTATGTCAGTAACCTTCAGTGGGGGATATTTTAAAAAACATCCTACCTTGCAATCCTAGACTGTAATTGGATAAACTGACCTGCTGAGCTCAGTGTTTTGGTAATTAAACTTGAAGGCAGTGTTATTTAATTGAAGAGCTCAGTTTAATTAAACTTGTAATCAACTGCACTGTGTCAACACTCAACAGCACTCAATCAAAAGCTGGGGCAGTACTGTACTATCAGCTGCTGGATTTAAATGTTTGGTTTCCTGTGTAATCTAAAAAAATCGTAATCTCAAACAAATAAATCAAATACATTACGTTACTATCAAATGTTTGATATTTGTGTCCAAACCGCACCTTGGAAAGGTGAAAGGTCGACATCAGCCCAGTTATAGCTGCTAGCAATACGACAGCTTTCTTTCAGTGCATCCAGATTTGGGTACCAGTCTGACAGTAAACCTGCAACACACACACACACAGCATACTATCTGTAACATTTCAGGATGAGAGACCTGCGGGGTAAATTATCATTTTGGTCCCGACACCAAGTTCCCTTTTGGGAAAAATATAGATTTAGTCCATATTTATGGTCACATGTATGGAAAAAAGCAAACATTGCTGCTGTAATTTTTATGAACTCCGGATCTGATAATTGGGCCCGATGATGCATTTCATTGCAGTTCGCCAAATGCATGAAACGGTGGCACCAAATCAAAGAGTTTCTCAGGCTGTCCGACAGTTGAGTTCAGAGCTGTGACCACCAGGAGGAGCCAGTCGACTCTGCGAGAGCTCCCGGAATCACTGGCTGCAGCATTGCTTTGTTCTCACAACAGCACAGACAATAAATCAGAAAATGATTTACTGAGTAGCACCTTTCCATTCCATACATTTCCACAGCAGATGACCATTTCTAAACGCTTTACGGCCAAAGATGACAATAAAAAAAACATCTGCCGCTGTTGTTTCTATTAGGTTGGTTACGTGTTTGAGTGACGACGCCGGTGAGGCGAGAACAACGCGCCGACCACCACGGCAGACCGAGGCTCTTACCTGTGTTGCAGGCCATCTGTTGCTGGGTAGGATGGGGCTGGTGGGAGAGGCTCGGATGCGGCTGTCCGTGCTGAGACGGGTGCTGGCTGTGCTGCGTGTGTTGGGAGGGGTGCTGCGTGTGTTGCTGCGGGTGCTGGCCGTGGGGCGGGTGCTGCGACGGGTGCTGCCCGTGCTGGGAGTGCGCAGCGTGCTGCGGGTGCTGGCTGTGCTGGGCGTGTTGGCTGTGTTGGTTGTGGGGGCCGCCGTGCTGCGGGAGGTGCTGTGCGTGGGGGGAGCCGTGGCCGGCGTGGGCTTGGGCCGGGTGGGACAGGGTTACCTGGCCCGTGTTGGCGGGGTGGCTGTTGGGGTGGCTGTTGGGTTGGTTGTTTGAGAGGCTGTTCTGAGTGCTAATGGTGCCACTGGGGGAGTGCTGGTAGGAGCAGGAGGTGTGGGACTGCTGAGGGGAATCAGACGGTATGCCCATCAGACCTGGGAAACAAAACACACCAACACAAAGCTTTTGATTAACAGTGCTTAAACAGGCGGGTCAGACAGAAAATCAACTATTTGTTTGTGATAGTACTGCTAAACGTTATAAAAAGGTTGACTTAATTGGCAATTACAGGTTGCTAAGTCACTTTGTCTAACAAATGTAAATGTGTAATAACAAAAAAAAAAACGTAAAACCTTTTTTGTATTGTTAATATAAAATTGTCTAAATATCTTCAAAATACAGAAAAGGCAAATAGCCTCAGGCACATATTTGTGGTATTGTTGGCTCTGGGGATTTGGTTGATTGGCTCTAAAGTGCCCATAGGCGTGTGGATAGTTGTTTGTCTCTGGGTTAGCGAGCTATCCAGGGTGCACCCCGTCTCTCGCCCGATGTTTGCTGGGATTGACTCCAGCCCCCCCACGACCCTGTGTGAAGGATAAGCGGCTTTGAAGATGGATGACGATTGATTTTGTGGAAAGAAGCAACGTGCTCCGGCACAATTTTTGAGAATTCGCTACTTTTCTGTTTCTTCTCATTGTAATTGTAATATATTTGGGTTCCGGATCACACAATAAGCCATTTGATTCTAGGAATCATTGATTTGAAAAGAATTCATATTTGATAAATGAACTGAAATATAATTCATAATTAATGAAACGATATTTAGCTGAAACCGTATATTGGGAAATGAGACGGACACCAAAATACACAATTTACAGAATGAGGTGAATATAATGCACTTTAGGACAAACAGAAAGACAAGGTCGTCCCATATGAAACTTCCACCTCGTGCTTTACAAATTGTACTATTTAACGGATGTTTTGTTATAGTTTTGTGTTAGTAGTTCTTGTCGGTCTTCATTAGCAGTGGAGGAATAAGGCTCAAATTCAAGGCCACGCGATGCAAGTAATTGATGTAAAAATGGTCATTATGGCGCTGAAGAATTCCTTTAAGCAGCTGGACACTTGGGACGGAGCAGCTGTGACTCAGCATCAGTTGCGTTCTCGGAGGCTCCCGAGCTGCCGTCGCCTCTCCTTCCCAGTGACACACCCCTGGATTGTCTCTGACAAAATTCATTGTGCCGCCGCCGCGGCTCTTAAAACCGACATGACTGGAACGTGAACATCTGCACACCCAACTGCAATCATCTGAGTGGCAGGGAGTGGTCTTAAGAGGCCCCGTCCTTCACAGCTTTGGCACAGTAAACCTATTTCACTGGAGTGCTTTTAGAGCCGACTCTAACCTGCACCTCCACAATCGGCACGTAGCACTCTCTGCAGGGGTGACAAAGGTGCATCTCTTATCAGCACAGAAAGCCCATTGTCCAACCAGGGAAATACAGAAAGCAATTAACGCGGCACCAGAATAATAATGCGAGCTCATTACCTATTATCAAAGCCAGTGAATTAGCTCACTGTCTACAGCGGCAGGGTGTGAAATCCTCTTGCTCGATTATTTACGCTTTTTAATTGCTAAAGCTTGTCTGACTAAGAGATTTGACTTTTATGCGCGTAAAAAAAAGGTAACAACTTTGAACTAATGAAACATAGATGGTAGATTAAAGGAGAGGAACGCTTTGAAAAAAATTAGCATGAAATGCATTTGATTTGTGAAAGTAGGTTATACACAGAAAGCTCAGTCTACTTTGCTCATAACCTGCTTGTCAAGTGCTCTTTGTTTATCAGTCAATCAGATTACAAGCCAAATGCATTTTGTTGTGGAGGGAATTGTAGAGGTTTGAAAAGCTGTGCTTTCTCAGCTACTATGTATAATATCATGCAAATTCCCCATCATTATGACAAATGAACCTCAAATACAGCCGAATTGACCTCCTTCACTCCTGATAAAACACTGCCCACATGACAAAATATTTAATATGTGACAAGACGCAGAAAACTTATTTGAAAATCGGAGGCTAGCGTATCCGATCTGCTTTAACCATTAAATGAATGCAGTAACATCTCGTTTTACATCCTCTAATGAAATATTTAAGACATGATCTCGCAGACTCGGCTTATATGAATATGAAATGGGGCAGTTTCCACATTACTCTGGCAAAAGACCATGAAAATACTCAGCCTGTAGAATACCTGCTCACTTCACAGTAAATCTAATTAGTACCTAAAGACTCTCCATAGCCCCAGCTGTTAAGAACAAACCAACATTAGCAAAATCGCTTGGAGAATCATCGTATTCCTTGATAAACAAAGCTTAGGCTCTCTATTAGATTTCCACTTGATGCTCCTGGGAGACCACTCACCTTGTTGGCTGAAGGACTGCTCAAAAACAGACTTATAAAGGCTGCGGAAGGAGGCACTGAGATCTTCAAATTCGGAGAACAGGAGCTGCTTGTCCCTGTCGGGCATGTTGTATTGGGACTGTGGGGGCTGCTGGAGGCTCATAGACTGGGACACGGGCTCCGGGTGACTGCTCACCTGGAGAGACGAGGAGGTAAAGAGCGCTTGAGATTAACAAAATTAAAAGTATGTTCCCTTGATCACAATGAGTTTAATTTTCTATTTATGACAGATTCCTTTGTGAAAGTGCACTGGCTACATGTTTACTAAATGCACAAAGGATGCTATGAGGAGCAAAGTGTAATGTTTAAAACATCAATAATACACATACTTTTCATCTGGACATGGATCCACAAAAACAAATATTGATTTTAAATGCAGTTTGAGACTCATCTAAATGCGCAAAACTAACGCAAAAGTCAAATATGAGGCCGGTTGGAGTCTTCAGAGGAGCCACTTGAACAGTGTTGTTTCGGTCTGAAGAGGTGTCCTTCACTCAGCTTATAAACAACAATAAAACAGACCAGTGATCTAGGTCAGTGCTTAGTTGCCGTCTTGGCTCACATACCATTAAAAGACCAATTCAAATGGACACAAATCCAATACTCTGGTGGCCGAGCAAAATGTATTTAAAACAAAAATCAATAACAATACCTTGTACAAATAAGCAGCCATTTTATCCATGTATTAGTGTGGGCGGTCAATGCTATGCACTGCCCCGAGCTGTGAGGCGGCGAGCAGCGCTCCCCCCTCCAGCCTTGAGTCAGTCTACGAGAATCACCGTGGGGAGGAGAAAACAGCGCTATTTCACAAACGCATGACCTGACCCGTGTCAACTATGGGGCTAGTATTACCACGGAAGTCGCGGCCAATTTTGGATCGCAACGTCTTCCCCTCCGGAAGATGTAGCCGGGCTGCTGAAGTGCACGGCTCACAGTCTGGCTCGGGTGAGAGTGAAGAGGTGAAAATAAAGCCAGAGTGTTTATTGTGAGCCGCTGCTGCTTTGGCTGTGTGAGAGAAAGAGAGCGAGCGAGCGAGCACATCCATCAGGCTGAGCCGATCGATGCTCAGCGCCTGGAGCAGGGAGCACTCTAGGATGCAGGAGGACCACACCAAAGAGGGGGCATCTCTGGTGGGAGGACATCAGAGGAAGCGCTTTCCTTTGTCTGGCTTCCAGGAGCGTGCACATTTCTCTCTGTTTCCCTTAACCCCCTTCCTGATGTTGTACTCTGGCGCATGTCCCCCCCTGAACCTTCGTCTGTTGCCGTCTACGGCTGGCTCCTCTGAAGAACGCCTCCCGGGGCTTTCCGATCAGATGAAATGTGGGATACGGTACACCTTCCAAGTCTGGGGGTGTTTTATTTTCATTCATTTCGCGACTGGGGCTCTCCCACAGCTTGAACGATTCGGATGGAAAGAGCATTCATCAGCCGGCCTTTTCACCTTGCCGCTAAACAGATCATCGGCTACAACACATCTATATAAATATCTTTTTGTTGACATTCATGGGCTGCAACATCGACATCCGGAATTACCAGCATCCTTTAAGTAACAGCAGGGCGACGGCGCACCGCCACGGCAGGGCGTTTGTTACATCTTTGTACCACCGCAAAACGTAGATTGATCGGTCTTACCGGTGTGTAGCTGTGCACACTGCCCACACTGTTGAGATTGACGGAGGCCAGACTCTGATCGGACAGACTGTTGTTAAGGCTGCTTCTTGGACTATCGCTCCCTTCCTGGTCTGTGTTGTACAGCGCCACCTGAAACACATACATGTGCGTTAGCTTTTTATCCCAGAGACACACATGCAAACAACTTCTGTGCTGCCTTTTGTGAGTTTGCATATGGATTCCAGGGACCCTAAAGTCAATCAAATTTAAATCAACATTGGCATGAGTTTGTGATATCTGCAAATATCAAATTGTTGTCCAAAGAAAGAACATAATATGTCGATATCGTATGAGGAGGAAACTAGTGATTTAAATTCCTAATTGTCATCAGAGACCCTGCCGACGGTGGGGCATTCCTCCGAGATGCCGCTGTTCCGCACTGAAACAATATCATTCAACGTGGAAATATAAATCCTGAGCGTGCGTGTGTGCTGCATGCAGTGACACGTCACAACAGCAGAGGACTTTCCACTCCACCCAGGGTGTGTGTGTGTGTGTGTGTGTGTGTGTGTGTGTGTGTGTGTGAGAGAGAGACATAAGGTGCTGCTGAACACCCACCACAGTCACTGAGGGGTTTTTGAGTTTAACGTGGGAAGGAGTCTGGGGACAGCTGAGACATTCCTATCACTAAAGGTCACACTACTAGCGATGTCAGCCACATCTGCTCACCGAGCGCAAATACGTTGGGGACAGCGAACAAAAGACTTCAGTGCGGCCGAGACGCTGACCTTTCAGTAAAGCAGCAAAACTAGCCGAAGCACTTCGGGACGACAATCTTAATTATCGTCTTACAGGCGTTCCAGACCTTCCCAAATAAAGTGTGCTGTCGCACAATTAAGACAAGAGAAAGAAAAATCCAGATAATAAATATAATGATGCCCACAGAGAATAGCCCATGCGTTGATTTCTGCATTGTGAGAAAGTAATGGCGGCAATGCACCGATTGTGTGGCGGTGGAAGAGGTCCCGGCATTTGAAGGAATGGTGTGTGCGTGTGTGTGCGTGTGCGTGCATGCGTGCGTGCGTGTTCGCCTGTGACTGACTGCAGCATGGTGGCTTCTGCTCATCACTCCAAATGGAACAAAGTTGGCTGTGTGTCCTCTGCACAATGAGACAGCAGTGGCAGCCGGGCCTTGTCCGGCATCCTGCCACTCGCCTTTCTGCTGAGGCACCGGGAGCTACCGCCGAGCCCACGAGGAAACCCGGGCCGCCTCGACTGCCTCCTCCGCTCCGACTGATGGGCCCGCTGACTAACGTGCTGGTACGACTCCGGGGCGCACACATGCAGAGCGAGAGCGTCCCACTATATTAAGCTTTTAATATGGAGCTTTTCCCCTAAGCCAGTAGAATGAGATGAGAAGCACTAAACATTTAAAAAAACACAAAAACAGCGCAACCGTTAAATCCAGACATCACTGTACAAAGAAGGAGGGGGGGGCAGGAGAAGCTCATTACGCAACTCTAGCCTTCCTCTGCTCAGTGTGGGCTTGGCTCCAGTGTTCACTAGCGTGAAGGGGGGAACCCAAGGGGGAACCCAAGGAGCAGCGAACACTGACGGCTTAAGCACGTCTACAACATCAGCCCCACTATACTAACGCAGTCGCATCTCGCCCACATACGTAGACGCACGCACAAACATACGACACACACACACACACACACAAACATACGACACACACACACACACACACAAACATACGACACACACACACAAACATACGACACACACGACACACACACACACACACACACACACACTTCTTCAGCCACGAATGTGCACAACGGCTGGATAACAGACACACACACATATGAAAACACAGACAGAGGCAGGCATGCTTGTGCAGGCAGGACCAGCTCCACAGTAAATACTGTGTACAGCGTTAGCTAGCAGGCAAGCGAGTCAGAGTTCTATTCTTAGCACCGAATTAAGTAAAAAGCCAGAGGTGTCTTTTACATGGGGGCCTAATCTGGAGCATGAGACATGGATTATGAAATCAAAGCAAGATTGGCCCAGGTGTATCCAACAATACCAGCTAGTGTTCAGCACAATCCCCGCGTGCAGGGTGGAACAGACAGGGAGAGGCGGAGAGAAGGAAGGGATTTGTTAGAGAGGAAGAGAAAGAGCGAAGCACCGGGAAAAAAAAAGCCAGACTATTCATCAGCAAACACACTTCACAACAATCCCGTTTCCCTTCATCATCACACTTCAGTGCCAGAGTTTCATCACATTCAAGCCAATGTTTTAGGCCTACCACCCCCCCCCGCCCCCCCCCCCCCGCCCTGACCATTTGAGTTTCCGTGAGAAAGACACACAAAGAAAGAAAGAAATAAACACTAGGAGGGACAATCTTGTGAGGAATGTCCGACAGAAGAGAAAAAGAAAAGATTCCTGCTAGTTCGGTGTTCGCCCTGCCAGCGTCTCCCAAGGCGGGAATGAAGGAGAGAGAGAGAAAACCAGAGAGGGAATTCCTGTGGCTTGGCTCACTGCACCGAAAGAGGCGTGGCCTGTCGTGTGTTTACAGTGTAAGACAGTGAGAAACAAGATCTCTCCGAGGGGTTAAGGCCTCAGACGTATTGGTAGTTCCCTTTGTCGGAACGGCTCTCGTCACTATCAAATGTATAAACGAGACCAACCATAAGTTATTTCCATCGGTTGTCGCAACCACACCTGCCACGTCTCGTTTCGATGCTTTCTGCTTGTTGCTGATGAGTTATTTGACTCAAGGTATTTATGGCAGAAGTCCAAACTTTAAGCAGTCAGCTTTCTACATTAGCGTCATTATGCACTACCACTGGTGGAGACTGGTGCTGTGGCGAGTTTGTAGTAATCACAGAAGAAAAATTCCCCCAAATCTTCCCCCACACATAAATCTGTCTGCTAGAGCAAGATGAAAAATGGCACGTTCCCTAATAGAAACTGCACAGAGTTGACATCCCCGTCAAAACGAGCTGAAACACTGAAATACTGTAAATGCATGTACACACAACTTGTATCACACACACAACGACATAGGATCAGACTGTTGAGTCTCACACAAACAGTCCTGTTCATTTTTTTTTTTGGGTAATGCCCGCTTCAAATGAATAAGCGACTCTTGTAGGCTTTTTAAAAGTGCACTCGAGAACTGCCCCCACTGGGCCCAGAGGATGAGAGCTTAAGGTTAAAAAGCCTATTTAAATTTCAGAGTGAGCGGCACACTCACAGCTGACTGCTAGCAGTCCCCGTAGCTTTGCTCTGTGATGTACAAGTGGCTCCAAGCTTTTACGCATATTGGTTTAAAAAAAAAGAAGAAAAAAAACAAAGCTATTGGAAGCAGCAGCAGAGGTGTCGCGTAGCCTGTAGTGTCGCGGCGTAACGTGGTCACAGAATGACAAACACGACTGAGCGCCAGTCTCCTCTACAGGTGTGAAGACAGAAACCCCACGCCGCGCTGGGTGTATCCTATCGAGAGTCTGCACGGGACTGTGTGGGGTCGATCAGGTTACAACGGGCCAAGTATCAGTGCGAGCATCACATTTCCGCGCTGAAGATAACAAGAGCTGGCTGCCTGTTGTTGTGGAGGAAAAAAGGTGCTGCAGTGCAGATAAGTTCTGTGTATTTTGGTGTGGGTTGCATTGCAGAGAAGCTTTAGGCATATGAGCGTGTGTATCTCCCCTCCACTCGAGTGCTCCTCTTTCTGTGGGGAATATTGCAGTAGGTGGTTGGAGAAGTGGGTGGGGTCAGGGTGCAGCAGTGTAGCCAGGTGTGTGTTGGAGCTGGAGGCTGGATGGCTGGCTCTAGTACCTTGTTAGTCACAGTGTTGATTGCCAGTGTTGGAGAGGCACTTCCAGAGATCATACACTCCATCCCCAAAGACTCCGACTCCAGGCTGTACGGCGTGGATGCCTGTGGGGGTTGGGGGCGGGGTGCGGAGGCAGACAAAAAAAAAAAAATATTATAATACAAATTCAACATCATCTAATTAGAGATCCTGCTGCAGGATGCAAGGAAAGAACCTGCTTTACGTTTGTGACAAATCTCCTGCTTAGAACAGACACATGTCCAACTGCACGGTACAACAAAAATAAAGCAGGTCTATTGTCATTTGGCAGAGCAGCACCTTTATTTAGGTCACATTTGCAACTGTGCTTTCTTAGACGTGGAGACGCCTCCCCCCTGAACCCAACCCTCACCTCCCACCGAAACACGCACGCGTGCCCTCGTCTTGGTGTACAGGAGCACTGTTATAAGAGATAACGGCACCATGCCTGTCTCGCAAAACTGCTTACTGTAAGAGGATTGACTGCCAACAATACCATTTTTAATTCATGATAAACATAAATGAGATTTCCCAAACTCAATTTCAATGTCTGACTCTTGATGGAATGCCTTGTAGGCAGTGTCTGGGGGGGAGAGGGAGAGGAGGAGAGGGAGGGAGGCTTAGCACAGTGCATGTGTCCTACAGAAAACACTCTTCACTCTGTGCGTTCTTTTGGGTCAGGCTCAAATCAACAGAGCAGCGTCAGGAGAGCTTCAGCTGAAACTGTTGGCAGAGCTGTGTATTAAAAACAATTGCTTTGGCCCGGGACCTTTAGTTTAATTGAATCCAAAATCTCACACCAACAAAAGAGTCACACTTTGTTGAATGAAGGGGGTGGGGTTTCGATGCCGTGAGGCGACTGTATGAACAGCATCCTGGGTTTCACGTGCGTGTGAGTTAGCTCGTCCGCCTCGCCGGCCAAACAGGATCCTCCCGTCCCCGTTGCCTCTGGTCAGCCACATTGTGGGTAAGGAGGAGACGAGAGCTCGCCGTGTGGGGGACGCCCGAGGGCCGGGTCAATCTGAGCAGCTCAGAGAGACCTGCGCAGCTGTACGTGCGGCTGGACCAAACTCATGCATAATTAAAGACAAAAGCGCCCGCTCAGAATAACCGGAGTGCACAATTCTGCATTAATTTATGTTGAAAAAATAAAAATTGAGCGCAGAATTTAATGTATGTAATGGTTGCCTGGGGCATAGTTTATTATTAAGGACCCCACTTCAGGACAGGATAGTGAAGCAGCATGGAGAGGCAGTTACATAAAGTCTGGATACAAACTCCAACGGAGTCTGTGTGTGTGTGTGTGTGTGTGTGTGTGTCTATACACGCGTGTTTGCATGTGGTAGAGAAAGAGTGGGAGAGAAAGGAGGTCAAAAGGAAAACCGAGACACAGAAAAACAGGCTGAGTATTGAACCGGAGAAGAAGGGCAGAGCAGTGAGCAGAGGAACGGCGTATGTGGATGGTGTATTTATCTCTCGTTCAGTCACCAGACTCACCCGTTCTCCAGAGCGCGGCCTCTTCTTTGGCCGCGTGGGCAAGGCGTCCTCCTTTGGGTTGGTGTCGATGGCCCAGTAAGAGCCCTGTAGACACAAGAGAGGCCCGTCAGTTGATAAAACATAACGCATCGCCTTTTCACATTTGCATTAGACACCACGCATTAGACCACCACACCAGCTTCCCATCTCCCCCTTTGTGTACGACATTATTTAGAAATCAGAGAGCTCCCGCGCTCTGCCGATGCCCGTCCTATCGGCCCCGGTCTTTAGCGGAGTTGATAGCTGGGAGTTTGTGCAGCGTGTGGGTGGGCTTTGTTAGTAAGAAATGCTTTTCCTCCTCTGCGGCTGCTTCTCAATGAGAGTCTGGTGAGGGCAGCTGCTGGCGCTGAAAACGCTAAGCCTTTCCCGAAGCTGTACTTCCTCAGCCTCAGGTTCCGAATCGCAGTGCTGCTGCCAAGGATGAAGGCTCCAGCCTCAGCCCAGGAAGGGAGGCGGCGCTGGCCCCGCCGTGTTGCTTCCTTGTTGAGGTCTGAGCAAGGCTAATCAAGAAGAGAACAGTTGGGCTGGCTCCGGGGCTGCAGCTAGCAATCCCACATCCAGGCTGCATTATTTATCTTTGCATTGAGCCACATTTAATTTATTTTTCAATGGTTCTCTTCCTCCAAACAAACAGGGCCGCGCGGCACACAGTACAGATTTTACCCAAGGGCGCTGCAAGTTCAGAATACATGTTTAATATTTCATATGACCCTGGATAAAATCTCAATTGTCCAGAGGAGGGGAGATCAGGACCTTTAAAATTACTTCCTTGGCAGAGAGAATAATTGTTATTTCCATGAGAAATTCTCAACCACAGGACAGGCCGTAGAACGAGCCGTATAGTAAGTATCTATACAATAACCTCTACATAATGGCCTGCTCTTGTTATTTTGTTTACAGCTAGCACACATCACTGCTGCAATTGTTAAAAGGAAAAGCCAGGGTTGGCCTATATTTGTCAGGGGGTTAAAATAAAAAGTTTTAATATGTGAGAGGTTTTGGGGTCAATTAACATTTTCCTTAGAGGGAAGAATAATTCACAGCACAATCAACCAGAGATGAAGAAACATCTCATATCGATGTAGGTTACTGTGAAAGGCAGCAGACACATCATCACCCAGTTTATGTTTTTACTAGAAGCTTCACCGATCAACTAATGTAAAGGTGAGAGATGGTCTTTTCTCCTCTATGCCTACGTGTAGGCACCGAGATACAGATGTTTCAAAACGCAGGGTCACAAAAGACAAAGCCGCGCTTGGTGTAGTTTATTTTAATTAGGGAGGGGGGGAGAAAGCATTAAGTTAACCCTCATGGGAGGGGAGTTTCTGCATTTCCCTACACCCACCCCAAGAGAGTTGACTGGGAAAAAAGAAACATAAAGAGCCATTAAATTATTCAAAAATATACTGCAGTGTACTGTAGCAATTCAAATAGATGTGTGGAGTCGTCTGCAGCCTCAAAACAAAGGCTGCTGTAAAGATTGTAAAAGAAAAAAAAAAAAAAAAAAAAAAAAGATCCTGTAACCCACCGAGACTACCTGCCTTCCACCCGTAAATGACGCAACTCATTTTCATACATCAACATATATTTCGTTGTCTAGTTCCCCTTTCTTTGTGTAAATATCGCAAGGACAAACACAACAAGTGCACTGGTCATCCTGCAAAATCCAGACGGAGACGTAAGCTCAATTAAAATACGGATTACGAACGGTAGCCGTGGCAGGCAGCGCTTCTACCTCGGAGGTGGACGGGTTGCGTGTCTGTATTGTACAGACACGCAAGTCATCTCTTACACTATCTCGGAGAGAGCGAGAGTCAGACAGAGCGGCGTGACACTCCTATCTCACCCAACCAGCAGTTCTCATATTCCTGCCACATTACAATATTGATGCAACATATCAAGAGCGGCTAACGCCTCTTTGAAGTTGTCTTCGGGGGGGGGGGGGGGGGGGGGTAGGGAGTGAGGAAAATTCAAAATTAAACATTAAGGATGCGAGCATGTTGGCCATGCATTTGGAATGGGATCCATACAGCAATAGATTATTTTGTATTTAGTGGAGCAGCTCCCAGGAGTGTCAATATCAGAGGATTACAGCAAAACATGAAATTAGCATTCAGTCCCCATCCTCTACACAGCTCGGCGTAGCTCTTCATGCGTGTGTCTGTCTGTACGTGTGTGCGCCTGTGTAATTATTTGTGCGGTTCCCTAAGCATATGTAGGGTATGCGCTGCTCTGACGATGCTGGGATGGAATCTGGGTTAGGCTACATATGGTTGGACCTATGCGCGCTCCTCCATAGCGAGCTACTCGGCGGACCAGGGGACGCGACTTATCGGGGCAGAACGAGCTGAGAAAAACAGGTGTAGGCGGCCCAACTGAGATTGTAATGCCAAATGAACACGCTGGACTGTATATCCTCCAGCAGAGTAGAAAAATGGAGGCCCAGATGAGAGTAAATGAGGGAAATTTTAATTATTACTTGATGGGGGAATTTCCAAGTGGACTCTGATAAAGGTAACATTAGCTGCAGGTGTGCACGTGCACGAGTCATGCTGCACACTTGTTGGGAGTATTTTGTGCATACCTGGAATGCGACAATATTGAATGTGATTGCGACACATTCAGTCATCTGCGGCGTCGATTTTCGGTATATTATCTTTACCAGTAACTTGAAAGGGCCTTTTAGCTCGTTATGAAGGTAGACGTGACAAACGGAGCCTGATAAAAATACAGGAGTCATGTAAGAGAATGATACTATTTTTTGTTATGCAGGATGACCACATGTTAACAAGATTGTTGAACGGCTTTTCTCTGAAAACAATATTTGCCTTTGTGATGGTAGAAAATATTTATTTTTATTAGCAAAATGTAAGCTTAATTGATCCCATGTTTCTATGCGATTTTGACATTTTCTATAGATATTTTGGTGATAATCAAGGATACTATGAATTATTGTGCCTTCGGATAATCATATCATCACATTCCTACTAATCACATACAATTTAACACGGATTCCTCGCATGTTTTAAAAATGAGACCCCTGACTGCTACCCTGCAGAGTCTTTCACTTTTTCCCCTCCATCACCCACATCGTCTGTCTGCACTGGTCAAACAAACTGGTCTCTCCTTACATTTGAAAAGCAATTCTGTGGGGGCGGGAGGTTCATAATAGATTACGAGCATGCCATGAATTTCCAGACTGTCAGAGCCCTGGCAGCTATTCAAAGGTAACATTTTTCTACCAGAGATAGAATGAAAAATACCACAAAAGTTTTGTACAGCCGATTTCAGACAGTTTTGTAACTAAACTAGACATATTTGTCTACTTTTAGTCATAATTGCAAACATTGCTTTTGTACTTAAAAGTCTCACCTTTCCCGGGTCGTCTTTGGAGCGAGGCACTTTGAGAAAACACTTGTTCAATGACAGATTGTGCCGTATTGAGTTCTGTAGGAGAAAACAGAAACAGAAAGGTGCAACGATGAGTGACCACGTAAAAAAATAAAAAAAACACAAACAAGTCTGCAGTACTCGAGCGTGGAAAACGTTGCTGCCAACAGCAACAAGGGCACACAACTTGTTGGCATGTAGCGGGTAGGTTTAGTCACTGCTCCTGTCATCGAGGTCAGCTTGTTTCAGTGGCGTGAGATCTAGCCTGCAACTGTGTCCAGATTTCAACGCACGCACGCCAGGAGGAAATATCTTTCATCAATGTCCAACAAACCACATTCTGGTTGCACAACATATCAAATTCCTTGGGTGCCAAAAATAGGAGCCAGAAGGAGTCCCACACTGGGATGGTTCCTGATACCAGAGCCTGATATTAATTAATGCTTCAGCGAGCTCCTGTGTGTGTGGAGGGGGGCGGGGGGGGGGGGGGGATAAATTATGTAGATCATTCTGAAAGTTAACTCGTTACAGTGTTACAAGCTACTCAACAGCAGTGAAGAGGGAGGTTCATCCAGCTGCCTGATCGGGGTTTTGGGGGGGACAGGCGGGGGGCAGCTGAAGTAGCCATGAGGGCTCGAGAGCGATGCTACAGTCCCGGGTTAACCAGCTACCGAAGGCCCTCGGAAACCAGCTGGAGGCCGGTCAGCTCGTGGCGTACAAGAGCCAGTGCATGCCCACTTTTCTCCACTCCACTTTATGGAGGGGTATTGACAGATGGCAACGCTATAAAAGCTGTGGGATTTGTCTGATGAGTTTAACGGATGCAGGCAATAAGGAGGGAGGGAGGGGAGGAGAGCAAGATAGAGAAAGAGAAGAAGAGAGATGGGAGCTGCTTATTCAACAGTATTATAGGCAATTATACCACAGGAGGGATGATAATGACAGCCTCGTTGTAATGCTGTCAATCTCTCTGGTTAAATCACTCTGAAATGCCAGTGTGAAACTGCACTCCAACAAGATATGGAGGGTGCAAACTGGTGCCAGTCGGACCCATTTTGTTACTGTGCCAAAAAGGGCTTATTTCGGTGCTTACAATATGAGCATATGTTTTTTATTTCTATTATCTGACCATAACCATAGCTCCTGTGGTTTCTGCAGAAGCACGAGAGCACAATAACAGCCACCTTCAAAGACTGCAGGGATGGCGGGTGATATGCCAAACATTTTTTGTGGCGTCGCCCATATCCCTGAACCCAGAACATTCATTCATAGGAAGACAACAGCACAACATACAATAGAAGGGGGTAAAAAGATACATATGCAAGAAGCCGGCATCGGATGTTAACACAAGAAGATTGATACAAAACCGAAGCTTCGGTTACAAACCGGAATGCTTTTTGACCAAAATATTTAGGTTACTGTTGGAAATCCACGAGCACTCCGGCCTTCACTGCCATCAGAGCTGGATGTGGGATGAATGAGATCCAGCCTCTTCCTCTACAGGTGGAAAGGAGCAATGTTTTGACGGAGAAAACGTCAATCCGTAGAATCACATCTAAAAAGTCCAGTAGACCGCAGACAGGCAAATTAATTGATCTGGTGGAGAAGACAACTTACTTATTGATCCGCAAAAGAGACAAAAGATTCCCGCCCACTCTGAGGCTCATAGACGCTCCTCTGGTCACTAGGCCCAGCGAGACTACCTCACACAGGCTGCAGTGACCGCACCACTACGCAGACTGCGTCCTTTTAGCCTCGTCACAGTTTGACTGAGGTTCAGATGAATAAAACAATGTAAATCCAGAGTACGGTCATGTATAGTGGATGGTGACAAATGGACGTGAGACACTGTGCCGACCCAGCTACTATGCAACTTTAAAACCCTGGAGACGCGTCCAACAATGGAGTGTCTGAGCGGGATGGTGTGTGATGCAAGCTGTAATGTCACACACACTTAAGTACTTCAAACCGTTTTCCCTTTACGGCCTCCGAGTGTGTATGCCACTTGGACAGAAGCAGCTGAGCTTGGAGAGGTGGCTCTATCCATTAAGGCTCTTCTGCTGGTCCTAAATCATTGATACAGTCAAGCAGCCCAGGCCTGACACTACATTAGAAGTTTACTTTTTAATGAACTCTGCCTGCCCGCTCTCTTCTTTCCCTGACAGCGCCCCACGCCTGCGCTATATTGTGTCTGACAAACTCTTTCCACTGCCTTAAACACATTTAAGGAGTGAAGCTAACGGGCTGCAGGTCACGTTTAGGTGAAGAGATGAACCAGAGGATGAAGGGACTTTGAAATACTCCGACAGCGGCGGGGAAAGAAAGCATGATGACAGTTGCTTGGTTTGACAGATCAGTGTGTTTGCTGAGCAGGACGGAAAGGTGAGAACAAGACAACGGTAGGCTGATGAAGAATTATGGCCAATTACCGCTGCACGTGTAAAGAATACGCCGGCATTTGAGCAGTAGATTAGATTTGTGTGCGAGTAGGGTATTTGCAGTGCATGAGGGTACAAGTGGATGTGGAGTAGAAAAGGATGTGGAGTAGGTGGAAGAGGTCAGAGGGTGCGAACAGCGATACACAAAGTGAGTCAGACAAAGCCCACTGCAGGGGTCCTGCCCAAGTGCTGCCCAGCATCTACCTGCAGCCCCCACAGAGCACTTCATATCCAACCTCAGCGCAAGCAGTGTGTGTGTGCGTTCTTCTGGTGTGTAGGATGCATCCCACACACACACACACACACACACACGTCTCCTAACAAATGGCAGTGATTTAACACACCAGGACAGCAGTGAAGGCGTAAGCAGCTCCACCCTCGCTGCCCCATCTCCCCCCTGCTGAGGGGAGGTGCAGCTCAGCAGAAGGACCGCCAGGGGAAAGTAGGTCAGGCTGACCTCTGCGCTCGGCGTGTCAAACGTTCGGAGTGAGCTAAAGGGACAGGCCGTGTCAGAGCCCTGTTCCTCACAGCTGGGGAGGAGGAGGCACCCTGTGCACACGGCCAGAGACCCAAGGGAGTGAACTCGGCATGCTGGAACAGACACGCGTATGCACACATACCGGTTATGACATAGGGACGAACACCTGCGTCCAAGGGAGAGGAAGAGTCACAGTGTGGTCCATGGTGAATGAATCAAGCCCCCCCCCCCCGCGTAGGTTCCTGGCCTTCCCACATTCACACCACCTTCCTGCAACTTTATGCCTCTAGACAATGCTAAAAAAATTAAAAGGAAAAAAAGGAAAAGGAAAGTGTGTGGGGGCTGTGACCAACCCACACACACTAAGCCAACTTTTATATTTGGCACAACTGCAAAAGTTGTGCGTTTACTTGAAACATTCATTCTGTAAAGGAGTGAAGAACCCAACATTACTGGTGCCCCCGCTTGGAGGACAGGACCTCAAACTCCAATTGACCTGTCAGCGAGTGTGAATGATAAAAGAACTGAGTCACTGCCGAGATGGATGCTTCAGATCCATTTGTAAAAATAGAGGAATAAGATGTGTTTGATGGATGAATGGTGAGACCGAGAGAAGGAACTGGTCTTTGAGTGGGTGAGTTGAGCGTGTGAATGAACGAGTGAAGCGGCACAACCAAACAAATGGAAAGAAAGACCGACCCAATACGAAGACCTTCGAGCTGGTTGCAGGTGAACACGGAGCACAGGTATCGTTAAAGAGCGAGCGGGGAAATATCCATCCATTATCACACCGCTTATCCTGCACGCAGGGTCGCTGGAGTCAATCCCAGCCAACTTTGGGCGAGAGACAGGGTACATCCTGGATTGGTCGCCAGCCAATCGCAGGGCTACACAGAGACATAGAACCATTCACACTCACATTCACACCTATGGGCAATTTAGAGTCCCCGATCTTCCTGATCCCCAGTGCATGTCTTTGGACTGTGGGAGGAAGCCAGAGAACCCGGAGAGAACCCTCGCAGATTTCGACAGATTGAACACTTAAAAAGATTTTTCTGTGTGCCGGATACTTAAATATTTAATCTACACAGCAATGGATTTAAAATTGAATATAAAAACATTTGTTTATTTTAATTATAGTAGGGAGTGTCTCCAATCTCCAACACTACTTTATGAAGGGTTGATACAATAGTCAAAAAGGAAAAAGCTAACATTGGACTCTAAAAAACAGCATCATTTTTGGTCATCTCATTTAGCCTTTTGCAGCCACTGTCTTTTTAAAGACACAAAAGCATAAACATTAATGAGTAGGGTAATCACTAGCGTATGTTATGCTGTAGAACAAAACATTAAAATATTTGAATCTTGTGATTAACGCAGACCTTATTAGAGGAATCGAACCAAAAAAAAAAACTTCAAGGAGGAGGGAATCGGAAGTTCTGGGGAATGCATACTGAAATTCTTTTTTGAGGACTCATCCTGCAGCGGTCAATGGAGAACTTTATTAGCTCACTAAAAAGCCTAACCAGGGGACAGAATGAAAATCTAAAAGCAAAAGGGGGACAGTGAGGAGCGCCAAGAACTGAAAACAAAACAGCAAGCAAACCCAAAGTAAACGGTTGGAGAAGTGAATCAGTGGGGCTACAGTACCACACACACACACACACACACACACACACACACACACACACACACACACACACACAACTATATTTTTAGGGCTTTGTTATTTCATATGGACCCTGTGACATGCCCACCAACACAGAACCAACTCCTCAGCCTCAGGGGATCTGCACCGAGGCCACGGAATGTATCACCTTCGCTGTCTATTTGTAGTGGGTGTGGGAAGGCATGTGGGATACGTTTGCTTCGCAAGGTACCGCTTAAAAAAAAAAAAAAAAAAATTCCACAGGTTTTATTGGACACACACACAAGTTTGCAGAGTTGCAATCACAAGATGATTTAATCCAGTCGGCTGTGGGGAGAGCGGTAACCCGGAGGCCATTAGAAGGAGGCTCCTCTGACTGACGGGGTGAGGGACCTGCAGCAAAATGACAAAGGAGTGCCGGGGTTCTGAATGCTTCGCCATATGAATACTTCAAACCACCTTCACGTCCTGTTTAATAGTACATGAAAATCCTGAACAAGAAGGTTACATAGTGGGTTTCCCTGGGCCTCGATGACAAATTACATGTAGCCGCTGTTAAAAGGCATTTTTAGCTTTATCGGCGGCCCACATTCTCAGATTCTAGGAGTATGTCGACACAAACCGCAAAGCTCCCTCTCATCTTGCAAAATTACCAAGAGACCCAAAGCCAGCACTCAAATACAAATGAAGTAAACTGGGACGATTTTAAAATTGATTTTTTTTTTTCCCCATTTCCAAAGGTATTTGATCTGCGTCCTTTGGCATCTAGTAGTTATATGTTGGCATGCTAAGTCATAAACCTTTTTATTTGCCTACCTGCCACAGAAAAATACATGCCACGGTGAAATCAATCATGAATATAGTAACCTGTTATTCTGAGAGCTTTATCTTTTTGTCCATGTCCATGATGCAATGACAAAATTGAGATATTATATTAATTAGAACTCCACAACAACTTGTGCAGAAGGAGATGACACTATGGGGAAATTGTAACCCCACCACCAACAGTGAGCATTTGGCTAAATTAAACCCATTTTTCACTGGCAGTGTCACGTAGTGAGGCCAATACATGCAAGAAAGAAATTAGCTTTCTTTTTCCTTCCTCTGCGGCTCCCTCCCAGCTTTCCCTTGGACATCACATGTCATCAGGAGGTGAGAACAGTGATATCAAAACACCAAACCCTGAACATATAGAACACTCAAGTGCTGAGACTGCCTTATTATTCGAGGGGGGTTAAAGAGCTATAATTAAAGAAGTATAAATAATAAATAAAAAAACGGAGCCGTCAAGGTTGGCTCCGCCAGTTGAGAAGACCACTGAGGTCAGTGGTTTGTAACCACCTGCACAGGTGCATGGTTTGCCAGAGGCAGTTACATACATTGAGACGGGAGGCTGCAGGTAGAGAATAGGCTTCATCCGTGGAAGAGCATTTATTATAGATGACGGGGGTAGCAGTCGTGCGAACGAGTAGAAGTGGTAACAGGGAGGGAACGTCACAACCTTTTCACACATTGGTCATTACCGCACTCTGATGACTTCCGTCAGAAAGCAAGGATCGCTAATTAGCACTACCAAGTTTTTTGTTAGCTCCATGTGTGGCCCGACACAACCTATTGAGCATCGCTGGTCTACATCATCGCTTCGCCATCTCTGGTATCTACAGCCGGTTACATTCGACCAGGCGGTCTACATAACAACCACCGCCTCATGCACATTGACCAAAGAAATGTCCAATCGCAAAGTAAATGCAGGTGTTCGCTCTTCACAGCCTCGTCTGAAAGCAAAAACTTTATCTGCCAAGTCATTTCTCTGGGGGTAATCCTGAGGGTAATACCGCTTCCTATAGAACTCAGAAAAGACAAAGCCAAAACAAAACCTCAAGAGTTCTTGCAGTGGGATGAAAAAAGAAAGTTTATGAATGCTACTCTGAGCAAGTTCCTTTTTTTACAGAAGCTTGAGGTTAGAGACCAAAAGCTGCAATATGAATGTTCTGAATTCTATCTCACCGAGGCACACGTACCCACATTCCCTTCTCTACCTTCTTTGTTGCTGTAAGACCAACCTTGGAATGGACCTGCAGGAATTCAAGTATGAAAAAAAAACGCTGCATCTCCCTTATATTCTACATGCACTCAAGGTTGCAGCCCCGGCTTGAATGCTACCTATGAAATGCAAGCATTCCCCTTATAAATTGGGAGGCGGTCGCTGCAGATTTGAAAGGCTGTGTGGGGAGGGAGGGATTCACTTAATGAAATACTGAATGGCAGGTCACACTGCAACAAAAGCCCCCAGCCACTCATGTGAGGCCTATTTGATCACAGTCCTTCAAAGAGCCATCGGTCTTTGTCTCTCTTTCGCCGATATTTGTGTCTCAGCCTCTGTTCCTCCCTCTCGCTTGGAACCTAAACGCATTCCGCCAAACGGCTCGTTTCGTGCAGAAGTGTGGCATTATTCCATTAAGTGGATTATTTCACAACATCTCTGACCTACGACATGGTTGTCATTGGCGATGAAGCAAGGAGAGATGAGAAGAAATGACGATGGTACAGACCTCCATGGATGTGGAAGGATAGAGCGATAGATAACTGTGAACCAGCAAATAATACCCGGTAGATCAGGCCGGATCAAAAAGGTCGCCACGGGGAAGGATTCAAATCAAGTCAGGGGAAATAAAGGAAAGTGTGAAACATCCACTGGGGATCATCAAATGAGCTTGATCATTGGTGCTAAATATCAAAAGAACTTGCATAACTTACATAAGATGCATATTACACTGGACGAATTACGCGCCTGGTTTCACCAATGTGACAAATAGTTCACCTGTATTTTGCTTGAAATACCCTTTAAACTGCATCTCGAAAGAAACAACAAATGACTAACATTTAGGGATGCAGTTTCATTCGGTTATGTTATTGCAAATTAGGAATATATTTAGTACTAACTGCTTTGTAGTTCTTTACTGCCAGTTACTGCTGACAAGTCAGAACATTGCATTTCATCTCAACAGCCCTGTAAACAGCTCCTCAGTCTCACTTTGGTTGCTAAAAAAACATCTTTGTCAAGCCTTAGCTTGCAACAGTTAACCGTTTTCCTTTCAGTTGGGTAAACTCCCAATAAATGTTTACACAGGTTATACAATCTAAACAAAGAGGATCGCCGCATCCACACTGATTCTGCCTTTGATTCCATGTGGACTAACAGACCGGTTGCAGTGATTGGACCATTTAGGTTTTAAGTGGGTTGTTGAGTGAGTCTATTCTCGTGCACTCAGCCACAAAAGGTCAGCCTTAAGGAGGCAAAAGTAATTGACAAATACTCAAATGGAGAGAAAAGGGATGCAGAAAATACTGTGCGATTGGTCACTCGAGGCTAACTGGGAAACTGGTCCGGCACAGACGCACAACGTCAGCAGGGACGGAGCCGTCTCGCTGTAAATGGAGTCTTTTTCCCTGAGCCACACAGACTCACGCTTTTCTCCGGCGCTATACGGTGCTTTCCTCCTCTCCCAGTCTCTGCCGCCGAGGCCACGAAAGATTGGAGGCACAGTGACGTCCTCTGGTTTATCCTCCCTGAAAGCCTTCGCATGCTCTCAGTTCCACATGAGGAATCTGATGAAAGCAGTTTGTCAGTACGCCACTTAATTATCAGCCAGCAGAAGAGCCTCTGATGGCGTCCTCTGACAACGGCTCGCAGCGGCCTGCTGACTACAGTGCCCACTAACAATGAGGAACCGACTGCAGCTACTAATGGTGACGGGGTAGTGCCAAGCATCCACTCACGGGTTGGACAAATTAAGACTACAGAAAGCTTTCTGCGAAAAAGAATAGTGGAAGCTACTTTCACGTAGATTCTTTTCGCTGTGGGCTATTAAGCGGAAAGAAGCACATCCCGATACTAGATTTCCCTGTAGTTCTACACAAACATTATAGCACTGCTGCTCAATGTGCACGTTACGACCAGACTGCAAATGAAAAACAGTCCATTTTTGCGTGGTCATATTCTTGTGACTGAGTGCTGGACTGTGGAGAAACAAATAGTCACCGTGGTTACATACCACCGCCATTTCTGAGCTGATGGGTTAAAAAAAAAAAAAAAAAAAAAAGGGGTAAAACAGCAAAAGAATGAAGAATGAACATGACAGCACTCAGGTTCTGGTGAACTAAAATCTCCTTTTGTCTTGTATTGTATGACTTGGGTGTGTATTGCTCAAAGAAGGTTGGGCTGTCGGTAGAAAATGTGAAGATCAGCCAAAGGAAGAGCTTTTCTTTCTTTACATCAGTCATCCTCGTGCTCCTGAATACACTCAGCGAGTAGAGCCACCGCAGTTAGTCATTTGTATAAGCCTGATCTATTAGCAGAAGGACATCGCAGTCCACGTCTACAGAAGATGGTTGTAACCTTAGACCCCCACAGTAACACATGACGGGGAGCAGCGGCACATGTTCCCTTCTTTCTGCGATATGTTTTGCATGTGATGTCCCAGGCAGCCAGCCTACAGTCCATTAAACAAGTTAATGCAGAGCTGCTGACCCATTAATAATACATTGCAGCGGTCAAGAGAGGCCAGGCACCTCTGTGCACCCCTCCATCCCTCTACACGGACACATTAATGGACTAATTCAGATGCAATTAACTGGTGGGGAAAGGCTGCGAGCTTGAGGCTCGCGGAGCATATAGGCTGAGTGGCTTCCAGACAGGGCTCGGATTACACACACACACACACACACACACAATTTACATTCTACCAAAATACATTCAGTACTACAGATTTTTGCTTTCACCATCGGATACCAGAAGCTAAAAAAGAAAAAACTGCATTTACACTAAATCATATGGATCGTAGAAATTGTTTTTTTTGTTTTTCTTTGCTACAGAATTTGTCTGGCTTAAATGGATTCCCAATATAAAAATGGGAACCAGATATTATCACCTTTATTACCAACATTTGGTTTGTGACCACCCAATGAATCAAAGTCCAACATTTCCTCGCTCATTCCGCCGCTTAGTTCACCTGGTAACACACAGTGGCCTTTTACATGCCGGCTGCAGATGAAAAGGATAATATAAGTCAACCAAAAGCATTGGAGCTTTATCACCTTTGGTGATACTTTTACATTTCAGAGACACCCAACATCCAATCAGAACCTTCTTCACGGTGAAGTTAAAGTGTGAAAGGCTTACAACCGCCTTAATTACAATTTTTAATTGAATGACTTTTTTTTATTTTTGTCCATCACAGCTGGTTTTATTCAATAATGCGAGCGGCGGAATCCACTCTTTGAGAAAGTGACGTTGACAAATGAGCAATTACAGGAGCGAATTTCCGCATCACATCTGCGGCCGGCGTGACCCACGATTAGCCCTGCTGATGCTGAACGCGAGACGCTAGAGCCCGTAAGCACAGGCGCCTGGGAAGGCAGCGCCGCCCACTCCGGCATGTCATCCATCACCGGTTCCACTCGGCTGCCACAGTTGTGTCACCGTCTCTCCTCTCGCAGACCGCTGACCCCGCTGAGGACGCGCACCGCCAGCGTGATCATATATCTCGCGGGGATAAAAGACAGCCATCCTGCATAACTGATGAGGCAGAGGACACGAAACACATCCTCCGCCGTGGTGACATCTTTATCAATAAGCTGCATTCGGTGGCGGGGCGGGCAGAGACACACGGCCGCTCGCAGGAAATATCACCTCTGCAAACAAGTCCTATAGCAGTTTACATCACTTCACAATTTCCATATTAATTATTGAGTTATGGCCAAAAATGTGCTTCATCCTTTAGCTAATATGTGTGAAAACCTTGCTCACCTTTAACTACCAAAATCAGTTCACCCTTTAGTCAGGATGGACGTTTGTGCCAAATTCTGAGCAACTCTCTTCCTGAGATAACTCGTTCATAAGCCCGGAGCGGAAGGACGGACGGCACTAAGGCGCCTCTGGCCACGGCTGTCGCCCGGTGCGGAGGCATGAAAAAAAAAAAAAAAAGTAAATCGAATGAAAAGCAGACACTGCGAAGAGAAGAGTGAACCCATTAGCTGCGGGAGGTCGACACAGAAGCTGACGCGGGTTAAGTGATTGCAGCAGAAAAGAGAAGGTGGATTTAAACAAAGATGAAATGGAACAACATTGGCGAGACGCGTTTTCGAGATAATCACTCTTCATACAGCATTCATCAACATGGCAATCATGAGGGCTAAAATCCCGATCAGATGCGAATGACCTACAGTGGGGGTGTAAGGCGGCGCGGCCGAGCGCGCAGTCGCTCTAAGTGGATATTCAGAGGGGGGCTTGCCGCAGTCGAGCTGCAGCCCTTTGACCCCATCAGCATTCTCAGGTTGCTGTGTACTTTTTCAAAGACCCTTCTCCAGACTCTGCTAATTAGTCCTGCAGCCTCTTTTCCTTTCATTTCCAAAAAGGAAACGCCGCATGCACGCTACAGCACTGGCAGATAAATTGGCTGCATGCTTCACAGGAGGCAACCGTTCTTTAGGGAGAGCGGGCTACCTTAATTATGAATATTATTAATTACACTTTTAGAAGAGCAGGAGACGTAGGAAATGAAAGAAAAAAATCAATCAAAAAGATCCATGCTAAAAGATACGTATTCAAATAGAGTCCCACGGAGTTTACGTGTAACACAGGGACGGCGCAGGCAGCGGGAGCTGGTCTAACCTACCGTAGATTTATTTAACAGGGCACATTCAGAGTTAAAGGCAGATTCCAAGGACTGTGCTCTATTTATAGCTCGTAGAATTCATTGGCGTTCCCCTCGCTTTCCTACCGCCTCTTTGTCAAGGCAGAAAATCAGTGCACACACAAGAGGCTATGTTAAAAGGCACCATCTGTGATCCCAATGTCAACAAAGGTAGCCTGATATTCAGAATGGTGCAAACATTATGCTGCAATGCCATTATTCAGTCTGACATTGGCTTCCTATTAGCGGTTTCCCTACAGGGGGGCGAGGGGGATTTGATTTTACCCGCAACAATGCATCCAGAGGCTCACTTTGTTGGGCTGCGTATTGTTAATGTTAATGTGAATATTGACAGAAGAGCAGTTGATATTGAGATACACGTTTTGCAAAGAGAGCGTTTAGCCCGAAAATAATCACACATGGCTTCTTGTCCAGATACAAAAAAAGTGATAAGACAATGGGGTGATTTGTGGTCGGTGGGAAATGGACAGATATTATTATTATCTTAAGAAAAATAAATGAGGCCATTATTTATTGACGTAGCTTGTGTGTGCTGCACTCCTTTTAACAGCTGGAGGAAACTGGTTTGCCAAAATATATACTCATAATATTAAATTCTAGGACAAATATCTCTGATTCTACAATATATTATCAGTTGAGGTATTAAAAAAAAAATCTCATTTGGTCAAAATAACGGTTTTATTCTACTTGATAACACTCAGACTGTATGTAAAGGATTGTTTGAAAGGGTGAAGACTTATTATATATATATTAACAGACATCCTCAGTCATATTAAGTTCTGAACATATGGACAGTACATGTGCTGCATTGTGCAAAAGTGACACCAAGCTGAGCAGAAAAATGATAAAAAGCAAAAGGCCACGCGTCTAGAACAAAAGGGAAAGCAAAGTACTATTTTTGTCTAAATGTTTCAGGCCTCAGAACAATGACTAAATACTTTGTGAGCAGCTCCCTGTGGTCCTTCACCTGAAGAACCTGAGAATCCTTTGTCCGTGTGGACGGAGAGGGGGTTTATTTTAAAACAAAAAAAGGTATCAGTGTGAAAGAGTTGGAAAGAGAAATATTTATAGGTGGCTTCGTCCCGAGGCGTATCCGCGCCTGTACATCAGATAGCGACTTCAACAGACGTCATTAACGCAGAAGAGGAAGTTCGCGATAACCAGTCAACAGCGTTTACACACTGCTTGGGGTTAATGATTCTCTAAAAAGGATGAAAGAAGCCACACCATGCATTCTAAGAAACAAGGCACGTCTTTCGTCAAACACTCATTGACCCAAAACGGCTTATTCGACCACAGCCGTGACTGTCGCAAAGGCAGCTACAGTTTCAAGTAAAAGTGAAGCCGACTTCCCCACGCAGGCCTGCAGGCCACAAGAGGAAGCGATGGAAGCCTCCGGCCTTTCATGTTCTGCGCTGCAGTCAGCACTCCACTCGGCGGAGTGTGGGGACAGCAGCTCCTGCCAAAATGTATCCGTGCCAAGGCCTGCCAGCCTGCTCTCCCCGCCCACTCTAAAGGGCCAGAGCGTGAGCGGTGGGGCGCCGGTAGGCGGGCGCGAGGTGACGCTGGTGGGCGGGTGGCCAGGCTGGAGCTTCCTGACACGGGAACCCGCCTCACAGCAGGATCAAACTGGCTGCCGAGTGAATCACTGCCCCTCCCGCTACCTGACAAAGTGAGCGCCGGGCTGGTGCGCAGCCACGAATGCGGTCTTTGATAATAAAGAACACTGGAATATCAGCGGACGGCTCTGCGGACCGGGTCGTTCTCGGCAAATGAAGGTCACAAAGGTTGCTTTCGGACTCTGCTTGGTGCGTGCGAGTTACAGAGCAGCTCTAAATAATACAAAAAAAATTCAGTATGAGCAAAGTGCTTGAAATTGAAATGCCTGCTTTACGCTGTAATGATGATACAAGCTAAGAAAGTGGATGAAGGTATCAGGGAGTCAAGCACCGAAGCAATTTTACACTTTTAGATTTCAGGCCCTGCAAACCCAAGCTTGAGGTGCGAGATAGGGGCAGCAAGCAAAACTTCTCATACCTGACGAATCTTATTTAAATAAGCAACAGGGGCAGGGATTTTCTGAGCTGTGGCTAGTCACTACTCAGAAGCAGGAACATTATCTCCAGGAGTAAATAATGTCCTGGAGGACCAGTAGCTACCCAAATCGCTTCTTAAAAAATAGAAAACTGCTCCAGGCTGCTATTATTAAGCCTCAGATCCAATGGGAAGTTGAACCTTTGATCTGTTTAGGGTGCTGTGTATTTGCATTTTATAATGAGATCAAAGCCAGGTCCAGGGCCCCTGCAGAAGGCAGCTCTGCGCCACATCTCCGCACTCTGGACGATTTACAGACCAAAGCTAGATTTCCCCGTTAACAAGATCATGTAGGTGCTATGTGCCTCAGTGAAAATGCAACGGGAGAGTCCGTGTATGTTAGGCAATCAAAAGCAGCCCACATTCTTCTCCAGCTAATTTTCCTTTCCTGTACACAGGTGTGGAAGAGAAAAAGAAAAGAAAATTATGCCAGTGGCAACAGTTAAAGTTCAAGAGCAAACACTTCAAGCATTTCTAAACTGGTTGAGAATTGCTTCACATTTTCTTTGGCATTCTTCACGTGGAAGAAATGCAGAGGGGAATTTACAAAGTGCCTGAAGTGAGCCTACGAGGAGCCGGGAGAAGGTTTGGGATCAGCGTGGAGGGCAGCATTTCAGAGTATATGTAGTCTCTACTCAATACTGTTACGGACCACTTTTTTTCCCCTTACTTTTTAAAGAAAATATAGCAGGAAAAAAAACAACATTGTACATTGTCACTCCTCTGAAAGAGCCGAGTCTTTTCGGACGGCCTGATGAGAGATGGCGCTGGGAGAAGGAGTGCATGCTGGAGGTGCGGATGATTATGGCGGTCTGCTTGCTTGAATTAGACCGTCCAGGATTACGAGTTTATGCCTTACCTTTATTAAGAATTATCAAGATGATACTAAAGGTTCTACATGCAACTCAATCCGTGTCATAATAATGTTTAAGCCGTTATCTTAAGATGTCATTGTTGATGCGTGTCGGGCCTGATTTAAGTGCATGTTGGTGCTTGCGAGCGCATCCCGCTGGTTAACGCTCCCGTTGCTGCTCACGCAGCCGTCAGCGCCGTCCCAAACGAAGCGTGGCACCAACCCTGCGGTTCCTCCTTGGGAATCCGCCGATAGCTCCACCCCTTCAGCCACAGTTTGTGCCGTTAGCATTGTTGGCTGTAAACCGCTAATCTCTTATTTAGAGCCATTATATATATCTGCACAAAAGGATCACACCAGGCTGCACTAAAACCATTTGTAGTTTAATTAAGAACACAGACAAAAGGTAATTGCTCAACTTTGACTCACAATGGAAACAGAGACTTAAAAAAAGGACAAGTAGTAATTTGCAAAGCAACGCTTGCACTAAACTCAATAAAGTCAACCACCATGGTCATGATGCATGCAGAAGAGGTTGATGAGGGGAACATCCCGTCCCCTGCATCGGTCTTCTTGAGGTATGCAAGTTGCGTGTCTGCAAAAACCTTTATACAGCCACTGCCCCACAAAGCGGTTGAAGTGAAAGTGAGAGAACGCCACTGACTCACGACACGCGAGGGGGCGTCCGCCAAGAGACTGAGCGGATCTGAGAAGTTTGACAGACATGAAACTAAATATGGCCTAGGCGCTATTTATTAAAATTACTAATTAAAAAGAAGGCGCAATTATAAAACCACATTTCAACATGTATGCTCTTTGAAAATTGACTCACTAGTTAAGTGTTTTCAAAGTATTAAAAAAATATATCTTCACGAGGCCCTCATGGTGAAAAAAAAAAAAAAAAAAAAAGTCTTCTTTTCCCTCCAAAGTTCTCCCTTTAGTCTCTGAAGACTCATCCGGGTCGTCTTACATTTCCCGTCATGGCTTTTGAAATGGAAACTGGACTGGGCAAGAGATTTGAATTGCAATCAGGAACACGTAGAAACAGTACACCGGATTCGACTGCAGACCGGCGCTGCAAGCGAAGCAAGGATGCTTTAGGCAGATGTTCAAATAAGCCCCACTCGCCATAGGAGGAACAGAGGCACACAGGAGCAACGGCGTGCGAGCTGAATAGCACAAAAGACTGCTTCGGCTGACCCCGCAAAGTATGAATCAAGCGCACCTCAGAGAGCGGGAGCGTTATGAAGAGCAACGCCTAATTGCTTGCTCATAGATGCCGAACGCATGTTCTGCACTCTTGTATGCAGCGTTCACATTCTTTGACCTTGATGAATTATCCGTCTTTATTGACAGCACTTATTGATATTTCTTAAAGCCACAGGCTAATGGAGTTCTATTGAGATTATTAAATGAGCTGCTGGTGCCCGGATTAGCCCGGTCTCGGCTCGCCGGTGCAGCCTGCATTATCATACAGAGCAGATGCGTGCGTGTGTGGAGTCCCAAATTCCTGCGACCGACATCTACAGGGGAACGGAGAAGCGATGACTACATCCGACCTACATTCACCCCGCCTAGGAATGCTTGCCTCCAACTAATTACAGACAAAAACATGCATACTCAGTCACACTATAGCCAGATTTACGCTATAGAAATGGTTAGAGTGCAGGGAAATGTTGCTGTTTTATGCATATTACCGAATTACACGATTTCAATTAGGTGTGCATGCAGCTTTTCTCAAAAGAAGCATCACTGAGGGTTTTAAAAGACGAAAAACACTCCTGCCTGTAGAAGCTCCTGGAGACCTCCTGAGGTTTTGGAAAGAACTTTACTTTGGCTTTTGCCCAGGCTTAGATTTAAATATAATTTGTGTGATGGGTTGTGAAATTACTCCAAGCACAAAAAACATTAGGAACAAACCGTAAGCTACTAGAGCTCGCGCAAATGCCTCGAGCATTGAAACGGCATATTGGATTTCATTTAAATGTCTTAAGCATTGAAAGGATTTAATAAATAGTCTCTAAACATTACTTGAGGTATTTACATTATAAGACCAAAACTACTGCCGGAAAAACAGCCCATTAACAAGTGAGAAAGTAGGGTGACGCAGGCTGCAGCGTACGAGCGCGTCTTCAAACCGCCGTGTCAGTGTTTCCTGTGTCGTACAGCATCCTGGTTAGAGTGATGTGGTTGCTGTCATTTTTTTTTTTTTTTTTTAAAGGGGGAGATTTCTACAGATGCAGCCCACATTAAGGTCAGAATGTGTTGAGCTGTGCAACGCTTTCCTAAACTAGAAATTACTTGAAGAGCGTCAATGTCAACCTACGCTTTGGGTAAAAGCGTCAGCTAGATGACATGCAATGATTCTAGAACCTGCTCCTCCACCCAAAGCAGTGTTTCAGTTGCGTCAGGTCTGTTACAGGAGACTATGAAAAGTAGTGCTTACCGTCATCACTGTACAGAATTAGTTTCATTTCTTTGGTCACATGAAATCAATTCTTCATTGATTTAATGCCCCATTCAGGGTTAGGGTGAATCTTTACCTTTACACTTTTTTATTATCTGTACTACTGTACTATTACTATGATGCAATCTTTACAAATAATTAATGCTAAACTAAAAAACAACTACAAAAATCTTTTTGGATGTATGGAGAAATTTTGTGAATTTAAAGCTACGCATGATAACAAAGAATAATAAATGTGTGTCATATATGACAAACCTTCACCACTTTCTGAAAACAAAGGCCAAGAAACAAGAGCATATTGTTGATTCATGAGCAGTGACACTTTGTTGGAGAATCCTACGCTCTGAATCTGGCAAAGGCCCTTGTGAGCACTGAAAGGAGGAACCTTGTGTCTTTACACGTCTCATTTACTACTGTCCAGATATAGTGACAGTCTGAGCAAATATGAAGAAATAAAAAGTTGTTTTTATTGAAGTTACCAGCTTTGAAGGTGTATATTTTCCATTACACTGCTTGAAACCGCATGCTTGCAAAATTTGCCTTGGTCAGTTAATCCCCAAGATGATTCAACGTTCATGACAGACACGGGGACAAAAGAAAAAAACAGAAATAAAATAAGGTTGAGCTGCTGTATAGTTATCATTGCATGACATTTCCAAATCCCCAATGCTATTTATTATTTGTAGGTGTAAAAAACAATCTTTTAAATAAATGTCCGATATCCCTGAGGGTTTTCTGAGCAGTGGCTCCTGAAACCGGCATCGGATTTTGTGATAAAGCTACACTTGACCACAAAATAACCAGAGGCATTTGAGGAGCGTTGATTAGTGCATTCCATGCAGTGCTTCCTGCTACAGTGGGACTGTAACTGGGTGGGTAGAGAAAATCTCCAACCCTGCCAGCAGCATCAGATTCATACACACTGAGGACACCCACTTGAACATATGCAAGACGGGTATGCATTTGACTTTCAAAATGTTGTGTTATTTTAGTTGGGCTAGTCAGTTATACCGTCCCATTTCCCAGCAAGTCTGTGGATGTGCACAGGACCTCTGTAAGTCCATTTCAACCCACATAAATGATTATCGGCAGTGAGCGCTACGCTCTCTGCAACCAGATTCCTTCACCTGATCGCGGCAACAAAAATACAGGCAAACAGCGCCGCAACCGTGAGCCAATTTCTCGAGAGATTTGTCAACTTACAATGATCAGTTGAACCTAATGCTACAGAAGGTGGGCGGTGCACAAAACACAGCGCTGCTGACTGGAAAACGTCTGATGCTCAAAACGGGAATCCATGCGGACCGACAGCGAACACGCTGCTACGTTGATGCAAACTAAATAAGGGATGACGAAGGTAAAAGGAGAAACAAAGGCTGCAAAGTGAAACAATTCATTTCCCTTCAATAGGGCCTTGCCACGAAAGAACCACATTCCATCCATTTGAAATAACACACACTTTCTCATCGCCCTCATCCGTGCACACACACACACCCACACACATACACCTCCATCCAGCCTGTGCTCACGACGGATCTCGACGCCCTAGGAAATGGGCGTCATACATCTTGTCTGACTGCAATAAAGCAGAGCCTAAGATTCTATTTCCAATAAACGTCGACTGATTGGAAAACTCATTCTAATATCAATTTCCATCTGGGCCCTTTAAAAGGCAATCAGCATAGATTCATCTCTGTATATCATGGGCTCCTTGAGCTGATGACACAGCACTGGTTCGCTCTTCTGCATAATGGCCCTCTCCTATCAAGGCATCTGCAATGAATAATACCACCCATGAATGGGCTATTTAGTCCGTGTTCGCACAGATAGGGGCCACTTCTCCGAATATTAATTCAGAGTTTTACACTTCATATGGTTCTCTCAGGGCCGCATTCGGAGGAGTAAGGCTACTTAGTGTGATTTGGCGCACTCTGCTTTTCCCTGCAAGCTTTCTCAGAAGTGACAATGGTGATTAAGAACAGGATCTCGCTTTTTTCACGATGCCTGGCGACCACAAAACAATAATTTATGTCAAGAAATTTCTATCACAACTTCCCTACAGGCGATCCACAGTTTACTAAAATACTCGAGTCAATGAAACATCTTTATCTCAACAAATTAACGGATTTGAATTACTGGAATTACACAGACGTCCAATTCCAAAAGCTCATATTTGGCTCGGCAAAGTCAGCTCAAGTGAAGGCCCCACTATAACCACGATAGCGGCAAACTTTCAAATCTGCCTCATCAGCTTAAAGTGAGGCTCCAACGGCTCTTTTTCTCACCTTCCAGCCACTGCCTGCCTCCCTGTAGTATGGAAAGTTATCACAGATCCACTGGTAGATCTCGCTCAGTGTCATCTTCTTCTTTGGCGAGCTGTTGATGGCGAACGTGATGAGGCTGGCGTAGCTGTACGGCGGCTTGCCGTCCTTATGCTGCTGCACTTCCTCCTGGTCCAACGTGGTGTTAGGATCCAGCAGGGCGCTCTTCTTGCCCATGCCGGGCCCGTGGGCACTCTGAGCGTCCGCCTTGCGGATGGCCGCCTGCATGGTCAGCTGAGGAAGCCAATCCATGGAGGTCAGGCTGCTCTCCAGCTCCGACGTCATGGCGACGGCAGGCCGGGCAGGAGGGGAGTAGGGAGACTGTGGAGCCGGACGCTGCCCGTTGACTGAGGCGGAGGGGACCAGGTGGGGAATAACAAACCGAGGCAGGTCGAGGATGAAGTACTTCCTCAGCTCAAGACATCAGCATGACGTCCTCTGAAGGTCAACTCTGGAGAAACAGGGAAAAGAAATGGCTTCATATGTCTCTTCTCTTTAACAAGAAATAAAAAGCATTTTAAATTTTTAAAAAAATTTAAAAAAAAGAAAAAAACATACGTATATCAGCAGTGCTGCAAACAAAACGTAAGCCAGGAAGCGACTCTGAACCGGTTGGCAATCATCAAAAACCAAGTGTCTCTAAAGTATGCTTATATCAGCTGTGAAGCGGATCACAAGCCCACCACTTTCTCCACCACTCGCTGCTCTCAAAGCTGACTCATGGCTGGGACTCCATCTGCACAGAGCGAGGGAGTGAGCGAGCGAGAGAGAGAGTAAATGCCAGGCAATTGTTTTCACAACTGCCAGCCAAATGGGGTACTGGCTCAGGAGGAATTTCAACTCTCCTGAGGGTCGTAAAGCCCCTCTCCCTTCTCCCCACCGTGCCAGGCTGCCTCCCCCAGACGGAGCCCCTGCCGTAAACAAGCCAGCAAGTGTCGTCTTGCAGACCGTCCCGGGCCTACTGCGCGTGCAGAGAGCGGCCCGCTACACAGCTCGTCTCGCTGTCCCCCACAGCTCACTGTCCTCTCAGTCTTAAAATAGAGCGACAACGTAGAGAGGCCTGAAGTGTAGGTGAACACGGGAAAATGTGGGAGGGGGAGAAAATCCTGAGGGGGATGACACTTCTATCTAGCTGAAGGGGGGGGTGGGGTAGAATGGGCGGGATCCTCACCAAGTTGTGGGATTTTTGTCTTGACTGAGCATGCTCACATAAGAGACAGAAAGACTGCACAAAAAAAAAAAAAAAAAACACTTTCGGATTCATCTTAAAAGCACTTTAAATACAATCGATCTAAAAGGGACAGATTCCAAACGAGTTGGTTAAATTGTGTTTTTTTATATTTCTCATGTATTCTATTGTACATTATTGGCGAGTCAAAAGGCAGTGACGGAAGTTGTCAAACTGAAATGCAGCGGTGACAGTAACAAATAGTGAGAAAATTGGACGAGCTTCTTCAGCGATAGGCGATGACAAGCAGTTAGTAGTTCTTGTCAAATGAACTCACACCCAACTCAATATCTATATCCACAGACAGATGAAGGCATCTTCCATTCATCCAAACAATGTAAACTAAAATAAATACAATTTAAAAAAAAAAAAGCTTATTGTAAAAGGTTTTGGAGGGGATGCATTTTCAATGCAGCTTTTATTTCCTTTGCCTAATTATTGTCTATGCACAAATTGAGAATCTTTTTTAAAAGTATATTTATACCTGTATATATGTGTATATATCTTTAAACAAACTATGGCTGAACGTTAGGAGTGTAATCCACTGAATCGATTAATCGATTTATATTCCTGCGATCCAACTGAATCGATCTGTGCTCAGAAAATCGGCATTCCGGACAACATATATCGATTACAAATCGATTGAAAATGGTACATAATCAATTTGTATCGATACTTGGAAACTGCAAATTGGATTTAAGCACAAAAACTGTATGGATGTGTGTTTGTTTGTTTTTTAGCACTTTAGACACGTTAAACGTTACTCGATTCAGTCTGCCTGTCTGTGACGTCATCAGTACGCAGCGGCAGCCGCGCGAAACTCTGAACAACAACAAAACACAGCGTGGAGGAGACGACTGCGAGCAAGACATTTACAAACCAACTTATCGATCCAGCGTGTGGAAACATTGTCGCTTATGCAAACACGGAGGTGTTCTAAATAAGTCGGTCGCTGTTTGTAGAATATGTAGAAGCCAAATGAAAAGAAACACGGAAACACGGCGAATCTTACTGGCCATCTACTAAGGCGCCGTGGAATTAAACAAAACGGCGACAGTCAGGACCTCAGGCAGCGTTACCGTCACAGTAACAATTGCCAAGTTTATCTTGCGACCCTACAATGTGGTTGAAAATCCGGGGTTCTGTGAATTGATCCAAACATTGTGTAATTATTGTGTAATGTTTACATTGAAAATGGTTGCACAATAAAAGGTTAATACATTTTCCATCAATTGTTGTTTGCTTGTTTATAATATCCATAATTAATTTAAACCTGATATCCTTACAAGAAACAGCAATCTCAGAAACTTTGCCTGCACTGTTGAGTAAAGTTACTGAATCGATTTTAAGTCACTGAATCGAATCGTTCTAAATTAACCCAGATTGTCCATGAATCGAATCGGCAACCATGAATTGCGTTATTCGAATCAAATTGTTGTTAAAATGAATCGTTACACCCCTACTGAACGTCCACGCTTAGAGGAGGGTAATGGCATGAAACAAAAGCAGCGTATTTAGCCAGGATTTGGCTAATGACTGGTGGTTTGAGACGTTTCATCTTTACAATCTATTACAACCGACTGAAATTTAAGCTGCCATAAACTTTAGTTCAAATCAGACGTCTCTCGTTACTCCTTAGCAAGGAGAAACAGGTTGGTTGTGCTTCCTTCGTTGACAGCTGAATTGTGCTGCTCATAGGTTGGAAACCTGAGTAAAAAAACACTGAGGTAATTCTCCCGGCCTCTGCAGGCATGAGCAGACATACGGATGAGCTGACTGACTGGCAGGTGAGTCAGTCTAATGGATAGAATCCTCATCACCGAAAAGACAAAACAAATGATGCACCAAAAATCTCCACCCAGTGACTGAAATAAAAGTGACTCATAAGCTGCTCCTGACAGTAATTTTCCTCTTTGAGTGGCGCCCTATTGCAATATGACACTAATTAGATTTTGAATGTTGGTCTACATGTTATCATCCATTTGAATATCTGCTCCCACCGCACATTTAATAATCATACAAGTCCGACATATTCCATGCATATAATAGGAAACCTTTCACATTTCAGTCACAATCAGTCAACATATAATGCGATGAATGCAACAAGAACGTCCAGCTTCTCTGGATTGATTGATTTCTTGCTTAATGTCATTGCAAATTGAATATCTATGGACTGCACGTAGACAAGACACAACCTGAAATTTTACTAAACAATTCAACTTGGCAAATCAGTAAACATTTAATAATTGTAATACACTTAAACTTAACCGCACTGAACCTACCGCCTCCACAATTACCACAGTTTTAAATCCGATTAGCTTTAGCAAGGTGTTCCTGATGACGCGGCAGCTCAGCGTACGGGCCTGCATTGAGTTACGCCTTTGTGGTTCGGATCAAAATGTTTCCATTCTCGCTGTGAATGGGAGTTTCAAAAGGAGAGGAGGCACGCAGAGCCTTCACGGGGGCCACCAGAGCCGAGCTGACGGAGACAGGAGCTGAGGAAATGCGCTGCGCCCGCTACACAGAGACGTATGCCATTTGACCCTCAGCGCTAATGATCCAGCTGCTCCGTAATCTGCAGGGCCGGGTCGGTGTCTTAATTAGAGGACCTTGGGCTGTTGCAGGAATGATTAAGCGCATCACAGGCGGGCAGTAAGGCGCCCTGCCCCCCCCCCCCCCCCCATTGCCTCCCCTGCTGCTGCCGCCGCCGCCGCCGCTACCCTGCCCCCCCCCCATGTCCCCCACTCTGACCTGACAGTCAGAGCGGGGACATGCCCCAGCCTGCTGCCACGACAGGGCTGACTGTGAGCCTGCTTCATGTCAGGAGAGCCGGGGGGGGGGGGGGGGAAGAGTTCGGCCGCTTCTTTACGGTCACAAGAAATAGTAGAAAGACTGAGCGATTTTGAGGGAAGAGGGAGAGAAATGGATGGTCAAACAAATTCTCTATTCATTCATGAAATTCTATTCATCCTCAGAGGATTCTTTTTTTTTTTTAAACGCACACATTTTAAAAACATCTCACCTCCTCTAAATTCCTGACAGGAAGCATTAACAACGCTCCTGCTGCCGACAGCGGCTCTGTGATCGTGTTTGGTCAAGTGGTTCGCTCACGCTGACAGCATGGTTCTTACACATGTGGCAAGCCCCATTTCATTCAAGGAACTCCAATGAGGCCAACGCGTTTTGTAACAAGGGATTACTTTACACAACACGGCAGATTGCGTCTACTTCATCGTGTTTGGCAAGTGCCTTCTGAGATGGCACGTCAGCAACTGCGTCACAGAAATAAGAGTTGTTCCCCATCCAGACTGTTGCAAAATTCATGTGTTCTTAAGGGTACTAAAACTTTAAAGTGGCTGCTAACGATGCACGGCCCGTGATGAAATAAATATTTCAGGTGTGATACTGCTACACTGAAGGGCACTTAGTGATTTTCAATGGTTCATATAATGGAAATTAGTATCCACCCCAACATTAAATATAATGCAGCAGGTATGTTTAATTACTTTAATGTGAGATATATATATATTCCTTGAAGAAACATTTATGACTAAAAACCTTATTAAATATGATATTGTTTTTCTGCTTGGTAAACACACCGGAGTGTAGCGGTGTTTTGTAAGTTGTGAGGCGAGGCCTTTTCTTCTTCGCAGTGACAGCAACACTGGATGTTGTTGCCAGAAGCCTCCACTTCGATTCCTATCTCCACAGTTGGGATGGGATGTTACTACTTGCACGAGCAACCTGAACAGCGATTTGTCCCGACTTTATTAGGCTTCGTCAATCCAACTGTGGGGAAAGGCAGCGATGGGGCGGCGAAGCCTTTTCACCTCATGAGTCCAGTCTGGAGACTTTAATTACGGTTTAATCAAATATTAGCATCTGACAGGTCAGCTGGATCATTACAGTCTGATGAAACTCATGTAGGGTGCAGTGTTTTCACCGTTTTTACTAATTAACATTGAAATGGATTTTATGTTCCCATATAAACAGATCATTTCCACTTCCTCCTGCTCAAGCGTTCATTGAGTGGGCAAATATTAAGTGTATTTGTGCTGAAAACATTGTGGACGCAGGTAAAAGTTGTTGATTTCTTAATGTCTGATCAACGTCTCAAAGACACCACATCACATATGACCTAAACTAGTTCAACAGAATACTTAACATGGTTTATGTGCTGGTTCAAATGACTGAAATTGTTTATTCTGTTTTACAGTCCAGTATGAAAATCGTTTTGAAATTAACTTTGGTTGGTTATCCATCTCCAATAAAACAACAAAACAAGCAGTCGTTAAACATTTTACCTCAGAAAGGGTTGGAATAACTAGAATTATCAACAACAAAAAAACGCTTCAGAAGTTTCAAGATCTGACAAAAACTACACAAAATATATATGATATAATATAACAACATCTCTGCTCTCTTGTCACACACAAGCTTCTCTCCAATGAATGAAACTAGCGTTGTTCTTCTAGTACACAACGTTCTGCAAACAGGAAACTACTGACCGAAGCAGAAGAGGGGGCACGAGGGGGCACACTAAAGGGAAGTGTGAGACTTAAAAAGGGTGAATAAGATTGGTTCAAATAGTAAAACCAATGTCCACGTTTCATTCAAGAGAAAATAAATCCAGTTGCAGTGCCTTTCAAGCGGGGAGCAGTATTTAAAGAGAACAGGACTGATAGCAAAGGATAAGAAGCCGAACCAAAACAGACTCCACGCACCCTTTGTGTCGTCATCCGTTGATTGATTTAACATAAAAAATAAATTAATTTGCACCATGTCTGAAAATTGAAAGCAAATCGGATGCAGTGCTTATTTTGGGGTAAAATGGGTTTTAAAAATGGGGATCTTTGCTTGTCATGAGTATCTCTTTTGATACGAGTCGATGACCCTCCTCATGACAAGTGGTTCACTGTTCAGCCTGTGAAAAAGGGACACGTGTTGAGTCTGTGTTGCTGAGCACATTGCTCACTACTGATATCAGGACAACACAAAGGATTTAATCCACACCAGATATCAGCGGTTACTTGTACTCAGTCATCGTTGCCTTTCCTCCTCAGTAGAAGCTTGACTAAAGACTTTACAGTGAACACGTTACAGAAATCCTGTCAAATTGAATAAATGTGTTATAATTTCGGGGAATACCTTTAATTTTTTTATCTTTTCAAGTAATTAGTACATCGTTTCCACTCAAACATCTGTGCAGCTAGAATCGGGAAGCCATGGAGTGTCTTTTAGTTAACACCACCCTGTTTCCCATCACAACCACTGCAGACTTGTTCGCTCTGAACACGACTTTTGGTTGTAAGTGAAGTTACTGGTAGCTGTTGGTCAGTGCAATGGCTAAAGGGTATTTCCCAAAATGCACATCTATTCCCATTTAAAAGAAAAAGTAATTGCATGTTGTATCCTAATTTCCTACGTTCGGTGTGATTTTCCACTTAGTTTGCGTTCTCAGATAACAATGCAATCAATATCAAATACCACTCTACTACAGCTAACCTGTAGCCTTCTCCACCCAGAGCACCACCCTGCTTACCCAGAACGACGTCCCTCCAAATACCGGCACATTACTGTCATCTCGGAGAGGAGAGAAGGCTGCTCAGACTCCCGCTTGCGGACACAAGACGGTCAATGGGTACCAGACCAGCCCTCTCCCGCACTTATCTGCAATTTCTGTGATTAATCCCCTTTTACAGCGGTCATGCATCCATCACGGGCAAAACACCAACAGCGTGTGCCTGCTCAGCTACATCATTATGGCTTGCGATGCTTGTACTGCCACATGCGCTTCAGCAGAACAGCAGACGTGATGAATTCTGCATTGAAAACAATGTCACTAGAAGTCAAACAGACCAAAATAAATAATACCATCACTAATTGTTAAATGCTGGCAAGAATTTGGTGTGTGTGTGTGTTAAATGCTGGCAAGACTTTAGCGTGTGTCTCTGTATGTGTGTGTGCGCGTGTGTTGGCAAGACTTTGGTGTGTGTGTGTGTGCCTGGAGAGAGAAAGAAGACACACGTGTAGAGAGAGAGGGGGCTTATTATGACACAAATCTTCCTTTAGTGCGATGGTAACTTGGCAAATGGGAGGGGAAGCTCTAAGTGTGCTCCCTCTGTTATGCCTGAAGATTTGGCACGCACAATCACAACAACAACAGTGATGTAACCTGGTAACAAGCCTTTGGCATCTTTACTCTCGACTGAAACCCGGGTCATACCTTCCATGTCAACGTCTTTATATCCAGCGTGGGAGAAGCTCTTGTTTTCCTAGCGATTGCGAGGGGATAAACAAGGAGGGGTGGGAACTCGGGCTCACCTGTCCTTCAGTCAAAAGACAGACTCCTCACTTTTTCCAGCCCTGGAGGCGAAAGACTTAGGGAGTTATTTTGGAGTTCTCTCAAAACTAAAATAGCGTATTATAGAGTATTACGATTGCACGTGAGCTCCAATCGTGCAGCCAGACAACAACCACTGCCATACTCCCTCAATTTCATTTTGCTTGTGGTTGAACAACTTGATAATTATTCTGCCAATCAAATCAATCGTTAGCGTGACTTTGGGGGTGGGGCAGTTAAAAGCTGGGGAGGGCGAGAGTAAAGCAAAGCTAAACCTTGAGTTTGCTAAAAGTTCTTTTTAAACCTGCTAAAGCTTAAAGAGGAAAGAGAAATCTTCATCTTGTTAGTCGGTGCCAAACGGAACGGAGATCTTCCAAAAAAACAAAACTTTTTTTTTTTTTAAATTAAAGCTGCTGCGGACGGAAAACCGCGACGAGCCTGCCACTCTCTCTGCAGACGGACACAGGATCGGAGGAGTGGAAGCTCGGGGAGCTGGCTGTGGATCAACTGAGCCGCTTCAGGCTGTCTGGAGAAGCCACTAAGCGAGCAACAGGGTTTGTGACCCTTGAATGCTGACAGTGTCTTTTCAAGAGAGCGAGGTGAATAGACGCAGCAGAGTTCGACATATAGATATTCCAGAGATGCTCTCAGCTGTCAGCGACTTTCCATGTTAATGCAAGTTTGGTGGGCTGGATTATATATATATATATATATATATATATATATATATATATATATATATATATATATATAGAAATAAATAAAAAAGGTACAGAGAGAAATCTAGGTAGATGACGGCAACACACTCACAAGCACCAAATTGTGTGATCTGCAGGTTAATTCAAAAACACAGAGATGAAGAGCTTGCGGTGAGTCACAGCAGTGATCGGGATGGGGTTGGTCTCGCTGTCCCCTAACAGCTCGCCTGCGAGGTGGCCTTTTGTTTTGGAGGTGGCAGGGGTGCCCCGACACTGACCACGCAAACCCAATTACCCCGGTTCCACGGCCTCGGGGCCTGCATTAACACACGGCCCCCTGGGAGGTCGACTGCATGACAGCCGGTAAGGCTCTGCATGCTGAATCATGAACAGAGCACTTAAGGCCCCGGCAGAGCGAGCGTCTCGTGGCAATCTTGAGAGGCCAGTCCTCATCTGCATTCGCTAGGTCCACGCCGGCGTCGATGTTAACTATTGAGCCGCTCTCCGAGGCCAGCGGTGTGGTAATGGGGGATCGAGTCTGCTTACCTGGAATTTAAAGCGGTCCATAAAACAAAAAAATCGGTTCACTTAGGAGGACAATTTATCCCTCCTTAGCTATTTAGGTAAGATTGATCGGCAACTATTTTGGTTATTCTTTTTTTTTTTTTTTTTTGAACGGAATATTTTGGAGTTAGCAAGTCTAGGAAAATAAATAGTAATTTAGGCCATTATAACCTTTATTACAGACTTAATACTCAGCATATTTATAATTCATAGAAATAATCATTAGTTCTAGTGGTGATTTGAACCCTAAGTGACAGGCATTTTTAAATATTTCTGATGTGATGAGAATTGAAAAAAAAGTCTAATGAACAGCACATATTTAATTATTTACATCAAACAGTACACTGTGACACTGATAAATCTGATGGTGGCGTCCTTGACAGAAAGAACTGTGTTTGAGCCCATTTCCTATAGTGCAACATATACTCGCTACAACAGAAGCCCTGCTAGAATTACCCAAGCGTGATTTAAAGGAATTACCTGGGTGGGCTATGCATGTTTCGGAGTGCTACATGCAGCAGGAATCAGGTCATGAATTTTAAAATTCAGACAGGGGATCAGCATCGGCAGCTATGAAGCGGGAGTTGAGAGAAGCAGCGAGACAGAACTCTCACTTTCCAACCGAAAAAGAACAAAGTAAAAAAATTAGTTCAAACAGAGTCGATATAGCTTGAGGTTTGTTAGATGATCACCTCACGTAAGGACTAAAATCGTCTTCATTTAGAGTGGCGCTGGAGTTGTAATTAAAACCCATTTTGCTTTCTAATCAATATTCAATCTCTCAGAAATAATTAACAGCATATTAAAGAGTTTACTGCCTGACGGAGCCGAATGCCTCCACATCATTAAGCTGTTGAATCGCTTTACTCTTTGACTCCTCCCGTCTCATTTCCCTGGTTTACAGGCTCCCTAAAATGCTCCTGGAGTCGTACTGTACCTGCAGATAGTAACACAGCCCACTGATAACATGTCGCATGTCATGTGTACTCCCCCACTTTCACCCACATGTAGCTTTTAACACATCAAGATCATCAGTGAACCGGTCTGTGAAATGTCATCCGTAAAACACATTTTCTGAATGAAAACGCTCCACAGGATACGGTAGTAAATTATGATCCCGGTTTTCATGTCGTGCTGCTGAGGAGCGGCCAACTTGCCATAAATTCATGCCCTTTCCCCCCCGAGTGATTATGCAGCCTGCAGTGCAAGTTGCACAACACAGCATGTTGTTAAATACGTGCTATATTAAGATTAGCAGTAACAGTTCAAACTGCTGCTTTACTACCGCATTGTAACCACATGTAACCAAACAGACAGCACTCAGTGTCCCTGAGTAAATCACTGCATCAAGAACATAATGTGCAGGTGTCTCTCAGACTCACAACTACAGCCATAACCACAAAATTAAGCTCAACGTAAACCAGCTGATTATCTGCTTGATCAAAATACACCATGTAATGCAGGAGATGTGCAGAGCATTATTTACTCCAGGGACTGTTTAACAGCTGTTGAATTCAAACGTTTTTATGTCTCCAGGAATAGTTTTGTGTTATACAATCTGAAACATTCCTTGGCCATTCTCCAGATGACTTCCATGGTAAATTGAGCGCAGCTTGGTTTTCCCTCTTTCGTTGATTAGAAGAGCGGTGCAGTAAAACGAAACTAAGGCCGTGTAGGAATTTGTTTTTAATGATATTCGAGCATTCCGTCGGTGTCCATACCTGTTCTCCTCACCCTGCACCGTTCCACATAAATTCAAATAATTTGGTTTCCTAGAGACAATGTTGCTATTTATCTGGGTGTGGGAGGGGGAGTCGGTGCATCAGCAGACATTGTTTGTTTAAGCGCTGCAAGTCAAAATCTCTCCTAGCATTAAATATGCAATCATCACTGAGAGGCTACTACCTTACAAGAGCAACAATAGGTCATCACAAAACCAGAGGATTTACCATAATAAATAGACACGTGACTTGGACCCAGAGTGTTTGGCTTCCGCTGCTCAAATCCAGGGCACCCTGCTACATTAGCTGGGCACAAATCAGTTAATAAGACAAAACAGTGTGATTCTGCAGTGGAACCAAGATAAAGCTTTTAAATTTAAAATGTGTCACTGTCAATGTGAATTTACTAGCTTTGTGTGTCAAAATTCCCAATTTTAATTAAGCAGTGGACTCTCCCCCCGTCTCCCCGTGCACCATATGACCGCTCAAACAGTGGCGAACAACATAGACACCACTAAGGAGGTCCTTGATCTTAACAAAGTGAGGAAAATCAGTAAATCAATAACTGTCTCACGCCTAACAACCAGTTGTACCAACTAAAGCATTTCAAAACTTAAAACCTCACGCAACACTGAAACTCTGTGTCTGTTAAACACTCAGCTTAGAGAGCTCAGCCAACCTTTCAGTCAGCCAGTGACAAATAAACAAAGTAGGACGCCGCGAGGAACTCCGATGGTGTCCGCGCCCAGCGAGACAGCCCAGCACGTCACAAAGAGGAAAATACCTTCAGTGGGACGAAGCAGCCAGGCAGCCATCTGAGATGGGTGTGTGACAGGAGACATGAGTGGAAGGAGAAACTGTAGTACTGTTGTGAAATTAGCTGCGGCATTTCCAATGAGGAACTCTGATTTCAAAAGTCGTAAGGTGGCGAGCTTATGTGGGCTGCTGACATTTTATCCTGATCCCTGGCATCAAATTGGCCACGACAGGTCAAAAGCTCACTCCCAGCTTGTGAAATAAAATTTAAAAAAAATACATCAGCAATGAGTTTGGTTGCAGTTCAGGACCACAACCATTGATTTGGTGTGAATGCAGCATAAGTACTCAATGTACAGACTAAAGATAGACATGTTTACAGCATGTTATACATTTACAACTGTGTGGCCGACGGGTAAACAAGAAACTTTAAATGAACAACAACTTGAGCTCATTATATTGTATATTATTTGGAGAGGCATTCTCTGGTGTGTTGTCTCTACAACTATGGACATTTATTCCATCACAGCCTTTAACACAAGAGTTTGTTTTTTTTAAACACTGTTGGTGTGTCAAGGCTTTGACATTTATTATTTGGTCTTGAAAAGTAGAAAACATTTCCACAGATCCTTTGGTTCCTGAGTTAGGCCATTGGTTTTACATCCACGAGTTTATAGCTTGTGTTCAAACTCAAGACCCCCATGACATAATGTAGGTCTCAGCTTACTTGAAGTGGCTTTTAACCTCCAATTGATCTGCAGAGCTCGTCAATATCCTGAGTGCTTTACATTCTTGGATTGAGGCATTACGACATTGACTGGGAATTGAATTCTTCATGAGTGAATAAAAATTGCATTCAACCCACTGGGGGTTCATGACACACTTTATAGACTGCAGTGTGAATGCATGTCAGTGGAAGCACCCACAGAACGGTATTCATCCATCTGAATGAACCAGTAGACATGGTACCATTTGCAGAAGAATCCACAGAGGAAAAATTGAATGAACTTGATTGAAGATTATTTGTTTTTTTTATCATGTGATTGCATCTTCTGTGATTCTTACAACATTGACAGGCTACTGCCACTCAAACAGTTTGTACTTTGTAGTAAGCTGTGAAACATGCTCGAACCTTGGAATTAAACATTTTAGTATCCTACACTTTGAGTACAATTGACACAAAAGCCTCATTACATTTGTTAACAGTGATGATGGTGCAGAGGGCTGTTTTTTTCACATCTTGGTGGTGTAAAAGATAAGGCTAATTAACGTGGCACCATTTGCATCTTCACCTCGATGTTTCGACAGCAAAGGGGAGAAAGCCGCCATAGCGGGCTAATGAATGCTTCATTTGAGAGGGAAGACTTCCTGTCACTTCCAGCGCTCGCGACATAACCCGCTCATAAACCCCTTAAATTTCCATGCTCCGCTATCTTGATCGGTTGTCTGCTTCTCACCTCCCCCCCTCCCGCTAAATTCCTGAGTTCATCCTCGCCCTCCCTTCCCTCTTTCCACTACCACCAACACTACACAGGCAGCGCTCATTACGGCAGATTTGCATGTCTGCTCCAGAGCAGTATGAGAAGAGATGAAACACAACTCCCAGTGGCTGCCTCTGCAGAGCTTCACTCAACTGACAGAGAGCTCCACCTCGGGCCCCAGACACAGCGAGCAAACAAATGCATGCTTCTTTAACAGGACACACACACACACACACACACACGCACACACACACAGATAGAAAGACCTTTTATTCGGTTCAAATATATCTATATTCAGGAAATAAATTGAAAAAACAGGAGTCAAGCTTCCAGCACGTTGGTGGCCTCCTTGCGCATTACCCGCTCAGCTGAGAAGGACGACACCACGAGTTATGTTACTGGGCCATCTGACCCCACTGAGATCTCACACACCGAAGACCAATGAACATTTTTTTTGTTATGCAAGTCATGTTTTCTCGACTGGTCATTTCATTTTTTATTTTTTTTTATTCCATCATCAGTTTTATACAATTTGAGAGACAGCTACAGCTGGATGATACTTAACAGATAAATACCAACTTCCCTTTTATTGTTTGATGGTGCAATGGAGAAACATGTTAGTAAATTAACAAAGTGTATTGCCACCAATATTGATTAAAGATTTAAGTCATTCATCAGGGATTTTCGCATTGCTGGTTGCAGCTGTTCAGATATTGTGTATTTGGTAGTTTTCGGTAATTGTAGATCAAACGCCTTGGGTTTTTGGCCAGTTGTTTCGGAATAATTAAACAAGTTGAAAATATTTTTTGGCTCTAGGGGAAATAGCTTTTTTAATGTTTCACTATTTTCGGACATTTTATAACATGTAATCTGTTTATTTGTAATCCTCTATTGCAACGCTTCATGTTTGTACAATTATGAAATAGTTTATTAATTATGTCCATAATTACCCCAAAAGAAGCAGAGTCAATGGACAAGTAAATACATCTCAATGCTGTCCTGGACCTGTAGATTAAATAGCAGAGCAAAGACTGCGCGTTATCAGAATCCAAAAAAATTCACTCATTACGTAAACTTTTCTCAACTACAGCAATGTAAAAAGCTGTGCAGCCTCATGTGATTAAATCACGACAAATGAAATATTGAATGAGTCGTTTCAGCATTTACCTGAAGCATGGTGGTGCGTTACCACATTGTGACACTTCCACATGCTTTGTGACAACAGCACAATTAACCATGAGAGCACAAATAGGCTCAACTTTTTAGACAGCAACAACCAAATGTCACATACATTACTGCAGAAAAGAGCAGACTGCAAAAAAAACAAAAAACGGAGGAGGGGGGGGGGCTTTTGTTCAGCATGACTCACGCAGAGAAAGTTGTGCATCATGCGCCATGACTTACCCTGAAAGAGGGCAGATAGACACCCAACGTGCTGGGTCCTGACCGGACCTGACCTGAATCTGTTCCTCACTGACCTCACCAGACAAACAGCAATAAGCCGTATCTTTTTGAAACAACATAGTCAAATTAAATTAACAGAAAGGGCTTAATTAGGTTGGGTTCTGGTCAATACATTTTTCAATAATATAACTAAGGACGACTGAAAATGTGTTCTACCACACAGTTAAAGCAGAGAGTTAAAGTACTTTAAAACTTTAAAAGCCATTTGCCAGAATACCAATAAAGGAGAGGATTTCTTCTTACTTTACTATCAATTCATCTAAATTAACTAACGTATGGATTGTACACGAGAAGAATGTAGAACTACAATCTGTCGTGCACAATGACTTAAACGCCTCTACCTGCCTGTAAAGCTAGTAGCCGTATAGCTAGTAGCCCGTAAAGCTAGTAACCATATAGCTAGTAGCCTGGAACATTTTTTGTACTTAAAATCAATCTGGTGATTTCATCCAGATTGTTTTTGTGATGAAGCCCTCTTTATTAATGCACAGTACTTCACATATCAGAGGAGCAATGGTAAAATGGTGTCACTAAACGTTTTCACTTATACATCACTCTTTATGACACAACGTAGTTCAACTGCACCACAAACTACATTCTTCAAAACTTTGGTAAAGTTGAATGAACACCTCTCTTTCAGAATTCGATCAACTTTATAACCTCCATAAAGGGATGAGTTATTGCAGATTTTGCTTCATTAGTGTTGGTAAAAGTGTTGACGCTGCAACTCATAAAAAACAGCAAAAACACAGTATAATTCAGCGAAGAAAAGACAAGGACTTTTTTTTTTTAAGTCAATTCGGATTACTTCTAGGGATTATTGGGCATACATGGAAGCAGCAATCAGCATTAATCAAAGACTTTGTTCCTCTCCAATTATTGTCCTTTTTAAGACGGAGCATACATTTTGGATTTCCTTTAATGGACTCAAAGAAAAGGGCAGAAATGTGACCACTGCAAGCTGCCTGCAGAACTTATGTATCCTGGCTGTACAGCGCACATTAGGTCATTAAAGTCTGCATGCTCAGTCCCTCCCTACCCCCCACTGTACACCCCAGAACCCCCCTCGCCTCCCCTCCCCCCTGCCAAATGCTAAGCCTTTCAGACCAAACGCTGCTCTGCATTCTGCATCTTATTAAGAGGAGGCAAACTAGGGGGAAGTGAAGGCATGGCAGTCTTTTGGAGGAAGCCGAATAAATGACTGAACACACACCCTGGGGCGGGCATGCCAGGGGGTTTCCAGGAGGTCGGAGCAAGTGGGGCCAATCGTGTCAAGGCGAAGGCGGCAGACTAAAACAAAACTGACATATCAAAGCAGCAAAGCCTCGTAGAAGAGAAAAGAGCAGCCAAGACACTGCATTCAGCTGCACAGCTTGTTCCTGCTTCAATGAGAGACAACACGACCAAAAAAACGGCAATTAGCGATTAAAGTGGAAATTCCATCTGCTGCAAGGCTGCAGCTTTTTCCAATCAAAAAAACTGCTCAAACCATCTGAGTGATCCTATGGCCTCTGATCCCTTCCTTGTTTTCTTTTTAGGAGGTAGGCAAACCATATATTATGCATTTAAAACATTCCTTCTAAAAGCAAACATTTGTATTTCCTGCCTTCATCCTAATAGTATTTAAGAGCAACTATTCTTTAACGTCTCAGTGCAGCCAAACCTCAATCATTGCTAAAACAAAGACAAGGCCTTGACACAACTTTCCCTGATTTGTGTAGATAAATGCTTTGTCTACATGTAGAGACCACAATCTGACAACCTGGAGAGACTTGGAACGTGTGATATAAAAGCACAGAAATTTCAGGAGTATGAGAGCACCTAAGTGAGTTATATTGTTAAATTAGCTTGATGAGAGCCAGCGTGGCCTTAAACTCAGTTTGCTTTTAATGAGATACCAACTGTTTACTACATATTCTCTTTCCTTGTGATAATGAAGGGATTCCTCAGAGGTTGCTGCCATGCTGACACAGCCTTAAGGTGCTTAAATCCAAAAATGGGTGCATTAAGTGCATTTTAATTGACTTATATTTACCCACTGTGTTGCCTTGCAAACACAAAAAGATCTTCTGGCAATCCTAAAAGAAAAAAAAAAAAGTAGGTCAATCAGTCTCCTGTGAGTCATAGATTTTGGCAGGGGACCAAGCAGAGCAGGTATGGGCAGGGCTGAGAGACCTAATGGTATACTGATACCGTTCCATTAGTATTATGAAAGATAATCAGGTTTATTCAACAACAGCGTACCCCCACCCACCCTCTTCTCCGGTCGGCCAAACCGTTCGCCCGACCACTACTGCTAGTACTACTCCCTTCTAACCCCACTATTAAAGTTGTAAACCTAGGGGAAACACTGAACAACTCTGCATTTTGTGCAACAACGCCATATCAAGCAAAATGGGATGTTGAAATTTAGAGAATTCAAACTAAAAAAATATATATAAAAAAAAGTTTTGCACACTTAACGGCGTCATGAATTAATATTGTAGTCAGGCCTCCTGAGGAACATTTAAGCCAAGTAACTGCAAGCCAACTCCTCCAGTGTTAACATCCCAGCACTTCCCTTCAGCAGATCTCTCAGATTGCAGGTGCCTTCTCGATTCTCTCCAGAGCAAAGGGCCCCGGGGAGACAAGTGGGGGGGGGCCCACAGCACTTTGGCAGCGAGGCTGACTTGTGGGATCAGAGCAGGGATGAGATTTCCAAACACTTGTTGGTGACTCAGCCTGGTCAAAGCCGTGGGTCACACAGCCACCTCGGGACGACCACATTTTGAGGTGGCACTAATGTGCACATCTCACGCCCCGTGACCAGCACACCAATGCTTTCCTAATTATATTGGGCAAACTGGCACGAACCACGTCGCCTCAGCTATGGAGCCCCTCCTCCAGCTAACCTCTCCGCCCTCTCATTCATCACCCGAGGGAGAGGCATGCAGGCCAGAGGAAGTATGACTCATCTGAGTAACAAGATGCATTCTTCTGAATTCTCCACAGACGTGTTGTTTGCTAAGTGAAGAGCACAGCAGGCTTAGAGAGAGAGAGAGAGAGAGAGAGAGAGAGATGAACAAAAATAAGTGGGGACACAAACGAAACAATAATCAAGCGAATTACTTTGTGTGAGAGGAAGAAAGATGGGGTGGGAAACAATGGGGGCCGGAGCCAGCCATTATTTCTGTGGGCTTCCCGGTCCACACAGATCAACACTTCCTCCAACTCCACCGAGAGAATCCTTGGCTTCCCTTAAGGGTTTTCTGAATCACAGATGGAGACTCCAAGTACCACATTTAAGTGTAATCCATCAGGTTTCTTGCAGGAAAAAAATCAGCATGTGACAACAACAGAGAGGTTTCAACTTGCAATTATGCTGAGCGGGCAGGCGACAACGAGGCCACAATAAAGTGTTAAATCACGGTGTCAAACAGATCCACCACAGCTCCTTCCCAACAGACACCACATCTGCAATATTTGGAATGGCCGACAGATCGTGGGCCTCACACACCACATCACACCGTCTCCAACTTCTACATGGAGCTATTTTTGGAACGGCACACAGTAACGTGGTCTGAAGTCACAAAACAAATGGAGAGTTACACAGCTATTAGTCTGATCAACAGACACGGGGCTTTTGAAATGTGCCCCGTTTTGTGATTTCATGGTGAATGAGGAGTCTCAGCAGTTTACGGTCACAATATGGGAACATACATGTAGTCTCCCATTTAACCTACCAAGCAGATTTAGGGCTGTGCTCTAAATTAAACCTGACCCCATCTGACTTTCCCCTCGGAGACTGCAGTTTGACATTCAAACATGTGAGAAATGATTCACTCGTACAACATTGCTGCACGCGCGCACGCACACGCACACACACCAAATAATCACAATTTACATCACAAGCTCCCTTTACCAATACGAATAGGTCTGCAGTAAACAAGTAGTATTGCAGAAGGGATTATCTCACCGGACACCACCCTCTTCTGCAGGTAAATTAAAGGGGAACTTCATTCCCACTTTTCTTCTCCAGGTCTGTTCCATTTGTTAGGTGGCTATACATTCGCAGCTGACAAGACAACCATCATATTGCTTTAAATCAAAGGTCAGTATATCTAGAAGGTCTGGTGAACTGTGCAATATTTACATGGTTTATCTATGCTAGTCAGCATGCACAAATCACCTCCTCACAGAACACTGATTACCACATTGTCAATCAGGTTTATGACAATCTATACTTGCCATTGTCATGGTAGCATGGGATCTCTAAATTGTCATGAAACACATGCAGTCCACAGAGGGGAGCAGATTGCGAATACAATGGTATCAAATTGTCATTTCTCTATGGGACTTTAGTACAGGAGCGGTTGCGAATGACAGCTCTATGGCTGCTGATGTGGGGACAGAGCTGCTCACAAATTGTTGGAGCCACCATTTGGGAGGGGGGTCAAATTTCTTAGTTGAAAAACTGACTGAAAGACCAATCTATTCTATATTAAAACTGTCTAGGTACTCCGCCGTTTCACCTCCTGAAAGTAGATTTTCTGTCTGCCACAGGAGGGGGCTTAATGATTAAAACAGATACTGAAGCCCCGTTCTTATTACTTAAGCTGTGTCAGCTTAGCAAGCTCCTCTTCCTGCACACAGCTTGAACGTCTCCAAAGGGTGAGAATCATAAGCATATCAATTACTTCTACAGAGTAAAGAACAAAAAAAAAAAAAAAAAAAGAACTGATGCAGAGGGCTTATCCAAACTTAAGGACAACCATATGATAAGTATAAATTCCTTCAAGCCACACTAAAGTCAAGCCAGTCTTATTCGTTACGATGCGGTTATTCATTGGCGCCTGATCAAGTTAAATCTAAAATGACACAAACTCTGAAACATTTTGTTTTACGTGTCATTAAGCACCACATTAACTCCCCTTTAATGAAGGGAATTTGTAAGCTTTGATTTCATTTGCACATTTATTGCAATAAAGCGATTTTAATTTTATAGAAGCACTTCTGTTCATGTACCTCCTCCGGTCCCTAAACTGGAACTTTATGCAGAGATAAGATCGAGCCAAACATTCATAGAATTGCCACCAAATTTATTAGGGTTTTTTTCCTACAAGGCTGGAATGAGTCACAGAAACCACCGAGCACTACAGTAAATACCAATTCCCAACCAAGCCCCACTACTTTCTCCCACACTTACAGTAGTTCCTCGGCAGAGAGAAAAGCAGTGATTAACCAGGCTCGGGGGAAAAAGGGCCAAACACGTTCAGATGAAACATGTATGCATGTGCCGATAATATTAGGCAGCAAACTAGCTGAATTAATCATCACATACTTCCCACACAGGACGGGAATTGGAGCATATAGGCTAGGACTAGTTCACTGACTGATTTAACTCAATAGAGGGGGGACTAGGCAGGGTATTGCTGGATGAATAAAAAATGAAAGTGTAGTGCTTCAGTAAATTTGCTCTTTCCATCCGGTGAGGAGGGTGGGTGGGTGATGGCAGAGTGGAGATTTGTTTGAAAACCGAACCAGTGCAGTATTCCCACATTCACCCCTATCTAGCGAGGGACTCTTTAAAAATTAATTCATTAATTTACAGCAAAAATAGATTAAAGCACCCAGCTGAGCAAAACTCAAAATTTGGCTTCGGAATAACAATGATAAAACATCATGGGGGAGGGTGGGGGGCACTGAAGAAAAAGTACTGGGTTCTTTCACCTTACAGCACCTCATTACTAAAATAGTGCATTTCCAATAGTCATTTTTAATTATGCTTCTCTTGAGTTTGAAAAAAAAAAAAAAAAAAGCAGAGTACAAACTGCATAAACTAATTAAAATCCATCCAAGGATCTGCCATTCCCATGATGCCATGCCAATGTCATTTTATTCCCCATTTGATATCTCAGCTGCAGAGACTCAATGACAGCAGCTCCAGGCCCCAAAAAATGGCAAGAAGTGCAGTCGCAGTAATTGCTCTGGCCAGCGCTAAATGAGGTTCACTTAAGTGCAATTATCCCCCTCTGATCTATCGCATAAAAAGACATCTTTAACATAGAGAAGTAGGCTCACACAATGGGACTGCAACAAAGATTTGGAAAATTGGAATCAGGGAGGCATTTCCAGCAGATGAATGGCTTCATACTCATCTGCATTCTAGTGATTTTGCTAATGAGGACTGATCCAGTCCCTTCTCACCTTCCGTGAGAGAACAACTTGACACACAGGATACATATAGGCTGAGTAAGGGGGGGGCATTTCCAACTAAACTGTCCACCCCGTTCGGCCTTTGCCGACATACCTTCCACACAGAGGTAAAAGCTGTTTGAATAGAAAGGAGACAATGGTGATTTTTGCCTAATCCAAGGTGAAAATACACTCAGAGGATGAGATGATGGGCAATGGAGTTGAAAGGAAAGAAACTCTAACCAAAAATAACTCATAAATAACATTGCAAAGCTGAGAGGAATTCAGACAAGCCCACTTTGGGTTGAGACCAAAAGTAAGTGGTCGTAAAAATACTAAACAGAGGCCTTTGAACAACAGCATCGCCATTGCACCATGCCAAAAAAATATATCAGACGTCCTCATGAATAAATTGCCATCTGCCCATCGCATAACTCAATGGGTTTCCAGCCAAAGGGGTAAGATGTGGCGGCCTAATAGGGGTTGCTACAGAGAGTACCTGTTGGGTGAAGTCCAACAACACAGGGGTGGGGGTGGCTGGGTGGGGGCAGGGGCTGTGATTGGCCTTCATGTTGCCACAGGCTCAACCACCACCAGGAGTCTGATAACTGTATCTCACGGATGTCCATTTGAATAATCACTTCAACAAGGGGAGGAATTAAAAAGCCTCTCAGGGAGATGGGGCCAGGCAGAGGGCCACATGCTGAATTCCAAATGAAGAGCTCGCATTTAAAAAGTGGAAACCTGTTGTACGGTCTACTGCATTGGCTCTCAGCACCCTTGACATCCATCGAAATTTGCTCCAAATCACGTCACACCCCAATTTAATCTAATAAATTATACACTATCACTTGGTGAAGACAACGCCATTTCTCTTCAGAGACGGCAGACGAAGGTGGTAGAACACAGAAAGACCTTAAAAAAAAAAAAAAGATAGGTGTTTTTAAACCATTTAACAGCAGGCTTAACAAACACCACTGCAGGCTAAAACCACCATTAAAAAGGGGAAGCTGTAACGAATCATCCCATTCACACTATTAAATGGTTACTTGGAGAATAAACAGATGTGTGATCTTTATACTTCCTTCATGATCCATCCAACACATTGAAGTTGTTAGAAAAAAGGTAATCATAAAAAAATAACTTCACTTGACGCAAATTCAGACTATTAGTACTACTACTAAAAAGGTTGATAAAATTCGAAAAACATGCATTAACAGGAGTATTTATATCAGAGTACGAGGAACCTCCAGTCATGAACAAAACAGCATAACTACACTTGTAAAGAAAGAATTTGAATTGTGACAGTCGTTAATATTTCTGCATGCAGTATTTTTAAAGCAAACGGCTGCATTCTGAGTCTATTCTTTAATATCCACTTAGCAGCATCTGTGTGCCAATTATTAGTTTTAAGCAACATACATTTTGGCTTCTAAAACCGATATACCAAAATTTTATGAATGGCTTTGGGGATTTAAGTGTTTCCCGTGAATGAGTGAGATGTCCGTGAGCGTCAAACCGAGCTAAAGGACACTACGATAAAATGCCAATTAAAAAACTGCACAGCAAGCATTTCTTTAAAGCAGCGGGAAAATTCTCAGGATTCTAATGGCCACTGTTCTTTGCAATTCCGGATGAAGCAAAGCTACTCGGCCTCCGCTTACCTGGATGGAGTGACATCAAACCTCAAACCTTGTGTTATTTGGAGGCTGCCTGCACAGATAGTCTGGATCCAGACAGCTCGCCTGGGCCTGCTATTTAAAGGATGGGTGATGAAGAAGAAAACCAGGTCTGACCTTTGATTGTGGGCGCTGACTAACTCTTTGGGCATTTTGTCGAAACAGAGGGTTCGCCAGGGGTTGGGGTAATTTCTAATGTTTTGTTTTAGTCATAAATTCCCTCCTACCCTTTTTATGCTGGCCGTGTGACAAAATAAACTTGGGCGCATTTGAGCAGGTATTCGCTTGCATCCCGGTCTTTAAAAATAACCACGTGACATCATTGATTAAAAACCCCCACAAGTTGACAGTGGGGGCAAATTGGGCGTTCAGTCATCCATCCTCTAATAAAGGGCCGTCAGGATAAAGCAAGGGCACCGTTTAGTGCACAGCTGCACGCGAATGCCACGGCTGTATAGCTTAAAGTCGCAGCATTGACTGATCAGTGTCTTGCCACGTGGGACATCAAAGCGGAGAGACTCAACCCCAGAGAAATGTCTCGCACGCAGGTCAAAAATATTTAAACTGCAACACCGTCCGTGCCAGTTCAGCGCAATCCAAAAAGGTCACACCACCCCCCCGCCAGAAACAAAGACACGGAGCTGAGAATGACTCGAATCTCGTAAAATTCATCCCGAAACACGCGTTGCACTTGTTGATTGTTCAGCCACATGACAAAGCTGCGCCTTCCCATAAAGACGGACTAGTCTTTAAGTGCGAGGGTCGTTGTTTTTCCCGGGAGGAGTTTACCAGCCGCCTGGAACACAGACGATTGACAGACGAGAAAACACACTGCAACAGCTGTGAGTCAAATACCACCGGAGCGTGCAGGAAAGCCAAACGACACTGGCACGCGCGCGCACACACACAATGCAGGACACACAACGTCTCACATACCAAACAGCTAGCTAACGATAGCTGTGCGCTGGGATAGGTCATCATAACCACCTAATGCGAGGGAAACACGCGCGCACGCACGCTCCCGGCCCCGGGTGAGAGCGCGAGCAACGCTCAGCTAAAGTTAGCTGCCTACCAAAACTGGCTAGCTAGCTGTCAAAGTTGCCCTGTCAGTTGTCACCGGTTGCGCGGCGGGGCTAGCGGGCTAACGCGAGAGCTGTCAACTTGGGAGAGTTACGGCCAAAACGGCCGGGGTGTAGCAACACCGACCACAGGGGAGACGCCGACTGGCTCCCGGAGAAAAACAACGTTTTCCTCACTCCCCCCCCCGCCCTCCCTCATTCCCTCCCTCGGCCGCCGCCGCCGCACGCCCCGTCACGGTGGGCGGAAAAGCCGCGAGCCAAAGGCCTGTTCACCGGGGCTCAATCCCCCCCCCCCGCCCCGCCGCCCACAACTTCAGCGCAGCTCACTTCCCCGTTAAAGTCGTCCATTTGGTGGGCCTCAGTTTAACTTCCATGCCCGCGTAGCTCACTTACTCTGGGTGAAAGCTGCCGTGGCGGTAGCGCTCTTTAATCCTGACGGTAGTTTTCAGAGTGACTGCCCCCTCCCCTTCCTTCCACCTCCTCTTCTTCGGCTAGCTGGGGGGCTCCCCGGGAGTGTCCCGTGCTCTTCGCGCTATCGTCCTGTGCAAAGAAGCGCCGTAGTCGTCGCTTCGCCGGTGTGCGTGCGGTGCCGTGGCGTCCCTCTTCAGCTTCTCTCCGCCTTTTCCGAGCCAACATCCGGGACTCTCCCCCAGCTTGGGTTAGGTGCCCGGAACTACTTTCATAAAACGTTACGACGACGCGCATGAATGTCTCTCTCTCTCTCTCTCTCTCTCTCTCTCTCTCTCTCTCTCTCTCTCTCTCTCTCTCTCTCTCTCTCTCTCTCTCTCTCTCTCTCTCTCTCTCTCTACCCTGCCGCCACAGAAACTAGCACGTGGTCAATTGCATACGCGTGCCTATCAGTTGCTCAACAACATCTTTATTTCATTTATACTTATTCCACCCCACTGCACATACTTCTATCTCAGTTTAATTTGATTTCATATGTTCATATGTTATTTTATTCTATTTTATTTGATGGTGTATTTATTGAGCATTTTCATTTTAAATGGTAATGTTGTGTATTGCTACTGCTACAAAGAATATATCTATCTCTTATCTTATTTAGAGATTATTTTTCATTTAATGCATTGCCAAGTGCTTTATGTTGTTACAAATAGATTTTTAAACAAAGAAGTGAAAAGGGGGGTAAAATGGGTAGTTTATGGCGTCAATGCGGGGTAATCAATTTGTATTTGTTGGTTTAAAGTTATAGGAAGAACGTTTGGGTTGTGGAAAACTGTCTTTGTCTGTTCTTTTTTATTTGGTAAAAAATATATTTGGATCTAGCCAAAAACTATTGTGGTCTTTATTGTGAATGTTATTATTATAAATAGATAATAACTGATGTATCATTAGTCATCCAGTAAAGCAGTTCATTCAAATTCATTTGTTCTCTTTTCTTGGCCCCAAAAATAGTATCATTGAAAAAAATATATCTATGGCCATTTAAAATACCAGCAGGTCTAACTCTCCATTGTACATTGTAGACTACACTTGAAATTTCCAGGAAAAAAAAAAGGACATGACCTCAACGTCCTCAATGGGAACTGCAGCCCTGGTCGCAGCAGTCCAGTGAGCTCACGTTGACCATGTCTCAAGTTACTTTCCATACTTCTTAGCTTAGAGTTTTTGTGTGGTGTATTTGAGTTATAGCATCATGTTTTATAGGTGCCAATTGTTTCATGTATTCCTATGATGAGGTCCCATATAAAACCTACTCAGATCTTTGATTTGTTTTCCTTGTTGTTGATTATAAACTAAACATTTCATCTACAATTTGCAATGCTTTTTACATTATCATAGCTATTTTCTATTGTTTTGACAAGGTTGGTTGGTAGTTTTTGAGATCGTAATAACCTTTTCTCTTTTTCATTATCTGGATTGAGTGTCTCTTGAGATGACTCACGGGACTCCAGGGATGGGTTTTTCAAAACGAGAACCAACTCTTAAGCTCTTGTCTGTTTAACTGAAAATTTCCCATTAAAATTACCATTTATTTTTTAATAAACCTGAACAAACATATACACGAATTATGACGAAATTAATCTGCTCAATCAACTCGGTCAAACATATCTAAAGGACTGCAGCAGTGGTGAAACGTTGTGGGCGTCTGTTCAGCAGCGCAGCAGGGCCTCCCGCGGGTGGATCAGTGGTAATGCAGTAAATACAGTACATTCGTTGCTGAGTAAATGAATAATCTTTTTTTTCCCCAATGCCTTTAGATTGAAACATGGGGTCGTAGTTTTTCTACGTGACATGTTTTAATAACGTGAAAACCGTACAATCAGCCAGGAAGGTATTCCATCCACACGCTAAAAGAATCAAATCCAGGGAGTACTTTGTATTTCTAATTGATTTTTGGTACCTTTTATGTACATGGAGAGATTCAAACATAGTATGGTTTCAAAAAGAGTATGATTGAAAAATCATACTGCATGAAGTAAAAACTTTAAAAACTAAAAGTTGATTAAAAAAAAAAAGTTGAATGAGACAAATGAGAAGATGAGTGCGTTTCTTTGTAATCTCACAGTCCAGTTAAAAACCCAATTAGAGGGGTTTCTCCTCTGGTGTCTGTGTGATCCCATTCTGACCCCTTGTATGAATGTGAAAAACAGTAATTGATGCGAGACCTTGTCTCACCCTCCTCATAAATAGCACGGGCGGTTGTGGCGGTAGTACCGTTTGCCACCACCGGGGGCGCTGACGGGTTCCCTCTCTCATTAATAAGGACCAAAGAAGTCCGCTCAGAAGTTTCAGGAAGTTGTTGTGAAGAAGCTGACCGAGAAACTGCGGCGCTATATAAAGTAGGACATTTCGCAGTTGTAATTACCTTCAACTATTGTGGCGAAACGAGCGTCGTTTTGAACGCAGTCGCGTTGTCACGCTGGTAAACTATTGTCTGACAGCAGCTTACGTTGACGTGACGTGGCCCGCAGAGCTGTTTTAACGGGGAAATCGAACCCCGTTCCTACCTGTGATTAGTGGCTGTCATAACAACTTACATCCGTGATAGCATTTCACAGAACGTTAAATAAATATAAAGTTTTCTTAAGACGCTGCTTGTACCTCTTCAAACTCATAAGATCCACAGTTGCATTCCAAACCTTTAGAATAAACGTTCACAGGTGTAACAGGCAGAGACGACGCACAAGTTACATCTAGCGTGCGTCCCAATATCCGTATCACCATAGCCTTTATTATTCCCCAAGACATAGTATATCAAATGTATGTGCAATTTATCAGAATGTCCTACTGCATCAGTCTGGTTCGTACAGAATGGAAGCCAGTGTGCTTCTCCGGCCCTTCTGACCAACAATCCCTTGTGCGCCAAATGTTGAGAAAGAGGGTCAAACGTCATGAAGCAGTATTTCCCAACGGCACGCGTACTGCGTTTCAACAGGAGTTGCTTTGCAGCAGTACATGCTAAAAGGAAAAAAGGAGAAAGAAGCATGCCATTGGTAACAGTGTAAATCTTTGTCTTTTTTTAGGTGATGGCCAAACCCAGGATGTCTTCCATCGACGGGAAGTTAGCCGAAGAATTCGCCGTTCCCGCCCACGTCGAGGAGGTCAAAGAGAAGATGGCCGCCTTCGCCGGACACCACGTGACAGCGGGTCGCAGGGTGGTTCTCATCACGTCGGGCGGAACCAAAGTGCCTCTGGAGTCCCGCACCGTACGCTTCCTCGACAACTTCAGCAGCGGCAGACGAGGGGCCTCGTCGGCAGAATATTTCATGGACTCGGGCTACGCTGTCGTCTTCCTGCACAGGCATCGCTCCCTTTACCCCTACGCGCGGATGTTCTCCAACATTAACATGCTGGACGCCCTGAAGTTCAGCGGTGGAGACGGAGCGTCCGGTAACTCTGGTGAAGTGGTGGTTAACCAGCAGGTGCTTCCAGACATTGCCAGAGCTCTGAAGAGATACCAGGAAGTGAAGGAGGGCAGACTCCTGCTGCCCATAGAGTTCAGCACTCTGTCAGAGTATCTGCATCTCCTCAAAGCAGCGGCACAGGCCCTCAGCGCAATAGGTACAGATTAGGAACTACTTACGGGTCGAGGTTGTCAGCATATTGTTCACAACTCTGTATTCTTCCCTCAGAATCCAAGGCCATGTTTTACTTGGCTGCAGCCGTGTCGGATTTCTACATCCCGGCATCCGAGATGCCTGAACACAAAATCCAGTCATCCAACGGACCACTTCAAGTGCGTAAGACGATAAAAGCTCAAGCAAATATCCATTCAATCTTATTTTTTAAGTCTTACGAACATCACAGCTGAAGGGACTCATAACAGTGTAATAAGAATACACTTCTGTTTTGCTCTCCCCTTCAGCTCAGCATGAACATGGTCCCTAAGATCCTGTCCCCGCTGGTGAAGGACTGGGCACCCCAAGCTTTTGTCATATCCTTTAAGCTGGAGACGGATCCGACCATCTTGCTGGACAAGGCTCGACGGGCCCTGGATGCCTACAGGCACCAGGCGGTAGTGGCCAACGTGCTGGACTCTAGACGGGGTTACGTGGTGGTGGTGACCCCCGAGACTCAGGCCGAGCTGATCATCTCCGATGAGGATGTGAAGAACGATGTGGAGATAGAGGAGAGGATAGTGAGCAACCTGACATCCGCACACAACAAGTTCATAACTCAACAAGGAGGTTGAAGAGAATCCGACACTGCATGTTTGAGTCTGTGAAGCAGCTGCACTTCGTTGTTGTTCTTGTGTGCGGTTGCAAAACTTCAGAAATAATTAGAACTATTAAAAAATAATGGCTTCCCTTGTCCTTTAAAAAATGGACCTCTACGTGATCTCTGAAAAAGTACAATATACAAGTTTCAAGGTTTGTTTGTTTATTTTGTTGACTTCTCAACAATAATTGACAACTGAATAATTAGGGACATGGTTTTACTACACGCATAAAAGAAAGATTACAAGTACAATCCATAGGGAAATTTTCAATCCTGTGGTTTTACTTTGCAGCATACTATAGTTCCCTGCATGGCTACTTAAGTTTGGTGCTCTTCTTGACACCAGCACGAATACCAGAGCGCTCTCCACTGTATCTCGTCTCCTCCCGACGGACGTCTCGCACCTGGTGAATATGAACACAGCCACATAAGCTAGATTCAAACTGAAGAGCCTACAGACAGAGACGCTTCCCAGAAGCGTTATGATGCTCTCAAACGCTGTAATAAGAAGGGTCTCCTCAATGTGCCGAGTACAAACCTGGCCCTTTCTGCGGATCTGAGCCCGTCTGAACTTCTCTCTGTGCTTGACTCTGGGATTACGATCAATTTTCTTCCTCTTAGGTGTGAGTCCCTTGTTCTTGAACATCTGTGAGATAGATAAGAGGCCCGTTAGAAGACTTATTCAGAAATGACAATTGCATGTAAACGTATGGAATGAATTTAGAATGATTGAGACAAAAAAAACAAAAAAACATTTGTAAGCTTGCTCTGATGTACTTTACAAACAATAACACATGTTTTACCCTCTTTGAGATGTTCTCCAAAAAGGTAGGAAGACAATAGTCCACATCCAGAGACAAACTAAGCTGCTGTGAAACTAAATTCTAAATCCTGTTAGATCCTATAGATAACCTTAATTAGACCGTACATACAAGTTGTCCATTTTTGGCAAATTGTGAAGATTCACCTGATCTGATGCGGTTTTGTTTATCTTTAATATTCTAGTTTTGAGTATCATCGTGGAAGTAGTTTTAACGCTTTACCTGGTACGTGATTCCTCTCTTAGCATTTTGATCCTCCTCCACAACATCATCTTCTTTCTCCTCCGTCCTGCAACACATTAATAATGTATCAGATTCCCAGATGAATTTAGTCAGCTATTTTGAAGAATCAAAGCACACTTACTCTTCGGCTTCAGGAGCTCTGCGCTTTCTCTTCGATTTCGACCGCGCCTCCACTTCTCTGTAGAAACGCAGAGCCGCCTCCTCGTCCAGGTCCGAGTCAGAGTCCTCCGCAGGCAAAGTTTCTCCAGAATCCTGCAGATGGGGTGCGCCCATCACAACTTCAATTCCACATTTAAACACTAGCGAGACATTCGGAATCGGGAGAGAACACGAATCTCACCATTTTCGTCTTGGCGGCGGCGCCTCTGGTCTTCTTGCCCTCTGGCGGTCTGCTGGCAGTCTCGTCTTTCTCACCGGTCAGCAACTCGCGAAACTGAGGGGCGAGGCGAGCGTCTACCGAACCCAGCTCATTGATGAGCTGCAGACAGGAAATCCAAAGAGTCAAGAGGGAAGGCTTTACGCGCGGACAGAACTTTTCACAAACCGTAACAAACCGATTCATGCTGTCCAAAATTTAAAAAAATGAATTGTGCACTTTCCCTGACAAAGTGAAGTTACGTCCACTGATGTGGACGTTGGCTTACGTTTCTGTAGGCGAGCAGTCTTTCAATCACCGGGTGGTTGTGAGCAGGGATTCGCTTGGCCTTCAGCACCAAGTAGAAACTGATGTTTGTGCAGTAACTGTGGGACGATAGAAAGACAAGCCGCTCAGTGAAGGACGATGGCATCACTCTGCAACACGTCACTGCGATTGCGTCCCCACTTACTTCAGATACAGCTGCTGTTTGGTCTTGAGGTAGTCGGCACCCTTTTGGAAGACGAGTCAAAAGTTATTCTTAGTCACACACTGGATTGCCATGGCAACACGGGGTCATTCGTGGTTTTTTTCCTTCTCCCAACCGTCTACTTTTCAACACAGCATCTCACCTTTCCGCCATTGATAAATCTCACACTTCTTTCTGTCTATCATCCTCGGGTTAAGCGTGTTATACAAACATTACAGAACATTTTAAACTGTATATGGTGTGTCATTAAATATTCTGCAAAATAGCTGTAGGTGCATCACGGCAAGCAACTTCGTTCACAGTATAATTTCTATTGTAACGTTTAACATTTAGCTGGAAATGTTACTAAATGACTCACCTTTCCCGGTGGGATCTTTCCGGTCTTGACCATCTGCATGAGAGGATGCAGCTCATCCTTCAGTTCACTGAGCTGCATATGGAGTACATTCAAAAACAAGCAGATCGGTTATTATTTTATTCTGTGGCAACTGCATTAATAGCTTTTAGCAAATTGATTTACACGTGTGTTTTGGTTGCTTTCTTGTGACTCACCTTTGCCTTGAAGTCCTGAATAAGTTCAAGCAACTCTGGTGACTCCTTTTTCAAAAGTTTCATCTTTTCCTTCTGGGACATTTGCTTCAGGTCTTTCACAATCCGCTCTTCTTTTTCCAGTGTCTTGTTTTCATCCTTCTCTTCCATAGCAAATTCCTTCATTCGGATACAAAAAAACAAACAATTGCAATAAACATATTAGAATTACAACCTCTGTGATGTCTAAGCTGCAGGCGTACGCAGACTCATAAAGACAAGATACCTTAAAAAAGTTCAAATCATAATCCTCCTCGCTCAGATTTGCAGCTAAACGTTTCTGGATATTCTTAGCCTCTTCTTCTTCCTCTTGTTCCTCAGCTTCCAACTCGTCTTGAGATTTCCCCTCTGTGAATGACACAATTTAAATTTAGCACCAGCCAAAATCAGCCAAAGACAACAAATTATCAGGAACTGCTCCATTACTTACTGGTCATGACGTAGTCTGAGTCGTAGAACATCTTCTTCTTTTTGCCCCACGCCATTTCATTAGGAAGATCTGAAGAAGACCACAACGTTACGGCTAAATAAGATAGAAGGACATTAAAGAAAAAACACTGGTCTTAAAGCGATGTTTACCGGCTTCTTTTTTGCCCTCGAGATCACTGTCCATGTCGGTCTCCTCATCCTCTTCTTCTTCTTCATCTTCTCCCTCCACCTCCTCCTCCTCCTCCTCCTCCTCGTCGTCGTCGTCGTCCTCTGAATCATCCAGGGCCATCACTTCCTCCTGCGAAATTCAGCTGAGCTTGAAATCATTCTTAAACTACTTGAGGGAAATCCAAAATGAACACACAAGTCATCACCTCATCATCCAGGTCGTCCTGGTCACTCTCCATTTCAACCCCGCTGGTGAAAAGTTTCTGTGGCAAAGAGATGGCAGCAAAAAAAATGAGCGTTAGGAAAAAAACTTAAAACGGCAGAACCTGAATGCTTCACAGATGGACTTTTGAGGGAAACTTACCGTGATCTTGTCATCGTGAAACTCATCAATTTTGTCCTTTGTGTATTGGGAGGATTTCTGAAAGGAAGAGAGGAGACTTGTTTATATCTGACTGCTGAAAGGGACAACGATACCGGAGCAGAGCTCCCGTGGGGACAGGATGCTGATGGTCGAGAGCGGCTCTGGTTGTGGTCACTACGATAGTGTAAAAGATTTTTTTCACGTCGCCACGATAATAAACCTTTTATCCCTTTTGACTGCTTACGCTGCAGTGGGCTCTGACTTTTGGGAAATCACCTCCCGTACGGAAACAGAAATATTTGCTTCGCAATATTGCTCTGCTCTATATTATATTACATTTTTGAGGAACATCCACCAATAATAAAAGGCAACATATAGTAATAACTCCCCTCTGCACATACATTCTGGTATTAGGAACCTATACAGTGTGATATGAGACAGCGCAGTCACTTTTTGGGGGCTTCATAGATAAGAAAAACATGTCATTCAACAAGTCATTGAGATTTGTCTCCGGTTTCTGTCTCACGTGGGGACTCAAAGAGAACGTATTGCTCTCCAACCGAGTATTGTGTAGCTTTGCTTGTGAACTACATTTGCAAATTCACCCCATATCATAGTAAAGAAATCACATTTTGACTGACAATGTCATGGAACTCTGTCCATCAGGAATCACATTGTACATGTAGCACACATGTAACACACGGGCTGTTATGGACCTTTCTTACCTTATCGGGGACAGGCATGTTCTTGTAGGCTTCAGGGTCATCATCGTCATATTGCTCTACCTTTTTAGTCCGCGGTATCTTTATCACCCTGGGAAAGAGAAAAAACGATGTCTACTGAATCTGCTCGGCAGAATTAATGTATTTAAATAACAGGAATTACTTGAGCCGAACTTACCTTTTTGTTCGAACCATGGTGGAAATGAATTAAAACGCGTTTGCTTCACACAGCCGGAAGAAATGATTTCCAAACAATACGGTCAACGTCGGTGCTTATTTATGCTTGTAGGTTATGACAATTTTTGTTTAAAAAAAGTAAATATCCAGTTGAGTTGAGTTGAATCTTCACATCTCGCTGGTCTCAGTTACCATGTGCTTCCGTGATTTCTTCTTCTGCACATTAAATTGCGGTCTACACAGCGGCGTGAAAGAGCCACAGCGCCCCCTACCGCGGCGGCCCGTTGAGTTCACGACATATTTCTACAAACAAACGACAATGACAAGCATTGTGCAGACAGAGGAAACTATCAAATAAAAACTGTTTATCAAATATGACCGAACATAATATTTAACCTAATTTAATTTAGTTCATTAAATTAAAAGAGTTCTGTATCTGATTCGAAATGTTTCTTTTTGAATGTTTGGAATTATTACGATTATTCTTAGTATTTGGGATATTGTTTGTTTTCACTGATAACTGCCGATAGCTTCAAAAAGACAGTTACATTTTTTTTTACACAATTTCACTCATTCGGTTGCTGATGCAAATCACTTTCTCTTTATTCATTTTACAGTTGTCTGACCCCAAAATGTCTCAATATTACTATTTAATGTAAAAACAGTCTTCTTCGCTGTGCCACATATTAGCTCGATACTAGGGAATAGTTCTAATCAGTCATTTAGATGTATTTTTCCTTTGGCCTCATAAAGTATCATTTTAAAGTCTGTATATTGGCACCTGCTTAAAAAAAACTGTTCTTGTAACTTCCGGACTAAAACTTTTAGCATCTTATCACCCTGCCGACATCTTCTTTTAAAATCATTTATTACATTCATTTCATACTTAACACCCATCTCAGTTTGGGTGCTTAACACTACCGAGGTTGTAACTAGCAGTGAATGGCAGCTGCCTTTACTACAGTGATAGAAGATGTTCTTACAGAACGTATCGCTCATGTATTGGTTTCCTCGCTCCTCATTCCTGTTCTCCATCTGTCTCTTCCAGTGAGACTCTCTTCCTCTCCCACAGTCCATAACTGAAGCTGCGGGGCCTCTCTTTGGGGAGAAAGTTTTTGGGGGTTCTGTACAATGAAGGTTTCAACTCATCGTTCCGCTTCTTCATCAGAGCCAGAGCTGGTGTCATGTACTCAGGGTCAAAGCCCTGCAAAGGAAACAGGAGATAAATGCCGAGATAAACCATTTCAATCATGTGCTCAATATCAATGAACTAAGTAAAGGATTAGCGTTATTTTTGGTGACTTAAAGAGAAACATCTCTGTGAGGTATAAATGCATTTTACAGGTTGCATCCACACACTTACGCTGGCCTTAAAACGCGGCACCGGGACTCGGCCATCATCTCGATCTTGGTTGTGTGTGCTCAGCTCTAACATGGAGCGGCTCAGCTCTGACGCGGCGGCCCTCGATCCTCGACCCGGAGTGCTCTGCCGAGGAGGAATCTTCTTCATGATGTCACTCAGGGAGCTGAAGCTCTCGTACTGCGGCAGTTTTAGGATTACAGGTTTCTGTGAGGGAAAATGCATCTCAGTTCATCTTAAATCCTTTTCACACGTTTAACAAAAGCGTTTTGACGGGACCGCGAATGACCTACTCTAGAGGATGGTGTGTTCTCCTCTTTGGAGCTCATTTGCTTCATGGTGCTCTCTTCTTCCAAAACGCCCTCGGCCCTCGACTGCTCTCCTCTCTTAAAATAAGGAAGTATATCTTCTGTTGGCTCTGTTGCTTTATCATCATTACGTCTTGTTGTTTTTTGGTTATGGAATGCGCTGCTCTTCTCCGTGTAGAGTTGCCTGGAAATTCCTTTATCTTCTGTGTGTTCCACCCTGCAGGATAAACAAATGTTTCCCTTGAGATATGATTTGTTAATAATCATTTCAGTATGTTTCACTTATATCTTTTGGGTGTTACCTTTTCATTCTTTCTTGCGATGTCGCATTCCTTGGCCACAGCTGTGCGTTGCTCTGAAAATGAATGTCCCTGAGAAAAGAATCACTCAATGTAAGCAGAAAAGATCACAAGCCGATACTCTTCATCAGTGTGTAAACAGAATTGGTTGTTGCAAGACTCACTTGAAAGTTGATCTATCCAGTAACGTCTTTGTCCCTTGAGCGGCGTTTTCTTGTGGCCTGTCACATACAAAAACAAGTAGTACAAGTACAAATATAAAAAGTATGCAGCATACAGCAACAGTATGTTTCAGAATTTTAGAGCAAGTTTCAAAAAGGTTGATTGTAGTAGAAATATAATGAACACAGCACATATTGCATCCAGCAGAGTTGTGTTTGTGCAAATGTCAATGCACATTTGAAATATCAATACTGTATGATTGGAAAAAGACAACTTAAAGATTAAAGGTGTAGCACATGGCATTGGGAGGATCTCCACTGTCTCTCCAAAGGCAAACAACGGAGATGCTTGGATTTTAACCCACACTGAGGAACCCGCTCAGGTAAATATTACCCCTCTATCATTTAGATAGAAATAGTTGTTGTTTGGCATGCTCTGAAACACAAATATTGCACCTGTAAGTCAAAGTGTACCTTTTATTTCCCCCAAACTGGTTTCCATTGTGAGATGAATCCGTGTTTTTCATGAACTGCATTGTGCTCCGCAGTGATGTTTCCACGGCCGTGATTTCCTCGGGCCGATTAAAGCACTGACTCTCCGGGAAGGAGCGGTTTCTCTGAATAACCCCCATGGCTTCCCAGTCCAGGAGGAAATCACCGGGGGGCGACGGAGGATTGATATTCTCGGGCTCCAAATGGTGCCGTCTTTTAAACTCAAGTTCCGAGAGGTCGCTGAGCTGATGGCGCACATCCACATGAGCGCCTGCGGTCCTCCGTGGGTCCGGGACAGCGAGCGAGGCGGCGAAAAGGATCCTGAACTCCCGATCAAACGATTCGACAACCGGGCCGCTCAAAACCGTGATCAGCTGCCGGTGAAGGTGGGCGTCCGTCCACGTGAAGCTGCAGAGCGCAAAGACGCCACGTCAGAGTCCTGTCAAGCGCGTGTGTGCGATGCATGTGAAAGAAATGAGACGAGAGTACAAGACGGCTCACCTGTAGCTGCCGTGAATCACTGTCTCCAGATCCACCAGTAGGAAATTGTCTTTCATTTCCCCGACCACCGTTTGTCCCGTCCTTGACCCGAAGGTTTTCCCTCCGAGAACACGGACCCGCATGTTCTGCCGAATCACAAAACGTGTGTTGGATTGAAAAGCTGAAAGGTGTGATGGGCCCCTGTGTTGCAGAGGGCTTTGAGCTAATTGCTAACATCTGCATGCTGCCATGCTTCCAGTGGCAATGCAAACATAGTGATTTTATATTTGCAGATATTATTGATCATGTTCACCATCTGATCTCATCTAGCCTGTTGCAAAGCTAAAAATGTGTATTTTTTTACCCAATTTGTAGCCACAGCCCTAAATGTGTCCATAAGTTGTTGTGGCCTGCTTATCAGTGTATAATATCATATATTTAACGTAGCGAGTACTTTCCCTAATGATAAAGTGCTGCAGGAATTAGTTATATAATCCTGAAATGAGTTCCCTTGTCTTTTTTTAAATATAAAACATCTGTACGTTAGTGTATATTAGTAACAACGTTTTTTCTTCTTGTGTTTCATTCGCGCTATAAAAAGTAATCTATGTATTTCTATTCAGCGGTCAGTCAGTGACCCTGTCGGCCAGTTCATCAATTTCGTGTATCCTATATAAAGGAAAATATGATTGTTTCATTTTGTTGACATCAGGCGAAACCTTTCGACACGGGAAAGAAACAAGGAATGCTGCGCAACCAGTTTAACTACGAGCTGTTAGGAATACAAGTTACGTTCCAAGATCACTCATGCAAGTAAAAGGACAATAATGAGAGACCTCTCAAGGGTACATACGGGCTCATCAAGTTCACTCTTGGGGCCTACATTGAGATATAACCTTGTTAGAAAGAATCCAACAACAACAACATATAACTGTATAAAGAAAAATGAAGACTCTGATTCTTGTAAACTGGTGCCGTTTGCTTTTATCCCAGCGGGGTTTGTGTATTATTCATTGCAGTGTCACATGTGCGCAGCAGACGGTTGCCATAGGTGTGTGTGTTTCTGTTGGTCGGTGACTCACCGGATGCCGGAGCCTGTTGAGTGTGAAGTTCTCTTGAATGGACCTTTGGTTGAGGATAACGTAGACAGGGACGCCCCGTGAAGCAGCAGTGTGTAAATCGCCAATTATTGCAGAGTCTGTCAATCGGTCCGTCACAATGGCTATGACCTGTGTAGTACACAACATGCCTCTACTCAGACGGCGGCCGCCACAAAGGAGAAGTGTCCTTGTTTTTCTCTTTATTGAAAGTAGTAGTAGTAAAACCGAGGAAGGCTACTGCGTGCCAAAACAGAGTGAGCAACGGTGCAGAACGCTTCCTGTATGAATACCTTTAAACTGAAGCAGTTTCAGTTGTTTGGTTTATTCACCATTTTAAACTAAAGTCTTAAATTACATTCACCAAATAAACATTGTGGTGCAAAAGAAGAAATCTCTCTGAAATGTGGCGGTGACAGGATTGTGCGCCTCACCTCCACCCTTATGAAGAAATGTGTTGTGTTGGTCAATAAAAATAACATTTGCATACTTGGCCAGCCTTCTGCAAGTGCTGCCTGACGATCTGTCTCACGGGAGGTTCTCCTTCAGCGGGCGGGCTGGTGTGGACCGCGACGCCTCCCGTTTGCACCGAGGGGCCCTTTTCAGGCCACCCCAGGTCCAGGTTGGGGGCCGGCGTGTCCGAGCGGCAAGGGAAGTAGGTGGAGCAGACGTTCTCCATCTCCGAGCCGCCTTCCTCTCCGTTCTCCTGACTTTGCACCTGCGGCTGGTTGAAGCGATGGTCCTGGGCCCAGCAGGTGATCTGGCTGACCTCCTCGGAGGACAGGAAGCAGCCGCGGTGCTCCGCGCCGACGGCGCCGTAGAAGGCCTCGGGTCCCGCGTCGAGGAGCCTCTCCATCAGTTGACGCTCCTTCTCACAGTGGAGGAACTCCGGAGAGAACTCGTTCACCGGCAGGAACACTGCATTCTCGTCCAGGCTCTGCTCCTGGGAGTTCGACATGACCGCAGACCGGCGTGTCCCCGGGATACCGTTCAGAATTCCCCCACCACTGACTCGTGTTGCTTGGCAGCAAGGCTAACGCCGGACAGTTCGCCCGTCACCCTTCTTCCTAGTTAGAGTGATTTCATTCATCCCGCTGGTACAAAGTTATTATATTTCCAGGGTGGCAAGAGCTGCTACCTTGCTGTCGATTCTGCAGACAATCGTTTTGGAGAAGGAGAGTCTGTTCAGTCCTGAGCACGTTGAATGTCCCCCCACCTCATGTTGACATACGCACAAATACCATAAGAGACGGGCTGAAGTGATCAGTGTTCTAAACAAAGATCTGTTTCAACACACGAAAAAAGCAACGTAATGTGAAACTCACCTCCTCGGCAGCGCGTCTCATCCCTCAGGCTGAAGTGTGACGCTTCTCATAAGCTGCGAGGAGTGTTTCTCCCGTGCATGCCGTCTCACGACTCCTTTATCTTCCACTCCTTCTTACCGACATTGTTCTCAGATTAATGAAACATTCTTTGCAGCTGACCGATCAACCAGCTCCTCCAAGCGCATGATCCTACTGCGCCACTGCCTCAATTCCACAGCTGCAGTATTTCAGAGTAATACTTTCTATATCCTGTTTTCAGGTCACACCCCTTCCACACGTCTTTGGCGAATAATTGGCATATCTAAGAGGCTGTTCTTTACCCCACAGTTTACTTTTTGGACTGGTCCAGCCTGACAGGTAGGTCAGTTGCGTAATACCCAACGCTCAATATGGCTTCCAACATAAAGGTGCGCTGCAATCACAGCGGTTTGTTTTTTTGCTCTGTAAATACTTTTGTCAGAACAATGGAACGCTCAGAAGTGTGACCAGCCAGTTCGTCAACAGCTCATTGTTCTCTATCGTGGAAGTAGAGGAAAATGGTGCGAGCATACTTACTTACTTACTGACAGAGTACACAATCGGTGCGGCAAAACGATAAGTGGTCCAAACACATACAGGGAACACCCTCTCCAGAGAAATGTTGTTGTGTCGTTACACAAAACAGGTCTTACACAGATATAACCCTTTCGAGACAGGCGTGCTCTGTAGTAAAACGTTGGTCAACAATGAGTGAAACCCTTTTTTATTGAGTAAACAGATAGCAAAATACCAAAAAAAAGAACATATTGAGCATATGAGCTCATTATTGTGAACTATGTCTCTCGGACATAGATACCAGCATGATGACACACAAACCATGCGAGTGTGCAGAAAGAATACAGATCTTCATAATTTGGAGACACATATCCTACTCAGTCATCTTATCTACTCAGGTACCAGTTTCTCTCTAATTCTGGAGAATTGCACTCTCATCAAGATGTCTTCAGTCCGTTTTGGATTTGTCTCATTGCTTCTTACGCAGGTGGAAATAAAGGACTCCGCTGACCAGGAGGAGCGGGACGCACAGCCACGCCAGGATGAAACAGTAGCCAAAGCGTCCTTCTTTAAAATCTCTGGATTCAGTAAAAATGTCCTTTCTGTGGAAGGTGAAGATGAGGCAAGCAGCAAAGGTTGTGAAACCTGCAAGAACAAAACATTTGTGTTAAACAATATATATGTATATATACATACATATATTGTGTGTGATTTTATCAAATAAGACTTCAAACACCTGCAAAAGCCTGGCAGAGGCCTGTGAAGTAGAAGAGTCGCCCCTTGGACATGGTGAACAGCTGAATGAGGAACACCAGGAAGGAGACGGAGGAGAAGACCAAAGAGAGGACCATGAGGGCCTGGATGGACTGCAGCCAGTCTGAGAGAGCAGGTTCGGAAAATGAGTGTTGGCCACTGACTCAAAAGCTAAACCACAAGTAGCGCTGTAAATATTCATGCAGAAATACACAAAAAAATATATTTCACAAGTTTACCATTTTCCCTGGTAGCAGCACACAACCAGGCGTTTGTGGCGTTATCATGGAAACAGTTATACCACAGGTCTGTGATTTCCAAATCATCCCAAACCCACCAGGACTGCAGGAGAAGATGACAACACAACACAGGACAAAACGTCATACAAAGATGTTGCATTTGTACAGGGATCAACAGTGACATCTACTGGCAGAAGACAGAACACACAAGTTAATTAAGGCCTACGTTTACGCGTCTCACCTTGTCCAGCGTGGCGATGTAGAGCATGGTCAAGGTGACCAGATGAAGCATGGTGAGGAATATGAGCAGGAAGCCCATGGCTTCTGGGTGATGAGGGACAAATCGGTTTTCCTGCATAAAATGAGTTTTGGTAAAAGTTGGTGGTCTCACGTAGGACCAAACAGTTCTGCAGTCAGAGGAACCCTGTAATGTGGTTCCACATGTCTGGCCTGAAGCAGTGGACTCTCACTGTCTGTCTCTCCCCTCACGGAAACTCTGAGCACTTTCCTCATGCAGCTCGACATCTGCAGACAATCTCTGCCCATGAATCGGCCACAAGCATGCCAGAGGTGGGGGCGAGGGGGGGTGGGTTCTGTCTCCAGAGCCAGTCTGGTCTATGAGGAATAGAGACTGTGTGACCAAGCATGCGGTCTGAAACTTTCTACCACCAGCCTGACAGTATTTGTACTATTTATGAATCGCCATGGCAACATAGTATGCAGAATTACTATCTGATCATTACACTTCAATATGAAGGTCCTACAAACTCATTCCCTTTTCTTATTATTTTCAAACGCTTTCCCCAACGATCCGCACCAAAGGAGGCTATTGACAAAAGGCGTTTATGTCATTATGAGGCAACAACTCTGAATAAGAGTAACAAATGACTCATTCACTCATTGATTCACTTTTTCCATCAGAGAAAATTTTGAGGACCCAAGAAGGAGAAGCAAAATTATTAAGTAAGACTTGTTGTTTTGCCGTTTCAGTTCCCCTAGATACAAGAAAATATCTTAAAACAAACATGAATATGGTGTAATAATTAATAATTAGAAAGTGCACAAACTAAACTCCTTAGATTTTCTAATCGAAAGTTGAGTCAAAAATAAAAAAGTGGGGAAAGTGCCTTTCCCTGCCAGCTCTGTCCAGAGAAGGAAAACCTCTGTTATTGACTGAGGACATTTCAGAGAGGCATGGTTTTGATTACTACGTCTCCTTTATGTAACAGTCTGAGGGACAGACGGAAAGAAAGCCATGAACACAGAAATTGCACGCGCTGTTAAAGAAAATATACATATAAATGTTCAAACAATATCATTAAGGACTCTTTTAGTTAGCATCTGATCATATTTGGGTGTGGCCTGCATCTGATTAGGCTACAAAAACTGCATGAGAAAATCCATCATTTGTCCGTGTAAACATAACTACCAAGACGTTCTTACCTTTCAGCTTTGGTGTCTTCGAGTCGGTACTCTTCAGTGATCTTCTTGGAATTACTTTCCTTTTCCCAGTTCCCAGTATCCACTCTGTGCTCTCTCTGTCCTCACACACGTTTGAGCTCCAAAACCTTTTGATAGAGGGCTGCAGAAGAGGAATGTTGAGTCAGATTTAGGAGGAGTTCTTAACTTCCTCTAAAGTTCCCCCTGCCGTCGCCCTGAAAGTTGTGGTCCTCACCAACTCAACACACACACACAAACCCTTTCCACAATAGCTGTACTGCTGACGTACAATCTGCATTAAAGTCTGGAACAAAGTATGATCAGTCTCTGGCTAAACCCAGCGGTCGTATGCGAGCAAAGGACAATTAGAATCACAAATATTTAACACTTTGTCATAAGTGTAAGTGTTAGATTCATGCACTAACATTTGTTACATCATTTATTATTAAAACCACACGGTTGTGACAAAGCAGCAGATATACTCGTATTATTCATCCAGCTGTGCAGTTTGATGTTCAGACCACAGTGTTTCCAGAGTGAAGCGATTGAAAGGCAGGAAGTCTGATAAGCGCCCACTTTTGTCTGTACACGGGCAGGACATCCGAGACCACCCAAGACACAACGTAGCCTACAGGGATTAATCCCAAGTGTAAAGGGGAGGATACACTCTCCGAGCTCGTTATATTTTAATGCTGTTTGTTCTTCATATTGATTGCATTTAAGTATTCGGATCCTTTACTTTAGAAAAAGTAGCACAAGCAACACTGCAATAATCCCCACAACAAGTCCAGCATTAAAAATGTTACTCGAGTAAACAAATGCAGCTACGTGTGCCGTACTTGAAGCATCTAAATGTTGCAGGAAAAAGCTGCCACTGAGTGAAATAATATCATAAACAGGACATTATTAATGTGGTATAGATCAGTAAGAATACTTATTTATTGTTGTAGTCATCAAGATGGTTCTTAATCTTTATGATCAGTTATACAGTATTTTGGGTTGTTTAATCTGTGGTAACATGAATGCCTATAAGTAAATAGATTATTGTGCCTATGGAGTGGAGTCTTACACAAAGCAATGTTTTTACTGAGGTTCCCTTGTGAATTTAAACTATTCACGATGATGACCATCGCACAAGACGCCTTCACTGACCCACGGAAAGCGCACGATCCCAGTGTACGGCCACCACCAAAACACTTTACCGGACATTGATTTAACTTCACCCCACATCACCCCTCATCACGTGTCCACTCTTTCTTTCGGGTTTTGCGGTGAAAAAGCGTATTATTTATCCGCGTCCGAGTCGGTCCCGTTATTCCCGCGTGTCACCGCGGAGAGGCTCGGATGTTGACGTCACGAGCGGATCTACGTCACGGCTGTTTTTTCGGTGTTTATAGTTTATGTCGAACTTTTTTGAAGTTCCCCGAAAAAATAACTAATGGTGTTGAAGGGATTGTAAAATACTGTTTCCCATTGCAGGAAAAAAAAAGGATCAACCAGAGGTAACGTTAAGGTTATTTACCTGTACACTACCTATAAATAAGAACAATCCAACAACAAGGGCAGCAGTGACGTCATTCAAACTACTGGATTTGTATCTGCACAATAAGTCAGTCTCTTAAAAATGGTGTATTTCTTTCTCCAATAGCTCAATAGTATAGATTTTGAGAATACCATGCAGGTATTTTGTCTCATGCACTGAACGCTCTCTACTTGAAATGATTTTCAAGTTATTCTCAAATTTGTGTTTGCCACCTTAGCTGTCCTATCTTGTCTTTGGTGGAGGTAAAGGTGGAGCAATCAAATCAACATTTTGGAAGCAATCACAAGGAATGTGGCTGAAGGGAGGGACCCAAGTCATGTTGTCAAAGCTGACGTGAAGTGACCCCAAACACACCCTAGTCCACACTTTCAGATGCTAAAGCGTGATGGACACGCGGACGGCCTGTTGGGGACTGAAGCAGAGGCATCGAGCAGCAATGCAAACCAGGTTAGAGGACAATTAGTGTCGTAAAAAGGGAATTATGTACGCACATTGACCTGTGGACAAAATATTTATGATGTGTTGTTCCACAGTTTCCCCTCAAGGGGGCGGCAGGTCACGGCCGGAGTCCATGGAAGAGACTCTTTGGACTCCACAAAGCCTCACAGAGCAAACATACGTTTATTCCTGTATGTCTGTTAATAGACAAAACTATTTCTGCCTCCCATACTAACAAACACGAAGAAGGGCACTGATGTCATCTATTTTGTATCGCTTGAATCAGGGGTGTCAATTGGGTTAGGGTCATTTTAGGTAGGGGGCCACATACTGTCCACTTTGACGTCACGCGGGTCGGACCAGTCAAATCATCGCCGATGGTCCAGATCAGCTGGGGTTGTACGCCATGATTTTATAACGGGCGGTGCTTCCTGGGGGAACGTTGTCGTCGATCACCCTGGTCTAACGCACGCGCTCACTCACAGACTTTTTAGGTATAGCAGCTACTTTTATAGAAATGCAATTTATGTCTTTTTTACTGCCAGTCATTTTTACACTTAGCAAAGTCATCTGGCGGGCCGCGCTGGACCCCCCCGCGGTATGTTTGACACCCCTGGACTAGGTGATTACTTCATTGACTGACAATGACAAGATGCATTGGTAATGCCAATGAGTATATGTGTATATGGAGCAGCTCCACACTGAGCAGGTTCAGGTCAATGGGGCCAGAGAGTGTTTTTATTATTTCCCCTTCTTTAAAATCCCTCCCCACAGCCTCACTCACTCATTGTCCCCCAGGTTCTTTGTCTGCAGAGGGAGGCGGAGTGGTAGAGCTGCTACAGCAGACTGAACAGGTGCAGATTTTACTACCACCGTTATTTGCATGTATTTTAATGGAAAGACACAACTTGAAATGTAGAAGACGGTAGAAGAAGAAGACTTGTTGGTGTCTCAGTTCTCGCATATCACCCCTTGGTCCTCTTGTTACTGAAAGTGCTTCAAAATGACCGACATGAGAGATTCTTCATGTTTGTGCTTAAAACATCTCAAGCAGCAGAGGCAGCACAGAGCAACCAGTCCTGCAGAAATTTGCAAGAGGAACTCACTGCTCAGATAAGATACTGTTTGGAAAAGGAGGAATCTGTGAGTACTTAGAAATGAAGTCCACCCTACCGGAGCAGCAGCAGCTCCTCACAGTGCAGCATCGAGCGGAGGTAGCTTCAGTAAGTGCCCCTGTACAAGTCTTTAGCAGTACGTGATAAGATTACACCTCGGATCCGTGCTGTCACCGAATTGGTATCAATATGTCGGACTTATTAATTGGAGGGAGAGTCAGAACATGTGTGAAGGCAACTCAATTGATTCCGAGCAATGAGGCCTGTAGAGATTTACAAGATAAGCTCAGTTTATAAACTCGGCCAATATGCCTTTTGTGCACAGAGTCAAACATAAGCGATTCACAATTTTTTTTATTATGAAGAACTTGACTATAATGGCTTTTGTTTTCTATTAAACCTTATTCTATCGTTTCAGGTACATTACCTCAAGCAGCACCTGAATACTTTCCTTTATGACCCAGATAACCTCACAGCTGCCGTCTTCAAAAGAGAAAACTGTGCTCAGAATCAAAAGTAGGAGCTTCTTCTTCCGCACGCCATCCATGTTGCAGCGACACATTGTTTAGGGAAGGTTTATGTCTGTGTTTAAAGGTTTTGTCAGGAACATTTTGAAAACACAGTCAGCTGAAAGAGATGCAGACACAACTACAGCTGCGGCAGAACAGAGAAGAAGAAGTAATTTCTTATTTATCTTACCATGTGGGAGAATCGGTAATTTATTAAAACTTCATATGGAAACGTAGAATAGCTTGCATTCATTGTGAGAGTGTTAGCTTAGCGTCCCTGCCTTTTGGAATTAGCTAAGGAAAATCTCTACATTTATTTGAATGTGCCAGCCTACATTCATCATGATGTGCGCGGTCAGTGTTTCCTTGTTCCACTGCTGATGTCTGTACTTTAAACTGTAGGAGTATCCTGATGAGTGCGACACACGTGGCAGCTGTCCTTGTGCTGCCATGTTATCATACCACACACCACTTTTTCTCTTCTTTTTTGCCGTTTCAACTTCATGAGTATTGATATAGGGTTTCAGCGTTTCCAGTCTGTTAATATACTGACTGAGTGATCACAGTAACAAGGTGTCATGGAACATGTTAAACACAGAAGAAGAAGATGACGAACCATAGTGTAATTCCTGTGTTGATTCGCTCTATGGAGTTTTAGAAATACGTGTTGTTATAAAAAGTTGAAAAATTGATTGAATAAATTTCTTTAAGGAAAAAGATGTTACAATCAGTAGTACTGTGGAAATTGAGAAACAACCTCTTGAGAGAAGAAGGCTACTACAACAGCTAAATGAGGCACGAGCCACGCAGACACTGCGAGAACATGCAGACTCCACACAGAAATTCCCTCAGGACCTCAGACAGTTCCTGTTCCTGAGACCTACTGTCCATCTGCAACATGAATATATGCCACTTTGCCGCCCTCGGTATATGCGCTCCGATACACCTTGGCAGTTAGACGAACTCTTTTCTGACATCACGACTCTGAAGACAATGGTCCGTTGTCCACAGGTTTATTGACATGAGAAAGAGTAAAACTAAAACACACAAAAGACATAATAAATACAAATGAAGTGCATTTTCTTTGACCGCTACTTTATATATTTATGCTTATTTACTTTGTTATTTATTTAGTCATATGGACTTTAATGACAACCATAGCAGTGCAGTTACCAACCCGAATGACTCAATAGGCCATGTGCACAAAAATATCCAAACTAAACATTGTCACAAAAATAATCACCTGAGATGATAATGAACAATAAAACAAATCAATACGTACCAACGATGCTATCAAAAAGGTATAGGATGCATGCAGACTCAACTGGATTGAAAAGCTACCAATACAAACAGCAGTTCTGAGCCATATTCTTCATTGACTTCCTGGTTCCTGTCACCTGACAAATTACATCACATTTCCTGTTTTCAAAATAAAACATAGCATTGATTTAACGTTTGTGACAAAACAGCCACAGAAATGTCAAATTGTAAATAAATGTACAATAAATGTACAAAACAATGGACAAGAAGGATTTCTCTTTCTATTCAAGTTTAATTTTTTAAGTCAACAGCTAAATTATTGACTTGAGTAACTTCTGAGTTAAACATGTTGCATATTCTTATTAAAAACAAACACACACGTTGTTACAGTTACAATCTATACTGCAAATTTATCTAAAGACATAAAAACAAGACACCACTGACATTTGCAATGCACCCATTTCACAACCCACACAAAACGTACCACAATGTCTATCTACCCTTTGAGGTCTATCTTTAGGTCTTTAGGGTTTTTTTTCATTGCAAAAATGAAAGCAGCACAGCAATTGTTTCTTCTAAACTGGCCATCTACAACAATAATTTGACAGGTTGGCCTCTTGCTCTCTTGAACACCAGCAGACAATGGCAAAGTGCAGAGCACTGGCCACAACACACTGGTAGAACATCTCCAACAACAACAACATCCTCAAGAAAAAGAGTCGACTCTTCCCCTTCTTGTAAACAGAGTTGATGTTGGCCTTCCGGTTCAGTCTGTTGTCGATGGAGACACCCAAGTACTTGAACTCCTCCACTATGTCCACTTCCTCACCCAGAACTCTCAATGGTTGTGGAGACATCGTCTGAAGTCCACCACGCTCTCTCTTGTCTTGGCCACGTTCAAAGTTAGGTGATTTCTACCGGCCCACTCCACAAAGTCCTCCACTACGGCCCTGTACTCCTCCTCCGGTCCGTCCCTTATGCACCCGACCACTGCAGAGTCATCAGAGAACTTCTGCAGATGGCATAACGCAGCGTTGTACTGGAAGTCATTGGTGTAGGAGGTGAATAGGAAGGGCGACGGGACAGTTCCCTGTGGCCTGGTCACTTACTACCACATCAGACAGCACACGGCCCTGTCGGACACACTGCGGTCTGCCCGTGAGGTAGTCAGTGATCCAGGAGATGGTGGACGCGTTAACCCCCACCCCCCACCAATTGCAAAGGGTCAAGTGATGATTTTAGCTGCGGCCGAAGGTGGACCAAGACCAGCCTCTCCAGCACCACATGGGATGTCAGGGCAACTGGTCGACAGTCATTGGATGTTGCTTCTACGCGTTAACGTGGCGGCCTGTGGCATATCTACCGACCCCCAAACGCTGTGATTCTGGAGTGACGCGAATTTGGGATGGTGCGGCGCGTTTGTCGCGTCGAATTTGGGGCACAGATGAAAACATTGGAAACACAAATCTGAAAAAAATTGAGGATAAATGAATAGTACAGTAAGCTGTACGATACATCCTCGTACCCATAATGCGACCTGGAAAAACTAAGCAGGATATGTGCCTTTTTTACAAAATCCCATCACTGTAGTACATTATAGGGTTATAGGATAATTGAATTGTTTAAGGACACACTACTATTAAATTTGAAGTAAGTAAGTGTTATTATGTGCATGATAGGTCTCCCTCAACTATAAAATTCCATAAATTAAACAAATAATTAATGCATTTTATGTTTTAATAAATTACACAACTCCGGGATAGGTTGCTATGGGATGTTATTTTTCTCTTTACAAATTTATACTTCATTACGTCTTCAATGAACGTCTCCCACATTGCTAAAAATGCCACCGGGAAGAATTCCAGTCATGTCTGTGATGTGCTGCACCAGTGCTTCCTACTAGTCAAAGTCCTGTGGTTGTCCCGCCAGTTTCCGAATAACCAAAATTTTTTCTACACTTCTGTATAAATGGGGTGTTTGGCCTGTTTCAGAAATTGGATTACAATAACTGATGTTTTGCATGTCTTTGTCATTAAATGTTGCAGCTTGTATAGAGATTCAGTGTAGTAGAAGAAGTATAAAGTGACATAAAAGGCAAAAACTCGCTTATCAGATGTAATTGGTTACTTTTCACCAGAACATGAACAACGAGTTCCTCATAGAGCTCTCCTCTAACTGCTGGACTCAAAGTGTACCCAATTGTAATGAATGAATTACTTCTTCTATCTTCTACCAGGAAAGCATGCCCCACAGTTCTTTGATAAACACTAACCACACATCCTTTGCATGGTTGTCTTACAAAAAAGGTTGCAGTGGCACTTACATTCTACAGTGCAATAATCAATGTGAAGCAGTTGACTTCAAATAATTTAAATCAAACCTGAGTGAGTGAGGTGCCATTTTGAACTGAATATCAGACAAATAATAAAAAAATAAAAATAAAACAAAACTACAACAGGAAGCAAAAATGGTATGTATGAAGATTTGACTATGTAATCAAAATCCTGGTTTTAAGACATTGCTCAGCAGAGCCTGTCCCGTTTCATCGAAAACACACAGAACAGGTTTTTCCTTTCCTACCATCTTTCCATAAAGCAATGATCCGATGCAAAGCGAACATCATGCATGACAATTCGAGGGAAAGAGACGGTCTGGATTGTCATCGCTGATACTACTGCGCCCAGCAAAAAAGGGGCTTTTGGGAAACCTGATTAGCAGATAAATATTTAATCCTGATCAATTAGCGCAGACAGTCGAAAATTCAAATGTAATGATTTGACGTTCTAATTCACTAATTATATATATATATTATACATACATATACACACACAGACAGCAATATTTGCTCTTTACATCCAAAACACACTAACTTGTACGAAGTTTATCATAATATTTTGGTGCCCACAGCAGACGGGTGACTTTTATGTCACTCCTGTAGCCGATGCTGGTGTCCCAGCAGTACTCCGGAGAGAGCACCCTGCTCGGCTTGTGGAGCCACATGTACTTGTTGAGGTGGCTCTCGTCGTGCCACAGGGCCTCCACATTGTTCCGTTTGTCCTCCAGGATGCCCTGGTAGCAGGCGTCGGTCAGCGCTTTCACACTCTTCCACGAGCCTCCAAAGATGGCAGCGTGGTAGTAGAAATCGCCGGTTTCCATGTACGCCCGGGACTCTCGGTTGCGGTCGTAGGTAAACAGCGTCGCTGGAAGGTGGTAATAGTGGGCGTGGAGCAGAGCCACAGAATCTCCCAGGGCCTCCGAGCCGAATCTGCCGGTAAACACCTGATCCACATCGAAGCAAAAGACGTGCGTGCAGCGGTGGCGAATGTCCGACTCAATGACGTTCGATATGGTTTTCATTCGCATCATGGAGATGTCCTGCCACCTGGAGCTCCTTCCCACTTTGATGACTTTAAGGGTTCGCTGGGAAGCGAGCTCGACGTCTGGCACCTTCTCTGGCACGTCGGTGAATACGTAATATGTCACGGGCAAACCCGGCATAAAGTGCTGCTCTGAGGAGTTCAGGAAGGTCCCGAGGTAGGCATCCAGGTACCTTAGATGGGAGGGGAGACGAGGACAAGGTCATGTTCACATCCTGCATAGTTGACCCCGATTAATGGGGCCAAACAGCAGTTGATGACACCAGTTTGACCGTTATTACAGAAAACAAACCTGCCCACAGCAAACACTGTCAGAGCCACGGACGATCCTTCCATCTTGTGCTTCTGGTCATAAAGGTCAGGGTCAAACATTCCTTCCCAAATGACAGGCGCCTTCCAAGATGTACATGTCTGCACGTCACGTCTGGACCTGCAAAACAGGGTGGGATCGGATTCTTTCAAACCCACAGCTTCTACACACATTCCTTCACATGGCGTTTCCTTACAAGTCTTTACCGACACGCAAGTACATTAAAGTAAACAAAACAGGTAGGTAGAACACGAAGAACAAAAAAAACAAAAAATAACTTTGGCTACTGACTTTTTGAATATTTAAATAATTTCATTACGGTTGAGAGAATTCACAGCTTAATTATATGGATAATGCCAGTGTATTGTTGTTATGTTTCAAGAATTCTGTGATAATATCATTCCTAGACTTAAACTTAAAAACTATTTCACGGATTGCTTTCTTTAACACTGAATATTCAGTACACTGTACCATCTTCAGTTATTATATTACACTATTACTCATTTACAAAAGACAGAAATCCAAAGGGGACAAGTCCAAAACCTAGAAACATTCACTGTTCTTTAGTATAGCATAAATGAACCGTTCAATAGTAACCAAGAAAGCTGCCGATTGTGTAGATTATATCTACTAAACATCAGTTTTTTTCCTGCCTCATGACAATCTGTGCAGACGAAATGTAACTTCTTTATGGACTTACCCGAGGTCCAAGCTGGCGTCCACGACGTTGTCAAGAATCAGCATCTCTGCACTTTTCAAAGTGCATTTGTCCATAGGTATGAAACCTATCAACGTTCTGGTACAAAAAAAACAAAATGATCGCCATTTCAATTTTGTTGCGTTGTCATTTATGCATAATAATGTATCGAGTGCATTATTGGGTTGGAATATGAATATAGACTCACCTCACAGATGGACATATCAAGTAGTAAACACTGAGCGGGATGAGAGGTATGCAGAGCACATATTTAAAAAAAACCTTCATCTTCTGAACAGGTCTACAGGAAGAAAAGAAAACCACAAAGCCAGATCAATTACGGAGGTGAAATATTCTACATGTTGATTTAAAAAAAAAAGAAGAAGTAAATACCCGATGGTAGAAAATCGCTGCATTGAACGAAATGTAGAAGAATCAGCAAGGAACCATTTTGATAATGAATTATTAGCACGCTAAAGCCGTTGACCACCCCTCACTTTTGTAGGACATTTTAAATACCAAATGATCAATATATAATCCGAGCTGTGTCTATTTACACATATATACTATAATGGCATTATTATAATTAGGTCGAACGAGTTGATTGTATGCTTTGTCTTTTACCGGAAGTACAATGCAACAATACTATTCTAACCTTCGCATAAAGCCTGCGGTTATTAGAAATGTGCCCAACAAATCATCCAACTCAAGTTAAAAAAGGGGAAATGCGTTCGAGCAATCAAACATATATTATCCACTGAACAAACATTTTCCATTACGCTCCTACTGGCAAAGTTCTGTAACTTACCCGAGTCGCCCGCAAACATACATCAGATGTCCAAAAAAAAAAGGGTAGTCAGGTGAAAATTCTCTATCTGGATGTTACTGCGTAACAGTAAAGAAAGAGGAAGACAAAAAGCAGTGGCTCGCTCCGCTCTTCACCGGGCCGCCGTGCAGGTGCGTCTCCCTGCGGCGTCTTTTTTGTTTAGTCTTTGAGGAAGTGTGGGAAAGGGGTTTCGCGCGTGTGCGTGTGTGTGTGTGTGTGTGTGAGGGTTTTAGTTCCGAGTGTAAAACGACCTCTCATCCTGTAAGACGTTCAAATTAGCGAGTAAAATGCTGAGTCATAAAAAAATGTTTCACACATTTTCCAATTTACCATCAAATGGAAATGTATTATGTATTTTCTTTGTTAGCTGCTATACTTTGATATACTGAGGGTCTGAAGTTCAGCTCTCCTGTTTTTCCAGTCTCCCGGCTGCCTGCTTTTGGTTTAAGGTACTTCAGGTCAGCAATGACACTCCTTTTGGGGGAAATCCTGGAGGGGTTCTACATCTTTGGGCATTGAAGAACTGAGAAGATAAAAGAGTAAATATTTCTACAACTAAAAGAGATCTGAAACTTGCAGAGCTTAACAATGCTTTGTGTGTGCATTTTTGTTTATGTTAAATTGTTATGAAAAAAGTAACACATAACTAACACTGTGAATGTACTGAAATATTGTTTACAAGTATCACAATAGGTGAAAAAAACTCCTCTATCCCCAAATTCACCTATTTGAGGGAACAGAAACTTTACGCCAGTTACTAACGAACCTGTTTTCAAGTTATGGGCAGACGGGAGCATTGGAAAGATTTCAGACTTGTATGATGCGAAACCCATACTCGTTTAAGTTTTAATGGAATCAAGCAAAAGTTTAGAATAGCCACAAAGATTTTTTTTAAAGCATCTTCAGATAAGAAGCTTCATAACAAAGACACAGAACTCTTTAACACTCCCGCCTCTAAATTCTTTAGAAAAGATTGCTCTAAATCTAAACTAATTTAAACTTCTCCAGTATAAATGGGTGATGAGAACACACATCACTCCAGAGTTACGACACCGCATGTACCCCAATACATGCTTGTGTTAAATGTGGTAAACATAAAGGTACAGTAGGTAAAACTCTGTCTTTTCCGGTGTTTCCCAGCAAATTGTACTCTGAACAATAGCAAAAAAAAAAGATGGTGATACTTTTGTGCTTGAAGCTAAATATGAAATTGCAGTGTCTTGGAAATCTGTTCACAGACCGAGCAAACAGCTTTTTAACTTATTCTGCAATACAATCACTTTCCAATCAAAGAACACGTAGCGCTTTTCACCATAACTGGTAACTATAGTCATTTATTATTAAAAAAAAACAGGTTGACAGTCAATATAGTTTATTTACAGTATATATCATGCTATGAAATAAAGGCAAATGTAAAATTATATAACAACATTGTGGAAGGTTGTAACAAATTAAGGCTTAAACCGATGTCGACATCATCATTGATAAAACAATGGGAAAATGAGTATTTAAAAAAATGTGAGGCTTCAGTTGCACATTATGGCTGAAAACCAAAAAGAGGGACCTCATTATTTAAGTTGCTGTGAAAGTAATACCTGTCTGTAACATTTCAGTCTTTGCACTGCATTTTATTTGCTCACTCAAAGTGGACCATGAAAAAGCACTGCTCTGATTCATTTTTATATTAACACAATAATAATCAATATTGGGACTAGTCTGACATGAATAAATCATCTTATTTTAGGGTTTTTTGACTTTTATAAAAAACATTTTCAATTTACTCCAAGCAGAAGCTCTCGCATTAATCTCATCAAATTCAAGTTTCAAGTTTGTGTAATTCTTTTGAACCTTTATACAATGTTTTTGTGTTTCAGGAGACCTTCAGCCCCGATTCAATTTGAACAAAAGAAACTGGGTATAAGAGCTTCTTTTTTTATAACATTGCAAAACAAATGTAAAATAAAATATATCTATTCTTCTAATTGTCAGATGCATGTCATGGTTGCATTGGCGCTGCGATCAAAAATAATGTAATGAAATGTTATGGCCGTGTGATTGGTGAAACATTGCAAACACTGACTGAACAAGTGGCAAGATATACATGAATAAGGATTATATAAGAATTCTCCTTTATGCTCACTTGGCCACTCGGCTAACGGAAGACTCTTTTTGATGCAAATACATTTTTCTTTGCAAATACTTGGGGAAAGAAAGTAATGGAACATATAGAAAAAGACAATATTTTAAAGTAATCTTGTTAACACACAAAAAGCATAAAAACATTTTCCACGTACTGTAGCTGCCTGGAGCAATACTCTTTTTTTTCCCACCTGTGTTGTCACATAGAAAAAGACATTTTTAGGCCTGTCATTTCCTGGCCTGAAAGTGCTGAGAAGTCATCTTTGGATGTCCCCGATAATACTATCTGGTCAGCAAGAAAGGAAAGGAGGATACACTCATTAAAAGAGCACCTCTTCACAAGAAACTTGTACAATCTGGCACATCTTTGGAAGCCGTTAATCGGTTCTAAGTCCGTGAGAGGAGCGCAGATATCACGGTGAACGTCTCTGATGGGAGGGCGAGAGACGGCGCGAGGAGCTCAGATGAGGGAGATGCGTATAGGGATGGCTGGAGACTCTGTCCTGTGCTGGGGGGAGTGATGGGACACCACGTGTTCCATCATTGTGTGTTTGGACATGTGTTTTATGAGGTACGTCTCCTGGAAGAACAAAAAACACAAAGACAAACACGTTGTTGACATCGCCGATGCAGTCTGCTCAAGATTTGAAAATGTCACCTTGGATTTTTTTTCTGAACTCACCGACGTGTAGGCCCGGCCGCACATGCTGCAGCAGTAGGCCTTGGCGTTTTTGATGGCGTGTGCGGACAGGTGGATCTGCAGCGAGGCAGAGTCCGAATAGGCACGGTAACAGTTGGAACATTTGAAGGGCTTGTCTTTGTTGTGCTGCCTCTGGTGGGACTTCAGCAAGGGAGAAAACAAAGTCAAACTCATTCAACCTCAGCAGGCGTCAGTTTAAAATGTGGGGGAGGGAGCCGGTTCAACAAGTGAGCAGACGAAGGTCACTTTGCAGTGTTTACCTGGAGATTAGACAGCTGGGTAAAAGCCTTTTCACATCCTGGGTGGAGGCATTTGTACGGCCGATCCCCTGTGTGGATTCTGAAAAGGGTGAGATGGTGCGAATATCGGGTTGAACTAGACCTACAAGCTACGACAGTCTCTTATCTGTGTAGCAACAAAAGACGGCAGAGCGGAGAGAAAACAAGGTTCATTGTGACAATGACTAGGGCCCATCTACAGCTGTGCTACACTGCGTACTGGTCCCCGACTGACTAGATTAGACAGAACCACTTGTAACAACAGCTCCTCCTTCAAGTTGTTACGCTACCTTAAACGTTCAGCTCAACAAAATTACAAAACAGGTTTGCAATTGTCTTATTACACAAATTAACTTTTTGGTAAAATGGCAGGAACCCGCCTATTGCAGCCAGCAATACAAGGTCTATTTCTTCAGTAGAAGAGTTTCTATCGACGGCGGCTACAGCAGCAATTAGTGACACGGAGGAACTGAAATCAAACCTTGTTCCTCTTGCCTCTTTACTTAACCACCAAACACAGAACAAATCACTTCAAATATCATACACAAAGGACTTATTTTCAGCTCATTAGGAAACGCAACATCGTGGCCGCTGCTAAGAAGCTGCTGAATATCCTTAAAGAAGGATCGGTGCTGCACATCAGATCACACCGGCAACAACCAGACAAAACAAATGTCACGGACAGGCTCCCGACGAGGTCAGACCTGGTGTGTTGCTGCAGATGGGACAGTTGGCGGAAACATTTCTCGCAGTAGGAGCAGCGGTAGGGCTTGATGCCCAGGTGTATGCGCAGGTGCTGGGCCAGGTAGGACGCGTTGGCGAAGGACTTGGTGCAGTGAGGACACTTGTGAGCCTTGGCCTCTGTGTGCGTTTTGGAGTGGATCTGCATGTCCGACTTGGAGAAGAACGTCAGCGGGCAAACTTTACACCTGCATCAAGAACGCGGACAGAGGACACGCGTAAAGGACGCGCAGAGAGACTCGTTAGAAGGGACTCGTTCACTTCACGCTGAGCGGCAGCTTTCTTACATGTATTTACATCTATAGTTCGTAGTTACATTGGAGCTAAATATTGTATTAAAAACAAACCCTCAGCTCATTATAATATACTACATAATGCTACAATATAGTGTGCTGTGGTGAGTACTCAAGCTAATGCGTGTATTTTTATATTAACCTGCATGAACTGACATGGTTTTGGGGCTGTGTGCAGGATAAGCGGTTTGCAGATGGATGAATGGATATATATCACATATATATACTCTGCACTTTATCTGCTTTCTTCCACTTCTGGCTGGATGCTAAACTGCATTTTGTTGTCTCGGTAACTGTAACTGTGCAATGACAATAAAGTTGAATCCAATCTAATCTAGTTACAAGGAGCACCGGTTTGAAATCAAAACATCTGCTTTTGGGTTTTTCTTGCATTTCTATTTGTCCAAGTAAAGAATACTTTTTTTTCCCTCTCAGAAGGTTCTGATTTGAAAACATTGAGCCCCAGTTGATGCTTAGTTACACGTAGAGGATGTGAGGACAAGAGACGTCATGCCGAGTTTGACACCTTCGGTTGGCATGATGTGGTGCCTTTGCTTATTAGATACCGTATTTTCCGGACTTTAAGGCGCACTTAAAAGCGCACTTAAAAGCGCACTTAAAAGCGCACTTAAAAGCGCACTTAAAAGCGCACTTAAAAGCGCACTTAAAAGCCTTTAATTTTCTCAAAAAACGACAGTGCGCCTTATAATTCGGAGCGCCTTATATATGTGGATCAATTGGTCAATCGGTTGATCCATACTGGTTGTACACGGCGCTCAAGGCGCTCTGCCAAACATGCCAAAGCTCGGCCTACGACGGCGAGATGCTGAGCGGGCGAGATGCTGAGCGGGCGCTCAAGCGCGTGACATATGGAGCTTGTTTCCAGAGGTGTCAAGTAACCAAAACTTCGTTACTTGACACCTCTGGAAACAAGCTCCATATGTCACGCGCTTGAGCGCCAATTAACCAATTGATCCATATATATACTTAAGTATACTTAAGTAGACATTTTGGGTATCTATACTTTACTGGAGTATTTATTTTTCAGATTGACTTTTTTCTTCTACTCCTTACATTTTAAAAACAGCCTCGTTTACTTCCGGCTTGTCGCAGTTCAACAACACAAACACAAAACCCTACCCAGATAATGCGGACAGAGTGCACTTGATTGTGGTTGGATGAGAAGTATAAACATTTAGCATCCAGACACCCGATGTAACGTTAAATGAGTATCTTCATGACCGTGGGTTTGTCCTAAATGTTTTATTGAGAGTCCGGCACGACACAGTGACTTGCAAGTAGTGCAGCGTTAAATAAAGTGATGTGTGTCTTAATGCGGCTTTGGAAATGAACACAACGGGATTCTGTATTTGCTCATGAAGACTGAAAATACTGGTTATTTGTTTTGATAACCGACCGCTGCCAGTTCAGTGTTTCCCATCATTATAAACAGGGGTGTGTGTCCGTCCTGTGACTCGTGTCACTGGAAAATGGGTTGTGGTTTTATCTGTTTATGTCAGATACATTTGTTGTTTTGGTGTTGTGTCTCTGAATATCTCCATGTTTCCACCATCCCAACGGCAGGTCACGTGATCTTCAGGCACCTTCTGATCACATTGTAACGGAATGACGTGTTGTGTGAGCGAGGTTACACATTAAGGGTTTGTTCTTAATGGAATTTCTTCCCTTACATTACTTTTATACTTTAAGTAGTTTTGAAACCAGTATTTATACTTTTACTTAAGTAAAGAGCTTGAATTGATACTTCAACTTCTACAGAAGTCTTTTTAAACCCTAGTATCTGTACTTCTACTTGAGTAATGAATGTGAAGACTTTTGACACCTCTGCTTGTTTCAGGGCGCGTCGGAGAAACAAAGCTGTCGTTCTTGCCGAGCATTTGATGAGATTAAAGAGCGAGCGACGGTGCCCTTTTCTTTACAGCAGCTGAACCATCTTCACGGGGAAAATAAGTTATTCTATAAGGAGCCCTTGGCAGGCGGCGTGGCTGGAGAGCGCCGAAGATTTAAGGCGTGGATGGCGAGGGGGGCGGCGGGAGCGGACGCACCACGCAGCATCGATCGGACCCTGAAAGCACCGTCTCCACCTCCCCACATCCCCCCCATCCACCCGCCCCGACGTCAAACGTTTGACTTCAGTATCTTATGCGCCTTATAATCCGGTGCGCCCTATATATGAAAAATGTTTTAAAATAGGTCATTCATTGAAGGTGCCCCTATACGGTATAATACGGTATATTTTCCCCACACTATTTTATTTTGTTCATTAACATTAACATTCAAGGTTGTATGTATGTATTTATATATTCATCAGTGTCTTGTGTTATTTTACCCTACTTAAGGGATAATATCCTATAATCATTAATAGTATTATTTCTTCCTTTTTAAGGAGACTTGTAAGGATCTGAAAACAGTGTTTGTGGGCCACGCGTGCGATCTACGTGTCCTCTCTTGCCTGTAGGTCTTGGCTGGCTTCCCAGTGATGGTGACGCAGGACTGGTCGTTGCCTGAAGCCAGGATCGGGTAGGGCACCACCAAAAGAGACGACCCGTTTTCAGCTTTGATCCTCTTGCGCCCCCGTTCCTCCTTCGGAGGGGGGCCGAGAAGTCCCACGAGACCGCCGTTGTTCTTCCCGAGCTCCATGCCGTGGCCGCAGGCTAAGCCTGAGATGAGGTGTTGGGTGGGGGCTCCGCCCAGCCGGCCGTGGTTGCTCAGGGAAGGTGTGGTGGGGGTGACGATCTCTGAAGTGTTGAGGTTGCCTGTTCGGGAGGCAAGCGCCACACCTGTTGTTTGCAGAAGTAAAGCGAGGAAGTCACGCAAAGTGGAGCAACATGGTCAAAAGATATACAATGGAGGTAGTTAGTGAGGAGATGGTAATATGACTCTCTCTTGTGTACTTAAGCATATTTAGACTACCTCCTACATATGCATAGCACACAAGCGTCATTTCACAACATTCTCTCCAGAGCAAAAGACAAATGAAACCGGAGAAGGTCACAAGGGGTTTTCGCTCCCTTGCTTTTACAACAAAGGGGGGAGTGCCAACCGGACAAACTGCTACCTGAGACGTGGTTCGTCCTTGAGGGATGGTCTATAAGTTGACGTAGATGCCAGTCTTCCCATAATCCTCTGGCTTTCATAGCGGCCTTGTCGTCCAGATTCAAGTTTACGTCCCCCAGAATACGACCTGGTAAAGAAATTGCAGGAAGGTTCTCATTAAAGAAGCACATACATTGTTCATCCTCCTAAGCCTAAGGCAACATATTACAGCTGGTACGAACACACAGACATTTTATTCACTTTCATACAGTATTATCCAACCACAAGATACTGAGTCAATTGTGGTCATAATTTCCACTTGGATTTATAAATGTTTGCGTAAGAGTGATCATTATTATTGATTATATGATAATACACAATACTCCGGATTGGAGAATTGTGTTGAATCACCAAAATTAAAAGCAGACCCAAAACGGGTAATATAGAAGAAGTAGGCTAAAAGAACATAGTACACTGGTGAATATATAAATATACCTCTCATCCACAACATCTCAAAGGTGTTTTAAATGCATTACATTTATCTGAAAGCTTTATTCTGCAAAAACCACTAAATCTGGGATTTTTAATTTGAATGTAGGTGATAAACTAAAAGGATGATGAGGTCCTTCATGCACTTAGACAACTGTTCTCTCGTGCACTAAATCATTTATTTAAAAGCCCTCTTGGATCAGCTGTCAACACATTGTCACACAAAGTCGATTATTTAAGAGATACGTGGTTCTTACATTGACCTTAATGCATTCATAATAATAATAAAAAAGACGCCTATGAACATTCATTCTACTGATAACACTTACATATTTGTAGTGGGTTTCGAAAGCAGAACCTTTAGCTATAGTGGAGTATTTTAACAATGTTGCATTCGTACCTTTACTTAAGCAAAGGATCTGATTCCTCCACCCCTGGTGGAGGGTGAGGACGGGGAGACAGGTGACGAGTACCTGTGACCGAGCTGGAGGCGGGGCGGGCGTGGAGGGCGATGTCGGGCGGAGACGGACTGTGGCTGTGCAGAACCTGCATCTGATGCGTTTTGGACATGGCGTGCTGGCCGCCGTCCGCCTGGATCGGGGGAGCCAGCAGGGGCTGTTGGGAGGGCGCGGAGGCGGCGGGCAGGTGCTGCGGTCGGATCTTCTCTGCCATCAGCTGCTCCTTGATTTTATTGATCAAGACTAGGTTATCCAGCTGACAGCCAGGAACCAGCATTTGTGACAAGAGAACAGCGATCAGTTCAGTCAGGGTCACTTCACGAGGCGATGGTTCCCCCCAGAGGCCGACACGTGGCATTGCACCCAAACACCGTATCGTAGCAGTGGATCCCAAACTTGTTTGTCTTAAGCCCAAATAAAAGGAAGTAATGTTTGCTACCAACTTTAAGGACTCTTGTTTGGCTACTATACTTTATACTTTATACAATTTTCTGTGTAAGATAGTTTAAATGTATTTAATCATCTGGAGACCCCTCAAATGAACCTTTGAGGAGACCTGCACCCCGGTTTGGGAACAACTGCTTTGTTGTTTGACATTTTGACAAATATGCTTATATAGTGTTTTATGGACATTTCGATGAGACAGTCCGGCTTTCCGACAGTAGAAATCTTAAAAGATCTGCAATATTTTCATGTATCTCTCTGCTAAATAATAGTATATCCTAAAATGTCCAGCTATTTCTTTCAATGGACAACTATTAAACGTTAGAAAACAACAACAATTTCCGGAAGGTGAGTCCTCAGAGTCGTCCGTAGAGACTATAGAGGCTTAAAGAGAGGACAGCACAATCGAGATCTGGGAGAGGCTTATGTAACAAAACATAATCACACACAAGTAACACGCGCCTTAAATTACTGGAGGATAATTGTCTGAAGTAAAGGTATACAACTGCATAGCAGCTCAAATTAAACAATAGAGCTCATCTATGTATCAAGTGCAAAAAAGAAAAAAATATATGTGTCTTAAATAGAAAAGATTTTAAAAGCAGTTTATACCAATCTGAATACCTCTAGACCCAGAGCTTTTCATTCTAGGCTATCCACCTGTTCATAACATTAGAGGGAGAACATTATTTCTTAGAAATAGGAAGAGTTATTGGTCTATCACGGAAAAAAGGCCGGTGGGCAAAGGGATTTTTGAATTATCTACGACTCCCTTGGAAGAAAGCTCATATACTATCAGGGTTGATGAATAACTCCTTCACAACAGCCCCGGTCCGCCCCATCTTTTTCCCATATAGCATATTACATAGAGGACAGACGTCTTACTATTACTGAACAAGTCACAAATCCACAACATGTTTTATCTTTAATCTTTATATTAAGATGGACACAAAGTGTAAAAGCGTTTTGTTGTGGTCCCTATACCTTTATCTCTGCTATTAACATCAATGGAGCAACAGCAAACATTTAGACAGAACATGTTCAGGACACAACGATCTTTGGTGCTACAGGGAAACGTGCGCTCCGATGGGGGAGTCACTCACCTGGCCCGGCATGGCAGGAGGCGGAGGCCAAAAATAGGGATTGTTGAAGCGCGATTCAGCCATCCTGAAATAAATAGATCATAAACAAGATCAGGGCAGATTCTCTGTCTCTCTGGGTAACAAACGGATGATTGACATTTTTGCACTTCTTAAACGCAGCGTTTGAGTGGTGACTCGAGTGGATGAGTGTCTTTTCGCTGAATAAACGCTGAATTTAAAGAATTCAGCATTTATTTACGTACAAAAAAGGAAGATGTTGAACTGTGACTCCTCCTGCCACCCCCTTCATCTTCTTTATTCTGGGATGGGAACCTCTGTTGTAAGATATTCCTAAACATCTTCTGTTCAGTGCACCGGAGCAGCGATTAAAACTTGTGACGTGAGCTGCCCCCCCCCCCCCCCCCTTCCTACAAACAGCAGCTGACTGTTTAACCGTGACAATTTGAGACAACTTATCCCAATCGTGTGATTGTGTGTTTTCTAAGAAGTTCTGTATTAGCTCTGGTCTTTTATGCTCCATCGGATCAGGATCTTTTTCTGTTGTCGAAAAAGGCCGTTTTTAAGTGAGTGATGCAGCTTTTTCTTGGAATTCCCAACCACACGACTTTGAGATGGTTACGCTGCCTCAGAGAAAGACTCCCACGTGGTCGCTGCTGCTTATCAGGGACCTCTCCCAAAACGGTTATCAGAGAAAACAGAAACTTTGAAAAGGACGTATCTCAGATCGTGATCACTCACTGTCTGTCTCCACCTCAACCCGGGAGGGGGGGGGGGGGGGGGGCGACAGTTTAAGAGCCTGATGGGAAACAGACCCGAAAGACGTAGCTGAGAGCTGCAGAACATGGAATAACTCAAATGAAGAAGCTGCACAGAAACCCCACTGATTTGTAAGTGACATGGGAATCTCTCTTTGCTCTTTTTTTTAATGGCAAATTAAGAGCATGAAATATTCTATTTCAAATTCTATCGGGTGTGTCAGGCCGGATGGACGTAAACCTCATTTTCTTTGACAGCGGGAGAGAGAGGTGCTTGCTGCTGGAGTTGTGATCTAAAGGCTTTCCTTTCCGTAGCTCGTGTGAAGTTTCTCTTTTAGAAGCCTTTGCATTGCGTGCTTTGGCACATTGGGCCATTCCTAAGTCTGCTTGGCTTAGCAGAGGCACAACACAGTCCATCTCTGGGAGCCAAGAGAAACAAAAACGATACGTTCGGGGGTACGAGCGTACAGCAAACCCCACAAAATATTTCTGTAATGATGCCGGTGGGGATCAGTTTCACTTCCTGGAGGCTTTCTGCCTCCAGAAAGGAGGCTCAGGAGTTTGACGGCTGCTGGGCTTCTCTTTCTAAAAAAGACATCAACCACAAACAGGTCCAGACTGAATTTAGTGCTACTTCCACCAGAAGATTTGAGATGTTTGCATGAATGCATTTGAGTATCGATGGGGCTTAACTATTTATGCCTTCATGTAACCGGGTTTGATGTTTTTCGAGCAGGTGGGAAAAAGATGGGGAAACTTTCTTGCTTTCGTGCTTTAGAGAGGACCGAAATATAATGTGAAATGAATTAATACATCCAAGAAGGGCAGCGAATATTAAATATATCTAATGTTGATCGATCTGCAGAGTAGTTTTGTTTTGGTAAAGAAGTGAAAGATGGGTAAGATAATTCTCACGGTCACAAGGTGAGGTACTCAAATGTTTTTGTTTTGTTTGACCAGTCCAAAACCAAACAGTGTTTAGTTTATTGTACAAGTGTACACAGAAAAACATCACATTTTCACATTCAAGAAGCTGGAACAGTGATTGCTGCTGAATTCCCGCTCTTAACAGTTAAAGATGGTTTTCTATGGATTGGCTTCTACTGCATATTGAACAACTACATCAACATGTTGGTCCCTTCGTTTTTTTATAATCGAAAAAGTAATTCATATGTTGCACTGTGAAATATAAGCACTTTCTGAGAAGTCATCCTTTCTAAAAAAAAAAATGGTTTGCAATATGTAACCGATGTTTGGTAATTCGTGGTTTTAAAGATAAATTAAGCCATTCAGGAAAACTGCTGACAGGTTGTAAAAGCCTTCTCAGGACCAAAGTCCATCCACTTAGTGGACTAATTGTGACCCGACGGCTTCAAAGCCTTAATGAATGACTTCTTGACATGAGACATGATGGCCTTTTATTAAGTGTAAAATCCATGACCATGTATTAATGGACGATAAGCTGCATTAATACCACACTGTAGATACATATTAGAGAGAGACAACTCAAAATATCCTATTAATGGTGTGTAACTAATTTATAAAGCATGGGTCAATCACTTGTTGATATTAAAACCACTTGTTAAAATGCATAAACCCCTAAAGCTTCATGCTGGTCATTCAATAATAAATTAGCATCCTTTCATGAATAGAGGAACCTATATATGTGCTCTTCAGATGTTCAGGTGTTACAGCCAGAAAACTGAAATCCAGCTGCAGAGCCACAAAACACGAGAACGGATCATCAGCCTGCTGTTCGATCCCCTCCAGAGGGAAATACAAGTCCATCCCCCAAAAAACTCCACTTAGGGTTAACTTTTTGGTCCTTTTTATTTTTTGGAGGTTTTTTTTTTATTCATGTAGAATTACTCCTCTGATGAAAAGCAAGCGGAACGTACAACGTTTAAAAGGATAAAAGGCGCAGCAGCTGCAAAGCGAAGCAGCATCTCCTCCGGAGAGAAGCGCCTCTCCCCCATTCTCACACAGTTTATTAAAAAATGTCTGACAAAAGGAAAACAAAAATGGCAGCCCTGTCTTATTTTTATAAAGCACAGGACGCCATATTCTGCAGATCCGAATATTATAAGGGGGGCAGGAGGAGGAGGAGGAGGAAGAGGAGGGGGGGTAATTCTCCCGACGCGATGTGGCCTATTTGCATTAAGCGTCCGAATGATTGTTTGCTTTGATTCGGGTTTGAATAACCCGGCTGGAGGAAGAAGAAAAAAAAAAAAAAAGAAAGAAGCCCTCACACTTCCTACAACAATCATCATGCCCCTCGCTGGATTCTCTGCAGCTGCTGATCCGTAAGAAGCAGAAGAGAAAACGTGGATGTAAATAGTGGCGCGTAGTGAAAGCCTTCTTCTCCCCCCCACGACAGAAGAAAAGAAATCAGCCTCTATCGTCTCCGCGATGCAAAGGCTCCTTTCCCCCTTTTTTTTTTTTTTTTTTTTTTCAAATGCAACTTTTGCATGACTTAAAACGCAAAACGGTGCCGAGGCGACGCGAGCAACAGAGCTCGCGGGAAGAGGAGCGGAGAATAGACGCGGATCGTTCGCACCGGAGCGGCCAACGTACCTGAGAGCAGCGAGGGAAGCGATATTTTATAAAGGATTAGACGCTTCTTTCTGCTCGCCGTCGGTCGGACTTCAAACCTTCCGGGTCGCCTGCTGTTCACTTCTGGGTGCTGCAGGCGTCTCAGCACAAGGAGCTGGAGCGCATTTTGCAGCCTATTTTGGACTCTTTTTACTGATTTCGCAGATGGATGCATATGAAACCCCTTGGTGCGCGTGAAGGTCGTCGTTAAAGTGGTCATCGTGCACGGCGGCGGCGGTTGTTGGTGTTAAAGATGGAATTGCACGTGCGAGGCAGACTTTCTCCAATGTGCATTCTCACTAACGACAGTCTTAATAAAGCTGTGCACTAAAGACAGAGCTGCAGTGATTTGAGTCCAGAATGTGAATCATGTGAGACCTTTGTCTCTCTGTCTGTGTGTCTGTCTGTCCCAGGCCTTGCATGTCATGTACAGTAAAATGTAAACGTGTAATCCGCTCAGCAGCAGCATGACAGGCTGCTAATATGCTCTGTGCTTAGCTCAGCAGGAGATGGCACTGCTGCCACAGACCAGAATCTGTCAGCTGCTGGTGATCATATGATCATGTTGGTTGAGCAAACACCTTTCACGTGAAATGAGACATCAGCGAGTGCACAGCGCTCAGGTGGAACAACCCGTCAAAAACGAATTATTACACCAGGAACTTTCACATTTCAAGACAGAAGCTGAGGTTTCAGTGGCTCGAATTTTATTGTAGATGTAATTTAGCATAAGTAAGGATTTTCAAATGATTATAAATCATTTATCAAAGGTTAACATGTTTATTGGAGATGCACGTTGACATCACGTGAACTCTTCAAAATGGTAAGAATTTGAATTATCGAAAACATATTCAATAGAAACCAAAAGTGTTCTTTTTTTGTTCTCATTTCCTTTAATTGGGGGAACGTAAGCATAAAACAAACCACGTTAGGACATTTTATGACTGTTATAACCGGCACACGTGGCTTCTTTCTTGCCTGCACCCTCTTTACACGGGGCGGTGAACATACAAAGTCACACATACACGCATTCAAATCTGTGTTTATTCATTCATAGTAGATGCAAACCCCACTGGACTCCGTCTCCTATCTCTGACTGAGGATTAAAAAAAAGGACAAAAGTAAGCCTCGCTTCATTTTTAATGACAGTTCACAAAACATTTTTATGTACGGATGAAAACTAAAATTTGTTTCCTGTTTTGATCACTAAAAAAGAGAAAGATCATTTTTTTCTATGAGCTAAATCTGATTACTTTGCAAAACCCGTGTTTCCTGCTGCACATCTTTTTTATCAAACATGACCATAAAATGTGCTTTGCAAACCGTTTTGTATCAAGATAAAGCAAGATAAGGCACATGTATTTGCATCCCCCATTTCAACAAGGCAATTCCAACATAAAACCATTAAAAACATCAGTGGGACAAAAATGACATCTGAAATCAATTCAGTAAAAACAGACATTAAAACAACAGACAAGAATAAACAGTTGCAGTGCAGTTAATTAAATAAACAGTAAAAAAGCATCCGCCGCATTGATGAATCTGGTTCAATTAAAGGCAGCAGCAAACAGAGACGTCTTCATACGTCTTTAATGTGAAGCTGCTGAGAGTCTCAGCTGACCTCCACTTTTCTGGTCTGAGTTTGTTCCAGATGTGTGAAGCAGAAAAACAGAACGCTGCTCCTACGTGTTCGGTTCTGATTCTGGGAACAGGAAGGAGACTCGTCCTGAGGGGCTCGCGATGCATCGTGAGGCCCTAAACCATTCAGTGCTTCACAGACCATACAGCAGGATTTTAAAGTCACGTCTTTGTTGGACAGGAAGCCAGTGCAAAGACCTCAGAACTGGAGTCATGTGATTGCACGTTGTTGGTCTTACTGAGGACTGGAGCTGTTTAGACTCCTCTTGTCTCTTGTCCTTGGCAGTGGGAGCAGCCGGGTGACGCAGGAAATAAAATGGTTTAGATGTAAACAAACTCAACCCTGACTTGTTCAGGCAAACTCTATCTGCCTTTAAAAAGATATCTGCGATCCCAGAATAGAAATTGTTAAAAGAAAATGTAGTGAATGGTCGGTACATACAGCTGACAGCCGTTAGTTCAGTGCAAACAGCCTGCTGGGAACACTATGATCCTCTTTTTCTATTGTGATGAGCGTCCCAAGCCCACATCAGCGTTGCCCTGGAACCTACAAGAAACACCTGCTCACCACTCATCACGAGCTGAGTGGCCACACCTGCAGCTCGTCAGCTCCGCTGCATTTAAGCTGCAGGTTCAGAAGGAACAAGAGGCCCCCTGGAGAAGACGTAAGGCTAAACCCTCTTGTGTGCGCTTGTCTCTCTAGGAAGCAGCGAGTGACCCGGCAGAACCCCTGGAGCACTGCACCGACTCCCCCACAAGCGGATTCACCACGAGCACCAGGGTCCGCAGAACCTCGCAAGCTGGACCTCTCCTAATTAAACGGTTGTAAATAAACCTTGCCCTCCGGGGACTTCACTTGAAACTGTTGTGTAGTCTGTTCCTTCCACCCCGCCACACTGGTGGAGGATGCAGGCATACTGAGTGGGAGGAACATCCGGAGGAAAACCTTTTTTTTTTTTTTTACAAAACTAAATCTTTCGTTTTTTCGCTCAGCCCCCTAGGCAGCCACTCCTTTCCCGGCGACATGGATGAAGTCATTGCACGCCTAACGGAGATCAGCATGCGCCAGCAACAGATAACTGAACATCTGGCGACGCGACAAGGGCAAACTGAACAAGAGTTAAATGAACTGCGCACGGCTGCTGCACGACATGTCCCACTACCTGATCCCAGAATGAAGGTGACCCAGCTGTTGCCGAAGTTGACAGCTGATGACGATGTGGAATCCTTTCTCCAAATGTTCGAGAATACCGCAACCCAGGAGGGCTGGGACCCTGGTGACTGGGCACGCTTGGTCGCACCCCTCCTCACGGGGGAAGCCCAGCGGGCATACTTCATGCTGCCAACTGAACGGGTAGACGACTACAAGGAGCTAAAAAGGGAAATCCTGGCTCGGCTGGGCCTCTCACCAGTCTGCGCTGCACAGTATTTCCATGACTGGGAGTATAGGCCCCGCCTCCCTGCCCGGGCCCAGGCCGCAGAATTATCGCGTCTCGCGCAGCATTGGCTGCTGGAAGGAGATCCCACAGCCGCCCTTGTGACAGAGCGTGTTGTCGTCGATCGGTTCCTCCGTGCCCTCCCGAGATCCCCTCGTCAAGCCGTCGGTATGCGGAACCCTAGCACGATTACTGAGCTTGTCGAAGCTGTGGAACTGGCGGAGGCTGTCCAACACCAGGGTGCTGGAGAACGAGCTCCGCCGTTTCCCCGGAGGGTGATCCAGGAGCGACGCAGGCCAGAGGGCAACCCGCGGTCTGAAGGCAGGCCGGGGCCTCCTTCTCAAAGAGACGAATCAATGCCCACCGCAGACCCCACACCGGCTCCAAGAACCTGGCTAGCGGGCTGTATCCTACATCAGGATTTGCCAAAAGGGGCGCCGAGGGTGGACGTAGAAGTCGATGGCCGCCCGTTCGCAGCTCTTCTGGATACCGGCAGCGCGGTCAGTTTGATCCAGTCTCATATCCTCTCGCCCCGCAGACTAACCAAGGCTACCATCCCGGTCACCTGCGTGCATGGAGACACGCGACATGTTCCAACCAGGAGAGTGACCATCTCCGCTGGCCCTGACTCATGGCCGATGGACGTGGGCCTAGTGAAGGATCTGCCGGTACCAGTCCTTATCGGTAGAGACTGGCCGGGCTTGGATCGCCTGCTGGCCGCGAACGTGCCATTTGCCAGTCCTCGACGGGCCCACCTCCAAAGGCGGCCAGGAAAAAGAACCCGTCATCGTCCCGTCTTGCTGGCCTCCGACAGCGGGAGAGATGGTGAGTCCCCACCCCCTCATTCTAACCTTTACCATGACCTTTTCCAACAGGTGACAGGAGGCGGGTCGTTTGCCAGGGAACAACGGGAAGACGACCGCCTAAAGCACTGCTGGGCTCAGGTGCGCATGGTTGAGGGAAAAGAAACTCAACCGGGGCCCCATCCTCTCCCGCATTTTGTCGTCCAAAACGGCCGGCTCTATTGTGTTGCACAGCGAAGGGGGGAAGAGAAGAAGTTGTTGGTGGTACCCCGAACAAAGACAGAGACGGTCTTAGAGCTGGCACACTCCCATCCCTTGGCGGGCCACCTTGGAGCCAACAACACCATTCAGCGGGTCCGTGACCGATTCCACTGGCCAGGATTGGACGCCGAGGTGAAACGATTCTGCCAGGCCTGCCCCACTTGTCAGAGAACATCTCCACGGACCCCTCCCCCCAGCCCACTGATTCCACTGCCGGTCATTGAGGTACCCTTTGAGCGCATTGGAATGGATCTCGTAGGGCCATTGCCTAAGTCGGCCCGGGGGCATGAACACATCCTCGTCATTGTGGATTACGCCACCCGGTATCCTGAAGCAGTGCCTCTTAGGAAAGCCACGGCCAAGGCCATCGCCAAGGAGCTCTTCCTTCTCTATAGCCGGGTGGGCATCCCCGCCGAAATCCTGACAGACCAGGGAAGCCCTTTCATGTCCCGGCTAATGGCTGACCTGTGCGCCCTCCTTAAAGTGAAACAACTGAGGACCTCTGTCTACCACCCCCAGACAGACGGTCTTGTGGAACGCTTCAACCAGACCCTGAAGCGGATGTTACGGCGGGTCGCAGATGAAGACAAGCGGGACTGGGACCTCATGCTCCCCTACGTGCTCTTCGGAATACGGGAGGTGCCTCAGGCGTCGACAGGCTTCACCCCGTTCGAGCTCTTATTCGGACGCCAGCCCAGAGGCCTCCTGGACGTGGCCAAAGAGGCGTGGGAACATCAGCCGGCCCCCCATCGCTCGGTGGTAGAGCATGTGAAGGAGATGAGGGAAAAGATCGACCGGGTCATGCCGCTAGTCCGGGAACATCTCGTCAAGGCCCAACAGGCGCAGCAACGGTATTACAATCGAGCCGCCCAGCCACGAGAGTTTCAGCCAGGAGACCGGGTCATGGTTCTTGTCCCCAACTCCGCCTGTAAGTTCCTGGCCAGTTGGCAGGGCCCGTACACCGTCATCGAGAAGGTTGGGCCGGTCACGTATCGTGTCCGACAGCCAGGCCGGCGAAGAACAGAGCAGCTCTACCACATTAATTTGTTGAAGAAATGGGTGGGGACAAGGGACCAGCTCGCCGCCCTCGCCACCATCGACTCGCCGGTAGTGGACATGGACGCCCAGCTGTCGGCAGCCCAGAAGTCAGAGCTGCAGCACCTGGTCTCTCAGTTCTCGCATGTGTTCTCCTCCAACCCCGGGCGGACCCAGATCCTCCAACATGAGATCCACACACCACCCGGAGTGGTCGTCAGGCAACGGCCCTACCGAATCCCAGAGGCTCGTCGGAAGGCTATTGAGGAGGAAGTCCAACACATGCTGAAGTTGGAGGTGATTGAACCATCCAAAAGCCCTTGGTCCAGCCCGGTTGTCATGGTACCAAAACCGGATGGCACCCTCCGCTTCTGTAACGACTTCCGGCGCCTAAATGAAGTGTCTGAGTTTGACGGATACCCCATGCCTCGAGTGGATGAGCTCCTTGAACGTCTGGGAAGGGCCCGGTATATCTCCACCCTAGATCTGACCAAAGGGTATTGGCAGGTGCCCCTTTCCGAAACAGCCAAACCCAAGACGGCTTTCACTACCCCCAGTGGACACTGGCAATACCGGACCCTTCCCTTTGGCCTACACGGAGCTCCGGCCACCTTCCAACGGATGATGGACATCTTGTTGAGGCCTCACCAGTCCTATGCCGCAGCGTACCTGGATGATGTAGTTATCCACTCCGAGACTTGGGAAGACCACCTAAATCGGTTGCGGAGGGTGCTACTGGAGCTGCGCAGGGCTGGACTCACCGCCAACCCCCGAAAATGCCATCTGGGCCTGTCTGAGGCGAACTATCTGGGTTTCCAGGTGGGAAGAGGAGTCATCAGACCCCAGGAAAAGAAGGTTGAGGCAGTCCGCGCCGCCCCAAGACCCAGTACAAAGTCCCAGGTACGAGCCTTCTTGGGGTTGGCGGGTTATTATCGATGTTTTATACCTAACTTCTCCTCTTTAGCCTCCCCTCTGACAGACCTAACCAGGAAGGGTCAGCCAGAGAAAATCAACTGGACGCCCGAAGCTGAGGAGGCATTGAGAAAAATAAAGATGGCATTGACGGCAGAGCCGGTCCTAAGAGCGCCAGATTTTGGCTGTCCTTTCCTGCTGCAAACAGATGCGTCCGATACAGGACTGGGAGCCGTCCTGTCCCAGATTCAGGAAGATGAGGAGCATCCTGTCTTGTACCTCAGCCGGAAGCTGACCCCGGCCGAAAAAAACTACGCCGCGGTGGAGAAGGAAGCTCTGGCCATCAAGTGGGCAGTTCTGGAATTACGGTATTACCTCCTAGGCAGGCGATTCACTCTCTTTACAGACCATGCGCCCCTCCAGTGGATGGCCCGCGCCAAGGACACGAACGCCAGGGTGACACGGTGGTTCCTGGCACTCCAGGACTTCCACTTTGAAGTCCGGCACCGTGCCGGAGCAGCAAACTCTAATGCGGACGGCCTTTCTCGGATCTGGTCGGCTTTTGTGGGTCTGTCAGGGGTCACTCCCCACCAACCCCGTACATCACCCCTACTAACATCCTATTATTCCACCAGGCCAGGACAACGCTTAGGGGGGGGGAGTGTGATGAGCGTCCCAAGCCCACATCAGCGTTGCCCTGGAACCTACAAGAAACACCTGCTCACCACTCATCACGAGCTGAGTGGCCACACCTGCAGCTCGTCAGCTCCGCTGCATTTAAGCTGCAGGTTCAGAAGGAACAAGAGGCCCCCTGGAGAAGACGTAAGGCTAAACCCTCTTGTGTGCGCTTGTCTCTCTAGGAAGCAGCGAGTGACCCGGCAGAACCCCTGGAGCACTGCACCGACTCCCCCACAAGCGGATTCACCACGAGCACCAGGGTCCGCAGAACCTCGCAAGCTGGACCTCTCCTAATTAAACGGTTGTAAATAAACCTTGCCCTCCGGGGACTTCACTTGAAACTGTTGTGTAGTCTGTTCCTTCCACCCCGCCACACTATGAAGGCAGTCTCATGAGCAGGTCCTTAGAACGATTCTAATCAAATTACACAAGCTTCCTCAGCGAGTTTAGATGTTACAGACTGAGCATTCTTACTATTGCTCCTGCTTATTGGCTTGATAGTTGAGTTTCAGTTAACTAATAATTCCAATAGGACCTGAGGTTAAAATAAAGGATTTAAAAACACACATGAATCCCCTTGTATACATACTCTAGTCCGATGGAGGTGGGGGTAACACCGCGATGTTTGTACGTCCCCATTGAAAGAGAACACGTCTTTTGTCCAGTTCATCCCCCACGGGTGTCGACACATTTGTTTGAACACGCGCTGACACACACACACACACACACACACTTTGCATCTCTCAATGTTAGTTGTTTGAAGGGTTTCCTTGTCTGCACAAACGGTGCCACACCCTGTGAGACCTGAGAGACTATGTTCCCTCACCTCCGCACAGGCCAGGTGCAGCAGGGAGCACGGGAGGGGGGGGGGGGGGGGGGCAGCGGGGGGGAGGAGGAGGAGGAGCAGGAGGTCATTATCCCAAAGAGGGGCGGAGCAGAAGGGGGAGGTGAAGAGAGAACGGATGAAACATTTGAAGCTCCTGCTGACATGCTGCTCTGACGGCTCCTGAGAGTCCAGGTAAGAACTAATGAATCCCACAGCAGCTTTTGGATGTGGATGCATCGATTTCTGTTACAAAGTTTGAGTTTTCATACTGTCACCGTATGATGCAAGATAATGTGGCACTCACAGGTAGAACCAGTCCGTTCAGTGCCACGGCCAGGACATGTTTACGGTCCGTCTGTGAATGCGTGTGCTCACATTACTGGGGAGTATCATGACATCTGTTTATTCATCGGCTGGTTTTCTTTTGACAATCTTGAGAGCTGAACCCAATCGTAAAGGTTCCCGACTTTTGTAAACAGCCGTCTGGTCCAGTGTTCACAACGAATGTTGACAAGAAAAAATATTGATCTGCTGCCACGGGGCAGAAAGAATCGGTCAGTTCGTCACAAGCCTGACTCGAGCAGTTTGGAAGGTGATAGGAGGCAGACATGAAGAACTTTGTTTTGTTTACAAAAAAAGGCCCTGTTACACGTGTAACCTAACATATATACCAACAAGAGACCAACAGTTAAGTTAAACGAATACAACTTGAGTCACTACACGCTGACGTTGGCTTCCCTGCCACAGTCACATCGGATTATATAGAGCCTTCCATCGAGAGGATCTAATCCATCTCATGATTGCAGGCGATAACCATTCCTCCCCGAGATAGTCAGGAGACAAAAGCTGGAGCTTACTGCACGCACTTAGGGAACAAACACCTTTAGAGAGTTTACAATTCACTACGTGCTTACAATAATGCGTAACAGATCACAATTGACCTACACACATACCTAAACATAAAGGACTACCCCACCCGTACTTGGTCTGACCCCATAACCTCACTGCTGACGTCATCCAGTGTTCAAATGGAGGAAAAGGTTAGGCCCCTCCCCCTGTAGCCACTGGACACATGGTGGGTGTGTGAGTAACGAGTGAAGCGAATGATTAACTGATCGAGTGCAGAACAGATTCAATGAAGATTAATTCACTTAATGCCATGTTTCATTTTAATGGACGTTCATATGATCTGAGTTGTGAAATACAAAACAAGAAACGATAGTAAGTGTCTGCAGTAACACAACTGGAGGGAGCTGTGGCTCAACAAACAATTGATTTGTAAATCTGTCTGATACAGAGACAAATATATTTTCACCCACTTTCAACACACACACACACACACACACACACACACACACACACACACACACACACACACACACACACACACACACACACACACACACACACACACATATATATATATATATGTATATATATGTATATATGTTTCCTTCTTTTTGTTGGTGGGGGTTTATCTGACAGCAGACCTACTTGACATTCCTGAGTTCTTCCAGCCCGAGGCAAAAAGAAAACCAGTTTTTCGGTACTCTTGTGAGTGTGTGTGTTTTGTTACAGCCATGGATGGCGTGTTGGAAGAAGCAGCAGTGTTGTGCGTGTGCAAAGTGGCCTCCAGTCTCCTCTTCCTGCCCTCGCTGGCCGCCTCATACAGTCCCGTCAGCTTCTGCTGCTGCTGCCTGCTGGTCTTCACCGACTTCCTGGTCGCAGGTGAGAATCCGCACGTGACCAGGTGAACTGCTTTCAGAAGCTCCCAACAAAAACCTTTTGAAATATCTCTAAAACAGGATGTTATTTTAGACAATAATACGTTTTTACACATTTTAATTTATACCTTTTCTTTGTTTCTCAAGTGTGAGGATTTGCTATTTTTTTGTCCTAGGTGATTGTGGGCAAAACATCCTCAGATATATTTGAGATACACGCAACTTAAAACCTCTGTGAGCCGCTCCACCAATATCCCCCTGCGCCTGGTCAGGAGTCACTTCTCCAAATCAAATCACTTAGACGTCATCTTTTTCTCCTCCTCACAGCTTTTTTGAGCTTCCTTTGCATCTCTGATTCCTGGCCGACCGAGCTGACTCCAGCGGTCGACGTCGTCTCCCTCCGCTTCCTGATCTTTCTCAGCCACACGTACGGTGCGGTGTTGCTCCTCACCACGCCTCTGATCGCACTGGAGACTCTGACCGCACTGCTGCGGCCTCGCTGGGGCTCCGGCGGACACCTCTGCTGCGTTGGGGCGGAAGCCGCGGAAGGCGAGGACGGCGAAGACGGCACCGACAAAGAAAAGGGGTCGTCCCGTCACGCCGTTGGCTACCTCTGCTGCCTGTCTGTGTGGGTCATCGTCGCCCTCGATGTGAGGTGGCGATGGAAGCGGGAGGAGACCTGGGCCACCGCCTGCTTGCACACGACCAACTCCCTCATCAGGTGCTTGCCCAACCTGTTCAGCCCCACGTCCGGCGCCGTGAATCCCTGCTGGGGCATGGGCTTCCTCTCCCTCCTCCTGCTCCTCCTCACAGCGAGCACCGGTCTGCGCCGTCGACCGGGGGACCCTGCACATACGGCAAGGACCCACGAAGACAAACGGGGGGGCAACAGCGACGGTTGCTGGCGAGGCCTCGCTCCGGCGCTTCCCGGGCCCTCGGAGCCCGTGGAGTCGGAGGCAGCGCGTCGTGTTGACCCTGGGAAAACAGAGAGCAGCTGCGCGGTTCACAGAGCGTATTCCTGGAGCGGCGCGCAGATGTCGGCGCATCACCATGGAGCCTTTGTTCTCGTCTCCCCTGCATGTTTGTGTGCGGAGAGGCGAGGGCAGGAGCACGAACGGACCAAGAAGCGTCCACCTCCGACGCTCGTCGCGGAGGACGTGGACGCACAGAACGGGAGCCAAAGTGGGTGGCGGCAGGGCGGGTTTCCCTGCCAGGGGGTGGATGTATTGATGGGGACCGTGGCTGTGCTCTCCATCTTTGTGCTGCCCCTGAACCTCAGCGTGAACATTCTTCTGATCAGGACTATAGAGACTCTGCTGGTGCTGTGTGTTAAATCTTTTGTTTCACCCGCCGCAAACACAAGCGATGCGTGCAGCCCTCACGATGAGACGCTTGTATAAAAACCAGACCGGTTGAGAGGCAAAAGTCGCAGCTGATTGGAGGCCAAATGCAACAGGATCACAGGATTGATACTGCATTGGTGTAGATGGCACGTCTACCTGTCAACACTAGAGCAAATGAGCCTTTTTGAGCAGCTATTCACATGCGGGGAATAACATGTGGAAACCGCTGAAAGGTGCAGAGGAGGCACGTTGAGGCGTGCTTGGTAAGACCCCAAATTAGACCGGAAAAGGCGGCTGGTAGACCTTTTTTTTTTTTTTAGCATCAAGACCTGCAGCAATTTGTCACTGAGTGAACGAGTGTGCTCATGCCGCATTACAGAAACCCTACATGAACTAATACAAATAAACACTGAGCTGTTTTAGTTACTAGTTAGTTTATTATGTTAACAGTTACACCAAAGATACATCTCTCCTCTTAACCTTGCGTATCGTTTTATTTTAGTACCAATTTCAGCGCTGAAATGGGTCAAACCATCTTATATTGCGTAAAAATGTGAAATAATCACCCTAAAGCCTCAAATGTATCCCAGGATGTTTTTTAGGAGGCCAAACCTGATGAGAAGTAGTAAATGTTGAGAACCTAATGCTTGAAAACAAAAATAAAGTATTTGCAAGTAGTTACATAAGTTGCAACAATAAAATGTTGCTCACGCTTTGCTACACCAGCCTTTTAGATCTAATATTGCGATACATAATCCACTGCAAAAGTGAAGCTAGTTCTAAGCAGAATTTGGTTTTATCCACGCGATATTTAGGCAGTGGCTTCCTTTCTGGAAGGCAGCCGCACTATATGACAACTCTTTTATTACATGTTCAATTACACGTCATTTAGCTGATGCTTTTTATCTAAAGTGACTTACGATAATTGCATTTCAGAACAAGAACTTGGAAAAAAAGTAAATTTTTATCAAATAAGCCGACCTTCAACTGGCTATAGATGAGAGCCATTACAAGTACAAGTTAAGTGCTCCAATGTGTTTAGTGTTTTTATTTATGGTACAGTCTGAAGAGGTGTGTCCTTAGTTTGCGGCGGAAGATGCAAAGATGGTCCTGATGTCATCAGAGAGCTTATTCTAACATTTCGTCGGAGCCAGGACAGAAGAGTCGTGACCTTGTTGAGTGTTTTGATCTCTGTGACTCTTAAACAAGTTGCCTCACCTGTCTAGTCACAATGTTAGAATTCCCCTAAAACACATTTGGCATTTTTCGAACTCCTGCTTTTGCATGGATGAAACAAACGAGAATTGTTGCAAAATGAGCGACCTTGGGATGTGGTTGGTGATCATCAGCAGTTCCGCCCTTTAGTGGTGTAGTGAAAAGGCCTGTTGCTTCCCAGCAAGAAGACACTGGGTTGGAAACCACCCAGTTGCCTCTCGGTGTGGAGTTTGCCATTGCGTTTCCTCCGGGGTACTGCGGCTTCCTCACACAGTCCAAAGACATCCGGGGGTTAGTTTAGTGGACTAGGCCGATTCAAAAGGTGCTCACAAATGCTCATCATTTAACTCGAGGCCGGTCCGGTAGACGGAACAAAGAGTAATGGGGGTGTAACCCGGAGAATCTCAACGCGGGACGGCGGCCTTGTACTCAAACGTCGGACCCATCGAGCCTAATCTGTGGAGTGTTGTGGCCTCGGGCGAGCAGGGACACAGATGACATGTCGACACCAGAGGGCACTCTGGTACTACAACAACAACAACAACAACCGAGACCTTGAAGCTCACTAAATGTTTTATGGACGAGCTCGCGGGAAGTAACACGAGGATGAAGCGTATTCTGGAGACAAAACACAGGGTTTTTCGGTTGCCTTTGACTCCACGGTGCCTCGGGCTGATGGAACACGCAGCTCCTCTTTCCACGTGCAGAGACCCGTGCAGGCAAACACTAAAACCGCAGCACGTTCATCACGCTCGAGAAGCATCCCGAGGCAAAGCACTGCTTCACAAAGAGGGTTAATGAGTGCAATGATGAGTCGTATTGTTTATTTCAGATAAGAGAAACAAACATCAGACTGGTAAAGTAACTTTCATATTGCTGACAACATTTCAGTATTTGAAAAATGTTATTGTCTGTAAAACGAAACGCAATAACCAGAAAAGTGTAATTCCATAAATCCGCACCATCATGTGTCGGCCTGCTGTAATACGTCCTCCAGGGCACTAGAGAGCGTAGAGCTGCAACCTGAGCATGTACTTTATTTAAAGTTCAGACTTCCAGGATCGATTGAGAATGTCCGACTGGCCTCGGGGCACGTTCCAAAACTTTAATATACAGTGTTTTAAGATTTAAAAATAGAGAAATGTCCATTCGTGACAAAAAAATGTGGTATGAATTTCTGCTTGCTAAATGACTTAAAATGATTTACTTATTTCAGACAAAGGCTGCAAAACCTGTTTTTGTAATTTGCATAATCATTAAGCCTTAAGCAATATTAAACCTAATACAGTCCAAAATCATGTATAATAAATTCGCTGCAGTTCTTGTTCTTTAACTGTGAGCGATAGTAAAAGGGAGCTTTAATTTCTGCTTCTTCCATCGCTTACCAGATTTAAAACCTTTCACTCGCGCCTCGCGGGGCACATCAGCCTGGAATCGGATAAAGGTCTCTCAAAGGAGAATTCAGTGACTTTTCAATGGACACTTTACCCCCGGGGGGGAAAAATGTCTACTAGAGGACGGACAGCTTCTCCTGGTAGAAAACCCCCGAATCAAAGCAGGGAATATGAAGCCACTTCTCCTGAGGCTCCGCTGCTTCAAACAGCTGTAATCATGATGCAACACCACTCAACTTCTGTATGAAATAACAAAGCAGAAAGGCTCAAAGTTGCACACAAAAAAAACATTACTTTCTGACGTAGTGAACAACAGATTTTAGCTTTTTATCTGGATTTGGAACTGAATATTTATTCACTGCCACCACTTTAACAACCAGTAATTCAGCGGCGTCACAGGTGGCAAACAAAGAGGGTCTCCTGAATGCGGCGGCTCACCCGCGGTGAGGGAACACTGAAGCAATGCAGACATCTTGTTATTCATTATGTCGCATGTCCGGCCCTCAGCCAACATGGCGACCAGCAATAAAAAGAGCGCCCAACCTCCAGCTGGACAGCAGGGCTGGGAGTTTGGCACACCTCTACTAAAATGCCTCGCATAGAAGTTGTACTCAACTGGAACAGGTATTGACACGCAGAGCCTACATTTCGGAGGATTTGTCTGCCTCCCAAAAATGTTTCATTTGAGGGTTAAAATTTCACCTATGTTAGATAACGTGATGGATCATGTTCGCTCTAAAGACTAAAGTAACAGCAGCGTCCGCGTTTAAACAGCTTGACATGTGCAGCCCTGGTTCTCTGCTCATCAAAGACAACATTGTAGGGTGCTAAGAGCTCTCTAAGAACAGGGTGATTTATAACTCAATTGGAATCATTTCTTCATAACTGACATTTATGGTTCCTAAAAAAAATGTCTTGACTTGTTGTTGCTCCCCTGACTTTTGATTCAGTGATTTAGCGTTGGGTCAAGTTAACTTGGTCAACACAGATTGTGTAACCGCAGGATCCATGGTAACAGTAAATACACATTAAATATACAAATCAACACTAGCGACATGGATCTATGAAACATATGAAGAATATGCTAGAATATCAATATGAAAATACTCATTAGGTGTAAGGGAGCTAATTTGATACAGTTTTTGGTTTGAAATAGTGAAGAATGAGTGACAGAAACTATGAAGCTAAGAGACAGCCGAGGTGTTGTCGGGGGTGACAGTCTCGGGCAGCAAAGATTGCCTGAATCTCAGTTAGAGAAAGAGCTCTGCTGTCTGTCCAGTAGGTGATTAAGAGGGGGAGGTGGGGGGGGGGGGGGGCTGTATTATCTATGATGGGTAACCTTTGTTCAGGGCCGTCCTCTGCAACACATCTTCTAAGGTGCCTGGTGCCCCTAATTACAGAGCCGGCCCTCCTAATCACTTCATCAACACTAGTCCAGTGCACCGGCCCAAACAGAATGACAGAATGAACACCTCGCTGCACGTTAAAGGATCTCCCAGTCGATGAAGTAGTTTTTAATAAGATTCAAATTGTATTTAGTTCCAATAGGCTGATGTTAGCTGATATATGTTGTACATCGTATTCCACTCGCTTGGTCAAAATAATGGAGGTGGCAAATAACACTTCTATGAACACAAAAAATAATTGTTTCAAATTCAAACATATATACAGTGCTTCACTAATTGTAGCCCTATCAATAATGAAGTGATTGTTACTTTACTTTTTAATAACCCCTAGAACACCCTATATGTAAATAAAACATTTGGAATAGCTATTGTGGTAATTGTAGGGGAAGATATATTAATACTGGACTGCTATGACATCATATTCTTAAACACCTGAGCAGGTAAAAATATTTCAAACAAAGAAATATGATGCAGATACATTTTTATTTTTCATATTAAATTCTCTAGCTTTTCAAACCCTCAGATTGCAAACAGGGGATGTTTCAATCTAGTATGCTAAAGTGCTTTTATAAAAGCATTGGCCTTAACACGACTTCATTCACATTTAATACAGTACAATTCAGTGTCTGACCCATCGGTTATTCATTCAGTCATGGCTACTGTAAACTAGTTAGATTATTACCTTTTAATTTAAAAACCTATCAATGCACTACAGTCTCTATTTTAATGCATTGAAGGACACAGATAAAGAGACAAACAGATTTTTTGCAGTAATTTATTGTACATTAATACATTACCCACAAACCTCAGCTGCAGCTAAAGCACACTACAGTGTGTTCACACAATGATGGGTGCACAGGGGCCATCATCAAAAAGAACAATCATTAAAAGTGTCAGTTATCATAAATTGTTGTGACAAATCACGTCATTACCATCACCAAGAACCCAACACCACCTGAAAATAATCCCCTTACTAATATTCAAACAAAGTCAGAAACACAGCAAACTGGGGTCAAATGTATGCATTTGTTTTGAAGCACCAGCTGGCTGGTATTTACTTCAGTTTGAGGAATGACCAGGAAAAAATACCTCTATATCTGAAAGAGCATCCTCCAGATTTGTAAAAGTTAAACCAAATGCCGAGAATCACTGGCAGACCGTAGTTTGCATCCTACTGCACCTACAAAAACAAGAGCACTGCACCCAATTTCCCTTTACATGGACAACACGGACAACACACACAAATGCACAGCGGAAAAGGAAGTGTGATGATTTTTATTTTAGTTTGTTCTTCTTTTGGAAATGTACCTGTTGTACCCGATTCCAAAATGATCACGTTTGGCTGCAGCATGGATGTGCTGGGAGGACCAGATGGGCTTTAGCAAGCACAACCAAAGCTGGATTTAAACCGTACAGCCGAAGCAGCCGCCGCAAACCTCGCTGTCCACCCACAGACACGTCTCTCAATAGGCCGGACGTGTTCCGAGGGACCCGTGTCCAACTAATGATAAACAGCAGCACTTGAAGCACCTCGGGCCGAAGAAATAAACACGGGCGAGCCTCAGGGAAATTATTAGAGATTCAGTAAACAGCCGCGGCCCTGTGCCAGTCACACAGGAATAGCATAATAAAGAGCCAGTTCTTTCTTTACTATTTTCCTTGATAATTGCTACTTCCCAAAACACACAGCTTTGATTTTATTTATTATTATTATTTATATGATCTCAAATAAGAGCGATCGGGTCTCTGTGGAGCTTGAGTATTATTTCATCTGCAACCTTTCAGAGGTTCAAATCGGAGAAGTTAAGCTTCTACAGCAGTCGGGCGGCTTCCCTCCTCGCTGAGCTCCCACACCGGCACGTCCCAAAGAAGTCCAACCCGGACTCCCGCCTCAGCCACGGAGCGCCGAATGTTAACAGCATGTGACCCCGGGGCAGCAGCGTGGATCATACAGCCCTGGGCTCAGGTCAACTCTGGGTTAACGATGTGCGTGTGAAAAGCAGCAAAGTTATCCCAAGGTGGACTGTTGGCCCGGGGCACGGTACCGAGGTGGGAACCGAGAGAGGCCTCCAACTTAATTTAACGTTCTTTGCATTTTAAGACATATGGTCAAACATCGCGGCTGGAAGCAGACTGTGCTCAAAAGTCAACACAGGAGTGGATAGAACGACCCACAGGTGTTCTTGGTGTGTGCTGGTCCGTGGCTCACTTGAGGTTTTGGTGCAGAAACTCTAAACAAGAGCCAGCATGATGAGAGACCTTTGTTCTATGAACCCGAACCCAAACATGCAAATCCTCAATGCATCATAGCAGCATATTTCTGGACCTCCAGCTCCAAACACACTTTCCTACATGGGTATGACTGGACGGGGGGACGGGGGGGGACAGGGACGCCTACGGCCAGCTTTTTGATTCAGTTACGTGACCCGCGGGGGAACCGAGGTCACGGGCTCAGACGGGGGTATAAAGTGTCAACGGACCCGGGGGTTCAAGGTCCACTGCTGGACGCTGCGCACACAGAGCTAAGCCAACTGCACAGCACGAAAGAAGGAGAGCACAGTGACATCAGCGTCCCCTGTCCTGGAAAGAGAGGAGACAGGAAGTCGTGCAAGCCCGGCCCTTTAGAAGGGAGAGCAACGTCCCCTGGGAGAGTGCAAGGTGGCCCTGGGTGCTTTAAGAGGGTGAACTCTTTATACATTTAAATTCTTTTAATTTTAACATCACTGCCACAGACGCCAGAAGATCCCCCGGAGGTCTCTCGGTCTCCACTTAGTGTCATCTTCTCAATTAAAGATGCGGAATGAGGCTCAAGGCCGTTTTTGTACAATCGTTTCAAGTGACACAAAAATAACAGCGCAGGCTTTAACAGCAACATCATGGACAATTCTTAACTGGAATCAAAGGAATAAACATTTCACACACCCCCCGTTAAAATTTGAACTTTTCTATTATTATCATATTTTTTTAAATAGATTTCCTGAAAGTCTCATCTGTGGCTGCGGCTCTTAAAGGCGTACGGTGTTGATGCGCAGCGGCTGCACGTTCTTGCCGTTGGCGTGGCTCTGGCCCGGGCTGAAGTAGGGGAAGACCTTGGCGGGGAACTTCTCCCGGTAGGTGTAGAGCCAGGACATGTCGTCTGCATTGTAGAAGATGAGCAGGCCCTTGTGGTAGTCTAGGTACACGCCCACCTTCTCCAGCTTGCTCTTCACGTTGAGGCGGGTCCACGGCTCGGTGCAGGCGCTGTACTGGTTGCCGTCGTGCATGACGATGCAGTAGAAGCCGCGGCTGGGCTGGATCTGGATGCTGCCCTTGCGGCTGACTGTCTCGTGGGCCACGCCGATCATCCACTGGGTCTTCTCCGACACCATCACCTCCCAGTAGTGGACCCCCGACATGAAGCCTTCGGCGCCCAGAACGGAGACCTCCACGTCGAAGCGGCGTGGGGAGTCCTGCAGGGGTTGCGGGTGGAGATTCCCGTAGGCCACTATGGTGCAGTCGTCCGAGAGGATCAGTCTTTGGTGGGCGGTGATGGGGTCGAGGGTCAACGCCACCGGCACTGAGGACGAGACAGTTTTGGCACGTAAGAGTCAGCATTTGTGTTGGAGAAAACCGTCGGCCTCGATAAACGGGCCGGTCAAGAAGAAGAAGTGAGAACACAAAACAAACGCTGTGGGATGAGCGAGCGTGGTCAGACACAAAAGCCAGGAGGACCGTGGCGTCATTCGCGGAGCCTCGTTTTTCTCCATCCAGCAGTTTTCTGCTGAGGCAGATAGAAAATACAGCGAAGGCTTTAAGGGAGAGGTGAAGGTTATGAACTCATCTGTGGAAATGCTCCAATATATACACTGAAAATAGTCACTGAAAATGTTTGGAGTTTTATTTTAGTTTGTACACGACTACGGTGGGAAATTTAAATCGATGAAAGAACAAGTCTGCTTTCTGCCTCCCTGACCTTAAATGTGGAATCCCTGTTACTCCGTGGAGGCCGATTTAACTTAGGTTGGGATACTCAAATCATCGCAAAATTGCATTTCTGGAAAAGAAAAATCTGTGTTGTTATGAAGTTATGACATTAAAATTCACTGGGAAGATGGGCTGAGCAAAAACAGGTGATCAGTTGATGCCGCGTCATTTGAGCACTGTTAAAAAATGTAAACAACGAGCCGTTCACACACAAATGTTTATCTTAAAAGAAACTATGTGCAGATTACTCTGGATGGATTGCTTCATTGAGGATGGTTTCTTGTGGTGCTGCTGCTGCTCAACTTCTATTTCAGGAAGATGAGCAACATTCTCTATAAATCACCTTTACCTTTACGCATAAAGCAGAGTCTTTAAAGTCAAGTGCTCTCCGACGGCTGAGAGTCGAGCTCAGCCTGAGCAATATCAGACAAAGGGAAGCTCGAGGCAGTAATTACACCGACGGCAGGAGCTGGTCCAGCTCGCTCCACAGGCTTCAGGACGTAGGAGGCTTTTTCTCAGCGCAGTTATGTGATTGAAGAAGGGGCAATTGCCCACCCGATTGCTTATTACGGAGCCATATCAGGGTGAACAACAGATTGTTGTTGTGGGAAAAGCCTTGTTTTAGTTCCTCTTTATGTACATCAGGATGAAAGTGACACTTTTGCTACTCAATCGTCTTCAGGGTTTGTTAAAGTCAAGTCATTCAAACTGTATAACATGCCTGCCTTTTTGTGTCGTACAGAGAAACCCGAGAGCGCACACACTTCAGCAGAGAAACTACTTTTCTCAGTAATTCAGCAGGGTGGAAAAAAATAAATAAAACCGCACACCGTGTGGTAGTTATTCTCGCCATCACTGACAGCGAGGGATGATGGGAGCAATGTCTTTATTTCGTCTCAGGCTACTACTGGTGATGGATTGTGACCAATTGTTCCATTTGGCAGGCAGTCAAGGGAGACCAACCCGCCCCACAGCAGCGGGCTGAAATGGGAGAATTGATTAAGGGAGTAAAAAAAAAAAAAAAAAAAGAAGAAGAAAAAGAAGCACATTCTTCTAAATGATCTCCTGTGAGTGAGTGATTTCTGTAGCGCAGAAGGAGAAGAGCTCCTCCACGCACTGGCAAACACTGGAGGGCATCGCCGCCCACCATTCATGGTCAAAGTCCAATCCTGGTTCAGGGGCACAGTGAGTCACACGTTCAGCTACTGAAGTACAATTCCATAATTAACCTGTTAAAAAAAACAACTGATGGGTATCGTAGCTTAGCGCGAAGACGGAAAAACTGCTTTCATGTCCGCGGTCCAACAGGTGAAAAAATCCTCTCTGAAGCGTGCTAAAGAAATCGGCAATCAGTGGTTTTAAATGGAGATTGACTCAGAACTGCGAGTAAAACCACACGGAGGAGATTTGAAGTGTGAGCTTTAGAGGCGTCGGAGCCAAACAGGCCAGACGTTCCCTTTACCAAGCAGCACGTTTGCATGATATAAATCTCGTGTTTAATTCATGTTTACCTACCCGGTGAGATATCCTGGAAGAGAGACTTCCATATTGTGTACTGTAAGGGCCCCATGTACTTGGATGTCGGGAAGTCTTCATACGTCAGATTGGTCTCATGTATCTTCCCTTTTATCCTGAAACAGATAAACAAAAACAAAAAAGATCAGTGATAATCCAAGTCCAATTTGCTGCTTTACCCTTAATTACGCCACCTCTGGTTCAACGTTGCTGCTTAAAGTATTAATCTGGTTTGTGACTTCAAATGTGCCATAACTGAAATTGCTGACAAACTGCTTCAAGGATCTCAAGCAACAGAGACGAATGCAGTGGCGAGAAGGGGGGGGTCAGCCCTAACGCCATAACAAAATGATTCAATATATATGAACCTCCGCATGAATCACTGCACACACTCCCACATGCAGTCCAGAGTTCAGGCGAGAGATTGAGTGGGTTGCAGTTTACCAGGTTGAGATACTGAGAATACAATGTTGAAGGGACCTTACTGTTTTTGTTCATTGGTTTATTCCCTGTGCATTTTTCCCCAGACAAGAGGGAATGCAAATAAATATTAAAATGTTTCTGTGCGTATTATTCATTCTTTGAAGTATTGTGCATTTTCCCCAGACAACAGGGAATGCAAATAAATATTATCATGTTTCTGTGCGTATCATTCATTCTTTGAAGGATACGTACGTTGATCATAAACGCTTGTCCGTCATATCTACACACATTCATTCATGTACCATCTCTTCCCACGCTTAACCCTCCAGGTTAGAAGAAATAGTTTAATTCGGTCCCTCTTGCTAGCTGGATATTCGACCTTGTTAATCTGCTCAAAGATATTAAACCGCTCAATTAAATCGTCGAGTTCTCCTCGCAGATTAAACTCTACAGCAGGTTTATTTCCGGCCTGATGCACCATCTGTTCAGAGATAATCTCATGCTGCTGCTGCTCAAATCTGTACTTTCTACAAAATGTAAGCAACTTAACGACTCGCCGCAGCAGAGAGCACACATGTTGAGAGATAAAATTCTTACAACAACTATAACAGCAAATATTTTACATTTTGCCAAAGTGTTGATGCAAGACTTCAAGAGTTGATAAAAACCTGATCCGTCTTGAAGCGAATGTGTTTACAACCACATTTTCGTTCTTATCGCAGCGCAGTGATGATACTGGGACTGCTTTAGCAAACTCGGAGCAGGTGAAGCACCTCTCAGATGTGACGGCTATTCCCTCCAGGAAGTCGTGCCTTTCCGTCTCGTTGAGGCGCTCCTGCAGGATCTGGATGCCCTCCTTGACGTCGCGCAGCTGCTGGCTGTAGCGCTGGATCTTGTGCTCGATGTCGGCCAGCTTGCGGGCCGTGTCCGTCTCCAGCTCCTCCAGCATGCTCTTCTGGCGCTCGCGCAGGAAGCGGTGGAGGCGCTCGAACGCGTCGCCGATGGTTGCGCGCAGACTCTTGGCTGAGGACTGAAAAAAAAAAAATGACATGGTGCTTTAAAAAAAGAAAAATCAGCAGCCAGACCGTAATGTTACATCACGCCTCAATGATTCAATTTGTGTAGCTTTTAAGGAGCTCTTTGAGAACTGTGCCTCTATAAGATTGCACTGAGAGATTAAAGTAGCCATCACGCAGAAATAACCCGACCAGGGCGCCTGTGAAGACGTCTGATTGGCTGACCGGTGGCCGGAGAAAGAGCCTGGAGCTATTACTGACACAGAAGAGCAGTGTGCAGGCGACAGTGGACTGGGGGATGAAGCAACGGATTTGTTACTAAAGAGGGAAAATGGGAAGCTGGACATTAAAGAGAATGAATCATCGGAGTGTCAGAGACACAGAATGATTATAATCATCTGAGGAAGGAAAAGACTGACCTTCATTCAGAGGTTTTCATGAAAATATTCTCCCGTCAGTCGTGAACAGTCAACGCTTTACTAAAAAATTTTTGTAGTTGTGTTTGTAGAATAAAATCTAACCAAAGAAAACAAGATACACATGATCCAAACAAGAAATTCAGAAGAAACTAGGTACATTTCTCTGTAGGGAATTACCAGCACTCCTTTTTTTTAGGATTTAGGAGCTGAGATCGGCGGTTTAATTAGACTCCACAAAGAATTCCATCAATCCTTCAAACAGCAGGCGTGTTCCCCCTGTCCAGGTATTTTCACTCTGCCCCCGGGGGAACATTTCAGACGACCATTTCTCTTCAAGCATGACAGATGGGACACTAAGGCGGGCTGTATGGGGGCCCTCCTGCCTTGTTAAGGGTTGAAAACTGATGTGGAGAAGGAAGAAGAGGAGGAGGAGGAGGAGGAGGAGGAGACGAAGACGACTGCTGCAGCCCAGCCATCAGTCTGTGAGTGGCGTTTGCTGCTGCTTTGGTCCAGCGGGCTGTGAGGCGCGGAGAGGGTGTCTGCAGCCCTTGGAGACAGTGGGCTGGTTACCTTACAGGATGGCATGTGATCATCAAGTGAGGCTGTGAAGGGCCTGTGAACGGGACACAATGTCTATTCGTCAACCCGCCGCGGCGCACGAGCCATGGACCCGAGGCGTTCACTCCCGACACCAGTAGAAGAAACTGATCCGCAGTCCGTTCATCAACATTTAAAAAGGGGAAACCCACAGATTTTGCATATCAAAGTCCGTTTACAGGTCTCCGGGTTCGCTGCTGTATGTGTGAGATTCCCTCAAACAATGTCACTTGAGTCAGCGCCGCTTGGGCCTGAAGGTGAAATGAATAAGTAGACTGGAATTAGAAAGACGGGAGGTCACGAGTCCTCATACCTCCTCGTCTCTGCTTTAGGCTCGAGGCTTCAGTAACCGCCATCATAACACACACGGCCAGTGGTGGAGATGCATTATGGGTAATGTAAGTGCTAAACTTCAACAAAAATCGGACAATATCTCTGGCTGTGCCTCATTGATTATTTATTTTATTTTGAGTCTGACACCAAAATGCAATGCGAAGTGGATGGAGTACTCCGTGAGCGATCAATCCGGTAAAAACAGCGAACAAACGAACGCAGGGAGACGTCTCATTGTCAGCTGCCTAAACCCATCAGAGGCCGACAGTCACAGTGCGGCTCCCTTCCAGGCAGAGCACTTACACACTGTGCAAATGGATGCAGATCTAATGAGATCAGCTCGTTTCCAGCGAGGAGCGAGGGCGGTGGAAGGCCTACATCTGGCAGTCAGGGGGTGGACGCGGGGGCGGTGGGCGGGCTGGAAGGCACGGAGCGGTGCTACGACGTCGGACGGCAGGTACAAAAAGAACAGAAGGGGAAAGATGAACGTGCTCCCTGAATGAGAAATAAGGCTGACAGAGAGCCTTCCCCGGGCAGCAGCTTCAATGTCACTTTGGGGGAGACGAGGTAACAGAAGACATGTGTGGACGAGGGGGGACATAGAGGACTAGAGGATCATGGTACGTGGATGTAAAAAATAAAAATGATATATTTTTATTTAATATGATTAGCAAGCTGGAAATTATAGTAAAAAGTATTTTCTGCCTTGTAAATGGCAAATAGACAATAATGAAATCATTTGATGAGCTAAATATTTCTGTCGATCAAATAAGCAGTGTATCCAACACTAGTGAAAAACAATCCAGGACCAAGTTAAAGAAAAGCTGCTTTTCTTTTTAAATTGAATGTTTTTCAGTGTTCAGGAAACTCCTATTCGACCATTTACTGACAGCTCTATGAACTATAGATAGTGGAACTGATTTTATTTGTAGCTGTATGCAGCCGATTAACCTATAAACGAGAATCATTTGCTTGACAAAGCACAAGTGTTTGGGTACCTTGGTCTCAGTAAGTTGTCTCTGCAGGAGCTGCAGGGCCTCAGTGTGTCCCTTCTCACTGTCCTGCAGGGTGGCCAGCTGCTCCTTCATCTCCCTCTGCAACACAACAAACAACAGGTCACCATCGGAGCTCCACTCCACGGAACCGAGGAATACATCCGATGTATTGGGAGGATTTCATTATAAATCATTTTCCATTTAAAATGCTCCACGACCTCTTTGCTCAAATCATCCAAAAACAGCTGCATGAAAAGTAAGGCTTATATTCTCAGCGAAACAGATATTTTTGCAAGCCCTTTCCAATTTATTTAAATAATACCACTTGTGTAACAGCTCTCTGCTCGGGCGTGATGCAGCAAAGATTTAAGGCTTAGCTACAAAAACAAGCAAGGCAGATGGAGAGCAAGATATGTAAGCGATGAAATGCAATCTCGGGAGATGATGGGCTGTGTCGGAAAGAAAACTGGGTCTCATCTCTAGTCAGGCACACGCTGGCACGACTTGCACCACTCAGCCACCTTCAAGCCCCCCCGAGGCGGGAGGGAGGCTCTGCAGAAGCCAACTGGGACGGTTATTGTGCAGGTCCCGTGTGCTAACATGCGGCGCACTCAGATTCAGGTATTGGGAAAGTAGTTCAGCAGATTCCTTTTCCTTAGAGACGGGTTCAAGTACAAGGTAGTACAAGTACAAGGCTAGCTTCAGAGTGCTTCGCTGTTGAGTGATTGGTTGGTATTTTTGTACTAAATCAATTGCGAGAAATGAATTAAACGTTTTTTAAATTCAGGGTCTCACTGAAAGCCTTTGATTTGTTGATGGTACGCCTGTTGGCTCTAAAATACAGCATTACGTACTAAAGAGTGAGCAGTCAGAACACAAAGATCAAAAGAACGATAAACCGCGTCATGAACCTGACCTTCGTCAAAATGATGTTGGGCAGTAAAATAAAGTGCCTATAAAAACCTTTTGGTGGTAAAATAGCATTCAGATGAACTTCTAGAGGGCTTGTTTTCATCAGTAAAAGTGGTAAAACCCAAAACAATTACATCAGGGAAGAGCGCTTTTACATTGAAATGATACCTTAGTCAGTTTCCAAAAACTTTAGCAAAATAATCAACCAAACGTATAAATGATTATGCAAATAAATAAATTAGAATTTACATATATGTGTGATTGCAGTAAAAATGGGATCTTTTCCTTTGCTCTTGTTGGGGAGAAAATTGAAACAAATGGAGGAACCAGGCCCCGGCCTCATTTATTACAAACCCCCACTGATAATACAGCCCTGCTGCTGGTCCCTCTGCTCGTGTAACCCGTGTGTCACACCGTTACCGCCTACTGAACACCAACCGCGGTAGAAATCCACCAAACGGAGCTGTCAGCTAAGCGGGGATAATAAAGCAAACGTCGCTGAGCTACCAGGCTGAAATAAATGAACAGAATACCTCTCCAGTGACAGGAGAAATGCATAAGAACTCGACCTTCTGCAGGACAAAACAACGTTAACATATTGCGATGCATCGGGAACCTTCGTGACCACGGTGATTAGCTAGATTAGATTAAAAAAATGAAAAACGGTCCGAATGTGGGCTGCTTGGACGTGACGCATGTTTCCTCTCAAGGACAGAAGCGGTGGGAAACAATAGCTGGTGCAGAGGGGGGGGGGGGGCGGGGCGCGTGACTCTCCATGCTAATGACAGGAGGGCGGCAGGCTCAGCGGGCTCTCCGCCTCATCACTGCACGCTTGTCTGCAGCGGGTCAAAAGGCCGCTCCCACGCGGTGAGATAGACCAGCGCTGACAGACCGGCACCGAAAACACGCTCCTCCGCTCTGCTGCTGAAAATTGTCTGTCTGTCCGTCTGACTTGACGGGTCAGGGAGGGGGCCGGTAGACGGATGCCTCCCCGAGAACGCTGACTCCAGAAACACATCGTCCGGTGCTTTAAACATCCACCATCTGCCTCGGAGAAATCACCTAATGCTCATCCATAACATGCGATTATCATTCATAGTGACAACTGAGAATGGAAGCCAGAGCCGTAGTGTCATTAGTAAACACGGGCGAAGAATTCACATCTGAATTGGATGGGATTCACTGACATCTCGAGGAAAAGCTTCATTATGTGAAAAATCAAAAGACAAAAACTCTGACAGGGTGTGTGTGTGTGTGTGTGTTTTTGTGTTGTGAAAGGAGGGGTCTCTCTCCTGTCCATCACATCTGGCCAACACAAGTCTGACATGACATTTCCCCCGGACATCAAGTTGCTGGAAATGGGGGTCAAGGCTTTAAATCTAAAATATATTAAATCATGCTGCCATTCCCTTCTGGCTCTTCCTCTCCTGTCAGGTTAGCAGCTCAGGCAGATGTATTTATGAGTAAATTAATGAATAAATAATAGACCTCAGATCAGCCAGATTCAAAATGTGCACGGAGCTTAAATCCCTCAAACTTTCCTTACAGCTGCGAGCTCGATTATGTTCAGCAGCTCGTTGGGGATTGAAAGAGCGTTATTGACTGGAAACTGCCAGCCCCGAAGAAGAAGATTGAACAAAACAACACGCGCCACGGCATGAATATTAAAAAGCCTACAGGACGGAAAACTTCCGCTTACACACAGACAGGACGAGCTTCCAGGGGTTTCATTCACATGCACTGAGCAGAGAAAAATAATGATATATAATTGCACCTACCTATAAATATATACTTAATATATAATTATACCAATACATTATGTTGTACCTCCTGATGTCTATATATGTAAGAATATTCAGACCTACCTATACCTACATCGCTTATGATATACAATTGTACCTATATATATATATATGTATATATATATTATACATTATGAGAATATTCATTTCTGCTAAACCAGGTGATATTTCATTGATTCCTGTCTGGAGTAAAATATGTATGAATATAAATTAATATAGTAAAACAAAAAGGAAAGATGGAATGCTTTTTTGATTCGGCAGAAAGAGTAAGAAACCAAACAGAAAATTGTGGATGGAATATGTGCTGCTTTTTCCACTCAATGAAATGAAACCAACAGTGAACATCGGCAGGTTGTGACAACACAAAAGTCTACATGCCGACCGTTAACATCTGGGGATAGAACACATTGTGCAACCACACAGCCTCTCAAAATACTTAGTCATAGTCATCACTCGGGCAACAGAGGCTGATGCATCGGAGACTGATCCCCAAAATGAGTCACCTCTTTGCCTGATGGGACGGCTGGCTGGCCCCGTGCAGAAAGGCAACCAAGGAAATACATTTAAATAAGATATATAAATAAAGAAAAGGCAGAGTAACAAAAATGCCGTATTAACGCTGCGCACAGTGGCGAATCTTTACTCGGACGTCAAATTGAGCTCCAGCTGTGGCTTGCAGCGGGGGGGAGGGGGGGTTGGGGGTGCATCCTCCCCCGGAGCTGCGGGAGAAACCTCAACATCTTTCCCACAGAGACACAGTTGTGCATCCGCGGAAAACAACAGGCCGTGGTACTTTCAGCTGTGTGGACTGATATGTGAAATGAAAATCAGCATTATTAGGACAGCAAGCAACCATTATTTTCATTACCACGTTTCACTCGAGTGCTGTAAGATTGCTTATTAAATTGATGAAATTAATGTCAAAAAGTTCCTTAATGTACAGATTGCTTGCATTGAATGTCAGCCAAAAAAATACCAAATTCTTGTTTTGAACTTGTTTTTTCCGCAAAGGATTTGCTCCTTTTCACTGGTACTAAATTTAATTTATTTTTTTTGTACTGCTAGTTAGATGAAAAGAGGAAACCTTTTACTGGCAAAATGCATAGAAAAATGTCAGGTATGTGATAAAAAGAACTTCCATATAGAATGAACTGAAAAAATCTCTTCACTTCTGCTTTTGATAAATTACTTAAAGATGAATTGAGATTCATTGTCCGTTTTTAATCCACCCTTAATGGAAGTGCAATTACTGTACAACAAATTGAGCGGATACAAACGCGCCAATTCACCGTCTAGCTTTATTAACAAGCAGCACTATATTTTGGACAGAAATGTCGACATTAGAGCCAATGAAAGAGGTCTGCTGTGACCGATCCTGGATCAGAAAAATGACCCCAACATTTACGGCATGTATTTCACAGGGAACATTTGGTGACGGCAGCTGGGATTACTGGAAGCCCTCCTTCGGTCCTGTGAATATGGGGCACGTCATGTAAATGATGAATGCTCAGAGGCTGCTGCTCCACTTCCCGGAGCGAGGGAGGCCAAAGAGTATGCAAGTGTTTTACCTCCAACATGAACAGCTAAGGGCGAGAAAACAACAACAACAACAGCACGTCTGCTCCTATATTTTTATAGATTTATAATTTTTGGATTGCTCACAAAAAAAGGTCAAACGCTTAACTAAAGACAGCAGGGATATTATCACATATTATTAGTGTGTGTGTTATTATCACCGGGGAAACAAAGTGGCTGCCGGGGTCCCGGTCGATAATCTACACAGTGCAGGACGAGCCATTTAAAGAGGAACAAGGGGTTCGTTGCTGGCACTGGAGTGGGAATCTGAGAAGTGTCACGCGATAAGAGCGAGCCTGCTGTTTGCAAAGAGTCACCAGCTTGACGGAAGCCTCTCAGCGCGTCGCCGTTTGTTACGGCAGAACACGAAACACGACTCAGAGCTAAAAAAAGCAAACTTTTGCAGCTGGGTAAAATGATTCCACAGACGACCCAACACGTGCCTTTCCCAACGCTCTCATCTCCACAACCGCTTTTCAACCCTTCTCTGAAAAGCTCTTATTGAACCCTGTCAGGAGCGGGATGCTGATCCTGGAGGGGGCTGCACATCAGCGATGCAGGCAGCGGGCGAAGAAACGTCTCTCTTTAGGCCCGTGGGATGAAAAACAAACCAAACTCCTTCTGCACACCGCCGTCTTCCCTCTGAGGACACATCGGGGTAAACACGGCCCGAACGCGACCCCTTGGATGCGTTTCACTGCCGGCAGATTTCTCCACATCAAAACAGGAAGCTTGTGCCGTCTTTAAAACCTTCGTAGGATTAAGACAGACTTCTAATAGTCAGCAGCAGTCAACATGCGGTTAATGTAATGTGCCACGGCGTGGTCGCACGCCAGCCAGCAGCACGCGGCACGGATAACAAACAGATTTGTTCGCCTGCGCTCGGTCTTCGCGGCGTTGGGGCGCAGCTGGAAGCCACTTCCGAGGAAGATGAGGAGGAGGAGGAGCCCTGGTGTTTGCACGCCGCGCTCGTGTTTGTTGCTGCACGCCAGCAGCTTCTTCTGCCTCTCGTCCACGCGCCCCCCCCCCCCCCCCACGTCGGATAAATATTTGGGAATGCACGTCTTCTTCGTCAAGTCACGCTGCAGAAGAACAGGCTGTTTCTGCAGAAGCCGGCAGTTGAGTTCCATGAATTTTAAGTAAGGCCTTCAGTGAAGTCTGCATGCTTCTAAATCCCCTGATGATTTACAATAATCTACATATTGAAGCCTGGATCATCTGATAAAAAAAGTTAAATTGAGGCTCTAACACGGCGGAGAGAACACACACACACACACACACACACACACACACAGTGTGCTGTGCAGACAAAATACAGATAATAATAAAGATTGAAGTGTTATTAATAGATACTACCACAGTACAGATAGACGAGGTAATTCACCTTTTTAAAAAAAGTATGTTTAGTTTAATTTGCTTGAGCGAGACAATTTAATTATCTAATGTGTTTTTTTCCAGCAATGTGCATCTACTACTGTGTGCTAGAAAGAAAGAATCGAGCAGTTGGTAACTTGAACCATGATGGCACTTGGGAGCTGTAGCAGTTGAGCGCTTGGTCATTTAATCTCTTGTTAAACAACACCACTCGAATCCAACGCACGGCACAGCAGAAGACAGCAATTAGGCTTTAGAAATGGACAGAATTCTCAGTTTTTTTTCTTCTTTTCAGAAGGACAGCCGTGCGATTTGTGATGGCGGAACAGAAGCTCACACATTGAGGAGGCTAATTTTTAAGCACAAAATAGCGCTGATTTCTAAACAACGTGGAATAAAACGTTTGTCCACATTTGTGTATTAAAGAATTGTTTGTGAGGATCTGTGGCCACACAACGAACTACAATTCTAAATGAAATAGATTAATCTTTTCTTTCTTGTTCTGGTCAGCAAACCCTAAAGCGGCGCTTTCATTTCACCTGGGAGGAGAACAGACACAGCAGCGACGCACGCCTCAATATAAGCTCTGATCCGTCTCCGGCTCAATGTCCCATTGAAGGAAGACGAATTCACAATTCTTTGTCGTTTTCATTTAAACATTTATTCATTCTTGTTGGTCATTTCAATGCGGGATGTAAATACCACTTAAATCAGGCAAACAGTAATTCATCTGTTGGGAACCGGTGCAAATAAACAAGATTATGAGGTCTGTGCCATGTGGCCGACGTTTCAAATCAAAGATTGTTTTTTATTAAACATTAAAAATGCTCCATGTTTGTGCCAAAGTGAGGTACCTCTGAATCGATAAAGCAAACCAACAACTCCTTGTTGTATTTGCCGATAAGTCGGATGTTCTGACTTTTCGGCCCTCTAAAGTTCTCCGACGGTTTATAAGTGAAACGCTTGACGACCGCTCACTTGTTTGACAGCTGCGGTTATTGTACGTCCCGGAGATAACGCGCTTCTGCTAAGTGCTTAAACTGCGAACAGCTGCTGGAGCAGGAAACCTCCGTTAATGTGCAGAATGTGGCGCGATGACGAGTGGAGGAACCAGGGGGAGGACACACAACACAGCTGCATGGCTGCTCCCCACTGATTAGCCCGACCCTGCATGCACACTAAATGCATTATGGGAAAGAAAGGAACCAACTTGAGTCAGCCATACATCACATTAACAGGCCATTTAGAAGTTTAAAAGAGGTAATGGGGGGGGGGATATAAATCATTGTGCAGGCGAAGCAGGGCCCTCATGCCAAACCTTCATTCACTTTCAACGGGCGTTTCCTCTTTCGTATCATAAAAGTGTAAAAAAAAATGCTAAATGACGCAAATGTTTTGCAAAGAAACCTCGGTTCATTCGACAAATATTTCTGAAATTCTGAAAGCTTAAACTAGACAGAGAGCGAGCACTTTGTCTCTTTGCCGCTCTTGTTTAGACGAAGGAGGTATTTAGCGGGTAAACATCTGCAGGCTCCTTCTCTCCCTCCCAGCGGCTCGTTATCTCAGACACCGGGTTGAGTCCGGCTGATTGGACGCTGAAGAGGAAGACGCCTATCAGCAGCAGGTCTAATTAAATCATCCGCGGCAAATAACGGACGCGGGGAATTACAGGGAGATTACAGCCCGGTCCGGCTCTGCCCAAACCGCCGGGAACAATAGCTGTGATCGGTCTTAATTCCCCAGATAATTATGGCCGCAACGGCCGGGGGCGGCAGTTCACATCCACCCGAACACAAAGCTGACAGACGAAACCATAAACGCAGAGAACACTTAATAACGCGAGCGCACGTGGGTTTTAAACGCTTACTAAAATAGGTTGTTTTTTTCCAGCCCAAAAGCCGTCATCAAGCCCCACTTTAATAGAGGAAAGGGAACATCTTTCTCTGCCTGGTCTTTTTCACTTAATTAAATCTTTATAGCGGCGTCACCGGTGTGCGGGCGCGCCTCTCTCTCTCTCTCTCCCCCCCCCGCTGATCTCTCTCACTTTAGGGAGCCGCGGAGCAGCATGGAGCTTCACTCCGAGCTGCACTTCCACCTTCCATCGAACGAGATGACCAGTAAATCCCTCCAGCGTGGATCCTTCCCCCGCGGCACTGCCAGACCGCTTATGTCCCGCTCGACCCCCCCCTGTGAACAACAGGTTGAACTGACCAAGGACGGTGATGATGTAACGCAAGAGGTACAATGCGTTGATTCATAATGAAATCATGGTCACTTGTGGGAAATACAGAATACACATCCGCAGAACACAACGGGTGGAAACTAACGACGGCAACTAAAACTGGCAAGACTCAAATACGCTTGTGTATGTTGAGATGTTGGCAAATAATAGCACTAAATTTTACAAATCACTGGTAAAATTAGTGTTAACTTGTTGTAGAGAATAAGTGGCTATGATTAGGATGAAAATAACACATTGTGAAACAAGTGGATGGAGGTTCATCCTGCAGCTGTGAGCCATTCTTAAGACACCTGTAGAGCTCTATAGCCAGATGTGGAGCAACTCGTTAGTCCACCATCATTTCGAAGAGTGTCATTAGTTTGTAGGCCTTTGAGAAACACCCGTTAAGCTTTTATGATCATCTAAGGCCCAAACGACTGTATTATCTTTAGTATTCAGTATGTGCCTGTAAAACTTTCCTAACTACTTGCAGGGGAATGCAGGTCAAAAACAGCCTCTGTGCAGAAAGCCCCACACAAACATGTCTAATGCACAACAGATGTGTCCTCATGGGACTCACTTAACCAAAGCCAAAGTAAATCACCCAAACAAGACAAAATGTCCCAAGAACGTCGCCCTGACTTCCCTCCAATAAACAAGCAGATCAGCGCCGTCCCGCCCGGAGCATCGTCACTGCAATCGGCAGCAAGCGCAGCGCGAGCCACCGCCTCTCTCTCTGGAGGAGGACAATACGCCAGCACACCTCTAACGGAACATGACCGCTCGGTCTTTCCCCACGGCTCCATTTCAGGCGTGAACGCAGCAGCCTCTTGTGCCACACCAGCCCGGACTGGACAGACCCATTCGTTTGGGTGGGTGGGTGATGTGGGATAAGGAGGGGGGGAGTAATTAGTAGAGTGGGTGGCCCGGGGGAAAAAGCATCTCCAATGGAATCGGTCCACCAAACAAGATCATTGGCTTTTAATCAAAGCGCATACCTTCGAAACGAGAAGATTAACCAGAGAGAAGACGTCGCACAGGAAGAGAGAGAGAGAGAACGAGATGGAGCTGCTAGAGGAATGGAGAGCAGTCTGAGGCGAGCCACGGGGGAGATGGCAGCAGCGGGTGCCCTTGAAATTGCCTGACTCATTACTGCAGCAACACGGCCATGCGTGGTGATGGCGGGCTGAGAGAGAGAGAGAGAGAGAGAGACAGCCATGTCTGCAAACCACCGCCAGAGAAACACTTCGGACGCCCTTCCTTCCTTTTTAAAAGGCAACAACCACCATACGTTTTTCCGGGTTTACCCCCCCTCGTCCTGTTAGTTGTCAGACACGGAGCAAAGAAGAAGTAGGTGTAAGAGTGGAGGACGGCACGCAGGTGCACGTCGACGCTTTGAGTGACAGGTCTGTGTGGGGGGGCGACTCAACCAATCATTTCATCCTCCAGCTGCGTGGGCTCCAGCCCAACAGAGACCGGCATCACCTGCACAGCTGCCCGCTGCCGAGCCATCCACGCTCTGTGCCCGCCGCGTACGCGCGGCGAAGGGAGAAGCAGGGGTCGCGGACTTGTTTCCTTCCTCGTCTGCTCTCGCCACGCTGTCAAATAGAGCGGAAGCCTGTCCTGCCTCCGCACGCAGCCCGCTGGCATCACTCCATCAGCATAATAATAATCAAGGCCTCCACTTTGTCCTCGGTGGGAGTTGACCCGCCGACTTCAGGTTCCCGGCGGTGTGGAAACGGAGGTTTACGGCGCCGGCCTGCGTTTAAGATGGCGTGGCTCCACTGAGGGAAGGGGCGTTATCGCCGTTAACCATGTTGCCTAAAGGAAAAGGCGTTATCTCCCACAATAAGAGGAGAGCAGCGTGCAGGGTGAAAGACGTGGTTCAGAGGATAAGAAGTCTGGCTCTGACTTCAGTTAATACGTTCAAAGTAAGACCCACGGGCCACAATAACCTCACAACAAAATAACAGAGGATTAAAATGATGAGACTACTTATTGTGTGTTAAGAATCTGGAGATTGAGACAGACGATTGGGGCTCAGTTTAATGTTTCTTTGCGGTTTCAAGAAGATTTTGCATCTGCTTTGAGCATTATGTTTAAATTGTGTTTAATGCCGTTCAATATGACTCATCAGAACGCATTAGTTCTCTATGAAATCTGCGCTCCCATACAAATCCCACCTGTCTGTGTGTTGGGAAATATCAGGCAAGCGACTACGCGTGGTGGAGGTGGTTGGAGGGGGCTGGGGTCCCAGATGTGCGTGTGTCAACCTGAAATCAGCAGAAGGTAAAAGCTCTCAACTCACAAACAAGACTCGGGGCCGGAGGTCAGCGGAGTGACCTGCCAGGCTAAGGAGCTTACAGCACGCCGCGTGCGGACCAACCAGACGCCGGCCTCGCCGGTGGAGGGCGGCCAGCCCAACGTACGGCCCGTCGCAGCGGGGCCGTGACATAACAGGAGTGTGTGTGTGTGTGTGTCTGTCTAAACCATTTGGGAATCTAGTCCGTTTAGTAAATTAAATCTAAAAGGCTTTGGTGCTGAAACGTGTCGTCGCGGTGAGCTCCTGTTGATGTGAAATATAAGCCGTGAACGACAACAACAGCGCGATTTAGCCAGTTCTGGATCACGATAAGACTGTGTTTGAATGTTTTAGCATTTCATCAGTGAACCAATCCTAGGACTTAGTTTCATTCCTTGGCACACTGTGGATGTTGAAATGTAATTTTGTCGTCCTAGCGGCTACGATTGTGAAACAGTCCCTGATCTCCGGTGTTGTGATATCCGATGACGGATGGCTGGCTAACAAGCAAGACGATGCGGGACACGTCTGTGTCATCCTGCTGCTCTAGCGGGGTGATGGGGGGGCGGGGGGGGGGGGGTGACGTAATGTAAGAGCAAACGCTGCTGGGAAAACTACTCAGACATCTAATCAGGGTTTTTTTTTTGTGGGTTTTCACACAGAACGAAATTACTTGACTCACGACGGAGGAGCTGGCAATTTAACACAAGAGTTCTCGCCCCCTCTCCCTCCCTTCCTGCCTCCCTCCCTTCCACCCTCCCTCCCTTCTTTGTGAACAAGTGGCGGCGCCGCAGAGCCACACGGGTGATTATATGAGTTATATCACGCCAACAGAGGCGGAGGAGTAAGCGTCGTGGAATTAAGAGACAGCTTACGCCAAACCCGAATCCCATGAGCCAAAGTGTCAAACAAATTCAGCACGCATACAAGCTTTGGCTCTCCTTCTACCAGACCCCCCCCCCCTCTCCTTCCCCTCCCAACACCCTAAAACCTTCCCACCCAACCAAAACTCTGAGGTTCATTTCAGAGGAGGTCCAAACGGTCAGCACACTGGTTCCTGTTGTGACTTTAGCGCGTCCTCGCCGCGTCGCTTTGGCTCTTTAGTTTAGCGCCGTCACGCTAAAAACGTGTCACGTCTCTGGAAAGTAAACATGTAAAGTGACTGAAATCACAGAGTAATAATTACACGGGCTCCTTAATACAGAGAAGAAAAAAGAATTCTCAGTTACTAAAGACACAATCGCAAGAAAGCTTACTTTACTTTGTAATCTTAAAGAAAATAATTGCACCATCCATCCGCCGCCTCGCGCCGATGTTTGTGTTCGTCTGGTGAAGCAATGAGACTTTGCGAACCCGACCGCCCCACTTGTGGATGTGGAAGGGCGAGCGTGCCAAGCTGGTGGTGGGACGGGCCCCTCCGTGCGCTTCATGCTCTCTTTCAGGATTGTAGATCTGGAAAGCCTCCAGAGCTCCTGCCAGAATACAAAAACGCCAGAACGCCGCAGAGTGAAAAGAGCTCCGAGCGGAGGGACGAGCCGCCGTCCGAGAAAGGAGAAACATCTTGTGCCGGCTCCAAGATTACATGGTGTTGACCTTTCTCAGGCTTGCAGTGCACAGCCTGATTGCAAATTAAGCCTCGATGTTCACGGCGCTGTTAGTTATATTCAGGGCAGAGCACAGAACCGTAGCTTCTGCACTACCCACTAACTGTGTTCATACATTCCACTGATTGAACTGCACTGTTGTTATAATTATCTCATCATATCGACCTCAAACTAAGTTAATTGGATGTAATTCAATTAAAAAGTCCCTAAAAAATGAATTATATTTAAAAGCAATGATATTAAGCTTTGTAATTATGCCGAGTTGCCATTTTGATGCACTCGTGCCGATTAATGTTTGCAGCCTGACCCGATTCAGACTTTATTGATTATGTAATTAGTTTAGATGCACGTTTCAGAATTGCTAAACAAATAGATATTACACGTGTAGAGCTGCTTTCCTTCATCCACGCTTCACATCGCTAGTTTTCTCTGGCTCGCAAAGAAAGACGAGGTCGTAATTCTTCATCCAGAAAAGAATAATAAATAAAAGAATTGGCTTTGTTGTTTTTCCGACGGCTGTCGGACCTCACAATCTTTTCCCCATTCGCGGTGTTGTTCCAAAACAGCGACAACAGCTGCATCAACTCTATCATCAGATTGAGTTTAGGATTCGGCTGCAGTCGCCACGCAAACCTGCTATCGGATTCAGAGCGGCGCGAGCAAATTGAGCTCGCCGGTGTCAAATATAGACTTTCGGGAGGGTGTGAGAGGTGAGTGTAATGAATAGCCAATTTCATTGATACAGTCTCTGCAGCAGGGGAGCAGTAAAGTATCCCTCACAGCCACAGCGGCTGTGGCATTTTAGAAATGCGTGGAATGCATAGCATTAAAGTCAATGTTATGAATCATCCGAACTCTGGAATTGAAGCAGAGATTATGTCAGTGCGACATGTGGTGCGAAGATGATCCCTTCAGAGTGTTAACGATCAACACATCGGCCCGTTTCTTATCACACGGTTCACCTCGCTGTCCGCCGGGAAGATCGAAAGGCAAATGGTTTTGTTTTTTCAAACGTTACATCGAGCAGATCTCAATATCTACGCTGGGAACAGCGGACTCGGGGAACGAGAGGGACATGAAATGAGACTGGAACGTGCCGCTTTGCATATTGGAGCAAAGGGGGAACGGGATTAGCCGCTTTCGTTTCACAGTTATTGGATTTGGGCTCTGCGGGAATGGAATTATCCAAACACGGAGAGGCGAGCAAACACTGCTCCTGTTAACGTGGAAAATATGACTCAGTGTCAACACGTATGACACGTTAACGTACGCTGCTAAAGATTGTGTTGATCTAAACTTCATAGGATCAGTTTTTCGCTTCTTTACATCCGACTTGCACGTACCGAATCTAAAAACACCTCCAACAACGTGACGCTCTACTACCATCGAGTGCAGAGCAGCCGTATGTTCAGTGGTGCATTTGTGGTTGTACATTGTCAAATCTTTTAAAAATGTAAACGATGAACAATCATGGCAGGTTTTAAATCGATTCACTAGGTCTTTCAGAGAGGGATTGATGAGTGCGACTGCCTGAATGTGGCGCTGATCACGTCAGCCTCACCCTCGCTAACGAGCCGCGAGCGCCTGTCACTAACCTGTATCTCCTCGTACGCCTCGTCGATCGTCGTCACCTGGTGCTGCTCGTGTAGCGCCGGCTCGTCGCAGAAGAAGCACACCAGACTTTTGTCGGTGAGGCAGAAGAGCTTGACCTTCTCGTGGTCCTTGCAGGGGTAGGAGCTCCGCTGGGCGTTGAGGATGGCGTCCAGCGGGAAGGCCGAGTAGCGCTCCACGATGTTGGACAGCTTGAGACTGGGCGAGAGGAGGGGGTCCGTGAAGGTCCTGCGGCACTCGGGACAGTCGCGCACCCCGTGGAGCTCCTGCCTGCTCCAGTGCTCGGTGATGCACTTCCTGCAGAAGTAGTGCTCGCAGCCGAAGCTGACGGGGTCCTGGTAGATGCTGAGGCAGATGGAACAGAGGAGCTCGTCCTTCAAGCAGCAAGCCATTTGCAACGACGGGGGCCGAGCGGCATCGACGAGGGCAACGCTCTGGGGGCCGAGGGCGCTTGGTTTAATCTTCCGGCGAGTGGTTTACTGCCATGCGCTCGTCGATAGGACGAGTTGGACAGATCTCTGGGAATCTTCTCCTCTGTTTTCTCTGTTGAAATCAACAACAGATGATGTGCTAATTATTCTTAAAATTACACAGCGCAGGGCTGAAAACATTTACAACAAACAAATGATTGAGAGCAGCAGGTTCTCTTGGTAACGCATAAACAAAATACACTTCAATGAGAGCCGGTTAGACTTTTTATCTTCGGGAATCATTTCTAGCTTCGGAAATCTTTGGACTGTTGGAAGAACAAAACCAAAACAACAAGGTTTCACTTCAGTAAAATTAGATTTTCCAACTTTGCCACCAAAAGATTCACGGATGTTGATGATTCATGAATTTTTATCCAATTACTGGATAATCGAAACGGTTTAGAAGCACAGATACAGATAAGTATCTAATATCAGAAGTACCTGCTCACTGTTCTAACCTCTTACTGTCCCAACGAAAACTATGAACTACACATGAATGCAATTCTATTTAGCTTTCTTAAGAGAGCAAATGCAATCTAGCTTACCTGAGGAAACACCTGAATATGTTAATGCTGTAATCGAAACCGTTGATGAGAAGCTTCCCTTTAAATGTGCATTATTAAAAGACATTCAATTTTTCTTCACTTTTTAACATCCTCAACAAACTGTCGAGCTAACCGGTGAGTTGTAACTTGGCACAACAGCTATTTTAATTGGCTTTCTGTACGTGGCTTTGCAGGCAGGATTCGTAAACACAACCGACCAGGACGGCGACACTCCAGCGGGAGGATGAGAGGGGGACACTAAACGGGGCGAAACTAATTTAATAAGCTACATATTAAGAAGGGGGGTAGACGTGTGAGGGGGTGGAGGTATCCGCATTTGTGCAAAAGTGAAGAAATCTATATGAACGGAGAAGGGGGGGGAGGGAAGCCTCAACTCACCGACCTCCTCCCGGTGACATCTGCGGCTCCGATGCGAGTGTCTTCCAGGAAGAAGAGCAGCACTCAGCGGCAACAGACGCAACCAACTGCATCGATCGGCGGGGGGGTTCATTAAATATACTATTTACAAGATGACAGCTGTTTGACGATGAATACGACACAAAAGGGTTGAGTAATAGATTTGTATTGAGTCTAAAACAAAACGGGGGATTTGATTAGTGAATACAAGGGTTAAAAAAATGATGATGTAAAGGTGAACCTCCTGTAGTAATGGAGTGGCTCAGACTCACCTCCCTCTTAGCATAGCTGCTTAGCTCCCTTGATTTTAACAGATGAACATGCCGAATTACACGAAAACTGTACCTGGATTTGTACAACTAACTGTTTCATTTTCACTGAACTGATTAAATAAATGTGGAGGTTGCTTTAAAAATAGATCACTGTTTACAGAAACGCGTTAATGAGCCGGCTTTCACTGGATGCAGTATCAACCTCCAACCAGCAGGTGTCAGAAGAAAACACCTTACTTCAGAGAGTACTTCATGACATTTATAAAATATCTAGTTTAGTGTTGTAAAATCTTTAATCTCTGCAGAGCTCTTTTGTTTAATCTGCCGATTATGTGTGCCAAAGATTTTATTGAATATCACTGACAATAATAAAATACCACTAGTGTTGAAATGTGTACACATTTGTATATTACTCGAGTATTTTAATATGCTACTTTTTACAAAGACGCCATAACATCTCAAAATCACAATATTGTACATCGTCATCAACTCTACGACAGCTTTGTAAAGATATAGTTATTTTGCTTAATACTATATTTGGTTCACAAGTATACCTGAGGCAATATTGCTTACAGTGATGCATCAGTATAGCATTCTCATACAATTATAATGTAAAATAGACGGCCTTTTCTTTTATGACTGCAGGACCTGTTATTACATATATATACACGTATGTATATATATATACATGTATGTATATATACATACATATATACATATGTGTATATATACATACATATATTTAAAATGACTACAACTTCTATTTCCACAACATCACAAAAATGTACATCTTCATTTACTTTATATACACATATAAACACAGAATGATGGTTGATGGATTTGATATGGAAACAGAATTATGGTTTAAGCTGGTCAAGTTAGCTTATTTTGTTCTTTCATGACAAAAAGAAATAAACAGATGGATGTATCAGTCTTTCATGCATGTGACTCTTCATGCTCTGTAACTGTCACTCTCCTGCACTGACATCAGTGATTGTTTGCCGGCTTCTTGATGTGGGATGCTAAATGACTCCTCCTCCTCTCCAAAGGGGAGTTTGGGGTCAACTTGCATCAAGTCCGTGGGCGTGACAGACGGTGTCCCACAGGACCTATTTTCAATGTGGAAAGTGATGTTGACGTTGACGTGGGGGCTGGTGGTCACAGGGCTGATGACCTGGGGGCTGGTGGGCTGGGAGGTGGACTGCGTGGGGACGTTTGGCTGCGGAGTGGCAGCTTCCGTATGGGAAAGTAACGTCATGGGATCCGACGGGACGGAGAGTGGACTGTGGAGAGCTAGTGTGGATTGCAAAGGCCCGACGGACTCCTGGCTGCTGGAGCCGTCTGTTTGCGTCAAAGTGTCAGTGTTGTTACTGCACTGACTGTGGTCACTGCAGGTTTCCCCTCTCTGCAGCAGACACTGATGTTCTGGTGTGGGTACTTTGATATAATTCAGATAGGTTTCCCCCAAATAGTCCTGATCGAGCTACAGTAGAAAGACACAAGAACATTGATTCTCAGTATTTTGTCAAAAAAATGTTTAAAGGTTATTGAGAAAAAAAGTAAAATGCAGAAGACTCACATTATCAACTCTGTGACAATTTCCATTTCCATCTACCTTAGGATGAAATCTTGCTGCGTCGTCTGCAAAAAAAGCAATGTGAACTTGAGCAAGATACTAAAAATGAAAAGAAAAAGTCCCTGATGAAGATCTTGATTAGTCATCATCATTCTATATATACTAATTTGAAGATAAATAATAATATAGATACGGTCATAGTTTTTCCACAAAACAAGAACACAATTACTATTTATTTTTCTTCTCTTTTTGCGGGATGCAAGTACCTTTCTTCCGGACTGGTTTACAAAAGAACACCAGGACGATAGAGATGCAGAACAGTAATAACCCAATCACACCGGCAATGACTGCAGCTAAGAATGAAGTAAACAAGAGACACGACAGGGAGGCGGAAAGAGAGATGACACATTGATTAGACCGGGCAATTATATCACCACGACTTGCTTGGAAACACGGAATCAGTCACCTTACCCAGTATTTTGCCGGTGGCGGTATTTTGGTCTGGTGGCGGGTCTGGTGGCCGAGGGCTTATTTCTGGCCTTGAATACGATGTGCTAATAGACAGTGAGGCCTCTGTCTGTCCACGTGCAGCCTCGGAGTCTGAGGTTGCTGAGACGGTTCTCGTGGCAACGAACCCAAGCGCATCCATAGGCCTTCGCGTTAACGTCGGAGGCCGCGCGGTGTGTGCAAAAGCCCGCGGTTCACACACGTTGTCCGAGGTGGCGTTGCCTTTCTTGGCGACAACCCGTCCGTTACAGCTGTGGGGTAAACAGAGCGAGAGGTCTAAGCTGCGAGCTTCAAACAGCCGCGGGCGGACGTGACTCTCGGGCTTCACTCACTCGGCGTGTGACAGACAGGGCGTCGTGGAGGAGAGTGTGTCAGAGAACGTCCCGCTGGGGCACCGTGTGCACCTCACATCTCTGTCGGCTGTCCCTGAGAATAACACCAAAACATGTGGCCATTTAATGGCATTTCACTATCAAAACACTAAAACATTAACCATGCATACTGCATGTGACAGGTTTGAGAGTGTATTTGGTTGGCTTAGACCTTTGAGGCAGATGTAAGCGATCAATATCAGTATGGGTGCTAGTTATTATGAGGAAAGTGTATTTATGATAAACACAGTGAAAATATCAGTTTCTGTACCTTGCATGGACACTCCAAAACCGGGCCTGCACGACCTGTACTTGCTACATGCTGTGCAGAACGGGTCATCAAATCCCATGCTGCAAAACATGCCAGGTTGGCACACACACCTTGAATTTTCAGTAGGGGAGCAGACCTGGGCTTCCTTCAGCCCTTTCTCTGGTTGTATGTAGAGAACAATGTTTTGCTTAATTATGGGTCGAAAAAATAAAGCAATAAAATACATATATATTTTAGACAGTGCAGATACTGACTCTCTTTGCATTGGGTACAGGAGAAGCAGTTCGGAGAGTAGTTCCAGCTCTCTATGAACAGGCGTGGTTGGCATCGTTCACACACAGTCTCAGTAGTTTCGGAGCATTTTTCACTCTGCCGGTGTCCTGTTACGACATATAACGTATTTTGGTTTGATCAAAATAAATCATCATATATTCACACATTCTCATATTTTATCATGTGGGAGGTAAGTGATTACGTACATTACTGATAATGCAATCAGTAGTGTTCATTTAGAAAGGGATTCTTTTTGCCTAGTAGTTAGTTGAGCACACATTTTTCAGCTGAAAGGCGTTCGAAATAAACACATGATGCTGAACTCACTGCGAGGTAGGATGCAAAAAGATTAACCGAGGTCAACATCTCAGGGAACATGTCTAACATGGATACGCTGGACAACATAAGGATTCCTGCTTAGATATTAGAGGCTTTTAGACTAATGTTAGCAGCTTTTTCCGGCTCTGTTGCGTTTGAAGTTTACTCTCCAGCAATCACAGTTTTCAGTTGACTTTGTTGGACAAAGTATGTTTGAGCAACACTATACTCATTGGTATATTTTACACAAACGATCTCTTCATGCTGTCTCTCAGGATGAAACCATGAATGTGATGAAAGCTGCTTTAGGTGTTAACTTTTAAACAAACACGCCCAAACTTTTATCAACATGTTTCACGCCGACAATGCCTTTTACGGCCTTGGCACGAGTCCAGTATTAGTAATTCTAGAAACCTTTATAAATTGCAGTCATTTACCAGGGGGGCATTTCTTGCAGCACAGGTTTGTATCGTCCAACAGGTACTCTGTCGTTGAGTTGAGACAGTTTCCATCTGAGTCCGCCTGGTAAGGCTGAGAGCAGACCTATGGAAAAAGAGACAATACATGACAGCAACTCATCCGGTGCTTTTCAGATGAACAGAGCGAAGAACATTTACATCTTTTCTTGCAATGCTCTGATACAACACTACAATAAGTCTGCTTGGGGGGGGGGGGGGGTTTCAACTAACAAGTAATTTTGAAAAGACCCATGAGTCCCTACTTCCTTATCGGACTGACATTTCTACAGGTGGAAATTTAGACAAATCTACAATTAAGTCATTGCGTGACAACAGTTAAACAGAAGCAGTGAAAAGAAGGGAGCTTAAAATAGTCCCCGACTCTCCACAGGAGAGGCCACAATTTCCCCCTCGGGTAATGCTGTCGGCCCGAGCCGCAGGCCGGGTCAGACAAGCCCTCATTGTTCAGACATCGTAGGAGGTGCATTTCACCTCAGCAGTATCTCTTCCTGTCTGTGGGGGGACTCTGAAATGTTCGAGCTGAGGGCTCTGCACAAATCGTCCACGCAGCTGTGTGTCCAATGAAGAAGCTAGAACATGCTGACAGAAAGATTGTATTTCTCGTATAACAGGAAACAGAGGCGGCAAGCTCGCAGCGCTCGGCACAGCGGTGACTCCGGCTGTGGTGTGACCACCGGTGGCACGGGATGTGATGACAAGGACACGCTTCTGTGAAGCTACAGGTGAATAATTACTGTCAGCTCATCGAAGACAACACTCGGGTTGTCCTGCCCTTCCGGCCGGCTGCAGGCCTAAACCAACCTCTTCATTGAAACACACAAGGAAGCCGGACAGCAAAAGTTCTAAGTGTGACGACCGAATCAGGATGTTGAGTAATTGAAACTGAATATTCAAAATCTCACCACAGTGAAGGTTTCTACTGTAACCGTGTCACACACACACATGAAAAACTGGCATCAATAGAGAAACAATGGGTTTTTAATTTAGCTTTATAGCACAAACTTTGATTATTTATTTATTTTTTAAACCTATTTAACATTACCCGTCTATGAATGAATCCAAGAACATCAAACAATTGACTTAGTCACTGTGTAGTGAGCTGGGAAGCAGAATAATGCGGATGCTGGCTGGAAGCCAGCCTGATCAGAGTTCCTAAACACGGCTCACACGCATGACAGACTTACACGGACAGACGGACACGAAACCTACCTTAAGAGTCTGAACATGCAGCAGAAGCAGCACTACAAGAATCTCCTTCATCGCCTCTTTATAGCAAACCGTAGACTGTGGAGGATAAAGGTAACAGCGGGTGCGCTGATCATTTTAGAAAGCCGCCGACTGTGTGAACAGAAAGGAATTTCCTTGAAGTGAGCCGAGAGAGTTCGGAGGAAGGAAATGAGGTGGCAGGCTCTAGCCTACATTCACCAATGAGTGAATAAGCATAATGAGGTTTGAGAGTTTGAATGAGGTTGAACACTCATACTGGACTTCCACATGACAGACAGTAGATATTTACAGAATTAACTAAATCAATTATTTTTAAGTTTTATTTGCAGCTTATTAAGAGGAAAAACAAAATACCTGTAAAAAGTTTCCACAGCCCATTCGAAGTTTCGAAGTCTTTACCAGGGGATTTGAATGAATTACCTGGTTGCATTAATAACCCCTTTTAACAGGAAACTCGCAGCCAGTTGGTGTGAGTAATCATGCAGACTTTCCCTCAAGCATTTCTTTATAACAGCCAACGTTTGGTGATCTGATTCACTGTAAAACATTGCACAATATTGTAAACCTTTTATTCAAATGACCTGGTCCCACTAGTGGAATCTAATTAGACAAAGCCCCTACATGGCTAATTCAACATCTCATTTCATCATTGATAAATTACTTTGAACGGCACAAAGGCTGCAGAAAAAGGACTCCAAAGGCCCCAGGTTAAGTTCGGTCACCTTACTGCTCGCATTGAAGCCAACATCACCTCCACTTTACTCTTTGATCTCCCCGTGGGAATGAAGTCAAACAAGGGCACAAAGCTTAATGCTTAATGCATTCAACTTATATTGTACTCTGACAATTGCCTGACTAGTGTGATCCTGTGTGACACGTTGACATTTCACAATAAAGTTCCCCCTCCCACATTCGACATTTTGCTGCTACTCAAGTGCAACAGTAAGAAGCTCGGTTATCAACTGTTATGCTTTGTTTGTTATAGTACAATGCTTTCATCGTGCAACTCTGAGGGAATTTGGTGTCATACCGGGTTGGTTGCTACAGTATAAAAACGTGACCAGCGGAAGCAGAACCTTTTTTTGTTATTGTTTTTTTGTGTTCTCTATTTGGCCTACTTTCAGGTTTACTCATCTTGTATACTGTACGCTGCTGCAGAGTAATTGCAAATTGCCGTGCAAGAAGCACAATGGTTAGGGTTTGGATATGATAAGACTTTAAACTTGTTTCAAGTAGATATGAACATTCTTTCCTTGCTGAAGCCACATACTTGTATTGGTATTGCATGGTACAGATTTTTCCCATCAGTCTGATATGCTGAACTGAAAACAGTACACGCAGAAAGTTTCACAGTGAGAGACGTATTTGCTGTTAAGTAAGGACGTTTCAAATCCTGTTAGCTATACTGTGTGAAATGGAAACAGATGGAACAGTTGTCTGAAAGTAGAAAATGCTATTCGCTTTAGCAAGACAGTCCTTTGAAAGATGACTGGTATTGTTTATGATTTGAAGGAGGTAAAAATAAGAAGGTGATAAAGACACTGCTACGGTCAGCATCTGCAGTTGTTCTTACGGGTAAAGTAAGTCACCCATTTTATCATCTGATCACTACCCAGTGATACCAGAGCACAAAAATATGCATGACACATAATTATTTTAAAATAATAATGATGACATAATGACGCCACAAGCCACATTTTCCTCAAAACCATTTGCGGTAACAAAAGAAAATCACATTTCACATCTCCCACAAAGCGTTGCTCTTGTATCATCCCGCCCTCTCTGTTCTAAGATGACGATCGGCCAGCTAGAACCAAGCTCACGGCCTCGGAGAAAGGCCTTTGTGCTACAACCCTCAAGAGCAACTGAAAAAACACATTCTATATCTATTTATATATATATATTCCTGTCAACTTATCAACAACAAATAACACTACAAATATTTCCTTCACTTAAGAGTTAATTCTATTGGTCATCTTTGTGACATTTTATTGATACGATCTGACTTTTCGAATACGTACCTGCAAGACACGAACCGGAAAACTGGATAGAACAATTCGTACATTAGTCAGTGTTTCTTGTCTTGGCCAGGATGAGTCAGAGGAAGTTAAAAACAGAAGTATGCATACACCTCGCAGCCCGAACAAACTGTTAGCAACTAAAGGAAGGATTAAAAATCACTTCCTCAATGTTGAGAAATTTTGCAGTGCTAACTTGATTCTATAACCGTCTCTGCGTTTTTCAGTTTGAGTTACTTTTGCTTTACTTTGAGACGGCGGACAGTTTCATTATGGAGTCTAAATGTGTCCCCACTGTTTGTTATCAGTTCAGATCAGGACAAATAAAACTCCTCATGAATGAAATATACTTGTCTGTTGTGTCCTCAATTTGTATTATTATTATTATAAGCATGTAATGAAGCGGCTATATAATTAATCGCATAATGTATATGTAAATAGACAGAAAACAACATAACAATACATTTCATACCATGAAAGCTCATGTTTGAAAGGAATATATTTATGATTAGGCACAAATGGCAGTGGGTTCTCCTTCGGGATCACTGTTTAATTGTTTTATGTAGGAAATCTAATTGTAACATAGTAATTTAACAGATATTACAGAAAATATTCTGATAAAAAAACAGCACATTACACGGACTAAAACATGAGCACAAAAAAATGTCTCAGGAGCCACTATCATCACTTTTCTTGTCAGTGCAAAGGGTAAAACATGGTTCCTCGTTTTCTTTTGGAAGAAAAGTGTTGGAAGTTGTGACGAGCCAAACGGGACACCTCAGGGATCTGGTCGGCGATTTTACCAGACACTTTGGGTGCATTGAGTTCCTGAAAAATATTATTATTTAATTATTAAAAGATTCAACATGAATACTTTTCTTTTACGTTGTTTTATAACAATAATAAAAACGTCATTACATTTTCCTGGTACACAATATTGTGCATGCTTGTTCACTGTTATTGCTTACTGGGACACTTGTTTTAGCTGCACAATTCCTTTTCCCTCTACGACATGTGTGAAAAAGAAGAACAAGCTTTATTACCTCCAGTTCCTTGTCTTGCGACTCTGTGGAGCTCTTTGTATGCAGACTGCTGCGCAAATCGAGGCTGCTGGGCGGCGGCAGGGTGCTCTGACCTGTGTTGGACCAGCCTGAGAGACAGTGCTGGAGAGGAACAGGGATGCACCGAGGTCAAGGGTGACTCCAGTCAGTGTTCCCACAGACTAATTTGTGTGTTTGTGATTCAACACCCACACCCACACCCACACACACACCCCCACACGTCTTTTTTTTAGCAAGCCTCGCAAAATCTGTTGCTCCGGCAGAAGTTGCAGACTTTGCGCCTGTAGGCTGTAACAACAAGTAGTATAGGGTGTAAAATAGGGTGTAAAAACTACAGCTATGGGAGTTGTATATACTGTGAAATGTGTATAGTTCTATCTAGCGATGTGCGTGGGAAACACTGCCAGTGCACTTAAAAGTAAGCCGTTTTTTTTTTTTACGTGAAGATCTCAGAAGGTAAATCGCACAGATATGAAGTCATAAATTGTCACGCAGTGGGGTCCCTTACTCACCGATGGTAACCCCAAACTATCAGAGGGGTCAAAACTGCATCGTCGATGGGCTTTGTACTTGTATGGTGGCAAGAGGGTCGAGCGAGGGATGCTGACCCTTTCAACAAAATACACAAAAAAAAAAAAAACCTCATGAGGAAACGACACGCTGCTACGGTCTTAAAATGTGGTGATTTTTATATGATACATGAACATAAGAAATGTGGACGGCATTGCATCGGTTTTGCCTCACTCAGCACTGAGATTATATTCTTAAATTGTTACGTAATAGCTGATATATTAGTCATCCTCAAAAAGGGAAATGGCGACTACGGAGGATCCTGACCCAGACTAAATAAAAAGGAATAATAACCCAGTATAAAATGAGTCAGCATCACTCACATGTTGAGTGCTCTTCTGTTCCAAAGGGGTCAAAATTCAGTTTGGGGCACATGATCGTTACCTGATGAGAGCCGGCTCAGCGCTCGTGTGAGGATGGGATGATTTGTGCTCTTTGCACACCGGGCAGCACTCCTTAGCGTGAAGTGGGACAGGAAACAGTCTGCTGTTAATCCTGTAAGAAAACGTACCTGAAGAACAAGATGAGAATAGCTTCGACCATCAGAAAAAGAATAAATGAGAAAAGATATTGAAATAAATTACCCCACTTACATTGGTGAGTATGCTTGTTAGCCTCTGGATGGTTCTTGTCTGAGAGCAGCGGCAGGAGTGAATGGTTCTCTTCAGGAAATCTATAAGGAAAGAACACGAACGGTCATTTAATGAAGCCATCCTCAATCAAGGCAAATCAGGCAATCAAAGGGGAAGCGCTCACTCCGCTTGTTTGCTGTGGACACACTTGTCTTTATTGAGCGATCGAAACGTGTGCAGGTCATTGAAGAACTCATCAGAGCGCTCTATCAAGGAGTCCTCAGCATCCAGGACTCCTAGGAGGGGACAAGCATCACCGGTCAGGGCTTTATGAGAGGATTGGTTCTAGAAGATCGAACCCAGACCCGTAAGGCGTACCTGCTATCCAGTCGTATCCGAGTAATGGCTGCAAGCGATGCCGGTCTGAGGCGGATGTCCCTTCACATTCATCAGGCAGAAATATGACTCGACTGCAAACCTCGCTCTACAAAATCAAACAAGCGGAGCAGATTATTATGGTTACATACTCTTCTGAAGTCAAAAATCCAACTTCATACAAAATCGACACGCATCAACATGCAGAGCCTTGTTGCTTCACCTGCTTTTCCTCCTAAACAGCTAAAAGACTTACAAGTATTAACTAACCGGGCTGACAAAAGACTACTGTAGAGTAGTTAGTGAACAGAGCAGGGCATTCTTATTTCCGCGTGTAAAACAAGACAGAGATTTAGCTAGGAACCCTCCCAGAGACAGGTGCAGTGAGTTGAGTGAGCGCACATGAGTTACTTAGTTTTGACAATGCATCCTACCATAAGATATAACTGAGATTTGAGGGGAAAGGTGAGGGTTGCGCTGACGATAATCAGGAAACATTTATTGCCATAATATGTCAGACATACAAGGAATTTAAGAGCAGACAGTACGACAATGGACGACAAGACAACAGTGCACAAGGAATAAAATAAAATATAATGCTTAGTTTAGTTAAAAATATAAAAAAATTAAAAATAAAGTGCACCAGCGAACAGAAAGTGACAAGTGAAAGTGACCAGTGGAATGACAGAGTCAGACAGCGGGGGACCAACTGCCGACGGGGAGAAACTATTTGTGTGGCGGGAGGTCTTGGTCCTGATGTACCTCAGCCTTAGACCCTAAATTATATCGCTTATAACAAAAAACAAACACAAACGAACCTGAGCAGAGTGTCCTGGCTCCTTCAGTCCCATCTGTTCTTTGCTGTGATTTACTAGACAGGACTTTGTGGCTGATGGATCCACTCGCTGCAGCCTGCTGTGTGTGAAGGGATGTCTGTCGCGGTCTCTGGAAAGGCCGGATGGGGCTGCATGGTCAGCAGTGCCTCTTCTGCATGTGGAGCTCAAAGCAGGTGTTGAATCATGGCTGGCTCCTGTTTGTCTCGCACATGTATCTGATGGAAACAGATTTCCAAATAAAGCAACGACAACTTAATGTCCAACATAAATTGTAAGAGAGATCGTAAAGTCCAGCGTCCGTAGATATCAGATGAAAAAAAATCTGTAATTTCACCGAGGCGTTAGATTTTCTTTAAGCATATTTCAGCATTCAACAGCTATGAATGCATCATCCAGGTTTACATTTTCAGGGGTGTATGGTCACACGCACATATTTGCGACATATTCATGTCAGTGTGGAACTGCCGTGCGTGGAAGAACATTTTAAAAATATATGTTTTAATTATAAATCTTTTTTTATATTCTAAAAATATTCTTTTGTGTGTATGTTTATTTTTTTTAATTTTATTTAATTGCACACTATTTATTCAGCCAGGAAGTAATTCCACGGGGGAGGGCGCCCCCAGGTTATGGTTGGGGAAACACTTTGGTTTGGTCATCTGACGAAACGTTGTCTCCATGACAACTAACGTAAAACATTCCTCTACCCGCTGAAATGACGTTAATGGGTCCGGGGGAAAGCGCATGGGTCGACAGCTAAGTTAACGTTTCTTTACTAACGTCAAGCCAACTAGAATAATACAAATACGGTAATTTAACGCCTGGCATGCCCCCCTAAACCCCTTTTATTCCCCCCGTGAATTCGCTTCATTCATCCTGGTCGGTGTTTACATGCCGCCGGCGGGCAAAGTGCACGAGGCACAGCGGACACTCGCCGACCAGATACGGCGTGTGGAGCGGACCAACCCGGACTCTTTAGTTATTGTCCTCGGGGACTTTAACAAAGGAAATCTCACCAATGAACTCCCTAAATACAGACAGTTTATTAAATGCCCCACCAGAGAGGAGAACACGCTAGATCACTGTTACACCACAGTAAGCAGGGCTTATCACGCCGTCCCTCGTGCTGCACTGGGACACTCTGACCACGTCATGGTCCATCTGATTCCTGCATACAGGCAGAAACTAAAGCTCTGCAAACCTGTGGTGAGGGAATTCAAGAAGTGGACCAGTGAGGCGCTGGAGGATCTTCGGGCGTGCTTTGACTGCACAGACTGGGATGGTTTCAGGACTGCTACTGACAGTCTGGATGAGTTCACAGAGGCTGTAACTTCCTACATCGGCTTCTGTGAGGACAGCTGTGTACCATCATGCACCAGGGTGAGTTACAACAACGACAAACCCTGGTTCACAGCGGAACTCAGAACACTACGCCTGCAGAAGGATCAGGCATTTAGGAGCGGGGACAAAGACTTGTACACAGAGGCAAAATACAAGTTTAGCAAGGCGGTGAGAGACGCTAAACGACTGTACTCTGAGAAACTCCAACAACAGTTCTCAGCAAGTGACTCTGCTTCGGTTTGGAGAGGCCTCAAACACCTCACCAACTACAAGCCAAAAATTCCCCACTCCATGAATGACCTCCGCCTGGCAGACGAGCTCAATGAGTTCTACTGCAGATTTGAAAGACAATGTCCTGATCCCATCCCCCACAGCTCCACCAACCTGCTGCAGTCACCCTCCCCTCCCTCCCCCAGCCCATCAGGTGCTCACGCCTCTTCATCATTATCACCTTCCCCTCCCCCACCAGCAACGACCCTCTCTATTCTGGAGAGAGACATTAACCGGCTCTTTAGAAGACTAAATCCCCGTAAGGCAGCCGGTCCGGACTCCGTTTCCCCTCACTCCCTGAAGCATTGTGCTGACCAGCTGTCTCCGGTGTTCACTGACATCTTCAACACCTCCCTGGAGACATGCCACGTACCAGCCTGCTTCAAGGCCTCCACCATCATCCCTGTCCCCAAGAAGCCCAGGATCACAGGACTCAATGACTACAGGCCCGTCGCCCTGACCTCTGTAGTCATGAAGTCTTTTGAACGGCTAGTCCTGACCCACCTGAAGTCCCTCACCGACCCCCTCCTGGACCCCCTGCAGTTCGCCTACAGAGCCAACAGGTCTGTTGACGATGCTGTCAACGTGGCCCTCCACTACATCCTCCAGCATCTGGACTCCCCAGGAACCTACGCCAGGATCCTGTTTGTGGACTTCAGCTCTGCTTTTAACACTATCATCCCGTCTCTGCTGCAGGACAAACTCTCCCAGCTGCACGTGCCCGACTCCACCTGCAAGTGGATCACTGACTTCCTGTCTGACAGGAAGCAGCACGTGAAGCTGGAGAAACATGTCTCAGCCTCTCGGACCATCAGCACCGGTTCCCCCCAAGCCTGCGTTCTTTCCCCTTTGCTCTTCTCCCTGTACACCAACAGCTGCACCTCCAGCCACCAGTCCGTCAAGCTCCTGAAGTTTGCGGATGACACCACCCTCATTGGACTAATCTCTGGTGGGGACGAGTCCGCCTACAGGTGGGAGTCTGACCATCTGGTGTCGTGGTGCAGCCAGAACAACCTGGAGCTCAACGCTCTAAAGACAGTGGAGATGGTTGTGGATTTCCGGCGGAACAGAGCCCCAACCTCCCCCATCACCCTGTGTGACTCCCCCGTCACTATTGTGGATTCCTTCCGTTTCCTGGGCTCCATCATCACCCAGGACCTCAAGTGGGAGCTGAACATCAGCTCCATCACCAAGAAGGCTCAGCAGAGGTTGTTCTTCCTGAGGCAGCTGAAGAAACTCAACCTGCCAAAGACGATGATGGTCCACTTCTACACGGCCATCATCGAGTCCATCCTCTGCTCCTCCATCACCGTCTGGTACGCTGCAGCCACAGCCAAGGACAAGGGCAGGCTTCAGCGTGTCATCCGCTCTGCAGAGAGGGTGATCGGCTGCAATCTGCCGTCCCTGCAGGACTTGTTCGCTTCCAGGTCTCTGAAGCGAGCTAAAAAGATCGCGGCCGACCCCTCCCACCCCGGACATAAACTGTTTGTGCCCCTTCCATCTGGCAGGAGGCTGAGGTCCATCAGGACTACGACCTCCCGCCACACGTACAGTTTCTTCCCGTCGGCAGTCGGGCTCATCAACAGAGCCCGGCCCCCCACTGACTGACTATAACACTCCACCGGTCACTCTCCTTCACACTGCACATGCCACTTTAACTGCAATTCATCACTTTGTCACTTGTCACTTTGTCTCTTGTCTGTTACTTGTTTGTTAGTGCACTTTATGCTTAATACTTTTCAACTTTTTAATATTTAAAATTTGTTTAACTTTATTCCCTTGTTTTTTTACTAACCCATATCCTTAGCCTTATTCTTACTAACCCATTGCATTAGCATTTCATTCCACTTTATTTTATTACCTGTGCACTGTTGTCTTGTCTGTCTACTGTCGCGCACTAACCGCCAAGACAAATTCCTTGTATGTTTGACATATTTTGGCCAATAAATGTTTCCTGATTCCTGATCCTGATTCCTGATTCCTAAACACCGGTTTTATATGACAACATTGATAGCTAGTAAGGTTAGCTAACTCAGCTCATACCTTTGTCTTCTCTACGGTTTTATTTACCTGCAAATCTTACAGTAGGTCTGGCGAGGGCGGCACCTCGGTGTCCACCGGTGAGGACGCCTGCTGGCTCCCGCCTGTCCTCCGCCTCGTCTTCTCTCCCTCTCTTGCGGCTCCGACTGCAGCCGCCGAGCCGCTCGAGCTCCTCTCGCTGCTGCTTCAATCGGTTCAATAAATCTTTGTTACGGTGCCGCAAAACGTCCAGTCGGTCTACGGAGGACATTTTTTTCTTCTTCTAAATAACGCGTTTAAATCACATTTATCCAGATGAGAAGGGAACAACAAGCAAATGTTCCATCCACTTGTTTTTTTAAACCAGACTCCACCAGCGGCCTCCTAACAACGTGTTGACAACACTGATGTGATTGGCTGTTAGCGGTCTACCCGTCATGCATTGCAGCCATCCGCGGTTCTATGTTAAAGGGACAGACACATATTTTATTTGAGTTACATGGCAAGATTTTGAACAGGAGAGGGCGCTGTTTATTGAACTAGTGATAATATTATACACCCGTTTATTATGTTCTATTCAAACAGTCGTCCGGTGATGTTCTATATTTTTGTCTTCAAATTACATGTTACATGTTATGTAATTCTGACTAAAGGGAATAAAACAAAGAGTGTGTTGCAGCCCTACAAAGCTGCAACTAAGCATAAACCAAACCACGACGGACGGCGAGATAACAGGGACAAAATAGAAAACTATATTAGGTAGAGATGAAACTTCTGGGCACAAGGTTAAAAAAAGAAACTCCTACAAGCAAAAATCCAAAAGATATGCCAGAATAACATAACAAGCCCAGCAGTAAAAGTATGAGTGGATATCTGCTCGACCAGGTTTACATGAGTTACATTTTTAAAGAGAATCTCGGAAAATCAGTATTTAGTTATACCCGCTTAAAGGTGTGATCTACAGCAACATATTATCCATTTTCCTCATCATCAGAAGACAAATGCCACTATGTCTGCACATTGTCAGAAAGGTACTACAACCCTCTTAAGGGTTTGATGTCTGGGGGGAGGACAAATGTCACGCGACAGGGAACTTTTTTTCAAAATGGAGTTAACCAACCCGCTATGTGCACAAACCTGTAAATCGCGGAAAATTATAGACTGTGGCATTGAAATTACATTTGAACTTCTCTCATTTCAGCCTTTTGAATTTCACAGTCAGTGGTCTCTTTAGGATCTGCAGCTGGGAAGATCTCATGCAAAGCAATGCAGAGGCTGAGCCACCAATTCTACCGACGAAGAACGCAATGTTCACTTTTCATAGTCACTTTCAGAGGGATGTTGATTCCAGCCGTGACAGCTTTTGGCTCTGGTTTTCTCCTTGTAAATCTGTGTGTGTGTGTGTGTGTGTGTGTGTGTGTGTACGTGTGTTGTCATGGGTACATGTGTTACTGGAGGCATCCCGCAGAGACAGGTTTGAGTACTTTGCGATGTGTTTATATGTCTGTGCGCATTGCAACCTTAAAGAGCAAGCTGTGATCTAAGTGAGGGGACTGTAACTAGCGGGCTAGGAAGTAGGAAAAGGGGCCCCTGGAACAATTCCACGTCTAAAGTTTGTCTTTATTTTTACTTTGTGCTTATTGTGCAGCTTAGGTTGGTCTACATATCATTTTCCTTTTTTCCCCCACCCCATTGCAAACATAATTTTTCTCTGTCTATGTCTGACATATTATGGCAATAAATGTTTCCTGATTCCTGATTCCTCTGATTTCCTCAATACGGTGTTGGCCATAGGTTTGTTTTGGGGGGATCAACATGTTGGTTTCCTCCCCTTTGTATCGCTGAGAGGACAACCTGTGCTTCTCAGCCTCTCCTAAGTGGCTTAATGACATTAGTTTAGTTACGTTAAACCTGTCCATCCGTAGAGACGCTAATGACAGCGTTGCAGGGTCACAGCCATAATCATATCCCTGATCCCCCCGTGGAGCCAATGGTGTGCAAATGCGTGGGCAAGCTGCTGCTTGGTACTCCAGTCACGGCTCGTTTACATTGAGAGCTGTCCAAGCCAGTCCAGTATGATTAGTTGACCACAGCAGTGTGGAGTTGAACCCCATTATCATTAAACGGTGGCAGTCGTGAAGCCATACACTCCTCCCTGTCTCTCTAATTACACCCCCACTGTTGGGCTGCGCGCAATTACTGCCTGCCGCCAGAACGCTTCATCGTTCATTAGGCACAGATAACGGATACAACAACAGCAAAAACACAAGAAAAAGAGTTACTCCTAAATCTCAAAATTATTTTGAGAAAATGTAAAAAGGTGTGTTTTGGTGTCAAAAATCAAAATAAGTCAGATGGATCAATATTTTTACTTTTCTTTTTATATATTGTGTAGAGACATCATCTCATCTCTGTCATTGTCCGGTCCTTTTCAGTCTAATTATAATATCTTGTCTTGCCGTTTGTTTTACATTCATTGTACTAACTGTATATTTTAAAAAAGAGGAGCTTCTTAATAGAATGGAGCTTGGTGTAATAACAAAAGCTGACTTGTCGAATCAGTCTGACTTAACAATTTGACAAAATAAACCCAAGACTATATTTTATCACATGTTTTATTGCACATAATATTGCCTCTTAGTAACAATCAAAGTTAAAGTTTGGAGGGATAAAACATGTGTGTGTATTTTCTATTTGGAACGTATCAGTTAATCATAATAACAAGTCCAGCTTACTAAAGTATGAAAAAAATATGCTAATCCATCAAAATGAACATTTCACAGGAACCAGGTGAGGCTTTCGGGTCTCCTATATATGACCCTTTACGTTGTCGTCCTCAGTATACTGCATATCTCTGTTGTTTTCTAAATGTCTGATATTTGTGTTGTTAGTTACTAATTAACTAAGCTGTTATATGTGGGAATGATTGGGCTTGTGTGACTGTTCATTGGAACATCAATTAGCTTTGTTTACAAGTTTGCAAATTTCATTATATTTTGTAGCATGTAAATAAGAGGGCTAAATGTTTTCTTTGAAAAAAGACGATTTTCTAGTTTCCTCATAATAAAGAAGCTGACACTAAATTACACACAGAAAAACACCGCACAGAACTAGACACATAAATAGCGCAGTGAGATCAGTACAAAATTGGAAGGTTGTATCAAATCATACCTAAACCATTATTGTCAGGATTATCAGGCTTTTTATTGATAAACAAGGAAATCACCACCTTCCGATTGGAGGATGAAGACAGAATTACACCAAAAATGTATTGGTAAAATAAATTGTATTTAAGTTAAACAATTGATTTGTATTTGCCTCAAGTTAACCAACTGTTGGATATCCATCTGGTTAAATGTCGTTATATGTAAAACACTGGTTTTAATTTTACATTCTTACTTTTAAGAACAGTAAAACATCATTTCCATACCTTCCACAGCCTAACTGTTGAGAAATTGTGTTGGTATACAAACCACACTGTGGGAGGGTTTGAAAAGAAAACGTGGCATCACCACATGGTCTCTGCTTTTTATCCAATCAGAAAAGTGTCTCCTAACTCCTTTGTCCAACTGCTTCAATGTAAACTAAAGAAGGCAAAGGATAATAACCCAAAGCCAAGGTACACATTCACCCTGTTAACCATGTGTTAGGTGTCTGTGTGTGTGGGTGTGTGTGCGTGCACGTGTGTGCGCTCGTGGTTCTCACAATAAAATGGGCCATTAGTCCTTTTAAAAGCAGCTACGTCTCCCAACCAGCCGCTTATATTTTCCTGGAACCAGGCATATCCAAATAAATGCCAGTTAGGTAAGACTGTGACAAAGCACAAGAAGACAAGGTCATATCAGAGAGCAACGGAGCAGCTGAGGAGCGGGTTGGAGAGGGAGGGGGATCTGACTAACAGGATTGGTGAGCGAAGTGTTTTTTGCTGATAAAGAAAGGGAAAGGGATCGATTTTACCCGCCACTGGAGAGATAGAGGTGGATGCCATTAAGATAAGGTGGATTAGACCTGCCGCCTCGCTGTTCTCGCTGCTACAACCCGAGGAGGAGAGTAAAACATCCCATCCGGTGTGTTGTCACGTTTCGGTGAGACTGCTTCATGTGGAGTTGAGAGGATGCGGGTTGGAATGGTGTGTATTGGATTTGTCCCATGGGTGGATGAAGTATTCATCACTTTAAGTAAAGTTTCAATACCACAGTATTCAATGAAAAGTAAAAGTCCAGGAATAAATATGTCACTGAAGTCAAAGGCTGATTGCGGCTTCATGCGCTGTTCATTCGGTCTTCTTTGTGTCTCTTTGACCCGACAGATATATTCACTAATGGAGACCAGACTTCTCAACCAGCTGAATATTCCATCCTCAATGGTCTATTTATACTGTTGTTACGGCAAGTTTAACAAAGTAATACGCATCAACAAATGTCGACATAAACACGTACTGACACTAATACAAACTTAACATTTTCCATATAGCAGGCCCTGCATAAGTAGCCAAGTGCCCTTTTAAACGGCCTGTCTTTAGATGTTGTTGTTCCAAAGAATTATGCCCGGTCACGCTCAGGTTCGGCCTGTGCGAGTAGCAAGAAGAAAGGCAATGAAAATGTCCAGAGCGATCGCGCAGTTGTTGCCCGTATTTCAACACGTCACACCTGGAAGCGGTGATTTAATGTACGCTGATTGACGAGACGAGGCGGGAGACCACGAGGTCTGCTTCAGGTCCGGCTCCCCGTGAGTTAGTCAGCAGTGGGACTTCGCGTCGGGGGCGCTTTCTTGTCACCGCTGTGCTTAATGAGCCGTGTGCTCCTCCGTGAGTAACTGCTATGTTCTCCTCCTTCGATTTACTGCATCTGTTTTAATGGGCCTCGGCCTTTGTTTTTCGTGGCCGAGGGACGGCGATGAATCCAACAGAACGCCACCCGGCTGACAAGAGAGTGTGAGGACGGCCGACGCTGTCTGCCTCAATCGATGCCTCTATTTCATCCAGCGAAACAGCCTTATGTAGGCGGGCTTGTAGCATTGTTAGTATTTGTAAGGATACAAATGTAAGATAGTACCACCTCGTCACAATGAATGAGCTTCTTGCTGGGTCGTCGTGGTGCAGGGGGTAGAAAGGGTGTGCTCGGAACCACAAGGTTGGTGGTTTGAGTCGCGGCTGCCCCACGTCCCATGTCGAAGTGTCCCTGTACAAGACACCTAAGTGCTCCCCGGGCAAAATGTATCGCTTTGGACAAAAGCATCAGCTAAATGACCTGTAATGTAAAAAAACAGCCTTTAAGCTTTAATTAAATGAATACGTAAAACTCTGGGCTGAAAAGGCTGACTCAGTTATAATTGATGCGTAAGAAGGGGAGAATGTAAAGCACTTGACAATTGTCAAGCTCAAAAATAGGGATTTCAGGCAAAAAGAAAAGCCAGTAACAATAAATGTGTTAAATGCTGATTAATTAATCCGACTGGAAAGACAAACACGTCGTTGTCATATCGAGGTCTTCTGTTGAAATCTCAGAAAAGAGTCATTTGGTTGTGAAACCTGGAATTCGATATCATTGTGCAGTAAAAACTGCACAACGATTTTATAAACTGTCATCGAACAGCGACATCCTTCTCTCTCCAGTTTCCAAGAACAGGTAATATTTTCTATTACAGGCTTTTAGCAAAGTTGAGATGGTATTCATCAACAACGCTCTAATTAAAAAGCTTTCAAGCTTGTTTATCAGATCGACTAATCATTGTGGCAACCCAGTATTTGTTTGTGGCTGGTGTGATGATAAACATATACGGCCTTACAGCAAATGAATCAACAATAATCACATTTTAGGTTCCCTACTTTAAATGCAATTAGACTCTTTTCTTTTAATTAAAGTCTTGGGAGGATGAAAAAAAAAAGAGGATACTGTCCATGACATGCAATATCCAGGCTGCAAACCGCACCAAAGGTCCAATTTTTACCAGCTTGTTTGAAGTTAGTTTACCACAAAACAAGCCAAACCCTTTCTGACAATGGTGCAAGAGCAGGAAACCCAAAACACAACTGGCAGGAAGCAAAAGGTTGTGACTTAACCAGCACAGCATCGCTCTGAAAGGAAACAGGGACGGAAAGAACACCAAAGCAACCAACCCTTTAAAAGCATGAGTTTCTTCTTCTTCTTTGAATTAATGAAGTAGAGATCCATTAGTGAGAAGATAACTAAATAAAAAAGCTTTCAGAAGCCTGAATCCAACATTTTCTTAAATTTCGTTGTTTTTTTAACAGCAGTCGCATGGGCAGGCGTATGCGTTTCGTGTTTGCTGTGCATGCACCACAATGTGTGCAGCATGACTTCATAGTTCACATGGACGGAAAGTTGACCTAAACTACTTATGCTTGATTACATGTGCTCTCTTGGCCTTTTCTGATTCCTTTGAGGACATCTCTCCCCGCAGGGACATCATGTGGACCTCGAGCGGCCATTGAAGAGCGTGCTCGCATGTGACATGATTTGACTCACCTTAGAAGATGAATTAGTATAAATAATTTGGAATTTGATTAACACTATATTTAAAGCCTACGCAGCTAGAGCGTTTTATTTTGAGTGAATATTTTGATTTATTTTATGACCTTTTCCTAGTTGCAGGATTATTTAACAAAGTGATTATCCTTGAACATAAAAGAAAGAATGTTTTCAATTATTGCAAAATTCTCAAATGTATGTTTTCGGTTACTTTATTTGAGGGAATAACAAGTTTAGACCCGAATGCAGATAAAGTGATGAGGCGGGGAGCGTTTTAATGATTTCATGAAAAGATGCCTTTGGTAATCACCCAGTTTGCATCCAGCCGCAAACTGCATAGGTTCCAGAAACAACCTCCACACAACACTTTCAAGAAAAACAAGTGCCGTAGTATCAGGTTGTGCTTCCCTACCGTTGACCACGAGGTTAGGAACTATGAGGAGATCCTGCCACCCGGAAGTGTTCCTCCCTTAATAAAGGACAGCTTAACTTCGAAGTAAACAACTGTCATCTTGTCAGGGATCAAGCAAAAAAGAGAGTCACTGCATTCTTCCTTCAGTCCATTTCAGTGTTTGACTGTTTACTTCCAGAGAAGTCTGCCTGCATCAGGAATGAGGAACACTTATTGCCAAAATATGTTAGACATACAAGGAATTTGACACCTCCACTAACACGAGGTCTTTAGAAAAAGAGGACAGGAAACACTAAACATCAATGACAAAAACCTAAAATAACAATATTTGGGTTTATTTTCACCCTTCCACCTGGATATTAACTAAATTAAACTATAAACCTTAAGGACCTTGTGGTGAAGCCTGACCGGCTTTAAGGCAGACGAGAGAAACCCACCTGATCACATGTGTGTTACTAACTCCTCAATTCCCATGATACCAAACATCAAATTCCGGATTGCGTATGTGACAGTGATATTGCACTTCACGCAAAGGAATATGTGCGCTGAAACATCCTCCCTGCTAAATAAAACCTATAAATAAATGATGCATTCTGTGGCATACCTTGACTCCCCACCGCGTTGCACTTCATCAGTCGTGTTGATGTGAAATGTCCGGAAGCTTTTTAACCTCCAAACATTCCCGCGACATCATCTGTACTTAAATTTAACGATGCTGCATGTGCGCTGTTGCGAGAACGTTATGGCACGTGAGCGATTAAAAAGGTTCTTTACCTCATTAAATGCACGTTCAATTTTGGTTTCAGTCCACAAAATGTGTTGACGCTCATCTTGTGTTGGATCGGCTACCTGAGCAACTAAGCCAAACACACTCTTCCTTTTTTATCACCGCTAATTAGTGTGGTTAATCAGGCTGATAATGAGCCTGGGCACCACGCCATTTCAATCTGACACCAGGCCAGGGTTCAGATCCCCTCAGAGATCGTCCTGAAGATGGCTCTTCCTGGACGTGAGAGGAAAAGGAGGGACCAGGGATGAATGGTTTGCATGATAACTGTAGGGCATAACTCCACAATTTATATGGCTGCAGGGATGATAAAAAACAGACCGAAAAGGTCTCGGAACTGGTTACTCTTATCTGTCTACAGGGTGCTTTAGGAACAGGTCTTTCTTATCTTTGCACAATTTACAAAATGTTATCTCCTCTCAGATGAAAAAGAGGAATCGATGCTTCCTGTCACACATCGCGTTAACCCTTAAGACACACTCAAGTCGTAATCCAACTCGACCCCACGCAACGCACACTTCCACAATATCTCCTGCAGTGGAAAACCATCCAGTAGCCTATCACCTCCCATCTGTCTCTCCCCCCTCCCTCCCTCCCTCCCTCTCCCCATCTCTTGCTCTGCCTCAGTCTCTGCTGCCTCATTTATTCCCCGAGCAGCACACTGAGCTGGATAACGTCTCATTCAACCCGCAGCACTGACTCATTTCTCCACACACCAGCTCTGAGTGGATTCTCAGCAGGGGTGTTTGAGATATTAGGGCGCTGTGGGGTGGTGGGGGGAAGGTTGGGGCGCTCAGGGACTTCTACCATCCACCTACAAAGGTAAGCCTCTGGATCCTTTAGATTGCATTCCTCTTTGCCTCCAAGCAGCAAAGTGCAGGTAGTGGAAGTTAGCCACATGAACCTGCAGCTTTTAGCCGTCACTCGTGTCCCAGGACAGATTCATAAGACTTTTTCTACGGTTTTGTACTGGATAGACTTTTGGTAAATCAATGCTGTGATGATGAAAGCCATGAAGCCGTATGGTCGGTGACATGTGGAATAACAGTGAGCTGGTGGTCTGACCTTATGTTAATCCTTGTTTTGTTTAGAGCAGTAAGTTTAGAGAACAGTACCAGTCACTGTAATCGTAATGTGCTTAAGAGAACTGAAAACACGTAGTACCGATTGGTCTCACTTTCAAAATGTTTATTTTAATTTTGACATAGTGAACCAGGAGCCTTCTTAAAGTACTTCATGCCAATGCTTTGCTTCGTATCATGCCACCAAAAACGAACATATTCAGAAAATTGTTATTTGAGGTCAGTTTTTACACAGAATGCTTCAGCTGAATTAAATCCAAAGTGTCACTAATCGGATCAGTAGCTTCTTGCATTTAGGCTTCGTTCACTGTTGACAGAGAGTCGGATTGTGTTAGAACCGTCTGCATTGATACATTCTCATGATCCTCTGCATACGTTGGTTTTCCAGGTAAAGACAGAGTCCTATTTCTCCTGATGATAAAGTCAATTTGAAACCAAAATTATATATTGAATCAGTGTTGTGCGTGCTAAAAGTTAACATGTACATAATCAGAGTGTAGTTCCCAAAATGATTTTTTTTTTTACATTGCTCTATATATGTATATACACGCATACGCATGCACGCACACTCACATTTATATGTGTATGTTGTGTCCGTTAGTAAGCACATTGCAGCTATAGGTTCCCAGTCAACTTGTATATTTCACACCCATAAACACCCCATTTTAACTGGGATTTTAGTCTTTTGAGTCTTTTTTATCTCCTCTGGAAATGGAAAGAGGCTATGGAGTTTAGATACAAAGGCCTGGAGTTGCTTGTATATATAATTAGAAATGGATGTCTGGAGAAATTAAGGAGAAATGCTGCAGAGTTTAACATCTAGGATACATATTTATTTGTCTTCCTTTTGGACAAATAATTTGGCATTCACACAGTCATTACAGATTCCGTGCAGTCTGAGGCTGAGGATGTCAGTGAAGCTCTCACAAGCCCCTTCCTGCTCTTCATCTCTGTAGTGCCAGACATGTGCCCATGAGTATTCATCAAGAAGGGCTAATGGGGCACAGCAGTGTGAAGCTCTGATTTACAGCCCGGCCCCTGTCAGGCCTTAATGACAGGGCAATGGGGCTGGTTATGGAGGAACAGGTGCAGCGGACTGAATAGATGCAAAGCAATGCCGCTGAAAGCCACGGGTGATTGTCATTTTGTCCCCTGCACAAATGCTCATTTGCAATATTGTGTTCACACACACACATAATTATTGTGCATGGAAATAAGCTCTCTTTAAGTAGGCTCGTGGCTTGAGGACCTGTGTAGTCAGCGATAGTACGTTTAATGTTTAATGTACTGACTAAATGTCATATCCAATATGCACAACAACTCCTTATTCACATTAACAACAGATGGAGGTCCATGATAGAGTGAGAAGTAATATCCGAAATGAACTCGTACCCTTGAGTGACAGATGTAAAAGATATATTGTGAACTTGGAAAACAAAATAAAGACTGCTACCAAAGTACCTTTGGATAATAATAATTTCAATCATGTTGGCCGTACAGGTCTTATTTTTTGGGGGCATTCTTTTGGTCTCAATTGGATAATATAATGGTATATAGAGTAGCATATCAATAGGAGTATATAACAAATATCTGAATGTTTCATTTAAAGGAATTTGAAATGATATGTGGAGTTTTATCATGTCACAACAAATGCAAAATATATATTATATAATATTTATATTTATAATATCTCATGTTGTTTTATTTCTTATTCCTTTTAGTTAGCTTGTAACCCTTCAAAATAACGATCAACCCATAATGTGGGAAGCAATGAGTAAATACGTCCTGATCGTCAAAAGAAAGCTAAGCAAGAGAATGCAACCATTGTCTCATCTTCAACTAGATCAACCAATTCCTCATCCTTTTGAATTCCTATCACATTAAGATGGCATTGACAGAAAGTAAAGAAATTGTGGGGAATGTTTCTCAGTTTTCAATCAAAGCTGTCCTGACTGTTAAATGTAGGAAATGAAATGCCGAAAGGTCCGTTTTGTAGAATGCACAGGCTCAAAAACGAGTGATGAAAAGGCTATTAAAATGAACACGTTACACTGCTTGAGAAAAGATTAACGCGCAGAGTGCCGGACTGATTTTGTGCAAAGAGGCCCGCACAGTTTCACAACTCTTGTCAGTGAAGTTGTTGTAGGTGTTCAGCAGTGGAAGCTCACTCACTGCAGGTCAGCTGGCACATTTTACTGATGGATCGCTGCACAGCCCACACACACACACACACACACACACACACACACACACAAGCACTCTGTGCCTGGACCATCCCACACTCCAATGGTGTTTATCCCGCAGAGCCGGCAGTGAGGAGGAATATGGGCAAATCGGAAAGCCAAATGGATATCATGGAGAAATCAAGTAAATCAGGAAAGCGTCGTTGGACCTTCGCAGAAATCGGTCTGTCTGTTCTGCTGCTGTTGGTCAGCTGTGCCTTGGCCGGACTGATAGTCCTCTACACATCGATTGTGAAAGGTAATGGCTCTGTCAGGCTCACTGTGGAAAGATCCAGAAAGCACAGGCGACAGCAGTAATGGCACAGCGGCGTCTTCTCGCTGTGTTTTTTGTGTGGCTGTAAGCTGACATTGACACAGGATTCTGATCCTGACCCTAGAAATGCTTTCAGACACGACTATGACATTGTGTAATGCAATATACTAATGTGTCATCTGATAAGCCTTTTGGATATTTCTAAAGATTAATGTTGGTAACCGAAATGAGCAAAATAAGCCTCATAGTATATTTACAGTAGTCCAGGCTATTTTTTGATTTTTGACTGAACAGAATAAGGTTTTAATGTTAAACTTCTTATTATAATTTAAAATAAACGTGAGTGTCTGAGTGTCTCTAAACTGTGCTTCTTCCAACCAATTCAGAACAATCTACCAAGAAGAGTGTGTCAAGGAGCTCAACAGGTGAAGGTGAGGCTGGGTCGCTTTAAGCCCGCTAGCTGGACACGGGAAGCGCTGTGTGATGAGTGTGATGGTCACTGTAATACTGTAATTCCCTGCGGCGCCTGATCAGCAGGGCCACACAAAAGTGAGAGAACAGTCACTGCTGACATGGACTTTACCCGTCACACACACACACACACCCACACACACATACACACACAGAATCCTACCCCATTGATTGAGGCCATTTAGAATGACCTTTTTTTTTTTTACTTGTCTCATTTGGTGTGTCGTTTTTTTTCTCCAAAAAACCTCTGCATCCTTTCTCGTGAATGTTGACCCTTGATTTTTCCAGGCCAGCTGTTTCGCTCCGGCCACAACAGTGTGTGCACAACCGCGGACTGTGTTACTGCAGGTGAGGGGGGACTGTTTATTTCTTCGGGCCCTTCCTGCTGTGTTATTTTGCAAACACTTACAACCCCCCAACCATTGAAGCAGAAAAGCTGACCAAATGGGGATCATCCTAATCTTGTCTCTTTCTCTTTGCAAACCCTCCCCGCCCCCCCCCTTCTCTTGTCTCCGTGACACCTATAAGCTGCTCGGCTCTTGCAGAACATGGATGATTCTGTAAAGCCCTGCGATAATTTCTACCAGTATGCTTGCGGGGGTTGGCTGGAGAGACACGTTATCCCGGAGACGAGCTCCCGCCACAGCGTCTTTGACATTTTGAGGGACAAGCTGGAGATTGTCCTCAAAGGTCAGCAGGGTTCGGTCTATGGAGCATTCAGAGCCATGCGTGGGCTTCGTTCAGAGACGACGTGTCCGCTTTTGTTGTTGCAGGCGTTCTTGAGACTGAGAATGGACAGGACAGAAACGCCATCAAGAAGGCCAAAGTCCTTTACAACTCCTGCATGAACGAGAGTAAGACTCCCTTTTTTAAAAGGAAGCGAGAAAACCTAAACAGTTTGTGTTTGTTATTTTTTCCTCAGCCAGAATTTTTGCACGGTTCACCAAATTAAATCTAAGACTTTTAAAGTGATTATTCATTCTCTGTAGAATGCAATTTAGTATTATATCATGGCCTTGTCAGTACTCGCCAATATAGGAGTATATGAGATGTATTACTTATTATATAATGTATTCAATTGATGCAGCCTGCCCACGGCTGAAGTGTATTGAAATGGATTAATTCAAAACGATTAATCCACTTGAGTTAAGGTTTTGCTATAATGCCAATAGCACACTGAGCTTCCTAGCCTCCGAGGCTCGCAGCTCTGACAGTATTAAAACAAAACAGTCCTCCTTGAAGCGTCTCAATAACAATACAAGAACCAACATTACTGCCTAGAGAAAATGTTGAAATTTATTCAACTTTAATTTCTGAAGGCGCATTACAACATAACACACATTATCTTACCGTACGAGTCGTAGAAAGGCGACAGTGTTTATTACGTCCCACAAGTTGTGTTGTTGTTTTTTAACCTGCAGCCGTCATAGAGCAGCGTGACTCGCAGCCCCTCCTGAAGCTCATTGAGAGTATCGGAGACTGGCCCGTGGCGTCAGATGCCTGGAACACCACTACAGGTAGAACCGCAGCCCGATCCACGTCTGCAGCGCCTTCTGTCACCACGTGCACGTGCAACACGTCCACACAAACAAGCACTCTCACTCGAGTGTGAGCTTTGTTGGCGGGATCAAGGGGCCGGTCGTGATGAGTGGGTTAGAGGAGCAGGTCCTCACTCAGGACTGGGACGGTTGTTTTAAATGGTTCACCAAGCTGTTTCCCCCGAGCAGCTCCTGGCTCGGGCCACTTTAATTAAAGGCAATCACGGACTTTGGCTCAAACAGAATTAAGCACACAATGCCGCATCTGCACACGCAGATTTACACAGAGAGCCCAGTTAAATGGGCAGCAGGGAGGGAGCCGCAGTTTTTTGCGTACTGACGAATTTAATAATTCTTTACAGCAAGATAACTGTTTGAATTAAGAGTTATTATCTTGTGCTGCTGCAGAGGAAGCGTGGAGCCTTGAGGACACACTGGCAAAGCTTACCGCTCGTTTCCACAAGAAGGCTCTGCTGGACATGTACGTGTGGACGGACGACCGAGATTCTCGGCGCCACATCATTTATGTAAGAGAACAAAGGACACAGTCACAATGTCACGATGGAGCCCATAAGTATTCCCTGTTGTCCCTGTCTGTGGCACTCGGCTCACACCCATTGATCATACTGAAGATGTAAATCTTTAAAAAGGGTCACAATTACAAAAAGTAAAATAACTTAACTCTTCCTTACATACATTTGTGGTTTTTGACTAATCATATCCTCTTAACTAAACTATTTGAAACAAACCAAAATGCTTAATTGTTATTCTGGGTTTCTGTCATTAGATTGACCAACCAGGACTCGGCATGCCGTCAAGAGACTATTATTTCAATGATGGAAACTACAAAAAGGTGAGGCCAATGAATTAAGTGATTTTGGTCATGGGGGGAACTGCATTAAATAACCATGAAAAACTACAACAGCGAGTCCTCTTAACAAAAACGCAATATTCAAACACGGCCTTCTTTATTTTAAAAAACATATTTTATTAGCTTGTGATTGTCCCATAGGTTCGAGAGGCCTACCTGCATTTCATGGTTTCTATTGCGAAGATAACCCGTGAGGACAGGAACTTGACTCAGGATGAGGACCGCGTGTGGGAGGAAATGATGCAAGTGCTGGAGCTGGAGACGGACATCGCCAATGTGAGCGTCAACCACAACCAGGAAAAAGGATTTTTGGACCAATGAAAAATGAGTCCCTCCTCTCCGCTCCCAGTGAATGAACACGCTGCTCTACATTTAGTGGGGGAGACAGCAGATGGGCCAAGCTCATAACCATTGTTTTAGCTTATTATTGCATCTGTCTGGCGAGAGGAGATTGGGGAATGGGACGTAGCGGATAAAAGGAGCTAAATGTGAATACATTGAACGCAGCGTGAGTTGATAGAAGGCGTCTTCCTTTGTGTTGTTGTACAGGCCACATCGCCAGCAGAGGAGCGCCAAGATGTGACTGTTCTCTACTACAAGACGACACTGGGAGAGCTGCAGAGCACATTCAGCTTTAATGTTTGTGTGATTTCACATTTCAAGTGCAATCAGGGGACTGTTAATTGTTTGCTTCTCCCAGATTCAAGGTGCCACTTGAAGGCTCGCCATGAAAGTGTCTTTACTCAAACACGCGTACAATTTGGATAATATTGTAATACATTTATGATGATGCAACATGGCAGAATCTATTGTTTGGGGTTTATCAGCCTTTATTAAGAGAGAACAGTTGTTTTTATTCTGGCACGAACAAACAAACATTGGAAAAAAAGAGATAATAAAATGTAGATATTAGAGAGAAATGTAGAAAAAACTTTAAGATCATATAAAGTACAATAAACAGCGTTAATTCATAAATCAATAAATATAAAGTAAAAAATAAAAGTCACTGATTAGCTTTGCCTTTGACTTGGTTTTGTTGAAAAGACGCAGCTGATTATATTCAATGGCGCAAAATACTGCAACCAAAATTTGAATGAAGGAATTAAGCTGTTTTGTCGTTGCTATGAACTCTGTGAACTAGTTACAAAAGTAGCTCAAGCATATTTAACCATATGGCATTTGAAAGATATTTGACGTGCAAAATGTCTCCAACTTCTGTTTTCCAGGGTTTTAACTGGACACAATTTATTCAAGGCGTTCTGTCCAGTGCGTCTGTTGAGCTGAAGCTAGAGGAGGAGGTGGTGGTTTACAGCTCCCCGTACCTTGAGAAGATGAACAATGTTCTTCCCAGACACAGTGTCCGGTGAGTCCAAGAGACTTCCGCCAACAGGAGATCATGAACATTAAATCATCTAATAATACTACACCTCTGTGTAACGCGTAAGCACTTTATGTCGGCAGAACTATGCAGAATTACCTCGCCTGGCAACTCATCATCGACAGAGTTAACAGCTTAAGTCGCCGCTTCAAAGACGCCAGAGCCCGTTACAGAAAGGTGAGGACACCACAGAGCCTGGCACATTAAAATGAGCTCATTCAAAAGATGTCATTCTGAGGTGCTGATTGTCTCTGTGCGTGTCTGCACGGTCAGACTCTCTATGGGACCACTGTGGAGGACGCTTGGTGGCGAGAATGTGTCCGTTATGTCCAGAGCAGCATGGAGAACGCAGTCGGAGCTCTGTACGTGCGGGAAACCTTTGCTGGTGAAAGTAAACAAATGGTGAGTCCTTCTCGTTCTGTAAAGTTTTGTCGGTTAACAGCAAGCTGTTATTGAAATCCATGGAATAATGTGCGTTATGTGCCACTAAATCAAGAAAATGGATTCAGAACAATTTCTCTGTCAATTTTGTGCTCTTTGGCGTTAAGTGCACTTTTGTTACATCAAAATGCATTTTTGCATTTTCCCCACCAAACTGGTACATTTGATGATGGAGATGACATCGCAATTATTTAAAATGCATTGTCTTCACCGTGGAATCTTTTGCAAATGCATTATTAACTATGTGTGGTGGGAGGAGGGACAAAATCACTTTGTTCACAAAACGCATTATGTTATCCGGGCCCTCATGACCGGGACATTTTGTGTGAGTGAATGGGAGTGTCAATGCATTGTTCTCAGGTCAGTGACCTTATCGGTAAGATCCAGAAAGCCTACGTGGAAACACTGGAGGAGTTGAGCTGGATGGATTCTCCCTCAAAGGAGAAGGCAAGAGAGAAGGTAAAGCACACACAGCCAAGCGGAGCAGATACGGGTGCATCTCTAGACGTACCACATCATCATAATTATTGTTCTGCACGTCGTGTAGGCCATGGCGATCAAGGAGCACATTGGCTATCCAGACCATATTCTGCAGGAGACCAACCTGAAGCTCGACCAGGAGTACGCTCATGTAAGTAAGAGCTGAGTCTGGGTACATTTTCACGCCGGGAGAAAACCGGAATATGTCACTGATCCAAGATGTGTTCTCTTTCCAGCTGAATTTTAGTGAAGAATACTACTTTGAGAACATCCTGGAGAACCTGAAGTCTGATGCACATAAGAGTCTAAAGAAGCTCCGAGAACCAGTTGACCCTGACTTGTAAGCTGCATCAGACAGTCCGATCCGACCTCACCGGTGAAGCTTTGGGTGGTGGTCACCATGAAAGCTCATTGAGCTCAGTGAAATCTCTTGACTCAACACTTTGTTTAGGGTGACAACCCAAAGCCCTTTGAATGAGCTTGATATGACACACATTTGTGCGCCATCTCTCTGTTTCCAAGATAGAACATTAAAAATATATATTTTCAAAAATGTTGCGTAAAGCCTTACAGTAAGGCTTTCTGTGTCAAATAAACCCCAAAGAATATTGAAAAATTAAGGTCAATATTTTTCATGCAGAGAATTTGCTCTGTTTTTAAATGAAAATGCAGTTTAATGTTGTTGTTTTTAAATCAATAATGGACCACTCACCCCTCAGGTGGATCATTGGTGCTGCCGTGGTGAATGCATTCTACTCACCCAACAGAAACCAGATTGGTAAGAGATTTGCCTCTGTGGAAAAATTAGACGTGTTTTATTTTTACTGTAACAGAGTTGCACCTCAGTAAAATCCTGTCTACTGCTGCCAGTGCTTATTATGTTTTCATTGCTGCTTGTTTTTGTGTGTTTGTTTTCTCCCAGTGTTCCCGGCAGGAATCCTGCAGCCGCCCTTCTTCAGCAAACAGCAGCACCAGGCCCTTAACTTTGGTGGAATAGGAATGGTCATCGGACATGAGATCACACATGGATTTGATGACAACGGTGAGGCCTCAATGATTCATTGTGGTTTATTTTCAGCAGTTTATTGTTCTCTGTCATGTCACCGGTTTAACTCAACAGTTTTCTGGTCACACGAGTTACTGCTCTTCAGATGATTCATGTTTGACAAACAGTCCTTTACCCAAAGCGTTATGTTTCCTCAAAGGGCGTAATTTTGACAGGGACGGAAACATGCTAAACTGGTGGAGTAATTACTCTGCTGAGCATTTTAAAGAGCAGTCCAAGTGCATGGTGCAACAATACGGCAACTTTAACTGGAAGCTGGCGGGTGGACAAAACGTAAGTGCCCAGAGACAAGTAATCCCAAACCGTGTGAGCCGTTTATTAAGTGGCCGCGAATGAGTGTTTTCATGTCTGCGTGTGTGTGTGTGTGTGTGTTTTCATCTGTGCGGTTGCAGGTCAGTGGAATCAGCACTTTGGGGGAGAATATTGCAGACAACGGAGGCGTTCGTCAAGCATTTAAGGTTTGATGTTGCACAAAACCACATGTTACTCTTCCAGCAACAATGACAGAGTACCGAAATGTTTCGCTGGCGTGTGTTTACAGGCTTATCTGAAGTTGGTGGAGACGGAGGGCGAGGAGCCTCGTCTACCTGGTCTAGACATGGATCACAAGCAGCTTTTCTTTCTTAACTTTGCCCAAGTAAGTAACAGCAGTGAGGGGATGTGCAATTATCTCATGTAAAGCAAGAGCAGAAAACTGTTGCTCACAATTAGAGCGTCTTTTTTTTTTAAATGATGGCTTTTGAAAGTAGATTTCTCTGCGCTCATATAATCCCTTTGATTTTCTAGGTGTGGTGTGGGGCTTATCGGCCTGAATATGCCAGCCAGTCCATCAAGACCGACTCGCACAGTCCATGGGAGTACAGGTACACCGTTGGCATGTTGGGATACACGGACATTGGGCACAATAAGAGTATTTTGGGTAGTTCGATTGATTTAATGTAACTAGCTTGAAAGTAGATAGTGATCTGGAATCTTTTCTCAAATATGCAGTGCAAATCACCAAAATTCTATTAAATATTTTTTCACGGTTATTCCTGAGAAATAGGCACAAGTCATATGATCACAGCTTCCAGCTAAACTGACTCTCTCTGATTTAGAGCTGGGAATCTGTGCTTAGCTTTCATCAGTTTTAACAAGAGATCAAAGTTGATAGTTTTTTGTTATCATTTGAGTTCCAAACTAATTTTAGAAAGCGTGGATAGATAGAAAATACAGTATGTTTTGTTTAGTTAAATCCAGCTATCCCCAAGTTGATATTAAAGAATCTTCTTGGTTAAAAAAGTCGCTGTTGAGGATGAATGAACAGATAATTATTATTCAGCAGATCCTCTTGTTTGAGTGAAGCAGAAGGCATGAATGGATTCTTGCATCGTATCAAAATCCAAAACATTTATTGTAGGTTTAGAGTCTGTGTAAATTTAAATCCAAGATTTGTTCTTCAACGCAATGTACAAGTTAGACAGTAATTCTGTGGGTCTCCTTACCAGCCCCCTACCTGTGCCTGTCATTCACTGTATAAAAACATAACTCATTAAGTATTATTATCAGCGGGTTCATTTGCCGATCCATGACAACGGGTCTTGGCATTCATAACACATTGAACGTTTTGTCATTACTTTTGTTTTTTCTTTTATCTTTAGGGTGCTTGGATCCCTCCAGAATTTTGAAGCCTTCTCAGAAGCTTTTCAGTGCCAAAAGGGCAGTAAAATGAACCCCAAGCAGAAGTGTCGCGTCTGGTAGAAGGTTTTTCAAATCAAAAGAACTGGTCGTGCTCCTCAAATCCAACGAGGAACGCTGCTTATTTCCAATTTATTTGGGGTCGTGCTGACATGGAATTTTGCATTTACTGCAGATGTAATTAGAATGGATGCAATCAGGAGCCGCATCCTAGATTGAACTACAGAAGCTAAAGTTATAGCACATTAACGTATAGAATATACTTTTAAAAAGAAACTTGCTTAAGTATATGCCCAGGTTTGAAGTCTCTCGATGAGTCGGCTCTTATTCTTTATTTTTGTTGTGTCCCACTGCAAATGACGAGTGGGTTCATAGAAAAAAACGCCCCATAGAAAAAAAAAGACCTTGTGAAGCTTATCCGGCTTGCTTTAAATGCTTGGCCTGCGTTTTTGAATTAATCCCTAAAAAAAATCTCCTGTGCAGATCTTTGTGATTTATCTATTATCATTTGGCACAGAGCTGACTTGCATTTCTTCTGATGTGTTTTTAAGTCAGTGAGCCACTTCAAATGAAACAATAGAGAACCAATCGAACTCTGACTGAAGATTATGAAATAAATGGAAGCTCCGGGCTTTGCCTGGAGTAGAGCTACAATAGAATTAGTCACACTCTGAGAGTTTGTTCATTTACTGTTACATGAAACAAATTACCTAAAGACTTTAAGACTGTTAAATCTTTGCAGCTTTAACCTTAAATTAACATTCTAAGAGAGCTGCGGCTTTCAGCATTTTTACACTCACTTGGATTGGATGAATATAAAAGAAATGTACAAAGCTATTAAGTACTTTTTGGAGGGGTCACTGTTATTCTAAGTTTCTTCAACGTGTCCTGCGAGTGCTTTTTGCTCAGTACTCACTGCAGAAATGTGAGCGTACGCCATGGAAGTTTTCCTTGATGAAACCGTATTCCAGAGGTTTGAAAAATACTGGTGGCCTGCAATGTTTTTAGGTAGTGAGAAAAAGCATGTGTTGAAGACGGAGTGATGTGATAATGATTTTAAAAAAAGTATATCACTTAGTTGCATTAATAGTTAGTGCCAAGTATAGATACAGGTTTGGGTTAAGTGTTGTGTCTCTTTTTTCTGCTTCTGCACATTCAACCTTTCACCAGATTTTGATTTTGAGAGGTCATGTAAAAGGGTCATTGAATATTATGATGTCGGCTTCAATTATATCTGAGTTTACAACTAAGTCAACATGGTGATTGATACGTAGACGAACATATTCCAAAAATATTTTATTTCCTTCACAACACAATCTTCTGAGAAGAGGCACAAACACACAGTTATAACAAGACTTTCAGCGTCTGGTAAAGCCAATTACATGCTAAGGGAGAAGAAGAGCCCTCACACACACACACACACACACAAACACACACTCTCGCACTCACACGTGGCAGCCGATGAAGTGGTTTGTCCTCTGATCTCGCATTGATCAGTGCTGTCTAAGATTAAAGGATGAAGAGCGGTGTGCTGAAGTGTGGTTAATGCTGCAGCCTTGCCACGTGCACACACACACACACACACACACACACTGACGTATGGGGCTTGTCATTAAAAAGATGGCCGGGGCCACGACTGTTATTTTCTACCTTTTATTAACAAGTAATGACAGGAGAATCAAAGCAGAGCAGAACTCATGGGAAACGAGAGCCTTTTAAAGAAAAGGCACAGCTCTGAATATTTGCTTGGTTTTAGAAGTTTTAAGTCTCGTCTCCTTGTCTTTGCATGTCGGCGAAAGCTGCAGTGTGTAGTTAAAGGACACATAGTTAAAGGACACATGATGAAAAAAAGAGTTTTCACTCAGAATGTAATTGGTGATAGTGTGATGCCATCTTGAGAGTTAAAACAAATGGATGAAAACCAGTGGAGTGAATCAGGATAGCCGTTTTCCCGTGTCCAGTATTAATGCTAAGCTAAGCTAACCAGCTGCTGGCTGTGGTCTGACTTTTTAATGTCAACGTATCAACATCAATATATGGGTCGTCACAATTCACTCTCCTCCAGAAAGCGTCGAGGCGTCTCGCCCCGAGTGTGGAAGCTTCCCGTCGGTAGATCCTCGGTCCTGAGCTGCTGTTTGACGGACAGCAGCTCAGACTCCTAGTCGTGTCTGGTTATCCTCAAAAGAACATTGTAGGGTATATCAAATACAATGTGCTATTGCGTATTCTCTATACCCCAGTATTTACATATAACATATTCAAATCAGGTAAGAAAGAAAGCTTTCATTTCTTACCATAGTTCTAGCTTCACATTTACGTACATGGTGAAATTGTGTCGTTTTGAAATTACCAACCAAGTACGAATACATTATTGAATGTGAACATGTTTTATCTTGACCCCTCAGAAGAGTTTATTTATCTACATAAATATTTATGGAATACGCTTTTGACCTTGCTTTGAAAGAATTTAGACGTTAAAGATGTTTTATGAATGTTCCTGCTGCTAAGTAATTATCTAGATTGCCATTAAAGTGACTGTCTCCACTACCAGGAAGTCGTGTCTCTGCTTTGTCATTGCGACGTAAAATGAAACAAAATTGTCATCTGTGAAGGCGTTTTAATGCCTGTTCACATTTTAGTTCAGTTTACATTCTATTTATAGAATTATGATAGTGTTGACCATATAACACCATAATATTAAGTTCACTCATAGCAAAATGCCACATGCGCAATACATTTCTAGTTATGATGGCATGCAAGGATCACCTTCATATACTCACCTTTTAATAAAACCACATGAAGCTTTTAATCAACAGGCAATATTTTTAAATGTTTATTATAATTTATACATACAAATTCTTAATCTATAAACTGATAAATGTAGATTCATAAAAAGCCATTAGTTCAAGTTCAAAAGTTCACATACAATTAAACGCAACTATTGCTTTCATTGTAGATTATTATAATGTATTATAATTACATATGTGATTGTTACAAAGACATTTGGGCAATTAAGAATAGTGACAGTAGTTTTATGTTGACATTAGCTTCCTGCTGACATTCCAGATGTGTAGATATGTTTGCAGTACGATGTGCAGCTGTCCTCATCGTGTACAAACGCTATCATTGCACTGCAAGAAAAAGTACAGGAGAAGTCAAGTCAGCTTTATTTATACTGCATATCAAAAATTGAAAATGTGCCTCATGGGGCCAAACATACAAACAACATACATAGTGAAAAGGGATCCAGGAGGATGTAAAGCAAGCTATGACTGCTTCACTACATAAAGAGAGAATACGAATAGCCGTGTGATCACGCAGATAATTTAATGTATGAATTGACGGCTTCACTGAATCAAAGCAGTTCTTCTTTGAATCACAAGTCTCTGAGATGAACAGAAAGAAATTGTTTCTTGGAGTGAAAATCTTATCTTATGCTAATCAAAAGGCAATTTTTCCTTGACCCAATAAAAAGGTAGCCAGGATTCATGGTAAGAAAGAGGGTCATACTGAGGGATTGGATGAGTATTTGGGTTGACTACAGGACAGAGGCCCACGTCAGACAAAGCGTTGACCACGTCGGGTTTATGGAGCCCTCAGGATCACCGTGCTGAAGTTAATCTAGAAATCCACTGCGAGATTTTCGAGATCCAGATAAGAGAAGCAAAAACAAGTTCTATCAGCTGTTTTGAACAAGAAGACATTTGTTTGTTTCATCTCTACCAGCCGATGACTTCTCTGCGGTGACGAGGCTCAACCCTTTTCCGAGCTTCTTCCAGCTTGTGATTTTCTTACACCCTTTGACTCCTCAGAAATAAACAAGGTCTATACTGTCATCGGGCTGTGGCAATGACCTCTGTTGGTTTCTCTCTTAATTCGCTTTCACGGCGTAGAACAGGGGACTGCATTTTAAAAGTTAGCTTCTATTTTCTGGTCTATTATAAAGTCGCACCAGCAGACCTGAATGAGCCACGAGGCCCCGCCGCTCTACGTAAAATATGGAAGATCAACCTCAAAATATGACGTTGGAGTAGAGTCAACACTTGCATGACAATTCTGACCCTGCCTTCTTTTAAAATCCTACTAAAATCCCATCAACACTCAAGCTGATGACACAGACTTGCTAGTAAACCTGCTAGAAAAGACTGATAGAAGGACATCGGCCCGGTGTGGTTTGGTTCAATAAGCGGGTGGAAGACCAATCAAAAAAGGTGAAGAAGGGTAGTGAAGAAAGTAGAGGAAGGGACATAATAGACTCTTGTAATACTGGGCTTCTTCTCTCGTTCATGGGATGCCTTACCACTGGTTTTTGTCCTGCTTTCGCTTTGGATGAGATATCCAAAACCTTGGCAATATCCTCCAGAGGTACGTGGTCACCTGGGGAGTCCTGGATAAAATGCAGTAGGACCTTTTCTCCACCTTTGCAGAGCAAAATATATTTTGGAGAAATCAGCCATGGAAACCACATTCATTGCACTCACAGATCATTATGAATTTGCTCTGGTGAACTCGTGACAAATAAAGACAATAAAACACAGCATAGACTTCAAATCAATCAACACAAATTACTGTGATAAAAACCTAAAAAGGGAAAAAGATTTAGCCTTTGACTTGACTGCATCCGACACACAATTGCAAATTTGCAAAGTTGGATGAATTGAATAGTTTAACCTTCATTACTTATGTGTATTTGAAGTGGGGAAAGTCGTAAACCCGTAGAGCACTGCTGTCTCAATTCCAGGGGCTGCATCCTTTAGGACACATTCATCGACCGGCGACTCGTCTTCGATTTGATTCTATTACTTACATTTAAAAGTGAACTCTTCCCCGGCTGACCAGGATTTTATTTATTCAGGACGGAAGCAGGTCAGCCGACAGCGAGGGAAGAGTTCAGTTTTAAATGGAAGTAATAGAATTCACTTGAATATCTACCGCTAGAATTGTTAAATAATAATATATAACATCACATCTTAGTTTATAAAAATTGCTTAAGTTACGTAACGCCGGTAACGGGAACAGCGGCGATAACGCTGATGACGCAAGCAGGAAGTTCCCTTGTAGGCCGGACCGTCCCGGTTTAGAGGCCGCTCGCTATTGCCTATGCGGTCGTTGGAGGACTGAGCACTGTGGAGGCTGCAGCCCACTGAATAGAGACACGGCTTGTTAGAGAGGGAGTGAAGAACTATCTTGTGTTGCTGCATTGCCCTCTAGAGGACAGGCTGCATAGATGCATTGCTGTGACCATCTCTGTACCTTCACATACACGTCAGGCCAAACTCCACCCGCATCAAGATTATTTTTTTATGTTTTATACACCTTCACTAGTCAGACCCTTAGTAATACCCCCCTGTGGTCTATTGTACTGTACCTTTGGACACAACGAGCATGCCTCCGCTCTGCAGCAGATCTCCAGAGAAGTTTCCCTTGATGCCTTCAGCATTGGCCTGAAAACAATGCAGAAGACAGGGAGTCAAAGGTCTAAGTGTCCTTCTGGGTGTCGGGAACTCTACCCCATTCTTCTATGACCATGAATATGAGGCGTGAAGCAATTGTACAAACATGCAGGTACATACCTTCGAAGCTGCATCTCTTACTTTCTTCCCCAAAGCAGCAGGTACCACACTCAAGGCCGTGTATCTGAGGGTGAAGACACGCAGCTTCTCGATTAGAGATCATTACAAATCTTTTATAAAAGAGAGAAGATTTGCATGAGCAGCAAAAGCTTATGACCTTACATTTCCCCAAAGCACGTAAATGAGGATAAAATCATCTTTGACAATAGACAGGAGGGGGAAATCAAACATAAAACAGCTTCTGTATTACACAAAGTGAATGTGGATTTACTTTACTCACCTTTTGAAGCCCAAATCCTTGTAGCTTTTCTTTTGTTCATCAACATAAATGGCTATAAGAAGAAGACAATGGATGGTCCTTTACAATCCGGGTACAGAACTGAAGCTGTTGGGCTAATGCATGTATATATATATATTCATATTTTACAAAGATCAATGATCCCAGTCTTGTTTACACAGTGAAACATACAGGCCAATCATTAAACATGTTCATTGGATCTGTACTTGAATTTGTCCTATACCCAAGACATAGGTATTGTTAGTCAAACCATTTCAGCCCTGCACGTGACACACCCAGTTTTACTGCTGTCGGATGTGCTTGTGCAAGAATGACAATGCAGATATTTATTATTTAAGTTACAATGAAGTGTCTTGCAGCAAAGGTTGTTTTTTTTAATACCAGACCAGAATGAAATTCATAGGGGCTCGGTATTTAAATATCAAAACAGACCAACAACTACTTACATCCTTTCAAAAACCCTCCTTCCACGAACTCCTTCAGCCCAAACTCCTCTGGTCCGACCCCCACCAGCGCAACGCCGCTGGCCCTCAGGTCCGGCTCTAGCTTGCTGATCTCTGAGGCCATCCAGCGACACACCTGACAGCCAAACCTGCGCAGGAAGAACAAGACCACCGGCTGGTCCCGCCACAAGGCCTGCAGCTCCACACTCTGAAAACACACACAGGGGGGATCTCAAGAGTGGGGCCATACAAACAAGCAAATCACAGGTGGCAAATACAAGGAAGGAAGAGCCTGGATAGATTGTGCTCGTCTGTGAAAACACACATCAGAGAGAGACATTTCATCAGTTGAATTCACGTGCATTTCATAAGATCGTCGTTATGTCACCCTCGAGGGCCCCATTTGACACCAATTATGTTAAGGCTGGGAGTTAATGAGGTTTAACGCAGCAGGGATTCTCTCAGGGGGGACCAGTTAATCAAACAGCATGGCTTTAGATTACAAGGGAGCACCTTTAAATCCAAACCAATCTCGTGTGCAATGTGAGGGCAGCTCAGAGGAGTACAATTAACGTTAGCTTTCAAGCTCACCTCGCCAGTTTCACCGCTCTTTAGTACGTTCTTTCCGAGTTGAACAAGGTCGACGTTTGCCATTTTTTAAGATTATGCTACGCTGTAATGTGAGGAGAAATGTTTTCCCTCGGAGTTGAATCATGTAACGTACAGTAGTGGAAATACTGAAGTACCGCCCGCACAACAGTTGCGAAACACCTGCATCCTGATACGCCCACTGGGCACTGACGCCCAATCAGATTCTTTTGCTTGCATGAATGGTGAGCCAATCACAGCACGCGGTGTGTGCACTCGTGACGGAGGCGGGGCTGCGCGAAGGAAGACTCTAAAAATTCAACCAATAGTTAATTCGTCATAAGAACCAGCATCGTTTTTTTCTTCTTCTTTCTACATTTACTGCTTTCTCACAACCAGCACAATATGCAACACTGTTGAACATGAATGCATGTTTATAAGGTGTGCACTATACGATACGTGAGCTCAAAGGTAACACGATTTATTGCACGACCTTTGTTTGCTTTTTATAGCGGTTAGATTGCTGATCTCTTTGTTTCCCATCAACCTCTGAGCCAACAGCTTCTGCTGTTTAAACCTGTTTCATACATCTGGGGAAAAATGTACTAGACCGCTGTACTTTACTTTAACTTGATGTCAGAAATAGATATTATTTTACAGTACTGCATTCAAACACCAATTTTTAGTTCTTTGAAGATCAAGTATACTTTAAAGATAAATCTCTCTGTAAATAATCTTACAAGATTTCGTCACAAAAGTATCAGATCTTTAAGTGACAATCCATTTTTAAAGGATTAAAGTCCCCTATTAAGTATTTATTATTGGTACATTCATCCGTCTATCTAAAAAATTTGACACCTCTGTCAAGACACAAAAGTCACCTTCTTCGCCTCGCTTAACTGGAACCGACCGTCTACTCAGGTTTCCACATGGTGAGCAAAACCACGTTGAACCATTCAACAAATAACTTAAGATTCCTTTATCATGGTCGAGAATCACACATTGTTCACGGTCACAGCGCACACTCAATAGGCTTGTCATAGCAGCACAGGCACACGGGTATAATTGATGACTTTGAAAAGGACTGCACTCAGGGCTAGTTCAGGGTAATGGTGCTATCAAGGCTTACTGGGACGAGCAATGGAACTGACACTTTGTTAATGAAATTGGTGTCACCTGTGTGCTTTCCTAGACAAGTCCTCCTCCCTTCTGCACAACGGCGCTCTCTGTCACCATCATGGACCTCATCCAGGTCCAATGAGACTGGGCCTACTGAAAGTATTTATTTGTCCATATAGTTGGATTTTGTTGTTAAAATAAAGTCTCCTCGTTTTATTTGACAATTAAGACATGTATTTCATTGGTCTTGCACGTTCTGCAAGATTTGTGAGTTACACTTATTTGAGTGAACATATTATTCAAAATTTCTTATTTATTTTAATTTTTCAATTTTTTAACAATGTATTCATCTTTCAAGTTTGGTCTTGAAGAAGCTGTATGGATGTAAAAGCATTTTATATTCCGTATACATGCAGCTTGTTTGTTTCTCCTTTCGCGCCCCACGATGTTCAGACATTCAAACTAACCATTTTAATGAATATCCCAGATTGCTTTGTCCCTCACATAATTATACTGTGAAATATTTGGGATATTTTAAACCATAAGGATTGACTATAATTTAAAATAAACGTTCGTACAATGTTTAGACAAACAACATAAAATTGGAACAATTGACTCACGTTTGAGGGGGAAAACAGATGAAAACCCGCTAATATCACGTATCATCTCCTTATTGTTCTGGAGACATTCCCCTCAATAAGTGAAGCACTGTGTTTTAGGTTTATAAGTTAAATATATATGCATGTATGTATCTGCATACATGTTTTTTTATCTGTGCTCCTTGAAACACAATCAATATTGAGCCAATAGACATAATTCACTATCATTATTATAATGCCACTTGGAGGACCAAATGTTCAAGTATGAATCGATGGACAGACGGTTGTTTTTTTCCTCACTGACTCCGCGGTGCTGAGATTGCAGGGAGGGACGTGACGTCACGGCAGGGACCGGGATGAAGAGGCGAAGGAGGAGATGAGAAGTGGGGGAAGGAGAAGGGACGGAGGAGAGAGCAAGGGGGATGACTGCGTGAAAAGGAAAAAAAAAAAACAGCAAAAAACCAAAACAACAATCATGACTCACGTGAATAATCCTTCGTTCTTTTATAAATCATAATGGTCTGTTCACCTTGTATGCCGCAATAAATGACGAGCCTCCCCGGTAAGGTAATTATTATCTTTCACCTTTCGATTTGCACGCCTCCGTCACCTTCCAACACAGTTGTGTCTATTGTGTGGACTTCGCAACAAGGACTCAATGTCAACAAGAACAAGGATAATAACGAGTATCATTTTATTAAAAAAGCTATCGATTGGCTACCTTTGCTACATTGTGGGTTGTACGTTCCTCAGCTGTTTAGTTTAACGATGAATGCATTGAAAGCCATCACCAGCGTCTTTCATTGTGCTCGATTTGAGCTTTCTTCATGAAATATTAAAATGGAAACAGCTTCACGCGAGCGGTGCCGCATACTGCCATGCTGGAGTCAGCCACGCCGAGCACATGGTATCTTTTGCGCACAACACTCACATGCGCATTGGTTGCGGTGCGTCGTACCCGTCGCCGCTGTGCCGTCGCGGCTGCCTCTGCAGTGTTCTCCCCGGTAGCCTTACACAATCACCAGCGGCACTAAGTTTACTCACACGGCCATCATGCTACATTATGACGATCTTGGATGACCTCTAATTAATCAAATCAACCCCCACGCAGGTCTGGTCTTGACAACGTGTGTCCCCCCCTTGTATGTGCTGCAGTGTAAACTGGCTTGAGAGAGATGTCATCTCCGGGCATGGGCACCCCCAGTGACCCCCTTTTGGCCAGTCCAGGAGGGAGGTTATCCACAGCTCAGGAAGGTCTCTGGAGGACCTCACTCTCCAAAACCTCCAGCTTCCCAACGTCCACCACCCGGCACCTCAGTCACCGAGCCAACAACTTCCAAAGACAGCCAAAGCGCAGGAAGCTGATAGGACCATCCCCACCTCCCCCGCCCAACACGCCCTGTCCCCTGGACCAGCTGGACCTCAGTGAGCTTCCCCCAAGGCGTACCTTCCAAGAGTTGCTCTTCAACGGCTGCGTCCTGTTTGGTATTGAATTCAGCTATGCCATGGAAACGGCTTATGTGACTCCCGTTCTCCTGCAGATGGGATTGCCGGATCAATTCTACAGCTTGGTTTGGTTTATTAGCCCCATTCTGGGTAAGTGAAGAGTGAAATAATATATGGGGGGATATGCGATACGTTATCTTGTGATTTTGAGTGGCAATGGCTTTGTGCAGTACTTCTGACCCTGTCTTTGGTTTGAAGGATTCCTCGTTCAGCCTCTCCTCGGAGCGTGGAGTGATCGTTGTACATCCAGGTTTGGGCGAAGGAGACCTTTCATTTTTGCCTTGGCTATAGGTAAGAAAAGTTATGTGCCCCTTTAATTACAATACCAAATGTCAATATGTATGTAGGTATACGTTTGGACAGTTAGGAGACTAAGAGAGACTGGTCCATTCTCATAAATTGTACTACACATGTTAAGACAGCCTGCCTTTTAGTCTAAATATAGTAACATAAAAACACAGGATTATCTGCTTATATTGTAACACGGCTTTTGTTTGATATTTCTCCCTTTTTTCCATACTTGGTAAATTGACCGTAAACTCTGAGGAGGGTAGGTTAACTTAGCAGGATCTCAGTGGAACTTTACTTTCCTCCCTCACAAGGGGCTCTCTTCGGTCTGACCCTGGTGCTGAACGGGCGGGACATTGGAGGTGCGCTGGCTGACACCGCGTCCAATCACAAGTGGGGAATTATCCTGACGGTGTGTGGCGTGGTCCTGATGGACTTCAGTGCAGATTCCGCCGACAACCCCAGCCATGCCTACATGATGGATGTGTGCAGCCCGGAGGACCAGGATCGGGGGCTGAACATCCACGCGCTACTCGCAGGTAAGAAAACCCAAACTCAGGGCGCCTTTATCATCACACATTGGAAGCTATAAGAGAAAAGAGACCTCAAATAAATCTTTAATACATTCCAACATATTTGCTTTTCTTTCTTAATCTTGCTTTGCAGGACTAGGAGGGGGATTTGGCTACATTGTGGGTGGCATCAACTGGGACCAGACACAATTTGGAAGGTCGATGGGAGGTCAACTGCGAGTCATATACATGTTCACGAGTATAACTTTGGTGTTCGCCACAGCCATGACTCTATTGAGTATCCCCGAACGGCGCCTACCAAAGAACAAAAACTCCAGCAAAGCTCACCTAAAAAGCCCCAGCCTCCCCCTTCCATTCTCTCCCCCTGTTCCCCCAGCGGGGGGGCTGGACGAGGAAGACGAGGACGGTCTCTACAGCTACAACTTCTCAAAGTCTCACCCATACCACTCTGATTCTCTTGCCCACTCTTGCAGTGCCAATGCGAGGCTGTGTGCCGGCCTCACCAGCCCCATATCGCCCCTGAGCCCCCTCACTCCCAAATATGGCAGCTTTATCAGTCGGGACAGCTCGCTCACGGGCATCAATGACTTTGCCTCTTCATTAGGAACCTCTTATATAGACAGTGTGCTCATAGACTGCTACACGGGTCAGCAGACGCCACAGGGCCCGGCCTCCTACACTGTGCACCTGGCTCCAGGGGACCCCGCTGCTCCTGACCAGTCCACGCAGGGAGCAGAGAGCCACCCACGGTCCCAGGCCGACGCCGCGTCTCAGCCGTCTGGCGTAGCTCAGGGTGCGGACGCGCCGCAGCCCGAGGTGGAAGCCCAATCTCAGGCCACAGCCGGGGCTCAGCCGGGAGCAGGATCACACCGGGACTCCTCCGCCGGCATCCTGAAGCGACCCCAAAGTCTTGCCCTAATGGAGGAACCCATCGCAACTCAGATCGTCGGGCTGGAGAACGGACGCAGGAGAACAGTGACCTTCAGTCAGCAGGTCCGGACACATATTTTGGAAATATTAGAAACTGTTTAGTCAGCTGAAGCCACCTGTGCACTTTTTAAAAAACACTGTGTCTTTGTTTTGTTTTTCGGATGAAGGTTGCAAACATTTTGCTGAACGGGGTGCGCTATGAGAGCGACCTGAGTGAGAACGTGGAGACGGGCGAATCGCAATTGTCAATAAGGCTGCTGTGTGTAGCCATCTACAGGATGCCCCCCTCCATGCGGAGTTTATGCACTAATCATTTCCTGGGTGAGAATTATCACTACTAAAAGCCTGCAGTGTGGTAACAAACTGTCCGGCTTGTATTTCATATTAATTGTCTCTTTCCAGGCTGGCTGTCTTTTGAAGGCATGCTGCTTTTCTACACTGACTTCATGGGGGAGGTTGTGTTTGAAGGAGACCCCAAAGCGCCCCATGACTCTGAGGCTTACCAGCGGTACAACGCTGGCGTTAGCATGGGCTGCTGGGGCATGTGCATCTATGCATTCAGCGCCGCGTTCTACTCAGGTGAGCGACGCTCGCAACCACGACATGCATGCATTGTGAGTGCAGAACGTGACATGATGTTGTCTTCCCTTTCCTCGGTAACCTTAACATCCGTCCCTCCACTTTGGTTTTTCTTTTACTTTCAGCCATATTGGAGAAACTGGAGGAGCGCTTCTCTCTTCGCACGCTCTATTTTTTTGCCTACCTGGCGTTTGGTTTGGGAACCGGCCTGGCCACACTATCCACCAACCTCTACGTGGTCCTCTCTCTGTGCGTCACCTACGGGGTGCTCTTCTCCTCTCTATGCACGCTGCCTTACTCTCTGCTGTGTGAATACTACCAGAGCCCTCAGGTCAGTATCTAGAAACGGAACTTCATGGTATTTTTATTACCTCAAAGCAGCCAGCAGTCTTAATTCAACCGTCAATTGCCTGTTGTAGCTGCATACAGTATATATATATATATATATATATATACAGAGAGAGAGAGAGAGCGAGAGACCACAAGCATGAGTGATATTGATCTTCACATCTAAATCTCAGACAGAATGCGTATAATATATGTCCCAAAACTACTTCTTACCCTTAAAATGTTTGCATGTGTTCCTCAGTTTTGTGGGACGTCAGAGGAAGGGACCAGACGAGGGATGGGGGTGGACATCTCTCTGCTCAGCTGCCAGTATTTCCTGGCACAAATCCTGGTCTCTGTGGCGATGGGACCTCTGACCTCACTGGTGGGTGGGGCCCAAGGAGTGATGTACTTTTCGAGCCTGATGTCTTTCGTGGGCTGCGTGTACTCCTCTCTCTGCGTGGTGTACCAGCTGCCCCCCCCTGAGGGTGAGCCCCCCGATAGCGAGACCCAGCCACTGTTGGTCCACATTTAGAAAAGTCTCTTAGTTTGATTTACCTCACACGCACACACACACACACACACACACACACAGAAGCAGTCTCAGCGGGCATGCGCTCTCACGCTGTTGCTTAGTCTCTGAGTACGTTGACCTTCACACCAGGCGGAGGGACAAAATCACTGCACAGACGGATGCGTTTTGTACAGCACAGTTCCATAGTTTGTTTCACGCCAATCGGCACCGCTCTGCTAGACAGACAGACAGGCAGACAGACACACATTGGCCACTGCTCTAAGAGGTGTGTACATGACTAGTGTGTTCATATAGTGTGTTCCATCCATTCCTTTCCTAACTTTTGCAAACGATAGTGTACCCCTTTGAATGCAGTGTGGGATAAATGGATGTGAGAGAGAGAGTGAGGGACCTCTTTGAGAATAGGAAAGCCTGAGCTGTTCATCTGTCTGATTCTTTGCTGTAAAATCTTGCATGATATTTTCTTGCTTGTTTGTGTATAGAAATGTTGATCACTACGTACAAGCTAACCACAGCTCCCCTCCTTCTTTTTCTTCCTTTCATCAGTTGCCTAACGTCTGCATGAGCTGCGATGTAATCTCTCAAAGTCCTTTCTTTCTTTATTGTTTCGCTCGGCCGTACGGCCAAGGGAATGTCTACCTGCCTTTTTCTCTGAGTTGGAATATTAGCATCACACCGTAAGCAGGTTTTATCTGACTAAAGGAATGTGCTGCCATTCACAAACTTCAGATATTCTAGAAGCTGAACTAAATCACTAACGGTCTTGTAGAGCTTCACGTAGTTTGCATTTTAACAGCGAAAAAGCAATCATTATGAGACTTACCGGTGTGGTTGACTCTCAATCAAGCCCAAAGTATGCGTGCAACGCAAATTAAGATCTTAATCAGCAGAGAGCCCCGACAAATAAGATGCCACACCAGGCAAATTGTGTGCGTGCCCCTACCAAGCCGCGAGCTGTCACCACTCCCCCCGGCCATGCCATTGTAATAATGACAGTGATTCTTGTCATTGTCAGGAAGAGGCGAAGTTGAAACTGGGGTGTGAATCTGCATTCAGTCGGAACCTGAAAAAAACGGAAGAACAGCAAACAGGGAGAAGACTCATGTGAACAATGGGTAACCCTGACGGTGGACGACATTGAAGGAAAAAACTGTGGGGGGGGGGGGGGGGGGGCGTAGAGCCAGCAGCAAGTGCTTTCGGTCATCTCTAATGCTTGAGGTAGTAGGCATCTGCTGCACTCCGCGTGGCCCATCAACTCAATGTAGTCATTATCTTACTTTTGTTAGCCAGCTTCATCGGCGGAATGTTTTTCTTGTACATCGGTTGTGCCAGAGCAAACAGTATGCTTCGTTGGCCTCACTGCGTCCGACTCCTGGGCTTCAACAAAAAGGTTAACGCAAGTATTTAACCTGTTTTAAGCCTACAATTGTGATAAGTTTCATTGACTGGCGCGTACGGAAACCCAGTCTTAATTGCTCCCTCAGCAGAATGTCGATACTTGCCTCCAGGACCGAATGGATGCACACCCTGCTAACGTTTATGAGGAAACAGTAACTGTATGGGTCATGCTATTGAATCTTGCTTGAGAAAAAAGGTTATATGGGACACTATTGCTCGATATTAGCAGCATTACTGTAAAAGCTACTTTAATTCAGGGTAGTTGGAACTAAAAGATCATTTTGCCACTTTGAACTGTGTCGATTGTTTTTCCACTGATAACCATAACAGCCATTTCCGGTTCCCACTCCAGCCTTCACAGAAATGATGTGCTATCTTTAAGTAGCCCACATGGGGGAGCCAGGAGACCAGACTAATCCATTCTGTGCCCCCTTTTCCATTATCAAGTGAATTAGATTATTCCTGCATCCAAGCCAGCCATTTTCCATGATAAGAAAAACTGGGTCAAGTGACATCATCTGCATTTAAAAAGATGTGTTTTAAGCATTAATAAGTAACATACACAAAAAACAAAGATCTTAAGTAAAAAGACAATTTATTTGATAATCAGAATATACAAAGCAGTGGCTGGAGTAACCGAATGTCATTCTGGTTCGGAAAAGGGCAGTCTTGCAAACAAAACTGGGCTACACAGCCATAACATAAAACTTGTTGAACTTGTAAGAAAAACAAAGTATAAATGGTACAAACTTGCGTGGAATGCATACAGAACAAATGACCAAAGCTTTAAGATTTAAGAGGGGTTAATTAACATTGCAAAATCCTGCCTCCATAAAACAAGGTCAAGCAGTCATATCATGGAGGCGCAAGACAGGACCCCTTTATCCATTTGCACCATCTGTTGTGTTAACAGGGCCGCCAAGCAACGGATTAACAAGCAGCTCAACACACAAAAAAATGATGCCTCAACTTATAATGCTAACAACTGTCCATTAGCCCCTGCTTAAAACTTATCTTTGGTCCTGAAGTGAATCTGAGAGGTCAACATGAGCAATGGAGAGTTGAGCAGCTGCCTGTAGGAATGAATTCACCCGGTCACCACCGACATAATAGAGATTGCGCTTCTAACATACCTATATAAAACCTCAAGAAATGGAAATAAAATGATCTCATGGTGTGGCCCAATTTGTACAAGTAAAAAAAAAGCTCATTTTAAAGACCAATAAATAACATTTCATAAAAAAAAAAAGGATGCCGGGCCACTATGTTTAAGGACTCCAGTGCAATGTGATAAACATGGGAGCGAGCAAAAAGAAGTATGTCTCAAAAGGTACAGAAAGCACAAGCTCTACAACACGATGTTGACCAGGCTGGTTGGACAGTGCTGCAAATAAGTAGCAGAGCGGGGACCTAAGCCTCCACTTCTGCCTCTTTTGAATCTCCATTTTCCTCTGTCTTCTGCTTTTTTGTCTCCACCTTTTCCTATTAAAAAAAGAGAAATATATTATATTTTAAGCATTAGCGATGGGTGAAATTCAGATAAGCTTTTAAAACACTTCATTATAACGGGTATTTTTCAGCCTGGTGACAACCCACCTCCTCCTCCTCCTCTTCTTCTACTGCACGCTTCACGGGTTGTGCATCGGTCTCCTCAGCAGGGGGCGCCACCTCCGCCTCTCCTGTAAGCAGTTTGTCATTTTAGAAAACACATTTCCTGACCGAGTAGAATAAAGACAGAATTCTTGTTAAAACTGAATCTTGACCATAAGGCCACGCAAGGATGTGAATTTTGTGACACAAATCCAAAGCAACAAAATTAGACTTTTAAAATGTCGCTGCAAGTATATTCTTGGAAACAGTGAGTGATATACGTGAACATACCATCATCTCCATTCTTGTGTTTCTCCTCTGCCTTTTTTTCCACTTTTTCACTGTGATCTGCACCATTCTAGATTTAGAGAGGGAGATGTCAGTCCAAGAAATCAGCAAAATTCTGAATTGAGCTTTTATTAGATGAGCAATGTTTGACAGAAAAAATAAATAAATAAGACAAATCCAGCATATTTGAAATAATCCTCCCAGCGTCCTATGCGTACAGACCCCCCTGGGGAAACTTAAAAAAAAGAGGGGCATGTGTGTGGAGCTCTCACTCCCCAGAGGATTAGCTACAAGCTAAAACTAGGGACGCCAATGGAAACGTCTACAGGCCGGCTAGCCAACATCTGTGCCATTTAACAACGCAAACAAAGCGCTGCGTGGGGAGCAGTTGAACAGGAAGGGGAGGCGGGCGCAGCGACACCTGCATGATGAGGGCCGCTAAGACAAAAGGCTGGTCCTCGTCTCCAACTCACTGTGCCATTGGCAGGTGCGTCCCCGTTGTCGGTCTTCTTCTCCACCTCCTCCTCCTTCGCCTCCTCCTTCTTCTCCCCCTCCTTCGGTTTCTCCCCCTCCTCCTTGTTCTGTTTCTCCCCCTCCTCCTTCAGGGTCGCTTCTTTCTTCTCTTTCAGCTCCTACAAAATAAAAGCACGGGCTTTTGATCAACGTGACTATTCGGCGAAAAGACTTTATTCTGAAGTGCCACGCGTTCCTAACCGCGTCTGGTTTAAAACGAGAAAGCTGGTTCTCCACACACGAGATAAAGTTTAATTCAAAAGAAAGACCACGTTGCGCCGAATTAGTGGTCAACGTTCACCACGACCCGTTAGCGCAGCGTTAAGGAGGCTGTGTCTTCCCGCCCACAGCGGCAGCTCCGCTCCAAGAGCTCCGGCTTCTCCCGCACCGCTTTGTCTGCTTATCAAGACATTTTAGCGAACCACATCACATCTCGCGTACGATATTTATCTGTACACGCCGCAGGTCACCGCTTCGGTGAATGGTTGTCGACGAGTTTACACATTTAAGGCACGTTTAATTTAAAAAAAGGTAATTTCACATTTTTTTCACCCGGTTACTGGTCAACTTAAAATGTAAAGTTAAACGGTGACGTTTAAGTGCTGCGGCCGCTTACGGCTGTCGAACCCCGAGTGTGCAACGCCAATTTTGGATATAAATAATACAACAACTTAGAAAAGTTCAACAAAAAAAATCTTTTAACACGACAGTTCAACCGAAAGAAAAACGGAATGAAACGCACCTTGGCTGTAACCTCTGCAGTTGCGGTTTTTTCAATAGCTGTGTCGGCCATGGCTGATTTTCAAAATTAATTTAGATAATTATATTCCTGTTAAGAAAAATATATATTTTGTATTTCTTGGCTCTTTGCCTTCGTGTGGGTAGTCCAAAGGCGCTGAGAGAGAAATGATGTCTGCCTGTCTCCGCTTTTCTCTCGAGCCCGTTGAAAATCCTCTCTTGTTGGAGACAGACACACAATTGGACAATGTCTGCAGGCATGGCATTTGATAGGAGGGATATCCTGTCAATCATTATGTAGTAGCCCGCCTACTCGCCAGCTCCTCGTTGATTGGCCAATTGTATTAAAGCTCCGAAATAAGGTATAAGACTTCGTTTTTCCTGCCACACACCAGTTTTGCGTTTGATATTTGTTTCTAAAATTTAACAATGAAAATGTAGGTGGTCGCTTTTTCAAAGTAGTGATAAACCACGAAAGTCTACTGCCAGCTGAATATCGAATCAAGTAAAGGGAGTGAAAAAGTTTCTAAACATGTGCCGACGAACGGCGTCTTTTGTCTTAGCGCCCTTTCTCTGCAGAGACGGGGTATCAAATTACAAGCAGAAAAGAATAATGTGACGATTTGAAAACACTACGGCCACTCCTCCTTTCTATATTTAACACATGTAAAAAAACGTGTTCCTGCTTAAACGTGCTTACACTTTCACTGTTTTACAAACCTGGTCAATGGAGAACCGGTAACAATTTAATTTGCTCAGTCAACACGTAATGAAGCAATTACTTTATTTATCATAAAATACCCCAAAGAAAACATAGCTGCCTTAGAAAAAACGCGTTAATTCCCTTACAAATTGGAATGTATTAAAATACTAAAATAGGCAATGAAAAATTATTTAATATCAGTATACATTAAAAATTTAATTCATATAACTGTGTCCTTCTGAAGTATGTGTCATTGGAATAAAATTAGTTATTAATATTAATTATCTGTTTGAGGCAATATCTGAAACGAAGAAAAGGGGGAAAAAACAATATATCACACACTGGCTGAGATCAGGCTAAGCAATAAGTAATGTTGCTCTCAAATTTGTGAGTATCAGAGACAGCATTGGGGTGATGTGTTGTACAGTAAGTGTGTGTAGCTACAACTTTAGCTTCTTAACTTTCTTTTGCAAGGCACTTGCTCATCCGACTGTTAAACCAGAGGAAGTGGTAACACTCACAATCTTGTGGGTCCTAACTCTGAAATTCAAGCCTCCGGATGGTCAGTCCCTCAATAAAAATGAATAGTTTTTTTTATCACAAAATGTATCTTTTTTATGATACTCTGGCTTACAAATGGAATTTCAAAGGTTTCCGCGTAATCTTTATTTGCCACGCCTGTTATTGTTTTCAACCCACCCACACATATATCATTAAACCTCTACCTGCAGTTATCAGATAGTTGTCAGAGCAACAGAGTAATTTCCACTTGCAGGACTCTAGTTTACAAAACATACTTGAGTGTTCCAGATAATGGATGGATTTCAAATACTTCTAGACAGCCTGTCTGCTGTTTGTGTCCTCAACTAGCCCCAACAAACCCATTAAATATATCTTGACACAAGTATTTTTTGGGCTTGTCCTTAACCGCCTCACTCATCCTGTATGCCAGTATTCAAGCGGCTGTAGCCTGCAGGCCCCATTTGGTAATTCACCTCACATTCAGCTGAAATATTATCATGAAGGCTGTAATTACAGAGATCAAAGGGTTCTGTGTCACTGTGCAGCTGGTTACTTTGAGATGTGTGTTATGCCTGATATAAAGGAGTTCTTTTGTTTTGACTCAATCTATATTTCTAACATAACCGTATTAAGGACATATTCTAATATTGCAAATATACATGTATGAATATTTACATATATATATATATATATTTTTTAATATATATATATATATATATATATATATATATATATATATAAAACAACCAGAGTCTTTACCACACATATATATATGTATATATATATATATATATATATATATATATATATATATATATATATATATATATATATATATATATATATATATATTGGTTGTATATCATCTGGCTGAAAATATACACAAAGTAGTCTTTTAAGACAAAAACTTAAGGCAAGGCAAGAACTGGGCATGACGTGTAATATCCTTTTATTTGAGGAATAAAGACCATGTGGAGACTACAGAGCACTGAGGCGGACATCCACAATGTAATGTTCTCAGTAGATCCAGGGGAGGAACAGAAGAGCGGACTCAAAGCAGCAGCAGGCATTACTCACTCTTTTTCTGTAACTGGAAAATGGGAGCAATCAGTGGGAGAGTGTTTGTGAGATCATTTCCTGTCCGCTTTTTTTTCTTATTTGCCCAACTCAACATGTTTCCATGTGTATCTATCAGCCTATTTCACTGTGCAGGTAAGTAACTGTTGCAGCTAACCGGGTTGTAAAATATATTTAATTCATGTGGGCACTTTTTTCAAACTTCTCATTTTCCCACAACCGTCTTTACCACACTTTCCACAAGTAGGAACAGGAGACCTGTTTTGAAGTTGTTCAAAATTATGGAAAAACATAAAGCAGTGCTGTATGAGAGAAAGACGTCTTTGTTTTTGCAATATAATATGTTTGACAGTAAATCAAGTGTTTTGCATTAGTTCCAGGATATAGGATGGGAAGTGCAACACAATAATTTCACTTACTTTCTTCAGGACAAAGGACTGACCTGAGTTGTGGAATGTCAGTGCTGCAGGGGTAAGAGGGCCCATGAAAGAGCATAGGGGTCTGGATTAGGCGGGGGAGGGGTCCCTATAATTGGACACATTGGTGGAGGGCAAACTGAGCTCTTTTGTTTTGAACAGCAGTGTCCTGCATGGTCTGCCTGGCTTTCTTGGCCTTTGAGGTCCTGCAGAGTACAGGACAACATGAAGTTAACTTCTCAGTGGCACGCTTTCCTTCAAATGCACAGTGATGGAGAAAGTTATTGATCTATAATTAACACGATTAAGTACAGTCATTGTGGACCATAATGGCAACATGTGCACTATTAGTGCTGCCACAAGACCCCCAGAGGTCATTCTGTATTTTCAAATAAGAAACTTATCAACCAGGAGTCACATATCCAATAACATATCTGTAAATTATCAAAGTTATTCAATGCTTTCACTGAAAAAATAATGGCTTTCGAAGGAATATTCTTTTTAAATGTCTTTATGGTTGAAAGAAAACGAAATAAAACAACAGCACGACTATGATAATAATACAAATACTAAACAGTAAATTAAGAAATGACTCCAACGATGTATAAGGGGGTATATAAAAATATATTAAATATTTACATTGCAGGGGTCGCATTTCACAGTTACACTGGGGCTATTACGTCACTGCAGCAGCCATTTAGGATTCTACTGAATAATGGGAGAGAAACAAAACTACCTCTACAAACAAATGTTTCAACAAAATGTCAAAATTAAAAACAAATGCAAAGTAAGAATACAACCCAAAACATTAAACGTTGAACATGAAATAATAAGATGCTTAACTGTGGTCTTAAAAAACACACAAAAGGTAAACCAAAGCTCCCCAGATTCAGGGTGCCAAGAGATACTGAAATCATGTGGTTTTCTTGTCAATATCAGACATGTAAAGGTCTACTGGTCTGTCACTCTTGCAAATAAGTCCAAAAGGATGTGCATTGTCTCCCTCCCTGTTTGCTGGATCCCATGTTGGAGCTGAAGCCTCGACACGTTGCTCCGTTCACATTCGGTTTTGGGGTCACATTACGAACCGTGGGGCTGATAAGAGGGCTTGAACCAAAAAAAAACAGGCCATTTGGCTGTTCATCTTTACTTTGACCCTGACCTAAAAGTAGTAGTAGTAGTAACAACGAGAACACATGCAGCTGAAACCTTGAAAAACCTCAAACTACAGACTGAATGGAGCCTCCCTCTGAAGGACCGGAAAAAGGTCCCCAAACAGACTCGGGACGCTTCCCCAGAGACTACATCTCCCAGCTGGCCTGTGAGCGCTTGGGGGAGGTGTTGGAAGGAACTGCTGGGGAAAAGGTCACCTGGGTGACTAGTGACTGTGTTACCACAGCTACTATGACTCAATGAGCAAAACTTTGTTATTATATAAATTCAAGAAATGCACTGTGGATGCTGCTTTTTTGTTTCTGTTTGTCACGCGCTTGTTGTGTTTCAAATCGGCTACATCGGAATTTTGTTCTGCACCCCTTTGTTTCAATGACCATACATTATTCTTAAATCCTTGAATATACCAGATGTGCACACATACAATATAAAATAGGGTTAGGTTTCATAAATCTAATTAGCAAACAAGCTTTGAAGAGTAGCTTCTGTTTCCTCTTTGCACTGCTGAAGTTCTCCTGGACTACCTTATTTATTTCACCTCCTACAGCTCCACCCTTGTAACTGCCTTGCCAGAGAAGTGGAAATTTCCAGTAATTCCTTCTGCTTTGCAAGACATGCTCCTCCTCCTTCTGTTTTCCCGCCTTTCGGTCTACCTGCTCCTTCCTGCTTCACTGCCCAAGACCCCGCAGCCCCTCTGCTGCTGAGCCTCGTGGCAAAAACCTCCCATTTATCACTTAGACAAAACACAACATGTTTTTACCCTTCTGGCTCTATTTCTTCTCAATAAATGTATCCATGTTGGCCCTGAGCCTTCTGAGAGACATGCCTAGATGTTTGTTTACTAGGAAAATGAAGCTTATCCACAGAATTACCATGAAAGGGTGAGCTATAAGAGTAAGAATTGCGCTCGCTCTTGAATGATGAAAGGTTGGACCGGGAGCACAGAACAGATGGCGGATTTGCATTTCTATTTCTCTGGCTGATCTGATATTCCACAGCCTGGTTTCAGACATTCTCCAAAGATTGTCGTCAAATCTCACACCAAGAATCGAGACATGCAATGAGCTCAAGAGATCACAGAGAAGGCCCCGATGAAGTCTTTTGGAAACAAAGTGATATCTGTTATTGTGTTTAGAGCCTGGGAGTCCAGGCTATCTCAACGCTACATCTGTGGGTTTTCAGAACTTCCTCTTATTTCAAGACCACAATACAACCGTGTGCACATGAGAAACCCTGATGCTTGCTCGGGAATTATTTGAGATAAAACATAAATAAAGCCAGCTGCAGTGGAGAAGTTTGAGTGTGTTGATGGCATGAGGCACACTGACCTTAGACCCATTGTGAAGCACCAACAAAGAGCCATCTGCACAGCAACCAAAGCTGAGACGAGGGACTCGCACACAGGGGGGATCGAGGGGTGGGAGGGACACAGAGACCTGGGGGTGGGGGGTGGTTGTAAAAAAAAAAAGGAAACAAATCAGTAATCAAGAAATATTTGAATGGGACCTGATCGGCTGGATCATGTCTGAAACATGAAAGCAGTCGATGCTCAACGCGTCGGAGGTTTGTGCACAAAGAAAACAGGAAGCTGCGCACCATATCAGCTCAGAGAGTGTATGGATCGCTCCACTTCTGGTAAAGTGGAGGACGAGAGCCGCCGGCCTAATCACTCAAAACCACATTTCCTGCCTCCTGCGTGGTGAGATGAAGGCAGCCGAGGCCTTTCAAGGTTAATATTTAACACTAACCTGTATCTCACACAAGGCGGGTACCTCATTACGTCGAGCAGAAACACACCGTTCTGAATTGTAACACGATATTCTAGAGGGCTCGTGTTTTGGGGATGTGAGCAGATTTTTACAGTGCAACCAAAATTGTTTCTCTTTTGTGTGGGGTGCATTTCAAAATGGTGTAAAACAAGACAAAATGGTGGCAGGGGCATCTGTAAAAATCAAAAATGTTTCACAGGTAAGACATGAGAGTCAGGATTGCTTAGCAACAGCAGTAAAAGATTCTTGCAGGCAGTCTGGTAACACAGAAACTCATCCTGCTGCCACCCAGTGGTGCACTAATAGCACAAGCTAGGGAGGAACCGCCACCGAAAATGATCAAAGGCTCACTTCTCTAACGCCTGTGTGCAGTTTAATAAAATATCTAGAATTACCTGCGAGGTGTTAACCTGATAATTGAAGAAGGACATTATGTGAAAAAAGTGATATCCCGTTCGAAAATATCCTCAGCAACTTGATTGGCTGGAAAATGCACCAGCTCTCATGTTGCTAAGCAACGTACGTGGAAGAGTGGATTTGCGGGTGGGAGGGTGTCAGAGTTGTAAGAGGGGGTGGGGGTGTTCGTCATGAGGAGGGAACATTGTGGGTGCAGCAGGCAGACTGGCTGGGGAAATACCTGGCAACATTCCCAAATAAACAAACAAGAGAGAGAGAGGAGGACAGAGTGAGAGACATGGGACAGGGGGATTTCTGGGGTCCAGATAACAGTCTTGTTTGAGATAAAGAGAACAAGGCATTTTATAAATGCTTGTTCCCAAAGCAGAACAAGACTATAGATAGGAAGTGGAGAGCAATTCAGTGAGAACTTTGTCTGCAGTGAGATGAAAGTTGACAAGGACAATCCGTAATAAACGTCCAGTGCCCTACAATAAATGTATCTACGCATTAGTGTTTGTTTGATCGAGCTGTCAGTAGCATTATCAGTGTATAAAATTTCATTTTTTAAGTTAGAATAAGTTTAACTTGCAGCTGATCTAAAAAAAAGGATGAGAAAGACTTAAATTGTAAATGATTTCAAGGTGCAAAGCAGAAGGTTCGCTAGTAAAATACAGGAACCGTTAAGCTGAGGGAAGAGAAAAGGTGGAAAATGTGCTTATATGGAGAGGGAAGGGTAAATAAAGCTGCTGCTGCCGGTAGGTTCGGCCTGCAGAAGGAGGCGGGCCTTGAAATGGCTGATGCAGGCGGTCTCTACAGGCAATGAGGACTCTTTTGTCAGCAGTAGGAAATGAGGTTTCTGTTGTGATTAAAAGGAAGGTTTCTATGGCAATGCAGAGGGCCGTGTGCACAGAGCGTTTGCTGGGAGTGGAGGGGGCTAAGTGAGAGTAGAATTTCAAAGAAAGCAGCCTCCTCCATCTCATCTCCCACCGTCGCCTCCCGTCTGCTTTTCCTCAGCGCTCCTTTATCTGTGATAATCTGTTTTCATAAGCACACAGTTGGGGCCGCAGGGAGGATTATCCTGAGCAACCCAAGTCATTGGTCAATCAGTCATAAATGTTAACGGAGTAACAGTTTCACTTCCCAATACCTATACTACAAAACATTTAACAGATATGCTAATTAAAACCCACACAATTCTATTTAGATCATTGACATAATTACATTTCCCAGCTCATTCTTTCCTTGCAAAACACATGATAAATAAATAGAAAAAAAGCAATGATGGCATCAAGGTGACCTTTAATGCTGAACATAGCACAATCCTTTTTTTTAAAATTGTTTCAGTTGAAAAAAAAATCTGTTTCTTAGAATAAGTTCCCCGTACCGTCTCATATGTACAGAGGAAGCTGCTCTCTTCAGCTGTCCATGACAAATTCTCCCCACCAGAGGCTCACCGCAGGATGTTTGGATAAGATGACATTTGAAACCCATGAGGATCAAAGTGAGGTTTAAAAAAACACACATTACAAGCCACATTAATTGAATACAAGATGCAGACGCTCCTGATATTGCAACACGTGAAGTAAATATAGGAAGTCCACGCTACAAACAGGTAGCTGACTGAGCATGAAGAGTGGTTGATTCTAACGATTGAGATAACTAATAAAACAGATGCCAGATACCAGTTTATTAATCACATAAATAACAATAAATGAGCGTGATTCGGCAAAACACATCTGCATAATTTCAGCAACCAAAATATGTTCTAAATCTGTGTGTACAGTGAAGCGCAAAATGCTCCTCTTGTCCTTTTTAGAAACACAGGCTTAAGGGCTCAGTCTGCCAATTAGGATTACAAAAGGTTCTGCTGCCCCCAACCTTTCTGTTTGAGCATAGCAGCAACCATCACGTAATGAAGAGCTGCCAGAGCGGGAGGGTTGTACTGCAACCAGATTGCACAGTCAAAGCCAGATGGCAAGTCCCACATCAAAAGGACAGCTGGTTACCAGAATCTGAAAGGGCATCTTTATAGCTCCAAACCTAATTAGTTTCAACGAAACAAATCCCACCAACATGTGGCCATTGAACAAGTCGTGCCAATAAGTCCTCATAATAGGTGACATGCATAACATAATTAAGGTTTAAATGTTTACATGTGCAGCCTGCAACATTTCAAAATGGTCAATCTGGCTGGTTCTCACCAGTGGCCACAACAAAAGCAGGCTCTCCAGATTCAGATGAAGAGGATCCCAATTCAAACATAGAGGCCAATATGTCAGATTAGTGGGTCCTCCAGAGAGCGCAGCCGGCCACCAAACTGCTGGTTGATCTTTGAGGCTTTGGTTGCTGCCTGCCGAGCTGAACTCTCTTTCTGCAGAACCTGTGAATCATGTCCAGAAGAATGAACAAAGTACTGGGAGAACTGTATCACGAGGAAAAGCTGGATTTAAGATTGAATTTAAGTGCAGGACCGGCACTAACCCCTTTCCATATCCGTTTGCGCAGTTCCCCCTGTGAAAGTGGTCGTTCGTCCTCGTCGGTGACAGGAGACTCTTCTGGATCAAATCCCAAACTGTGGAGTCCAACACAGACGCAGATATCAACCGGATATTCACAGTGTTTAAATGCATGTGTGAGTTTAATAATAATAATAAACACACAGGCATCAAATTGACCAGATAGAAAGCAGACCTGTGGATTTCAGGTTGGATGTTGACAGTCTGCTGAAGCAGTTCTGGATTTTGACCCAAAAGAAATGTGGCTAAGTCTTTTGGATTGTAGTCCTTTTCTAGATCCTGCAAGAGTCAAAAATCCAGAGACACTTTACATTACTTGGCAGAAATACGACGGGAACCGTCGCAAGAAAAGGAAAGCCAGAGATTGACAGGTTACTTTAGAATTGAGGAAAGCTCGTATGGTGAGCAGCTCGTTGGTCTTCTGTTCCACCAGACCCAGGTGGGACATGATGTTGTTCTCAGCGCTCCCTGTAGAGGAGCCCAGTGTATCCTCCATCACTGAGCGGTCACAATCCATTTTAGAGAAGATGCTGGTCACGCCTGTGAGACGGAAAGACCAGATTCTAATATAAATGTATTTGTAATTTCTTGATAATTTTAAGGTTTGTCTCCAGGAAATATAATATAATTTGATAACTGTTTTAAGGGATATAACTTTTGCTTGAGAGAACTGCTCAGATCAAACCAGTGTAAACATTCAATGATTATTAATGTCCTGTTGGATTTTTTTTAATAGTCATGTGTTTTATATGCTTAACCACATGCTTGTCTGTAGAATTTCTTTTACACGTTTTGCACGATTACCCGACCAGCTGAACACTCTAAAAGACTCAAGGTCACGCTGCCTATATGTTGGAATTAATTATTTAATTTATATTAATAGAACCGTGTTCCGATTTTCCCTGTAATTACTAATTATAAAACTACTTGATGACCTGACTTAGAAGAATGAGGAAATTATAGACCAGTAAAATAACTGTGGCCAAACTAAGGCTGGGGGTAAAGGGTAACAATATTTTTTACCTAGAATACTTAGATACCAATTTTGCAGCAATACTGGATGGTTTTTGTGGTATTCGTGATGAGTAATGTGGATATGATGGCAAATGATAGAACAGTCTGGTATCAGAAAATGAATGAGTGTGATATCAAAATGTAAGACAATATTCTGCCTCAATTATCAATACAATATTGAAATAATTCCTTGCTGTATGCCAAACCTGTTTTGATCTCGTCCAGTATTTGGCTTATGATGCCGGCTTGGATTTCATAGTCCTCGGCTTGAAACTGGTTTTCCTTTTGTTGCTGTTCGATGTCTCTCAGCAGAGAGCGATGATCCTGCTCCTGCTGCAGATCTGCTGCACGTAATTGCTGTATCTCTGCTTGTGTCTACAAATTCACACATTCACATATTGACGTTAAAATATATAAATAATTGGTGTGAACCAACCACCCGCAGTAGAAAAAACACTCACCTTGCTGATATGATCTCGCAGGGCCTCAGCCTCCATGTTTTGCTCATTTACAAAGTTGAAGTGTGCAAAGTTCTGGTCTTCAACTGGGCAGAAAAAACAGCAATACAAAATAGAGAAACATTTAAATCTCTTCAACTGAAACTAAACTGTTTACCGCAAGTGTTGTCTTTGTGCGAGTCTGACACAGTGAGCGTGTGTTGGTAATACGTACCCTGGATGAACCTGGAGACCAGCATGTCCAGGTTGTCCTCCCCGGTCACTGTCTGGATCCTCTCGAACACCTCCTCCAGAACGCCCGGCGACTCTTCCCCCGAGGACGTCCTCCTCTGCTCCTTCATCTCTGCCACTTGGAAACAGAAGCACCTTCATGTCAGTACCATCAGCACTGTATAACGGCCGCTTTCGGCGTCGCTATCATCTGTTTTTTATTTTTAAATCAGTGCTGCTACTAGAGACGCTGAAGTCTGAAGTCTTTAAGCCATCTAGTCTGCTCAGAACAGCTTTTCTGAGGAATTCAAAGCACGCACATTTATCAATATGCATTCAACAGTATTTTTGTTGTGTTTTGTTTATGTACACAAAAAAAAATGAATATAACCAATGTCATTCAGGAAAACGTTGCGAACATAATTCGACATACAATATTTCGCATAACCTATTTTTCAATAACAGTAATGGTTATTTTAGAATTACACCGGGTCCCAGCTACAATTATTTAACACATCCCTAAAACCAAACCCCAATTTCTGGCTACTCGTCCCTGAAACAACACACTGAGAAGTCCAATGTTACAGCCACGATTATCTTTGCGGCCTGATTCACCTCCCAGTGTTCTCTCTGTCTCTCTGTTCTCTGCTAGAACCACAGGGAGCACCTGAGAGTTATTTATGTCTGGTTGCAGCTAGCAGCTTGCTCTCTGTTTGACCGTCCACATCTGTCATTAATGCACACCACACCCTGCACACTTCACTTATATCCTCGCCCCATTTTTCAAATACTGAAGTTAAATAAAGCTTCTTTTGTTAATTGTTCCTATAGCGCGTCTGTCTTTTGTTATTGCCACTGAGGCCAGGTATTAACAGAGTGTTCAATAAATTGCTGGAAGGACAGACTGTTTCCAGGAACGTTAACACTTGTTTTTGTTTCTACAATTAATTAATGACAATTCATATTTTAATTTGTGTGTCAATTGTACTGGGTTAACACTGTTTGATTGACTATTAGTTGCACTTACCAATCACTGCTTTCGCTAATTCCAAGTCCAATTTACATTTTGACTGAAAGCAGACATACCAATAAAAAAATAAAATGTTACTGACACATCTGAGGACGTATTGTATTTTTGATTAAACCCCCCCCCCACATTTCTGTGAGCAATAACTCCGCAATTGTGACAGGCCTGCCTGTGTTGGATATATATATATATATAAGGTGTGCTAGAGGTTCACCAGCACAGTGGAAACACCTGAGCTCATCAGCAGCTCTTGCCACACATGGGCGTGTGCTTCTGCACTCTTTTGACATTATGGTATGTTCCACCACTACACAACATTGCATACGCACTTCGCAGTCACGCACTAACCCACCCCGCTGAATTTACCGCCACCACCCACCACTGTTAGTTTGGCCGTGCTGCCCAGTTTGTGTCGCAATGCTGTGGCGTTTGCCAGTATACCGTTGGGCAAAGACGGGGAATGACGAATGGATGTTAGATAGATGTCTTTTTTCATTATCATAGTTGTCAAAACAGCAAACCGTGGCCCAACACACTCTTACGTTGTTTGTGTTCCATCTCATTGCCCCGGTCCTGCTCACTCCTCTCGCTGCACTTGGTGGTCATAAACTCCTTCAGGCTGAACTCTTGTGCAATAACCCTTTCCAGTTCCTTCATCTCAGCATTGTACTGGGCGAGGTCCTTCTCTGCCTTCTCCTTCATCATCGTCATCTTGGACTGAGCTTCCACTCTAAAGTACAAAGGTTTATAAATAATGCCCAAACAAAGGTTAATGACACGCATATCAGTTTGATAAGTTACACAACAGTCGAAAATATGACCTGGCATCGTAGGCTGCAGTGGACAGGTTGACAATTTCCCTGATTTTCTTTCGGACATCGTAGAGTTCCTACAACACACAAAAAATAAAACTGTGTTGAAAACCAGCTCACAAACAGGTCTTTGAATGACGCGTGGTGTTGGCCTCTGACCTTGTCCAGTTTGTTGTGTAGTTGCTGGAAACGGATGCGCTCAATGTGAAGTGTCTGCAACTCCTCTCTCAGGTGGCAGTTTTTGGTCAGCTGCTCATTGAAGCGAGTCAAGCACTGGAGAGGACATAGAACATAGAACATTAATCAGCCGTTAATGCCAAATAAGTACATGCGATCGCATGCTATGCCGTGTAAAAACAGAAAAGGAATAAGAATATACATTGATAGTAGTTGGGAGTCTGTTATTTTGTGATAATGAATTTCACAACTTACTTTGTTCAGTTTGTATTCCAAAGTGCGTACGGCCTTCTGAGTCCGCTGTAACACAGACGTCTGCGCATCCCCAGTACTGACCTCCCCTTTCCTCAACTCTACCAGCTTCAACTCCATGTTTGTAATCTGCTTATCACAAAAACACAACACAAACTGTTTTCTATTACCAAATATATCACTAAACATGACATATATAGGATCATATTGAGTTACTGGCAAACTTTCATCACCTCTTTCTCAAGTTCTTTTTGACGCTGCTTCTCTTTCTCCGTCTCCTCCTCTAACACGTCTCTCTGCTCCAGCAGAGCACGGAGACACTGAGCGTCCTCGCTGTCCTGCTGTTGGCGTGACAAGCTTTTAAATGCACCAAGGTTCATATGCAGGTCCTCCTGCTCCTTCAGCAGATTCTGTATCTCCTGCCTTCATCCACATCACATACATACAACTCATTAGGCAAATACAAAAAAAAAACACGCGTAGACATTTGACAAAGTGATGTGGGCGTAGTGATTATTTACTGTTGTTTGCGGATCTGCTTCCTGGCCTGAATGTTGTAGGCCTGCCGATCTCCTTCCATGATCCTGAACTGTCTCTGCAGTTTGGCTATCTCTGATTCTGCTTTAATAAATCGTATGCACATTATACCTGCATCAACCATGCAATGTGCAAGATAAGAGTTAACATCTATGAGTTGATAGCAACATAACTAAAATTACCTGTTCCATCAATATCCATCACAGTGCTGTCTGAGTGGGCACTACTGGCCAATCTTCTCCGTGGCATCGTGACACTGGGCTTTCTTGGATGGAAATAAAAATTAAAGTGATGTTTCTTGCAGAAAATAATGAACATCTACTCGTGGAAATGACCTTTTCCTTTCCTTAGAACCATTAGTTCTATTCCAACCAAACCTCATGTTAAATTTGAGGATTGAAAGCTTAAGCTTGTTGTCTTAACTATGTACTTGAAACACACATTTAAAGTGTAGATGTTTTATTTTACTACTGCATACCTTGTGTGGTAGTTTTACTTTTGAACAATACACATTTATCTCCACAAACCAGAACTGTGAGCAGAGCTGCATGATTGTTTTTCACAGCACGATCAAATATCGATTTACCGATCTTGGCTTAAGATCGTCCGACTGGCAGAGCAATAATAATATTCAGTTATAAGATAGAAAGGCCATCAAATCGAGCATACCCACAACGCACACTTATAACATGGCTAGAAAAACCAAACAAAGTAGCCATGATTCTTGCGAGCTGCTATAGAAAAACTCATCTATTCTGATGAACCTCTATCTAAAAACATCTACCCTGGTTACAGTTAGCTAACATATGAAAGGGATCTAAAATGTGCCAGACGTTGAGAACAAATAATAATGAATCTCACCAGTTTTTAAATAAAAACCCCAGCGCCACCTCCCAGGACACACGGCAGGCTCACAGCAGCCCTGAGTTGTTAGCAACCGTTGCTAAGGGCCCTGGGAGTCTCTGACGGACAGCTTGAGTGCAGAGGGCCAAAAACGTGACACACAACATGGGGGGAGGGGACATTGTTTGTGTGAAAATTTAAAAAAAGTGTGTTACTTTAATCTGTGTTTATCCTCTATACCAGTAGATGGCTGTATGAGTATAATTCATCTGTAAGTATTAATATATTCCAATTTCTTCATGTATTTAATGGTTTTTATTTTCATTCAATTTTTTATTGAGCATGTATACTTTCTCGATGTCCAGCTGTATAATTCAGATCCACACATGCCGACGTGGACGAAGGAGCATGTGTTGATTGTTTTGCAATAAATAGTACTAATAGAAAAATGATGGTCTATTATTATTGAACACCTCTAATTGGACGTGGCTTCCTGTTGTTACCTTCGCCATCACCCCTGCCACTCATCACTCGTCATTGCCACCGTCGTCATCACCATTCACCCCTTCAAACCTGCATGTCCTGTTCAAGCCTCTTAAGAGGCCTCTTAATTAAGAACTATGGCAAACTCACGTCATCAATGTGTAGGTGTCGGTCATGTCAATTGTTCTGTAATGTTCTTTTGTGTGAGGACGGCTATAAAAGTTGAGTGCACAGCTACAGCAATTCTAATGTTGTGACGCCCATCTTTTTTTGTAGAAAAATGTTTGCCTACCTTGTTCGGCATTGTTTTTAGCTGTATGTTTATTTCCGAACAACTAAACATGAATTATTCATTAATTAGCCATTTGGGGCCCCAGGTTACAAGTCAGACACCAATACACCCACATCAGCAAGTCATGATCTTTATTAGTAAAGCTCCCACTTACTTTAATATCATCAAATGAAATCTGCACACATTTAGATTGGTAGAGAAGGACTACATTTCCCTAACGAACTTCAGCTTTTGAATTGATGCAGCAGAACGGAAGGAAGTACAACATTCCTTAAGAAAAGTATAAAATAGCATGATTTTCATATGCTTTGGCTTAATTAAAGTAGTAGAGTGTGTAATTTAATTTATTAAATGCTTTTCACCACTAATTAAATTTACACTCAAAACTAAAATATTGTAGGGCTACGTTCATTACATTTTCAAATTGTACATACTGTATCAGTAGCTTTAAAAGCCATGCAATAAAATGTTATCCCATATAAATACACGTATTTGCATTTGTATTGCATAAACATAGAAATGTTAGCCATGTTAACCGAGAAATATTTACTCTTTATTATAATGTAAATGACAAAATGCACATTTAAGCGGATGCCTTTTTTTTCTTCTTACCACAACATTTATATTACAGTCTAAGTGTCCATACCGTAGTCCTAAAGTAGTTCATGACACACGCAAACTTTTACAAATACGGCAGGCAAGTGTAAAAATTACAAGATGTTTGACTGGTACAGATTATTTTAATCATAAAACTGCAATTAAGTTCATGTCCTTTCCTCATTCTGGGGCTGTGGTTCCTCGCTAGCTTGTGTTACTGGAGCCCCCTCTAGGAAGGTACCAAATTGCTCTGCTGTATTGAGCTCAGGCGTTCTCAACAGCAAGTAGCATTTTGGGAAGTAGTAGGCTGCCACCAATGCCAAGTTGCTTGCTAGGGAGAAAAGAACATGCACTATAGACTTGCCCTTCACTTCCATACCCATGTAGATCGGTATAAAGGTCACCCATATCACGCAGTAGAACAGAGAGGAGAAGGTGATGTCCCTGGCGAGGTTGTACTGGTGAAGAGGCTTTGTTGCCATGAAGGTGCACATAAAAGATACGAGGGCCATTAGGCAGTTGAAACCTTGTATGAGAGCAAATCCAGACAAGGGTGACATTGGACATGCCAGAAACGCTGCCACAAAGTTTATTTCCATATTTGCCTTATACTGAGACAGCGAAGGCCCGTCGTGAACAAAAAAGCCACACAGACCGGCCTGCAGAACACAGCACGCCAGCACAAACAGCCAGGTTCCGGGGCCTCTTAGTACGTGCAGATGAGAGGCGGCCTTCTTTGGGAACTCTGTCGCGTACAGAATCTGTTGAAAAAGACGCAATTGTCACAAGATTGCGTGCTTTTTTTGTCTTACAGTTGTCTGCATTAAAGTTCTTTGCTTGTCATTTCTCACCTGCAGGGAGATGAAAGTCATAATGGAGAGGGCCACTGATTGGAAAATGGAGAAGAAGGGCAGCTGAATACGACACACCAAGTCCCCCGGCGTCCCCAGGAAGAGCAGAAGACTGAGGCAAGCTCCCATCAGGCTAACCAGAGCCACATAACTTAGGGCTCCCCCCGAGGCTGTTATCACCGGGGTCCCCCGGTGTTTCAGGAACACAACACCCACTGAAATCTCACACACCAGGAGCAGCACCACAGCCAGTGTGAGTCCCAGAGCCTCGGATGTGTCCCAGGACAAATAGGAGAAGGTGGGTGGTTTGCAAACAGTGCTGCGGTGCTCGGACCACGTACGATTTGGGCACTTTGTGCACTGGATGTCGTCTAGAAGTCAGAAAGCACAACATTTTCCCGAAAAATGCTTCGGTATTACTTTAAATTTGGATTAGTTGTTGACAGATAGCACATTACCATGTTTTGCATGGTAAGTTCCGTGCAAACAGTCGATACAATCAAAACAGCAGGAATGGAAGCCTTTGACTCTGCGGACTTGCCCCTCCATACAGTCTGCTGAACAGGTGGACATAGGAACCTGCAGAAGTTGTGCCATTAAAGTTAGAATTGCAATGGTAACCATTGCAACATTTTAGGAATCAAAACTGGATTATGATCGTGTGGAAGATGACCACAAATCATTGTGCACAAACAAGTATACATGTTCAACGGTTTATAACAATTTCTTTGTAATTTGCTGAAATTACCTCTGTGTTTGTAGTGTGCCATTTGAAGAGGGTTTTGTTGATTAACAACTTTCCAGGAAAGCTACCAACAGGTACAAATTCAAAATGTGAAGCGTTCCAGACCCACTGAATTATATCATATCCTATATTTGGGTTGCCTTGACTGTCAAACTGTAAATGTGTGCCGTTTATGTTCACAGACGTATTCTTTAAAACCTCCAACAGCTGCAAGACAAGATTTGTATTAATACATTCATGTTAGTGCTGTTAACCGGTTATTTTATTACAAATCACAATCATACAGCAGACTAACAAAATAAATCACCTTCCAGGGAAGGATTTGGGTTTCAGGTCCGTGGATGCAGGCGGTTGAATTGCATTGCAGCAGGTTGTGCAGGGCCTGTGCAACACTGTAGATGGCGGCATACACACTGAAAGCTTGGTGCTCCACTGCGGGATCTTTGACCAGGGTAATATTTGCAGTTGACAGGTCCCAACATCGTGGGCAGGGATTTTTTGTATAATTTGATTTAGGTGCTGGATGGCCGGTCCTTTCCCTTTCTTTGCTCAGTTTGATGAGGAGCTCCTGCGTGTAGTCTGTGAGCAGGTCCAGGCGCTTTGTCTTCTCAATGAAACCGATGATGGTGCCGACTCCTCTGATATTGGGGAGCGAAGTCAATTGATCACTCATGGACCAACTTGTGCTGCCAATCCACACGGCAGTTACATTCCTCTTGATGACCTGGAGTAGATTGGATTGGATCAGTTTGTGTGAAACGTATGTAATCCGTCTACCAACAACATGTAATACTTGTACACTACTTCTAAAGTGCACTAACCTCAATAAAAAGGAGCTTAGCTTGCTCCCCAATAGAAAAGACCACTACCACATTAACTTTGGTTGCGACGATGTTGTCGATGATGGTATCTATTGCTGATTTAGGGGCCGTATACACTGGAATTAGTCCCTGATAGGCCACACAGATGGACGTGTTCTCTGCCAATTTGGAGAATTCCTGCACACCAGCTTTTCCATACTCCTCTTCACTGCCCACCACTGCCACCCAGTTCCAAGCAAAGCGCTCCAACAGTTCCACCATGGCCGCCACTTGCCATTTGTCACTGGGAACCGTGCGGAAGAATGACGGGTAGAGAAGCTTGTTACTGAATTTGTCACTGGTGGCACCAAAGCTTACCTGGATTGAGAAAATCCACGACACGCAGATGTTAACAATCAATTCTTCAGTCTTGAAATAAAAGGCCTAATGCACATTTACTGTGGTCATTTTTACAGCAAGTGGGCAAGTGCTCTCAATCTACCTGCAGTTTCAAAAGGTTACTGATGGGCAATTATAACAACAAATGATTAGGCATTTGTAGGACAGCAAGCATTCATCTTTTTCTAAAAGACTCACTTGCCTCCGTGATAAAATAATCATCTTATTTGCTGAACAAGAAGCAAATTTCCAGCCTCACTTTGCAAATGAGATTTTAGCATTTGGAATATTCCACAAAAATGTGTTTAACCAGGCCAAGATGTGAATGTCAGCAGACATATGACTTGACATGTATGTAGCCATACCTGCGGCATCAGAAAGAATCCCAGGAGTTTTCCTATGACCGATACCATTTCTGAGCTTAGGGGACCAATCACCGCTGATATGCTGGTCTCATATTCTGTGTAATTACACTGCACAGATAGGGCTTTGTTGGATTTTGCAGCGAGGAAAGACAAGGTGGGCTTTACAACGACGGCAGATTGTTTGCATGTATCATAGGTTTCAAAACCCAACTTGATGCCAGGAAGCAGAATTTGTTGTGCATTGATCTCATCCACTGCATATTTCATTACCAGAGCGAGGCCAAGTCCTAATGTATTTACACTGTGGGAACACAAGCAAATAAAAGAGAAAACAAAGTAGAAATGTGGTTAGTTGGGTAAAGCTTAGATATTTGTGCAGAATCTCAAATAATGCGGTCATTATTTTCCCAAGACTGTTGTTTTTCACAACATCTTACCTTTCACAACTGATGTTGTCAGGCTCCCTCCTCTGGCTGAGGTTGCTGGAGAGCATGTTAATGGGAAAAAGCCCTCCGAGCATAATGTCCCCAGGCAAATGGAAGAGGTCGGTAGAAATGTTGTGAAACCATTCAGGTGGATTCTCACTGCAGGTCGGTCTGAATGCCCAGCACAAAACTAACAGAGTGAAAGGTGCAGCCATGTTGCACATGGCCAGGACTGAAGCCTGAAGTAATGAGAACAGCGTGCATATGTGTCAGTGCATCAGTTGTTGTATGCAAACTCACCCGAAACCGCCAAAGTCAAATTGGTGCAATGGGCCCCTCCCATAACCGGCCACCGGAGGATGTGATACAAAGTTACCGCAAACCGGCTCAAATGATCCTCATACCATTTCACCCATATTTACATCTGTGGGATGAAATGACATGACATTTTCTTTTACCAATCTTATCATAAAAAGCAATATCTGTATAATTTCACTATTATTATGATAATGTCTAGATCAGAACCTTCCTAATTTTGAAGGACTTGTGAATGATATAGCATATTTTTTAATTACACTATTGTCTAATTTGTCTTGCTCTGTAGTGAAGAAGGAAACATTCACTCTGCATCTTTAGTGTATGTATTTGTGTGTGTTGTGTTACATTCAACAGCCATAAATAAGATAACCAGCAAGTGTCAAAAGCTCAATACTGCCAGAGCTGATTTGTATTGAATGTTTTTATTTTTCCTGTTTTGCATTCACCTCAGCGTTGCTTTTGCATCTACATTTGCATGCAACACTGAATGTGGATATTCCCCACAAGGACATGGACATATTTCCTAGCAAAGATATTTGCATGAAAACCAACAGTAGACGTAATGCTTTTCTAAATGGTCCTGGACATATTTAGCAAACCGTAATATGTTTCTGGTGGTCACACAGCTTGGAAAAACGTGTGTAGTCGGACAAAAATTAAAGTGGTGAAATAAGAACAAATGTGAGATACTGTAAAATAAATACTAGGAGAAAGAATATAGTATCCCCTAGATTACAATTATGTTCTCCACACGAAGCGCAGAAACAAAGCAACGGCACACAGATCAAGAGGCTTTTTTGTGATAATAGCTTCTAGCTGTAGGACATTCATACTTTTCCCAAACAAACTAGAAATGACCTTTTATATTTCAGTGTCAGGGGATTGTTTGTTCTGAAAATGAAAATTTCATTTGAAATGAAATGCAATGGAAAGGAAAATGGCGTATTCTTTTTCATCATTAAAAGGAGAGAAGATTTTTTTTTTTAAACGAAGTAAGTGGCATATGACAGGCTAGAAATTGCACGACAGCTAATCAATAGCAGATGCACTGACAGAATGATAGATCAGGAAAGTAAATGGAAACAAAAAGGAGACTGCTTCATTGTAATTCACAAGGCAGACTTGGATTTTGTTCTTTACCATTACTTTGATATTTTGCCTACTCACTTTCATACGACGTCCTAAACAGGGTCAATGGAGTCAAGTTTTATAATCTGAGTGACCCGTGAACACAAGATTCTCATGTAATTAATATGTCAAGAATTAGTTGTCCAACAGGCAGGGCAAGCCTGATTGCAAGGCAATTAACATGCACACCTTAATGTCAGTAGATTTACAACCACTTGCAGTTTTTGGTTGTCATTCATTAATGATCTGACTGTACAGTGCAATTGCCTACCATCTTGTTGTTGTTTACTGTGTAGTTATACTTATCTTTAGTCTTATATATGTACTTGACATGTTAAAACATAGTTTTTGTTCATTGACTGAGGTATTTTGCATCAGATGTCATGTAATATAATAATGAACATGTTCCTCCCTAATAGTTTTACTATAATTATCACAACAAACCTTAAGTTTGTCACTTGTCTGAGGTGCACGACATCAGTTACAGGAAGGGTATGGTCAGGGACATGAGGAGGTATTCTGTTGCTATCTTATGTTGTTATCTTGTTATCTTGTTAGTCATGTTGACGTAAGAACACCGACGATGACGCTCAATGTTGTCAGCACAGCCTGTCTATTTGTTTCACTTACAGATCGTTCTCACACAACAAGCCGGGAATCCAAAGTTCAAATCATGTGAATAATGTGAATGACATTATTTGCAGAAATATTTCAAATAGCTTACAATTGTCCGACTGGATATTATGTTGGCTCAGTCATTGTGTTTCTGCTCTGCTCTTGCATGCAGACAGCGGATTCAGATTAACATCTTGTTTTCATTTTGTTTGATGATTTGCATCACCCTCACACACACACACACACACACACACACACACACACACACACACACACACACACACACATGCAAACAGCACCCGTCTGCTTCAAACTCAATGCAGTGGAATTTGGGCGATAACGCATCCCTGTTTAAAAAGAAAATTTGCAAAAGCAAGATGCAATGTGTTGGTTTCTCTGGACAACCCGCATATATTGGTGTCAACTTATAGAAACCCTCTAATGAATATTTACAAAAATATATATTTTACATGTATATATTTGATATATTATCTACTATATGTCAATGTTATAACAGTGGACCATTTGATTTTTGAAACTGCACTCTCAAACCCCTTTATGTTTTTAAAACGAAAGTGTTGGTTTACATTTAGTTAAATGATTTTGATTTCACACATTTGACCCAACAGCCTGGACGGTCTCCTGGACCGTCAACTACAAAGGTAACCCCCAAGGAAGAACCCTCAATCCCTCAAAATGTTCTTAACAATTTTTTGTTAACAAATTTTGTTATAACTAAAATTGTCCGGATACATTATGAAATTCGGATTTTTAATATTGTCATTCTTGGTTATTTTGTTTCCTTCCATTCTTAACACAAACCATCGGAGTGTTATTTTCAATCTTAAATATCATATTTTACAAGCAATTTAGCAAAGCGTTTCTCTTCCTTATCAAAACGTGCCATCTACATTACCCACAATGCAACTGCAACACAGAGAGTTCCTACTGGGGGGCTACTTCAACTTTTTACTCCACACCTCCAGATGTTTTCCAAAAACAAATATATCGAATAATTTACTTTAACAATGACATGAAGAAGCAGCAGAGTATTCATCAATTTTGTGGGTTTATGCTGAATAATGACTGAGATGATTTTCAATTGTTGTAGGTTAATTGATCAACTATTAAACTGTCCTTGAGTTGATGGAGGCTGGTGAGAAACTATTATAACTGACATGACATGGACAAACTTGTCCTATAGAAAAGGGTTTACAATTGCATGTTTCCCTCTGGTTGACTCGACTCTCTAAGTGTGGACATTTATACAGCTCAACCACTAGATGTCGTGTGTGCGTCTGTGTGTGTTGTATTTTCTTTCCCCTTGCACTCATATTGTCAGTCTTCAAAGGGATGTTGAAATCTGCCACTACACTTGTGTACAACGTTACCAGGAGCTGGTAAGAAGAAAGAGACGTATTGTGCCGATGATGATGGAGGTGAAGGTGCAGCGTCCTGTAGCTCTGTGGGAAGCAGGAACATTGTGTAGCAAAAGGTTGTTTGAACAACTGATAACAGAGGGGAGTCAACCTGCCTAAAAACTGACATGATTTTCGTGGTGCTTTCTTTTCATTTAGAGTTTGATGACACGTCTTTTTGTTGTTGCTGTAAACCTATTTGTCAGTAGTTTTCCATAGGGTGCCCTTTTGACCTGCAAAGAAGGGAACATTGTTGCGCAACACCTCTCGGCTCTAGAAAAACCCAGACGTTCTCTGCATCAAGGGAGCCCCCCTGTGTGATGTGAAGAAGTAGATACTGGCACACGAATGGGTACATTGTGCACGCGTTATGTACTGGCAAACGTAATATGCCACCAGTGCCCCCCTCTGTCAGTCCCGATTGGCCGTGTCTATTTCAACAACTCTGAGCTAGATTTCCTCCCTGAGAGAGACCCTTCCCTCCCCCTACTCCCCCCCTTTAGCCTGCACAGTTACCGGATAAGCCTCGCGCTCTAATCTCCATCGCTGGCCTGAGAAACACTGGGCCCGTTGTTGACATGCTGGCCTCATACCCCACAGGGGCTGACAAATTATTAGCCAGAATATCTGTGCAGCGAGCCTGTGCAGCCAGGCAGCAGAGAGGGGAGCTGTGCTGCCCCGACATCTGTCTTGATCACTTTTATGGCAATGATGCCGGAGGAAATGAGGGAACGACGGAGTGGTGGGGGGTGTTCAACTAGCTGTGGCGGTGCAACATTCCTCCGTGCAGAAACGCTCATGCCTTTTATCACAGCCTCAACGCTTGCAGTACGAAGGTGTCATACCCATGAAGGGTTAAATAAAGAATTCTTTCTCTCTCCCTCCAGCAGTAAAACTCGTTCTACTCCGTGTCTTCAGGCTGTGTGTGTGTTGCTCACAAGTGTGTTGCAACTTGTATTCGTACATACGTTCTCCTATGCAGGGATATATAAACAATACCATACATTAGCGTGCAATATTTTATGTAGTTACAGTCAAATTTGTCCAGGCCTTTGCTTTCTTTCACATCCATACATGCTTTAAACGTATCACACTTCTCTGTAGAGGTTTATTCACGGCTGCAGCATTGCACTTGCGCACAGCAGTGAGAAGGCTTAACTAAAATTCAACAAAAAGTGTCCAAAAATTAACCCGATTCTTAGAACTGTGTTGGCACTTTCCAAGGACTGGAACATTAATGTTTGCACTCTGGGTTGATTAACCTGCAGCAAAGCCATTTACAGTTCACATGGGGGACAAGAGTGTTTGGCTTCATCTGTGTCAGTCTGCCCCCCCCTGCTTAAACAGCAGTGAATGACTGATAGCAGCAGCGGGTCCTGGGCCCGGAGCGGTTGGACATTCATGACCTGTTCGATAATCACAGAGAAGAAAGAGGAAAGTGTGTCACCTTGTCCTGGAGAGTTGCGCTGTGTTATGAAATGGCATGAAAGGAGGTTGGCGAACAGCTGACTTTCACGGTTGTCAAGCAAAGAGTGGAGTAAGTAAGCGTTGGAAAACACTGCTTGATTTATTCAGAGTGTTCAGGCAGTGAGTTGGGGGGGTTGGTGGCGGTGGGTGGGCCGGCGGTAGAATGACGGGGGGCCTTGACAATTTGACATCCGTGCAGCGATTGATTTAGTTATCTTTCAGATTGTGCAAGTGCACAGTGTTTAGAAATCCAGGTTGTCACAGCTGTGTAAAGTCTTTCGACATTATTTACCAAAAAGGGGGTGAGAAGTAAAGTTTCTGTTGTACAATGAATTCCAGAACTACACAAAGTTGAAAGTTTATGTTGAACAGAAAAAGTAGGATTGGTTATTACCTTCTCATAAAAGAATATTGTCAGCAATTTTTGGTATTTATATCATGTCATTCATATTTACAAGCTTGCTGCTTTATGTTTATACAGCCCCATGTATATTTTATACACTGTACATATTATCTTATTGATATATACCACATATATATAGAAAAAGAAAGAAACAATTAAGTCGTTTGTGAATTGCATCAGCCAGGATGTGTAACTGATCCATTTGATTGCTTTTTCCCTCCATGGAAGTACGTATTTCATGAGTAATGCTGCAGAAAGCTTTAACTATCTGACTTTGTATCAGTCATGTTTGACTGTGTGTGTGTGTGTGTGTGGGGGGGGGGGAGCTGTCCTGTGGCGGTGTCGTGTTACACCCCAAAGTGAATCGATAGGTCTCATCCGTCATCCTCCGGTCTGTGACTCATCAGGCCAGTTATCTGTGCTCTTGCATTTAGTCTTCTCCCATCCTTCGGTTTTTACCTGCTGGAACTGGCGATGTGAGACATTGTCCAGAGTAGAACTGAAATGCGATCCCCACAGTGATTAGGAAGTCAGAAGACAAACTCCCCCCTTTTCAGTGGAAAAGTTCCATGCGAAAGAGCAGCATTAGCAACGAGCTGGTGAACGTAGTGCAGCGGATGATTAATTGCTGCATGTGGAACTAAGCCGCGCTCACATGTTAAACAGAAGTGAAAGTTAAGCGATGTATACGGATACAAGAGGGATTTAAATCCAATCCATCTGATTTGATTGGACGGGTAAAAGGTGGGAGGGATTAGATTTCTATTGTTGCCATAGTTGCAGAATGATTGATGGATGCATGTCACCGTGTTATTGGTTGAGATATTTCACCCGAGTTCGCGTGACAGTAACGTCGGAGCACACTTGAAAGTGTAACGCACGCTCACAACCTTGACACAGTGCTTTTAGACGATGGACTCTCGTAAAGGTGATGCCTCTCCTCACGCTCCATTTTAAGTCAGGTGGCCTGTTAGCGTGAGTTGGCAGCTGCATCTGGACAGTCGGACAAATGTTGTTGCAACAGTTGTCGCAACTAACTAAACTAGCAAGGAGCAAAGTGAGCGTTGTGGAATTTTACCAGGTCAACTTTATGTGAGAGGACTGAGGATAAAAGTCATACGACACAGAGAGAGACTGTATCCATGTAACACTGCTCAAGTAGAGGATTTAAAAGCTCTTCATGAGGCGAGAAAGGAAAGTGTGGGACGTCTGGTGCTCGAAGCTTTGTTCTGAGTCCATGACTCTGCCTCTATTATTACCTATAATTCTGTTGTCTCTTTGTTATTGTTATGGAAGTTTTTCGCTTCCGTCCGACACGTGAGTCATGCGGTTGTCAGCCGTCGGATGATTTGATGCGTTTTTTATTAAAAGGAGGTGCGTCTTTCCCTCTGACTCAATCATTGCTTCCGCTAGAAGACGGACAGGATCCGCATCTGCTGCGAAGAATAGAGGAGGAGTGGGAGGAGATGAGGAAGGGAGGGAAGGTCACCTGTTTTTAGAAGCATGCCAGCTGTCACAGTCTGACCCCTCGAGGTGTCTGACTTCCCCAACACAGGTCAGAAGACGACCCATGCAGCCACACCATCATCTTGGTAAATTATTCTCTTTTGTGTGTCATCATCACTGAAATCCCACAATGTTTTTGAAGAAATTAAAATTCTGTACTTTTTGAGACAATTTCATGGGTTTCGGTGCAGTCGTGTTTTAATTTTTTTGTCTTGCCTTTCGTAAAATGTAATGAAAACACTGGCAGGGCTCATGACCCTGAAGATCATTCAGCTAGAGCATCCTGCACATTGTGTACCTCTGCAGTGTCCAGCTGCTCATTAAGGCCGCTTGACAGTGTATCACTATTTTAATTATTTTTATTGACGCTAGCCCAAGGGTCGGCCGCGAGGGTGGGATGAAGGAGGGGGAAAGAGGCGGTGATGAAAAAAGGGAAATCAGCAAAAAGAAAATATATTTATGGTCTCAGGAAAGTGGAAGGTTTTTGAATTCACTCTATTAATGTGAGCCTAAAAATCTATCCTTTAAACGACCATTTGCCATTTGAACCTTAATGAAGCTGGAGAGTAAACAGCACACTGACATGTTATCACCTTTATAACGCAGTTGCCTATTACACAAGCAAATGCAGAGCAACATTAGCCTTTATTCTGACTCATGTTTCTGTCCACCTATATAGATCCTTAATTCAGTGCCCAATCAGCACTCGGCTCTCCACTGACTCCTGAGGGAAATATCCGGTTCCTAAGCTGTTAAATGCTCACCAGCTACTCGCTAACTTTATTTGTCTCCCGTCTGTTGCTGGACAGACAGTGTGAAGTGTTTTTTTTTAGGGCTTATTTGTTGTTGCTGAAAACATGATTGCAACAAAATAAAACAACAAAAAGCTGAAAGACTATATTAATGTCAGCAGAGATGACTGGAGCGGTAAGTCTACGGATCATTCCTTCTAGCTTTGTCACTATGAGGGACTGTTTTTAATTTAATCACAGTCACTTCATCTATTTTTCCAAGAACATGTTGCAACAAAGGAGATTGTAAATGCCGCATTAGTGATTTGCGATACCAGTGTTACTTAAGTCTGACTTGAAACAATCATATAGCCCAAAGTGTGAGAAATTACTCCAGACTGTTTGCTCGAGATAAATGAAGGAGGTGTTCAAAAAAAGATTCAAACTATTAAACATGCATTATACACACTTTATTACACCCTCACAAAGTTCTTTTAACCACTATTTATAAATCATGTGCGTAAAAGAAACTGAGAAACTAATTTCACGACCATCGTGCCATCAGTTATATTTTCTTTTACAGGTAAACCAGCCAAAAGGGGAAAAATCATGTGCTTTCTTTAAAATACAGTAGGCTAGATATTTGTTAAATGCTTTAAAAAAATGTAATTTACTCTCAGCAGTTATAGACAAGTAATGTTTGCTAGCTTAGCATTACTTTTTAAGTAGGCAAATCAAGACAATACAAACACTCATCGGTATAAGCTGACGAGTGGAGAAGAGGGCTGCTGTTTATCGTGTATACCGGATTTGGCACCACGTGTTTTAAACACAGAAGTGGTAGACTTGTGAAAGGGCTGTACACACACACACACACCAGGTATATAACATTTTATTTGAATAGATGACTGGGTTCCTGCTCTTGAGACACGGGTTTTGCGTCACCCTGGTGACCTTACAGGAAAATCCACATTGCAGTGGATTGCAGAGAGGCAAGTGACAATACCAATCATCATACATTGGCTGTAGCCCTCACGATGACAGGCGAGCACTGTGATATAGGGCAGAGCTCTGGGTTGGACTGAAGACCTGAGATTTAATGCTGCTTAATGCAAAAGGGATAAGGTTCCTCTTTGTTTTTACGTTCTCTTGGGTGTGTATATCTAATCTGAACATCCTGATTCGACTCGGTTTGTCTCTTTTATGGTGCGTAATACAACCTCTATCGCTGTTTGTTATCCTTAACCATAGCGAATGCAAACTCTACCTGTGTCTGCTATCAACTTCCCTCCCAGGAGGGAGATTAGTTGTATCCAAGCCTGGTCTAAATCTGTCAACGTTTAAACACAGACACCCCGGCTGCAGACCCTCCGACTGTCGCCGCTGTGATGAATGATAACCAGGCTTGCGTGTGAAGATACACGCTGCCTCTTAACTATAAACCTAAATAACCTGGGGAAGGGGGTGTTGTTAGAGGCCTCCCTGAAATTGCAAAACACCTGCATCTGACTCACACAGAGGTAATCACACACCTTGGTGCAGCAGAACAGCTTGCTCTGTTCCACACGGAGGGAAGGGAAAGAGAAACAGTGACGGACAGACTTTTATCTATTTATTGTAAAGTGGCATGTATTAAATCTTTCAATTATTGTCACTGTTATTTACAGACGTCTCTCTCTGTTTGCATTTCCTATCTTCTGTAGTGCAAATTCCCGTAAGTACACGACTCACTGGATTGACGTGGCAGAGGATTAGTCCGTGAGCAAAAGACTCGGGGTGGCCTCCAGACATCCATTAGCAGCTGCGTGGGATGTGCTGTGCTCAAATCCACACAGAGACGCATTCACGTCAATTCAAACCAGGTGCACACTGCTGTGTCGCTGGTGTTGGGCGGCGTGTGAGAGAGAGCACAGACTGAACCAGCTATTTCTATCTAGCATCGGACATCGCTTTAGCAGAGAGAGAGAGAGAGAGAGAGAGAGAGAGAGAGAGAGAGTGTGGTAGAGAGAGCTAAGTGGACAACACAGGAGAAGGGAGAAGCTACTCTTCATATGTAAAAGAGCTCAAGCTGCTTGTGTTCACATTTGGTTGGCGGCAATAACATTGGGACTGTTCTGAAAAGAGTGCATGTGCAATGGGTAAACATTGTGCATGTGCAGATGAGCGAGATAGATGCGTGACGTGGATTAGTACACACGGGAGTTTTTTTTTTTCAGGTTTGCTGGACGCTATAAGTCGGGTACACCTAATCGGTGTAGAATATGTGAGCGAAAGCAAGAGAAACACTTGAAAGAGGTGAGTGTGTGTGGGTGGGAGGGGGGAGGGGGGGGATGTGTGGAGGAGTGTATGTTGTGAGGGTAAAGTGGATGGTTGACTCCACTGGAATGCGGCGCTGACTCAGTCTGTCTGTCAGCCACGACCGTGTTCGCTCTGTGGACTCATTCACACTCTGCGACCCTTTCAAGGGGGCGGCCTGTTGCCTCATGTTGGATTTCCGGCAGCACTCTTGGAATTTTAAGGAACAGAACTCCAGGAAGCTCTGGGACATGGCCTTCTTTGGGTTCAGGTTTCACTGACCTATTGAAAATGAAACGTGCCTGACTTTTGTTTGTTTTGTGTAGCTATTTTACTGTTTGGGAAAAACACTCAGCAAACAATGCATTCTTGTATGTTGTGCTTTTATAAACCTTAAATCAGGCTGCAAAAGCTTTAATAGTGAAGAAAGCATAAAAACTTAGTTTGAACAAACCAGGTTGGAAAACTATTCAGAAATCATGATACCATTATAAAACACACTGCAAAAGTGCCCTATTGAATGACCCTTTTGTGTTTGAAGACACAATAACCTGTCCTACAGTGGCCCAATGTGAAAGAAAACATGGCAAAGGGCCCCTTGGAGTTCCCTCACAGGGGAAAAATGATAACAAAAGCGCAAAACGAAATGAAAACATGTCAGCCTGTTTTTATGCATTGAACAGTTTTTTTGGTTTGTGGCAAGCTTTATCGCCTCATGTAGCGCCTTTTTTAAATCTGTCATATCTGTACATGTATATAAAGGTACAAACACAATCTCACAGCTTGACCGTTTTGACATATTTTAAAACATGCACAGTAAGTAAAAAGTAAGTCATCTAGTAAAAAGTCGGTCATCTAATTGAACCGCTCACGGTGCTGTTTGTATTTCATCTGTCTGTAGCGATCCGACATGTCTCGTGTCTCGGCCTCCCACGCTCCATGTCACACCCTCTCCAGACAGACAGAGATCTACTGTGTGTGTCTCGTCCTCTGTGGGCTCATCAGATTACTCCTCCCTCTCCAGTTGCCGGCCAGGACAAAAAGCGAGAGACCAGGACAAGGTGTCCTCTCGGGATTACCTGGGTCTCCTCTCCCTCACGGCGTTATCAAAACAAAGTTCAGTCAAGAGTGGTATTACTTCTGATGTCTTGTGTGTATCCAGTTAAAGGTCTGCTTTCGGGTGAACTTTCGGCGTGCACTTTGGCGTGCATTGTTTCTGGACATGGATATGAAAACTCAAAGTTATAGCCAATGCACTTTGAATGTATATTTCCACTGTCTGCTTGTTTATTCAGAAAATGCAATACACAGTTGCCAAGGTGCATTAACGTAACAGCTGTTGATGCTATAACTTTGACTTGACATGCAGGACATGCAGAGTATTCTGAATTTAAGGGATCGCTACTTGTTAAACTGCATTCAATTATTCTACTGATTTGTTGATGATAGGCTGTTCTTTTATTTGTGCGGTTGAATTTTTACAGTTAAAAGTTAACTCTTTCAATTATAAAAATAATCTGATTATAAAGCCAATCAAGGAGAATGGTCATCAAATTCTCTACGATGCTAGTTAACTATGTGAAAGTCCTGCAAACCATATGAAAAAAGAAAACATGTTTATTTCTACAGCCTCTGATCCACTGCATATCAATGGCTGGATTTTTTAGATGCCGAACTGTGTTGAATTTCTCACACTGTATTGCTGTACTGACTCTCTTAACTTCCGCTGGTGTGCTCAAGTGTCAAGTACATAGTGTCTAAATCAACCAGGTAGACTTAAAATACGTCTATTTGCAATCGATCCCGAAGGATCAACGTCCCCCCCGGAGCAAACAGCAGTCTCTCATAGCACTCGCCTCTCCGCCAACCAGTGTGGAGACAGACACATTAATCACACTCTTGTGTAACATGTCCTTTTAAAGCTCTATATTACAAATACGACTTGTGTGTATATATGTGTGTGTGTGTGTGTGTCTGTGCCCCTCCATCTGTCACCAGCGCAGAACTCTCTTGCAATGCCTCTCCTCCAACAGAATGCAGTTTTGTGGCATGAAAGACAAACAATCCATGCACACACGCCACACAAACACACATGCGCACGCACACTCTTCCACACTACTTGAACCCTGGGGCAGAATGCCAAAAAGCTGGAGGAATGTGACCCGGTGACTTTGGCTTGCAGACTTGCACATGGAGACCGGACACTAGGATGGTGTGCATCGGAAGAGGAGGCTAGAATAGCTCTGGGTGTCCGGTAACGGGAGACTGACTCTGTTTGTAAACTGTAGCCATATGACACATTGAGAGCCTGCAATGCACATGTACATGCACACATCCATCCGTGATGGAAACTCTTGCACTCATGTCCAGAGGTTAGGAGGTGGGCGATGATGGTTAACAGGAAAGTGGGGTGCCAGCTCTGAGAACGGTTAGTTTGTCCTTTACAACACTGCATTACGTTGCGCTTGATAGTACATCAATCATCAAATATCTCAAAATTCTTCCGTTAAGATAAATAAATCCTACATATTAGTGGACATGGAACAGGCAATACAAGAGTATGCATGTGAAGATTTCAAAATAGAATGTTGCATTTGTTTTGGCCATACATTTACTTGCATGGCAAGCCGCACAACAATCCCTGTGTCAAACGGTTGCTCAATTCGTGACTTTTTTTCTTTTCTCTGCTTCACTGAGTGCATGCAGTGGGGACCCAAGTCATGCATCAAAGATGGTGAAGATAGAAGTGTACCACAGCTGCTAGAAATATAAGTGACACAAGTGATAAGTCACTTTATACTGCATACCGGTAGGGTTATTGTCAGCGCCTTGCAGCAACAAGAAGCTGTCTTTTCTCAGATAGCACACTTTTAGTGAAATACTTTTACTAATTATACAATCTGCGCATTTGGACTAATTTGTTTAATGAAACAAACAATATGTTCTTCAAAGCTGAAAATGCTCAACTATATTGACTGTAGCTTTCAATGCACAATCTTTTTCTTCTATTACTCTTTTGCACGGAATGGCCCCGCAGTAAACCTCACCCTCGGCGCTCAGAGGGAGGACAGAGATACAAGTGACAGATCAGGTCCGACCAGTCACAGATGACAAACCCTCAGTGTTGCCCCACGATTATCTCTCAAACATTTGAGCCCTCTGCGAGAGCCTTGCTTTGAATAAACTGGATTTTTTTCATAATGCAACGAGCTCATTTAAATTGTAGAGATTTCTTTGTTAATTAGTTTCAGAAGTTTACATTTTCAAGGTATGTGCGACTAGTAGACGACTTTGTAACTTGTTGAGCACATTTATGTTCATATTGTCAGCACAGTAGCATCAAATTCACTGTTCCAGTGTATGACATTGTATAGTTTCATCTGATTACACTCCTAAGCATGGCTAATAAAGTACCCAGTACTCAGAATAAGAAGACAGTCAGCTGTTAAAGTATTTGGAGGCTGGCTCCAGACCTGTGTATAGTTAGTGTGTGCGCGCTACCAATCTTGCTGAGCACACATGTGTCGATCCTACCTGAGACAGACGGTCTGGTGCCATGGGGTTGTAAAGCAATCAGACAGAGGCAATATATCCCTCCGCCTATCAAATAGCTAACAGAACAGGAAAGGAACTGCATGTTGATCTGGAAAGGAACAGCGCACAGCCGGACAGACGTACAAAGTGTTGCAGAGCTCAGTTATTCACCGCTGAAGCATGCTACACACCCTGACTGTGTGACACGACGTGCATGACTACAAGCTCCGACATTGTGTGCTCACTGCAGGATTGTATGTCATGATTTTAGGTCATTGTGTGTCCGCTCTAATCAGCCGCTGTGGCTCCAGTCGTCAGAAGCTGCTGTCAGCGGTTTGGATCCTCAGCTCCGCCCCGTCTCAGGGGCCCGAGCAGGACATCCTGCAGAGGAGACCCGGTTTAATGTCACTGTCCCACAGACGCGTGCCAACCAAAACGTGTGAGTCAAGCCTCTGTGGCAAGTGTGGGTGGCTTCTCTCCTGCTCCCATGACCCATCTTTCTCAAACTCCCTCACACTCTTTCATTTTTCTTTTAAACATTGACTTGATTTTTTAGGAATATTAGCACAGGAAAGGCTCTCTTCACTTCCCAACCAAAGATCTCACCGAAGTGGCGAATATCACTAATACTACACCGGCTTTGGCAGAGCATGACTCGGCTCGGTTTGCCGAGTTCAATGCCACGTCACATGAGTGATCGGCATTGCGTCACATGGACACGTGCCCGTGCAAACACAAAAGGCCAGAAGACAGCAGGGAGTGGTGCACTTGTATAAGTAAGGTGTTTGGTGCAGGCCGGCACGTCCGTCAGACCGAAGTCTGTCCCATTAAAAAAACATTCTCTCCGTGCGTCTCTGGACTAGAACAACAACTCTAGGGTTGCGTCTGCTTCTTCTCACACAGAGTGCCAACAACATGCTGACACGCTGACACGCTTTGAGCTCTGCCGCTGACGTTGTATGTCCCGCTCTTACCACGTCACAAGGCGCATGTGGACATACTGTGCGTTCACTTGATTATTATGCTGATGATGACATTTCCTTTTTCCAGGATGCTTTATCCACTTCCCATTAGCTCAGTTTCCAAGGGCAGGAGAAAAGTCAGAGGAAGCAGAGCGGTTGTCTCTCTCTGCTCGGTGCTTCCTGTTCTGATAGAGGTTCAAGTAGAGATATCCCTGAAAGGAGCTGTTGGAACGGGGGAGGGAAGAGCTCGGGGTTTTGGACCTCTTTCAATGACTTACAATCTTATCTGGCCTGAGTTTGGTATGCATCCACTAGTTAGAGCTGGGAAGAGTTTGAGAGAATGTTTCAGAGCCTGCCTGCTTCCCCTCTCCTTTAGGAATAAGAAACAATTTGCAGACCCGCAGATATCGCCAGACGACGTGTAAAAACACCTTTTACATCCTGACTTTCATCATGCATTTTCACCACGCAGAAAACAGGCCGTTCCAAAATAGTTTGCTCTTTAATTGAAAATACTTTGGCTGAATGATATCCAAGGGATTTGTAAGGAACTAGTTCTGGCATTTGATTAGTGTGTCCTCGGAGGGGAATACTTTGCAAGCTCCACAAGATTGCAGCTTCGCGGGATAAGTTGAAAGTGCTCACCGAGCAGCAGCGTGTCGTTACAAACAACAGGAGTTTGGAATACACCATCACGTTCATTTGGAAAACATCCGCTATAAACTTGAACTCTACCTTCTTTCTCTCTCGTCACAAGCAAGTAGGCGCGATTGCTTTTGTCATCATTGTTTTTTTTATGAAGCCCATCAACGGGACAAACTGTCACCGTGTTTTCTCTTGCCGCTTTCTGCCGAATTCCAAAATGCTTACTTTCATTTTAAAGTGTAATCCGAGCAAACATTCTCCTCCCAGTCTGTCTGGTCCGTTCGCACGTCCTCTCTGGTCTGAGAGGCTCAATCAGTGGAAAAATATTTGTGGGGGGGGGGACTAATGTAAACATTCAGCTCCCGGAGATGAGTGTTAAGAAAAAAGGATACGATTAAACAATCAAGTGAGGAGCATTTGCGTCCAGACCATCATTGGAAGCCAGGATGGCTTTAGTTTAGTTTATCCTTTGAATCGGTAATTGGACGGCCGACTACTGTCGCATTCGAATGAAGGACACAGATTCTGATGTCTCAAACATCTCAAATTATTGCATTTTTCAATAAAAATGCTAATTATCAGGCTGGATTAATTAAGAGAGACGTGCTATCTATTGTCTAATGTGTACTAAAACCTCACAGTGGAAACTGAGGTAAGGGTGTTTTTACAGTACTTTCTCTATTGTCTGAGGCAGCAGCAGTGATGAAGAGGAGTCTAATTTTTAAATGTTCCGTTAATTCTTTGAAAGACCGGCGCGTCGGGGCACGGTTTGGGTCACGAGAGACTACATGAAAGCCTCTTCGGTGCAAGCACAGTGTCACTATGTGTCTTAATCTCTTCAACATGAGCCCCTATTTAAAGCCAGTCCTTAGACAAAGGCAGTCTGAGGTCAGAAGCCCACGCATATGAGTGTGATAGCTCCTAAAGAAGTGTAAGAGGACACTCTTTTCGTGTGTGTGGTGCATATCTCACAGCGCTTGTCGGCGACGCGGATTCAGGGAAGAGAGACGGGATAATTGTGCGAGGGGCTTTACAGTAAATATGGTTTCAGAGGGAGATTGGTGGGTAGAGGGTGTTAAGTATAGACCGCTGCTCTCTAAGTGTTTTCTGGAGTGTGGAAAGAAAATCTGAAAATGAAAGGGCCTGTCTGTACATCTGTGTCTGCGTGTGAACTCAGACACTATGTTCAAGCGCCTATATGTGCACAGATTTTTCTCACGAGTCAATACGAGTTTACGTGCCTGTGTATATAGCAAAGTCTGTTTCTTTACTTGACGAGGAAGTAACAAGCACATTGTGGCCCGTGAGCCCGGTGCACACCTCCCACACGCCTTCAGGCTCCAGAGGCCCTTGCAGTGTTTGGTCTGGGGCGGCTCCCTGGCTGATTTACTTCCTGCTGTGGACCACGGCGGCGCGGGGAGGATAGTGTCTGCAGGGTTTGCCTGAAGGCAGAAAGACGGCACGTATGTTATATTTACGGGGGCACGACAGCAGTTCATTCTGCATTTCGTCCCCTCTGCGAAAAATAAGCCGTCCGTCTTAGCGACCCTTCTGTTTTGGAAAGGGTTGGTTCACTGAACACAGAGCAGGACTACAGAATAAAGTGTGAACTATGTTGGGGAAGCTAAATGCTACCTCTAGAAATGGCTTCACTGGTTTCCTGATTTAAAAATAGGGTGTACAGCGGGGATAACTCATTATATTTTTGCGGAGCTGAGAATAATATGCTGGCTTCAAGATAATTATGGTCTTTATTTAAACTTGACATTGAATGTTCTTTCCACCCAGTTCTAAATTTACAAAGCAGGGGTGGTGGCTCCTTTGAAGCCTTTTTTTCCTTTAGTTGTTTCTTGGCAGTACCACATTGCTAGTGTTAATAAAACCTTAAATATCCATTGATTCTTTTTTTCCTTTTTTCACCTTTCTGTATATATTTTAATGTAATACAAAAGATTGAAGTAATGAGAAAGAATACCTTAAGCACGAATACCTCTCAGAGACCTTTAATAAACATATTGATGAAGCTGTGATTGTCCAACATTCAGTTGGTTCTAATTTAGCATCACATGTTAGTGTGACTTTGCATTAACTCTTAAAAAGAGGTCCAAATAATGTAGTTGTGTATATTAGACGCCAGCTCAATTAATTATTAGCTTCCACTGTGTATCCCCAAGGCTATAATAGTCCTCGTACCCTGACGATTGACTTTAGTACAGGATTGCATTTCCACCCACACATTGTTCTCCGTGACACGTTTTGCCCCAAACGCATGCGTCTGCACGGCCAATCTTCCCTCAAGGGGGATGGAAAGTGGGACCTGGACCTCATCTGCATTCTCCTGATCCAGCAGGCTCCTCGTTAAGAGGCTCGTGAGCAGTGATCCAGAGCGGCTCTGTTGTTAGGAATTAATGTGGCTGCTGCTGCGCAGCTTTGGATCAGGTGGTCCGGCTGACATCATCAAGGGCCCCTGAATGCATGTGTGAATGGAACATGAAGGTGCTGTAAGAAAGCTAATATTCTACCCCGAATGGCTTAGTGAATGTCATCAGACCCTTACCACATGACATCATTCACACACACACACACACACACACAAAACCAACACAAACATACACAAATGGGGAAACCGGTCTTGTTCAGTACACTGACTGTAGCTGATCTGTGGGCCGTATCCCTCATTACACATGTGTTTTTCTGTCCACTTTGCGCACCGAGAGAGCCTGTGGCTACTGATTTATACCTCATTGCATTAGAAGTGTCCCCTTCAGGCCTGGTCCTCTTCTTGGTGCACAACATCTGAAATGTCTATCAGCAGACTGTGGGTCCCCAGGTCCTGCCTCGGTCCTCCTGTGGGCCGAGTTACTAAATATCCCCCGTGAGTGAAGCTGAGCCAGAAAATCAGGGGAAGAGCGAATTCCCCCAAGCAATCAGTTGTTACCTAAGATTAATAGATTGCTACATTAAGCAAAACCCCAAACTTTGGTCCTCCTCTGCCGGCTGACATCAAAAACAACGGAAACCTGGGATACTCATCGGACGAATGCCCGAGACTCTTGTTTTGAACATCAGGACAGAAAAAAAGTTCTTTACTACACCCTTTAGGGTTCTATAATGCAGCCGGCATAGAAAATGAAAATGTAAGCAGCAGTTAGCTGATGTTCTGTGCACTGAACATTAGCCGGGAGCCCGGAAACGGTTTTCCATCTGTGCCAGTCACACCGGCGTGGCAGTCGGCGAGCAGAATCGGCTCCGAACCAGCAGCAGGGGAACCGGCGTGACGTTCCCCGTCGCACCGCAGCTGCCGTTTTCACAGCTTCTCTCGGAACACCGGAAACCAATGAGAGCCTTTGTGTGGGTGTCTTTGTAGGGGATTACGTGTGACTCTGTATACTCCCATCAAAAAAAGGAATCAGCACATAGCGTTACCTTCACACATATTGAGCCTTGATAATCACTAACGTGTCTTTGATTCAGTCTCAGTCATAGGATGAGCGCGCCAATTACTCCCCCGGTTTATGTCTAAAGCGATTTTCGGGACTTGGAGACTAAACACACCCTGTCATCATCGAGGAGGCGGTGTGTCTCGCTCCACCCATTACTAACAGGAGGCTGTGGCTGCCCTTGAACCACTCAACATAACAATGTTGGGGAGTGATACAAGGATGACTCGTTGCTTCTGCTGCTTTTGTTTATAATACTTGAAAGCACCTTGTAGTGTGAGGAAATGTACTCAAGAAATCCCTCCAATTCTCGGAAGCCTGCCAATACAGGAAGTGATTAATAACTGAAGCCGCAGGAGGATTCTGAGGAGTTTCGTGTGGTTACCAAGTGGAAGTGTTTTACTATGGTGGTTATTTACATAGAGGAGAGAGGTGACAGTCTGTTGCCCCGGGGATTTGTGTATTGTTTCCACGGCAAGAGCCAAGTGTGCTGGTCTGCCAGACAAGACCACGATCCAGAACTAACAGCAGGCGATGTGTCACCCGGAGTCTCGGGCCCCGCTGAACGCAGCTGCTCTGGCTGTGTTACATCCGAGACGTGAACACGGCCATATCAAACTGTGAAGAGAAGTTAACTTTTGGTTGGTGAATTGACCTCAGCGAATTCAGGAAATAAATGACAACGTTGTTGCTCACAGTAGAAAGATTTTTTAACAAAAATTCTCCAAAATCAGTATATAATTGGTAAAATATAAAGGCCCTTTTTGAAGACTTTGCTTACAATAACCTTTCAATCCAACAGATGGCCAGCTAGCAGACTTTGGTCTAGACACGTCTTTGGTTAAAAATGTATATTTTTTAACAGAGTAAAAATAAACCCTGGTTAATCGCCTCTGCCCTGAAATCTTCTTGCAGGCTTGATGTCACCTTACTACAACACTGAACCTTCAGCCGCTCTGTTTGTATCAGCGTGAACTTTGGACGTGGCCTAATTTTGCACGTAATTGTTTTGCCCCTGCAGGCAGAAGCAATCAATGCTGTGACCTCCACAGTCAATAAATAATTTACGCTGATGACACAGGGTTTTTTTTTTTCCATTTCCATCCAAACTCCTCCCTTGCTGTTGGTGAGGGACTCAAGCGTCACTCCACGAGTTTACTATTGTGTTGGAGCGTGAGCAACAAAGGGAAATTCCTCTCTACCTCAACTGCAGCTGAATGTGAGACGAGCTGAATGTGTCACTTTTCATGCAGCTTTGAAGATCCTGGATATGGTGGATGTGAGTCATGAAGTACAAAGTACAAAAAGAAAAGGCAGTGTAATTCTTTCTGAGAAGAACGTATCTTTTGGCCCGGTTTATTTCATCGGCCATCTCAAAGTCTCATCAGAGCTGCTTGGCACTTATCTCCCTTCCGTCTTTGTTTTGTTTCTGCCCCGACTAACTTTATAAGGAACTTCCTATGAGTGATGACATCATGAGCAGGAAGGGGAAGGGGGGCTGAAGTGGGAGGAGAGGCTGTGTGAAGGTGAAGCCTATTCATCCCACTGATTGTCTGTTTGGTGAAACATGGAAGCAGTTGTAATAACAGAATCAAAGATGTAAAGCAGGAATAAACGCAAGCAGATGCTTCTCTCACAAAACGAACATTTATTGTCATAGTTCAATATTTTTCTGCAGAATCCATCAAATCAAACATGTAAATCTTTTTTAAATGCTCATATCATTCACATTCACACCTAAGCCCCCCCCCAGCAAAACCCCTTCCTCAGCTATTCTCAATATGTGCCGGAAATTATAAAGGGGGATTAGCAGTAGGCTTGTCCATGTAGGGGCCAAATGTGTAACGATAAGCCTTTTGGGTTCGAGGGGCTCCCGTGCCCAAGCTGTAAAGAATTTATGAACTCAGGCACAAGAACACTCTGTTCTCCCTCTGCACACACCTCTGCTTTCTGCCACTATTGATTCAACATACCACCTGTTTGTAGCCTTTGTGTCGCTGTGTTTGGTTAGCGTGCATGTCAGTGTTGGGTTTGTATAGCCCGGTTAGGTTAGGTGACATAGTTAATACAACACCACTTAAGATCTAAGTAGGCCAAGTGACAAAAAGGGGTGAGACTGAGGGATGGCACATGCAAAGACTATTTGCATATTACAAAAAAAAAGTCAAATCAATTTGCTTGTATCTTTTAGTCTGGTTTTTCTAATTACACAGCTGGGTTTAGGTGAACATTGTGCCAGGTTAACAGCTCCAACAAATATAATCTGAATCTGATAAACGAGCTGTTCAGCTCAGCAGCTGTGCAGATAAGAGTCTTTCTGGCTGTGTTGCTTTGCCTGTTGTCTGTCTTTATCTACCCTGGAACCATCCTTTACCATCCATTACTGCCCCTGTCTCTCTGCAGATGCATGCAGTTTACATCGATTGCAGCATGCATGTTTGCTGTTTATTAAACCACACTGGAGACCCATGCAAAGTACAATATATGGCGTTTTTGAAGGTTAAGCCAATCTGCAGAGCGGCTGCGAGTCAATCCAACCTGCTAAAGCGCGCACACAGTATCCTGCATGTTTCTCCACCGGAGCACTTTATCAGCCGACTGTTTCCTTGTTTTCACGACTAACCCGAGCTCTGAGATTAAAGGACAGACTTTGATCACATTGACGTTAACTTGCTTAAATTCGACCTGCTCGTATGTTCCGTACGCAGCTCGGGGCGCGCGGCGCGCGGCGCACTGCGCCTTTAAGAGCAAGTGTTCGAGGCGGAACCGCCGCGCGTCTCTCCAAGGGTCGAGTTCATAAAACCATTGCTCACCGCCGCACCAGACATATCAAAAGAAAAAGTCCCCACAGCTCAGCCGGAGTGCCGCCTATTCCCTGCCTCATGCAACCAGACGATCACAGACTCGAACGAACCGACGAAAGCGAGGAGATTTATTTCCCCAAAGAGGAGTCTGGGGGGCGAGTCAGCGGAGCAAAACGACAAAAAGTTATTTAGGTGAGTTCAGAAGGACATTTAGAAGACCGGAGTTGTCTGCTGTAAATATCAGCGGTTGTGTGTCTATTGTTTAATATCTCGGACACCTAATTTATGCATTGAGATTAGGCTTATTCGTGTGTAATATTTAATCATTTGTTTGTTAATGTGTATTTCGTTTTCCAAGCCGTTCAGAGGAACAAACTGTCTTCAATGTACTGGCATTTAAAGGATAAAAAAAAAAAATCTCTTACAGAAATGAACTACGAATTGGGAAAGCTTTTCAACATTTCCTGGACATGTAGACTTTTTTTATTAGATCTATAATGTTTGAGCCCTCACATAACTTGCCAACCGATATTTATTGTTTTTTTAATAACCTTTTAATTTTTAAACTCTTTAGGAATAACCACCCACTCTGTCGCCGTACTACCTGCCCCTGTCAGAAAGCTGACTTGTTGTGGTGTGAGTCACCTGCCTGCTAGAGGGCTTTTAACCATTATTATCTCAATCCGGTATAGTGAGGGGGTGTGCGCGCGCTGTTTGCTTGCCGCACAGGTAGAGCGGGTATGGTTGCTCGGAAACCGCTGCAGGGTTGTCATGAGCGGGGTGTGAACTCTCTCTCTTTCAAGATCTGTGTGACTGCTGCGATCCCGAAATCAAGGCGACCTTTCTGCGGATGTTTTAAGTCACCGTAGACACCCTCAGACCTCCTCCTCTCCAGCACCCACGGGCCCTGTGTTCCCTCCCTCCCTTCCCTGCCTTGTGCACCTATTGAATCAACAGTTAAGGCCAGACTTCCCCGTATAAAGACTCCTATTCCCCATCTGAATGAGTTCCTTCTTCGGAGGGCTATTGCTCTGACACGTTATTTGCCTAATCGGGGTGCATGTACAATCTCCAGGATGAGCCGTCTTTGCACCTGTTGCGAGAGGAAGCTCAAGCCCCCCCAGGGGTCATTATCGGGGGATCATGTTGCTTCCTGCCCCCGCCGATCCGAATTAACGACCCTGGGCACAGGAGACTGCATGCTTTGGCGGGCCGTTTGGCTCATGTTGATGCCCCTGACTTCCTGTTGTTTTTAGAGCTTTGTTTCTCGGCAGCTGTTCGTCCAGCACATAAATATGGCTGAACAGGAGCGAGGGGGGAGGGTGGGGGCCGTGTTCTTCTCTGTCATCACTTCGACGGTATAAGGACGGCGGTGTGTGTCCCTGGGTGTGCACGGAGCTCATTTGCAGTCTCCGAAAAGAGCTGACCACCGGGCCTACGGAGGCACCTGTTTTTCTGCATTCCCAAAAATAGGACTTCTGATAGAGAGCTGGAGTCCAAGACAAACAAAGACACCTTAAGTAACCCACCACGTCCTTTGCTTCACGATGTAAAGGCCGTACAACCCTTTCTAAGCTCATATCTTCAGAGATCTGGACATATTGTACAGGTCAATCCAGTGTGGGGCAATGATGTCAGCTAAGATTTGACATCTAATGTATCACTGAGTGTGTGTGTATATATGTATATATATATATATATATATATATCATGTTTTAATATCAAAATGATGCCAGGCCCTCCCCCAAATATTGTACACATTGTTTACTCCGCCCTGACACATGCTTGACATGATTTTTCAGGTAATTTTACTTTAAGAGTTGTTGCAACATCAGGTGTATCTCTAACTAAAGGAGCCAAACTTCCACTGCTTTTCAGGATAAGCAAGATTGCATCACCAGAGCATGACAGTCGAGTTTAAAATAAACCCTAAACTTTGAAAAGTCTGAACTTTGGTTGTTTGATTTGATTATTGAATCCCGGCTCGTAATGGTTTCTCTGGCTCTATTTGAAGTGTAAACATAATTCAGTGACCTGCATTTCTCTGTCACAGATTGTACGCTTGTCTTCTTGGGGGGGGGTGGAGGGACAAATCAAAGAACACAAAGCCATGTCAAAATATTTGGTTTAGTGGGCAGCAGAAAGGGGGTAGATTTGGATCATCTGCTCTCTATTCCAACACCATGAGTGCATTTCTTTGTGGGCTCCGCTCACACAGAGTATTTCTTTCAATGTCCTACCACATGTTCCGCTTTCAACCCCCCCCTCCCTCACCTCCCCGGTCACCGTCATTCATGGCTGTGTCTTTGCTGTGTTACAGGTTCACCAGAAGCAGGGGCCGCCAGCTGGGTGATCTGAGTGATTCCTGACGTTGATGCGACCCGAGTGTGCCTGGAGCATGTCCACAGTGGTCCTGACTGCCCAGGAGATTTCTTTTCCCATAGAAAACCCCTTCCTGAGGGGCGGCTACGGTCACAGCATGGCTGAGTCGGACAAGTGAGTGTTCAGTTGCCAAGACTTGCAGGCCCTCAGGGGAGGGCTCTTGGATTGGGATATTTCAAAAAGTCTGCATGTCGTGTTGCACTGTTATGGTTCAGGTTATGCTGAGATTCATGTAAATAACAATGGAAGGTTAGGTGATTTTAGTTGAACTGGTTCTAATGTGTCCCCCTCTCCCCTCTTCCCCCATAGCTTCTACTTCAGTATTGACACCCCGCAGTCGGATCAAAGCTCTCGATCTCATCATAAAGGGCCACCTCCACCATCTCTAAATCATGAAAGTAAGTGCATGTCTGTCGCCTGCACAGTGCAGGTCTTCTGAAATGCACACGCTCCACTTTGGATGTGCTGTTTCTTTGCATCATCTGCTACACGCATACTAGATTCCGCTCATGCATTCCTGCCTTACACATACTAAGTGGTTTTCCAGACAGGCAGTGAAAGCTAGAGGTATAATGTTATTTTTACTCTCTGACAGGACAGAAACACAGTCCCAGTTCACAGAGGTTACCACCGAAGACATCTCGGCCCTCCCAACTCTACCTGTCCTGCGCTGCAGAACCTTCCACCCCGAGCCCTGCCGATGACGACCAGGTGGTCCCCTCATTCCAGAGGCTCTCCGTATACGAGTGCAGCAGTCCTCCGCAGACGCCGGGCAGGTGTTCCAAGCCTCTGCCCCCCATCCCTCCACAAACGGACATCTCCCCCGAGCAGGCTATGGACAATGAGGTGGAGTTCTTCACGAGTTCGGACGACAGCCGCTGCCTGGTGTCTGATCAGTGTCCCAAATCGTCTCCCTTTCGATACGGGGTGCCCAGTCGAAGGAGCTTCAGGGACTGTGGTCAGATTAACTACGCTTATTACGACGGCCCGCAAAGCCAGAGGCAGCCCAAGCAGCCGAAGCAGCAGCAGCAGCAGCAGCATCATCACCATCATCATCATCTTCATCATCAGGTGCAGCAGCATCAAGCGCCTCCTCCACAGGAAGTGCGGGAACAGTATGAGCTCCAGCGACCGGAACCACCCGACCCAGCGGTCGTTCAGAGACAGCAGGACAAAGCGCAGAGGAGACTGCGACGCTCTCACTCCGGCCCGGCCGGATCCTTAAACAAACCCTCGCTGCTGCGCCTCACGTACCCCAGGCGCCACACCCAGAGTGCGGACAAGCCCGAGGTGCCCCCCCCTATCCCTCCCCGAACCGTCAAGACGGGAGACCACCGCCGCTGGTCAGCCGAGGTCTCCTCCGGGGCGTACAGCGACGAGGACAAACCCCCCAAGGTGCCACCAAGGGAACCCTTTTCCAGAGGCAGCTCCCGCACACCCAGCCCCAAGAGCCTCCCGACATACATCAACGGGGTGATGCCCCCGACGCAAAGTTTTGCACCGGACCCCAAATACGTCAGCTGTCGTGGTTTCCAGAGACAGAACAGCGAGGGCTCCCCGTGCATCCTCCCGGACATAGAGAACGGCAAGAAGGCCAGCGCCACACATTACTATCTGCTGCCTCAGCGGCCCCCTTTCGTGGACTCTCCTTGTGTGGAGAAATTTCTTCGCGTGATGCAAAGCCCCGCAGCTCGCAATACAGATGTATCAGACTGGGTCTGTCCCCCCAGGGGGAAAGCACATGTGGATTTAGTGTGAGCGATTAAGTGGAAGTAGAGGAAGAATTATACTATCCATGAGCAAAAGCCACTTGAAAAAAAGGGTGAAACTGGACACTAACGACCCTCAAACGGCTGCTTTTTATATATATATATTTTTTAACCCGCTATGTATTCTGAACACATAGGGTGTGTGCGCACTGTATTCAGTTACTGGTGATGTTGAGTAGCTTTCACAGCCAAGATGCATTATGTAAAGACTATATCTCTGTCTATAGATTGTAGAGCTTACTTTTGATATGACTTTTTTATTTTATTTCGTGGCATTCAATTTTGCGCAGTTTTGGTTGATGTCGTGGTCGCTCAGAAGGTACAAGCGGGCCTTGAACCTCGTTTGTTCAGTGTTTTTCTGCGTGTTGAAGGTTGAGGATGTTTCGCGAGATGCGTTGATGCTGCTTTTGTATCTCGCAACAAGGGACAAAGGGTCAGTAATGTAACCATGAATAACTTAATATATGAAGTATAGATACAAGGCCAATTAATTTTTAACAAAATGAAGGATATTAGCACACAAATCTCTTTTCTGTTTGCTATTGTATATCAACACTGTTTCTCTGCCTTGATGAAGTTTCAGTTTTACTCAGGCCAATAAGTCTTTTGTACTCCGAGGTCGGTACATTACTGGTAGCTACACGTGTTTCTATTGAAGCGTCTAGTGTGTGTTTGTGTGTGTGTGCGCGTGTTTGCGTGCATGTGAGCATAAGTTGGGAAAGTGTTTTCCGATGAGGGTTTATAGAAATGACTTTCTACGATTGGTAGAAAACCGTCAGCCGTACTTGTTACTGTGCTCTGCTTATCTGCAGCGCCGGCTTCGGAGCACAGCCTCGAAAAAGTCACTGCGTTCTTTCGGTGTTCAGGTCTGTTTTGTTGCACAGAAATCGGCCTGTTGAACATCGGGCTGAACGCAATTCTCATTGAAATTCTATCAAACAATTGGAGGAGCTTTTTTTCTTTCTTTTTTTTAAATGTAGGGGTCAACCTGTGAGTAATTGGCCTCAAGTACTACCTCCTTTTTTTGTATTAACACTATATTTCACATACTCTCCCTTTTTAAATCAAGGAAACCTTTTTAAATGATGATCTACTACCAGCTCCATATGTGACCTGACGCATTGTTTCAAGTGCGCCTCAACTAGGACGAACACGAAGGCACTTCTAACCGGATATCCTTAAATAGAGATTTTTTTTTTAGATAACGTGGATCTTGGATGACAGAGATGTTCGGCCAACCTGTTAATACATACATGCATTACAAAGACAGCACAGGGTTTACCTACCTGACACGGACTTTCCTGTTCTGCACATGCATTCCTGCCTTACATGATTGCAGTAGGTGTGGTCCGAGAGACTGTGGCTGCTGGCAGCCTAGAAAATATAATAAAACCTTTTTTATTGTTGTAGGTTATTCAAGAAGCGTCAGGATGATTATAGTAAATGTAGCACATGTATGTAGGTGTCGAACACGGTGTTCAGGTCAGGAAGTGGAAAAACTGCTACGGTCAAACGGTCATTGAAATATACTTTCTCACAAAACCTTTCTAACACAGTTGCTTTTGACTTAAATGTCTGAAAAAAATGTTTACATCATACACTGATACTATTTAATCTTAAAGTATTCATAAGTCTTATTAGAAATAATAAAACAATGAAAAAAATGAAGACTAGTTCATCATGAAATGGTGGTGAAGACATGCACAGGGGAGTACAGTATGCTGTGTACAGTATTTAACAATTCCATTTTTTTTGTTATGTGTAGTTGACTGGTATTCTTTAAAAAGAAAGCAAAATAAAATGACTTATTTATGAGCCTGCTTCATTGTTCTTTTTTTAAAAAATCTATCACGCCTGAGCTCTCGTTTCAGCTGTTTGGCCTGTTTTATCACCCACACACCCTCGTGCTGTGTCTTATTGTGACTGGCCTCTATCCAGAGAAGGAAGAGTAACTTGCAATGGAGGCGGACGGGTGAAAAGTGTACTGCCTTCCTGTTCCTGGTTGTAACAGGGTCTCCTCCTGCATGACGGCGTAGATGTATTCTGTTGGCAGCCAGCTTCGCAACCACAGGTTTCCTAATCGCTTAACAATGTTGCAAGTGTTTTACTCTTGACTCGCGTCCAGGTGGTTGGGCACGGGGCCCGAAACCACTGTGAAAAGAACAGAGCGTTAAAAGTCAAGCAATGACAAATAAGCTGCGAGACCGGTACAATTAAAATGTCCAACCACACAACCTGCCAGGCAGCGAGCATTTCTCTACGTCTGTGATTTTGTTTTTATAGCAATGGTTGTATTATTGTAGGCAAACAAAAGGCGGTAAGAACCATCCAGGCCAACCCTTTCACCTGGTGCACGTTTAGGTGAGCTGCTGGGTGACATCATAGGTAGTGACCATAGCAACTGGCTGCCCGTTTTGAACGTCTGTTTTGGAAAGAATGAATTACCAAAGCGGTGCGATTAGCTTGTGAGTTAAACTAGTAATTGCTGCGGCACTAACAGGGATTGTTGCGCTCAAAGTCAGAGCTCCGACATGCTTAGGCTCCACTTCCGACATTTTCATTACAAGTCAAAAGAAATGCGCACGTGGGTACAACGTAGGTTCTCCCCAAACTGTTTATATTGCAGACTTTCTTCTTAAACCTATTTATTTACTGACGAAGCTCAATATAGTTAGCACAATTTGAATATTTTACTTACTATATCCTATTGGATTTTGACCTTGACATGGATTCAGAGTAGGCGACTTCACTTCCACTTGTAGCTGCTCAAATGCTCAAAAAATATTTTCAGTTAATTTAAGTTAATTTGATTTTAGGAGCACTGCTGATGGAATAATAAGTGAAAAAAACTTTTCTTGATAAGCTATTGCGGTGACTTCCTCATGTGCTCCGCAAATTAGTCTGCAGTCGTCTGATAAGGAAAGTATGCCCGTTTTCTTTGACTGGCTCATAAAATATTTCTGGTATTAGACTTTGCGTATTACACTTCAAGAATGGGTGGAACTCTTTCAGGTAACAGGAGAATACTTTAGATGTCCCATTAGGTATCAATTCAATGTTATCTAGCAGTTTGAGGATCTTTAATGTATTTTAAAGATAATAAAAGCAATCAATCAGATCCCTAGGCATGTTTTTTACATTTTGCCATTCAAAGAAAGGTCAATGCTTCTATTATAAAACAGTACCACTATTCATCCACTGGGTGGCGACACAGACCGCGTTGCCACAAAACAAGATGATAACGCTTTTAAACAGCAAGACAAGTGTGCAAATATTTAAGGAATCAGGACAGACGGGAGGAATCAACTCAAGATGACCAGAGACACTGGAGTAGCCATGTGCAGTGTTTTTAATCACATAACAACCACGGTAATGAATCATTTATGGTTATGGCTGCAAAAGGAAACGTTTATGACCGACTCCCGGTCTGTGTAGGTAACAGGAAGTCTTCTAGTTTTATAGTTACAATACACCCTTACGAGGGGGCGGAGCTGTTGGAGGCCTGGTGGGGCCCAGTTAGCTTAACAACCGCTAACTTAGCAGCTAATAGCAGAGCCGACTAGCGACGTGTCTCTGCTAACGAGTTTAACTGCTGGGATATTAACGGCGAATGTTCGAATTTGCTGACGTATAAAACTCACGAAGCTAAAAAACAAACAAAAAAAGTGTCTTTTATTACAACACTCGAGCAGGTGGCTAAACACCGAAAGCTACCAATTAGTGGCTGGTAAATGATATACAAACATAACCAGAGGTCACATTCAGGTGTTTGACTTCGTTAAAGGGGATATTTAGGCCAAATGTTATCAAGTATCAAGCAGCTGGTCTTGTAAACACAAAGAAAAGAAATGTGAAATATATATTAGTTAAATGCAGCCGATCATTTTTAATAGTATTTTAATTTAATCAGATCTATATGGTGACAAATTGATTTAAAAGCTTTAGATGTTTTTTGTTTTGAAATGGGCCTACTCAATAACAGAATGGTCCATGCTTAAGGCAATTTAAACCCCAAACATCTGCGATGTTTTTATATGTTCACTTGTATATACTGTACTATTTTTAAAAGTTATTTTCTCTTGAAATATTGCAGATTTTTGGCCTTCATTGTGCGTAAAAGTGGCAGGTAACGGTAGTGTCTTGTGGCTCATGACAACAAATACTGAGAATGCTAGCTGGAAAATCTCACACATACATATAGTATAGTATATACCGTTTTTAACTTTATGGATCAATCTTTAAAGCTATTACTACCTGGTGCTGACCGGACAGTCCCGATTCTACAACAGGACAGTACTGGTCACTGCCGGGGTTGATTAGATTACACTTTTTCAAAATGTATTAAACTTTTAAAAGCTCTGTCTCTTTTTGTCTCTATTCTCACATTGCAAAGGCAACGAATCATTCAAATGAGTGTGTGCGCCATCTAGTGACGGGGTATTGTAAAGACTTTGAGAGATACCAACAATTAAACCTCTTAGGCTTTCATTTGAAGAAGAATCTGCTATATGACCACTGTATTGTGTTGCGAAGAAGATGGGAAAGATTGTTTCTCAACCTTTTCTTACCCATGTATTTGAATGCTAAATAGTATTGCTTGTGTTACTGAGATGTCATCGTAACAATAAATATAACTAACTGCTCTGTCAAGTGCATATTACAGATATTAGATAGAAAGAAAAGCAGCATGTTGACACCTTATTTCTTTAGATTACACAATTTGACACTGAGATCTCAAAATCAAACTGCTGCAAACACTGATGCAAACTACATTCTTCTCAGTTAACTTAAAATCATTTATTCCAATGGTTTACATTACTCCTGGTCTTTATTATACGCGGAACCTATGTTAATTGGGGGCATTTTATACATATTTTTAATTAGTTTGTGCATTTTTCCTAAATATATGTATACAGTAAAATACTGTGAAGACAATATCTCTGAAACAACTCCAACATTCATGTTTTAGAAAGGATCAAATTAAATATTCATTCAATGTTAAATCTTTTACTTTCTGTTCCTCAGTACTGAATGGCCGTATTGCTCATTGACAAACAAAGCACTTCTTTGTGACCTCAGGTAAGGACAACATTTAAAACTAACTAGAACAAATCCTGAAAAAAACATTTGTGTGGTGTGAATTAACTGGAGTCCATTGTGACATGTTCATTTTTATATATTAGCACGATTAAATTAGAATTTAAGTAGATACAGTCATATCAATCACAAAAACAAATTAGTATATAATATATGATTAATGAGTAGATGTTCCAAGCCTCTGGATGATTTGTTGTGTCCTGGAAAGACACAGGCATTTTAATATCAACATGTTAAACTAGAATAATTGATCTTTCCTTGTACTTTACACAATTTCTATGTATTATGTCTGTGATTTAGTATAGTACATAAGCTAGAAAACAATACCTGCAATTGGTTGTCCAAATTGGTTACTCGTGTGTAAGAGTCTTAAAATCGTAAAAGTCGGGATCTACAAGGCGGAAAAAAATGTTATTGTCACTGAAACTATTAGATTCCTCACTGAGAAACCATGGAAAACAAATAAACAAAACAACAATCACTGATTACTAAAAAAAGAATTAAATATTCACCTTTAGCAGAGAAGTGAAATAAATCCACTTCACAATCAGAAAGTCTGCTGTCATAGTAGTTGCTCATTCTCCTAGGTAGGGATAGGGAGACATTTTCATTAGTTCCATGGGGTATGTTTGTAACAACATTTGGATATTACTGCAAAGGAAGTTGCATTTTAAGGCTTTATAACCCACCAAGTGCCCGTATGTCTCTTTCTGACACGGACAATGACAATGATAATGATAATTAAGAGCAATGCTGCTGCCAATGATCCGAACAGGGCAATGTAGAAACCTGGACCCCAACTAAAGCTCTCACACGTTACGCCGTAAAACTGCTGAAGGCTAGAATTAGAGCACCTGGATTGAAGGGTCACACAAATAAATTATGTTAATAAGATTAACAATATGAGCCAAAATATGAGGCATACTTAAGCTGTATGTTATTAGATGAGATGAGCAGACAGATATTTGCTTACCTACAGGTTGCACCTTTTTGAACGTCATTATTACATATTCCATGCTGATGACAGTAGCCTGGGTACCTTTTGCAAGGTCCAGCACACTGCCATTGACCTTTTACAACCTCAGCAGTATAATTAAACTGTGTGCAGTTTGCAAAAGGCTCCAGATCTGTGATATCTGATAAAAAGTAAAGGGTTGAGTGTTGAAATGATGACATGAATTCAATGAAGCAGCAACAAAGCAGCAATAAGTTAAATGTTTTGTACTGACTGAATACACTTACTTCTAATCTCAGGTGTCTGAAAGGCGAGTCCATTTAACAACACATCGGAATTGTTAAATGCCCGAGAAATCCTATTGAGATTACTTGTGTTGTTCAGGATATCGGTCAAAACACCATCAAGCTGAGTGTTGACAAACTGGATTTGCGTTTCATTGTTTAGATAGATGTACTCCGCCACGCTATCTGCAACAACACTTCCTGGTCTACAGCAGAAAAGTATCAAATATGTTACCAAGAAAACAATTTGTACTTCATTAAAGAATAATTAAAAATGGTTGTATAAGTAAAGTCTATGGTGCACTTACGTTAACTTGATGATGCGTACTTTTTTAAAGGAACGTGGATCTGCTTCTTTGCATAAGGCTTTAAGCTGCACCCCGGGACAGAAGTTGTTATAAGACGGTTACAACAATGAATATATTTCTGCTATCATTAAAATAAAAAACAGGATGAAGCAATACATGAATGATGAACAGAATATCTTCATAGCGTATCCGTTACTGATGTTATTGCCAAGTAAATAAGTAATATGTTTGTACACAAAACTACTATCATTAAGTCATGCGACTATAATAAAAAAAAAGATATACCTCGCGCTCTAATGTTTTGATGAATTCTAGTGATTGTGTTGAGCTTAGATTTTTGAAGGCCTTCAAAAACGTGATGCTGATTTTCAAAGTAAGGTTTGCTTTTCGAGTTGGTAGTGATCCGGTATCTGCAAAACATGATGGTAACCATGAAGTGGACAGTGCTATATTGAATTACAATACCGTTTTAATAAACTGTGATAGTTTCAGACGCATTTATTGAAATCCTTTCACTTTTCTGCATGTACTATGTTCTGAAATGTATAAAAACCTTTTGAAAAAGTACAATTGATTATGATTAACCTCACCGATATGTGCAGGGATGTCATTACTTGCAAAGGAACATGTGTCTCCAAAAAAACCTGATTCACAGACACAGTTAAAAATTCCAAGTGTCTGGTTGAATTCACAAGTACCCTTGAGACAGGGACGGTCCTCACACGGAGGAGTCGTCAAGGTTGATGTGGGAATGATGGCAGATGTTGTAAATTTGTTTGGGCTGGTGAGATCTGCTGGAGTTAGAGGAGTTGAAGATGGGATTGATTCAGTATTGCCTGTGATTTTTGCCAATGTAGATTTTTGCTGTGTCGATAAATGAACCATTGTCGAGGTTGACATTGTTGAATCTGTTCCTTCTGAAGGTCTCCCAGTCAAACTGGTTGTACTTGGTTTGTCGGTCAATGAAGAAACGAATGTTGAAGATGTTTCCTCTCCAGTCGATGGCTGCTGTGTTGTGCTGGGAACAGCAAATGTCGTTTCTGTTTTGCCTTCAGTTGATGTTTGAGTTAAATAAGTAGCCGGCATGGTTGATAAAGACATAGTTGAAATATTTGTAATTGTGGTAGGATCTATTGTTGTTTTAGAATGATCATTGCTGTTAGTGCTGATTCTTCCATTCGAGGTGAGTATTGAGGTTGACATTGTTGAATCTGTTCCTTCTGAAGGTCTCCCAGTCAAACTGGTTGTACTCGGTTCGTCGGTGAATGAAGAAACAAATGTTGAAGATGTTTCTTTTGCAGTCGTTGGCTGCTGTGTTGTGCTGGGAATAGCAAATGTCGTTTCAGTTTTTCCTTCAGTTGTTGTTTGAAATAATCCAGTAGACGGCATGGTTGATAAAGAGATAGGTGAAATATTTGTATTTGTGGTACGATCAATTGTTGTTTTAGAATGATCATTGCTGGTAGTGCTGATTCTTCCATTCGAGGTGAGTATTGAGGTTGACATTGTTGAATCTGTTCCTTCTAAAGGTCTCCCAGTCAAACTGGTTGTACTTGGTTTGTCGGTCAATGAAGAAACGAATGTTGAAGATGTTTCCTGTCCAGTCGATGGCTGCTGTGTTGTGCTGGGAATAGCAAATGTCATTTCAGTTTTTCCTTCAGTTGTTGTTTGAGTTAATCTAGTAGGCGGCATGGTTGATAAAGACATAGGTGAAATATTTGTATTTGTGGTATGATCAATTGTTGTTTTGAAATGATCATTGCTGTTAGTTCCTATTCTTCCATTCGAGGTGAGTATTGAGGTTGACATTGTTGAATCTGTTCTTTCTGAAGGTCTCCCAGGCAAACTGGTTGTACTCGGTTTGTCGGTCAATGAAGAAACGAATGCTGAAGATGTTTCCTGTCCTGTCGATGGCTGCTGTGTTGTGCTGGGAACCGCAAATGTCGTTTCAGTTTTGTCTTGAGTTGATGTTTGAGTTAATCCAGTAGGCGAAATAGTTGATGAAGACATAGTTGAGATCTTTGTATTTGTGGTAGGATCTATTGTTGTTTTAGAATGATCATTGCTGTTAGTGCTGATTCTTCCATTCGAGGTGAGTATTAAGGTTGACATTGTTGAAGCTGTTCCTTCTGAAGGTCTCCCAGGCAAACTGGTTGTACTCGGTTCGTCGGTCAATGAAGAAACAAATGTTGAAGATGTTTCCTCTCCAGTCGATGGCTGCTGTATTGTGCTGGGAACAGCAAATGTCGTTTCTGTTTTGCCTTCAGTTGATGTTTGAGTTAAATAAGTAGCCGGCATGGTTGATGAAGACATAGTTGAAATATTTGTAATTGTGGTAGGATCTATTGTTGTTTTAGAATGATCATTGCTGTTAGTGCTGATTCTTCCATTCGAGGTGAGTATTGAGGTTGACATTGTTGAAGCTGTTCCTTCTGAAGGTCTCCCAGGCAAACTAGTTGTACTCGGTTCGTCGGTGAATGAAGAAACAAATGTTGAAGATGTTTCTTTTGCAGTCGTTGGCTGCTGTGTTGTGCTGGGAATAGCAAATGTCGTTTCAGTTTTTCCTTCAGTTGTTGTTTGAAATAATCCAGTAGACGGCATGGTTGATAAAGAGATAGGTGAAATATTTGTATCTGTGGTACGATCAATTGTTGTTTTAGAATGATCATTGCTGGTAGTGCTGATTCTTCCATTCGAGGTGAGTATTGAGGTTGACATTGTTGAATCTGTTCCTTCTGAAGGTCTCCCAGTAAAACTGGTTGTACTCGGTTCGTCGGTGAATGAAGAAACAAACGTTGAAGATGTTTCTTTTGCAGTCGTTGGCTGCTGTGTTGTGCTGGGAATAGCAAACGTCGTTTCAGTTTTTCCTTCAGTTGTTGTTTGAGTTAATCCAGTAGGCGGCATGGTTGATAAAGACATAGGTGAAATATTTGTGTTTGCGGTACGATCAATTGTTGTTTTAGAATGATCATTGCTGTTAGTGCTGATTCTTACATTCGAGGTGAGTATTGAGGTTGACATTGTTGAATCTGTTCCTTCTGAAGGTCTCCCAGGCAAACTGGTTGTACTCGGTTTGTCGGTCAATGAAGAAACGAATTTTGAAGATGTTTCCTGTCCTGTCGATGGCTGCTGTGTTGTGCTGGGAACCGCAAATGTCGTTTCAGTTTTGTCTTGAGTTGATGTTTCAGTTAATCCAGTAGGCGAAATGGTTGATGAAGACATAGTTGAGATCTTTGTATTTGTGGTACGATCAATTGTTGTTTTAGAATGATCATTGCTGTTAGTGCTGATTCTTCCATTCGAGGTAAGTATTGAGGTTGACATTGTTGAATCTGTTCCTTCTGAAGGTCTACCAGGCAAACTGGTTGTACTCGGTTTGTCGGTCAATGAAGAAACGAATGTTGAAGAAGTTTCCTGTCCTGTCGATGGCTGCTGTGTTGTGCTGGGAACCGCAAATGTTGTTTCAGTTTTGTCTTGAGTTGATGTTTGAGTTAATCCAGTAGGCGAAATGGTTGATGAAGACATAGTTGAGATCTTTGTTTTTGTAGTAGGATCAATCGTTGTTTTAGAATGATCATTGGTGATAGTGCTGATTCTTCCATTCGAGGTGAGTATTGAGGTTGACATTGTTGAATCTGTTCCTTCTGAAGGTCTCCCAGTCAAACTGGTTGTACTTGGTTTGTCGGTCAATGAAGAAACGAATGTTGAAGATGTTTCCTGTCCAGTCGATGGCTGCTGTGTTGTGCTGGGTACAGCAAATGTCGTTTCTGTTTTTCCTTCAGTTGATGTTTGAGTTAATTCAGTAGCCGGCATGGTTGATAAAGAGATAGGTGAAATATTTGTATTTGTGGTACGATCAATTGTTGTTTTAGAATGATCATTGCTGTTAGTGCTGATTCTTCCATTCGAGGTGAGTATTGAGGTTGACATTGTTGAATCTGTTCCTTCTGAAGGTCTCCCAGTCAAACTGGTTGTACCCGGTTCGTCGGTGAATGAAGAAACAAACGTTGAAGATGTTTCTTTTGCAGTCGTTGGCTGCTGTGTTGTGCTGGGAATAGCAAATGTTGTTTCAGTTTTGTCTTGAGTTGTTGTTTGAGTTAATACAGTAGGCGGCATGGTTGATAAAGACATAGGTGAAATATTTGTGTTTGCGGTACGATAAATTGTTGTTTTAGAATGATCATTGCTGTTAGTGCTGATTCTTCCATTCGAGGTGAGTATTGAGGTTGACATTGTTGAATCTGTTCCTTCTGAAGGTCTCCCAGGCAAACTGGTTGTACTCGGTTTGTCGGTCAATGAAGAAACGAATTTTGAAGATGTTTCCTGTCCTGTCGATGGCTGCTGTGTTGTGCTGGGAACCGCAAATGTCGTTTCAGTTTTGTCTTGAGTTGATGTTTCAGTTAATCCAGTAGGCGAAATGGTTGATGAAGACATAGTTGAGATCTTTGTATTTGTGGTAGGATCTATTGTTGTTTTAGAATGATCATTGCTGTTAGTGCTGATTCTTCCATTCGAGGTGAGTATTAAGGTTGACATTGTTGAAGCTGTTCCTTCTGAAGGTCTCCCAGGCAAACTGGTTGTACTCGGTTCGTCGGTCAATGAAGAAACAAATGTTGAAGATGTTTCCTCTCCAGTCGATGGCTGCTGTATTGTGCTGGGAACAGCAAATGTCGTTTCTGTTTTGCCTTCAGTTGATGTTTGAGTTAAATAAGTAGCCGGCATGGTTGATGAAGACATAGTTGAAATATTTGTAATTGTGGTAGGATCTATTGTTGTTTTAGAATGATCATTGCTGGTAGTGCTGATTCTTCCATTCGAGGTGAGTATTGAGGTTGACATTGTTGAATCTGTTCCTTCTGAAGGTCTCCCAGTCAAACTGGTTGTACTTGGTTTGTCGGTCAATGAAGAAACGAATGTTGAAGATGTTTCCTGTCCAGTCGATGGCTGCTGTGTTGTGCTGGGTACAGCAAATGTCGTTTCTGTTTTTCCTTCAGTTGATGTTTGAGTTAATTCAGTAGCCGGCATGGTTGATAAAGAGATAGGTGAAATATTTGTATTTGTGGTACGATCAATTGTTGTTTTAGAATGATCATTGCTGTTAGTGCTGATTCTTCCATTCGAGGTGAGTATTGAGGTTGACATTGTTGAATCTGTTCCTTCTGAAGGTCTCCCAGTCAAACTGGTTGTACCCGGTTCGTCGGTGAATGAAGAAACAAACGTTGAAGATGTTTCTTTTGCAGTCGTTGGCTGCTGTGTTGTGCTGGGAATAGCAAATGTTGTTTCAGTTTTGTCTTGAGTTGTTGTTTGAGTTAATACAGTAGGCGGCATGGTTGATAAAGACATAGGTGAAATATTTGTGTTTGCGGTACGATAAATTGTTGTTTTAGAATGATCATTGCTGTTAGTGCTGATTCTTCCATTCGAGGTGAGTATTGAGGTTGACATTGTTGAATCTGTTCCTTCTGAAGGTCTCCCAGGCAAACTGGTTGTACTCGGTTTGTCGGTCAATGAAGAAACGAATTTTGAAGATGTTTCCTGTCCTGTCGATGGCTGCTGTGTTGTGCTGGGAACCGCAAATGTCGTTTCAGTTTTGTCTTGAGTTGATGTTTCAGTTAATCCAGTAGGCGAAATGGTTGATGAAGACATAGTTGAGATCTTTGTATTTGTGGTAGGATCTATTGTTGTTTTAGAATGATCATTGCTGTTAGTGCTGATTCTTCCATTCGAGGTGAGTATTAAGGTTGACATTGTTGAAGCTGTTCCTTCTGAAGGTCTCCCAGGCAAACTGGTTGTACTCGGTTCGTCGGTCAATGAAGAAACAAATGTTGAAGATGTTTCCTCTCCAGTCGATGGCTGCTGTATTGTGCTGGGAACAGCAAATGTCGTTTCTGTTTTGCCTTCAGTTGATGTTTGAGTTAAATAAGTAGCCGGCATGGTTGATGAAGACATAGTTGAAATATTTGTAATTGTGGTAGGATCTATTGTTGTTTTAGAATGATCATTGCTGTTAGTGCTGATTCTTCCATTCGAGGTGAGTATTGAGGTTGACATTGTTGAAGCTGTTCCTTCTGAAGGTCTCCCAGGCAAACTAGTTGTACTCGGTTCGTCGGTGAATGAAGAAACAAATGTTGAAGATGTTTCTTTTGCAGTCGTTGGCTGCTGTGTTGTGCTGGGAATAGCAAATGTCGTTTCAGTTTTTCCTTCAGTTGTTGTTTGAAATAATCCAGTAGACGGCATGGTTGATAAAGAGATAGGTGAAATATTTGTATCTGTGGTACGATCAATTGTTGTTTTAGAATGATCATTGCTGGTAGTGCTGATTCTTCCATTCGAGGTGAGTATTGAGGTTGACATTGTTGAATCTGTTCCTTCTGAAGGTCTCCCAGTCAAACTGGTTGTACTCGGTTCGTCGGTGAATGAAGAAACAAACGTTGAAGATGTTTCTTTTGCAGTCGTTGGCTGCTGTGTTGTGCTGGGAATAGCAAACGTCGTTTCAGTTTTTCCTTCAGTTGTTGTTTGAGTTAATCCAGTAGGCGGCATGGTTGATAAAGACATAGGTAAAATATTTGTGTTTGCGGTACGATCAATTGTTGTTTTAGAATGATCATTGCTGTTAGTGCTGATTCTTACATTCGAGGTGAGTATTGAGGTTGACATTGTTGAATCTGTTCCTTCTGAAGGTCTCCCAGGCAAACTGGTTGTACTCGGTTTGTCGGTCAATGAAGAAACGAATTTTGAAGATGTTTCCTGTCCTGTCGATGGCTGCTGTGTTGTGCTGGGAACCGCAAATGTCGTTTCAGTTTTGTCTTGAGTTGATGTTTCAGTTAATCCAGTAGGCGAAATGGTTGATGAAGACATAGTTGAGATCTTTGTATTTGTGGTACGATCAATTGTTGTTTTAGAATGATCATTGCTGTTAGTGCTGATTCTTCCATTCGAGGTAAGTATTGAGGTTGACATTGTTGAATCTGTTCCTTCTGAAGGTCTACCAGGCAAACTGGTTGTACTCGGTTTGTCGGTCAATGAAGAAACGAATGTTGAAGAAGTTTCCTGTCCTGTCGATGGCTGCTGTGTTGTGCTGGGAACCGCAAATGTTGTTTCAGTTTTGTCTTGAGTTGATGTTTGAGTTAATCCAGTAGGCAAAATGGTTGATGAAGACATAGTTGAGATCTTTGTTTTTGTAGTAGGATCAATCGTTGTTTTAGAATGATCATTGCTGGTAGTGCTGATTCTTCCATTCGAGGTGAGTATTGAGGTTGACATTGTTGAATCTGTTCCTTCTGAAGGTCTCCCAGTCAAACTGGTTGTACTTGGTTTGTCGGTCAATGAAGAAACGAATGTTGAAGATGTTTCCTGTCCAGTCGATGGCTGCTGTGTTGTGCTGGGTACAGCAAATGTCGTTTCTGTTTTTCCTTCAGTTGATGTTTGAGTTAATTCAGTAGCCGGCATGGTTGATAAAGAGATAGGTGAAATATTTGTATTTGTGGTACGATCAATTGTTGTTTTAGAATGATCATTGCTGTTAGTGCTGATTCTTCCATTCGAGGTGAGTATTGAGGTTGACATTGTTGAATCTGTTCCTTCTGAAGGTCTCCCAGTCAAACTGGTTGTACCCGGTTTGTCGGTGAATGAAGAAACAAACGTTGAAGATGTTTCTTTTGCAGTCGTTGGCTGCTGTGTTGTGCTGGGAATAGCAAATGTTGTTTCAGTTTTGTCTTGAGTTGTTGTTTGAGTTAATACAGTAGGCGGCATGGTTGATAAAGACATAGGTGAAATATTTGTGTTTGCGGTACGATAAATTGTTGTTTTAGAATGATCATTGCTGTTAGTGCTGATTCTTCCATTCGAGGTGAGTATTGAGGTTGACATTGTTGAATCTGTTCCTTCTGAAGGTCTCCCAGGCAAACTGGTTGTACTCGGTTTGTCGGTCAATGAAGAAACGAATGTTGAAGATGTTTCCTGTCCTGTCGATGGCTGCTGTGTTGGGCTGGGAACCGCAAATGTTGTTTCAGTTTTGTCTTGAGTTGATGTTTGAGTTAATCCAGTAGGCGAAATGGTTGATGAAGACATAGTTGAGATCTTTGTTTTTGTAGTAGGATCAATCGTTGTTTTAGAATGATCATTGCTGGTAGTGCTGATTCTTCCATTCGAGGTGAGTATTGAGGTTGACATTGTTGAATCTGTTCCTTCTGAAGGTCTCCCAGTCAAACTGGTTGTACTCGGTTCGTCGGTGAATGAAGAAACAAACGTTGAAGATGTTTCTTTTGCAGTCGTTGGCTGCTGTGTTGTGCTGGGAATAGCAAATGTCGTTTCAGTTTTTCCTTCAGTTGTTGTTTGAGTTAATACAGTAGGCGGCATGGTTGATAAAGACATAGGTGAAATATTTGTGTTTGCGGTACGATAAATTGTTGTTTTAGAATGATCATTGCTGTTAGTGCTGATTCTTACATTCGAGGTGAGTATTGAGGTTGACATTGTTGAATCTGTTCCTTCTGAAGGTCTCCCAGGCAAACTGGTTGTACTCGGTTTGTCGGTCAATGAAGAAACGAATTTTGAAGATGTTTCCTGTCCTGTCGATGGCTGCTGTGTTGTGCTGGGAACCGCAAATGTCGTTTCAGTTTTGTCTTGAGTTGATGTTTCAGTTAATCCAGTAGGCGAAATGGTTGATGAAGACATAGTTGAGATCTTTGTATTTGTGGTACGATCAATTGTTGTTTTAGAATGATCATTGCTGGTAGTGCTGATTCTTCCATTCGAGGTGAGTATTGAGGTTGACATTGTTGAATCTGTTCCTTCTGAAGGTCTCCCAGTCAAACTGGTTGTACTTGGTTTGTCGGTCAATGAAGAAACGAATGTTGAAGATGTTTCCTGTCCTGTCGATGGCTGCTGTGTTGTGCTGGGAACCGCAAATGTTGTTTCAGTTTTGTCTTGAGTTGATGTTTGAGTTAATCCAGTAGGCAAAATGGTTGATGAAGACATAGTTGAGATCTTTGTTTTTGTAGTAGGATCAATCGTTGTTTTAGAATGATCATTGCTGGTAGTGCTGATTCTTCCATTCGAAGTGAGTATTGAGGTTGACATTGTTGAATCTGTTCCTTCTGAAGGTCTCCCAGTCAAACTGGTTGTACTTGGTTTGTCGGTCAATGAAGAAACGAATGTTGAAGATGTTTCCTGTCCAGTCGATGGCTGCTGTGTTGTGCTGGGTACAGCAAATGTCGTTTCTGTTTTGCCTTCAGTTGATGTTTGAGTTAATTCAGTAGCCGGCATGGTTGATAAAGAGATAGGTGAAATATTTGTATTTGTGGTACGATCAATTGTTGTTTTAGAATGATCATTGCTGTTAGTGCTGATTCTTCCATTCGAGGTGAGTATTGAGGTTGACATTGTTGAATCTGTTCCTTCTGAAGGTCTCCCAGGCAAACTGGTTGTACTCGGTTTGTCGGTCAATGAAGAAACGAATGTTGAAGATGTTTCCTGTCCTGTCGATGGCTGCTGTGTTGTGCTGGGAACCGCAAATGTTGTTTCAGTTTTGTCTTGAGTTGATGTTTGAGTTAATCCAGTAGGCGAAATGGTTGATGAAGACATAGTTGAAATCTTTGTTTTTGTGGTAGGATCTATTGTTGTTTTAGAATGATCATTGCTGTTAGTGCTGATTCTTCCATTCGAGGTGAGTATTGAGGTTGACATTGTTGAATCTGTTCCTTCTGAAGGTCTCCCAGTCAAACTGGTTGTACTCGGTTCGTCGGTCAATGAAGAAACAAATGTTGAAGATGTTTCCTGTCCAGTTGATGGCTGCTTTGTTGAGCTGGGAACCGCAAATGTCGTTTCAGTTTTGTCTTGAGTTGATGTTTGAGTTAATCCAGTAGGCGAAATGGTTGATGAAGACATAGTTGAGATCTTTGTTTTTGTAGTAGGATCAATCGTTGTTTTAGAAAGATCATTGCTGGTAGTGCTGATTCTTCCATTCGAGGTGAGTATTGAGGTTGACATTGTTGAATCTGTTCCTTCTGAAGGTCTCCCAGTCAAACTGGTTGTACTCGGTTCGTCGGTGAATGAAGAAACAAACGTTGAAGATGTTTCTTTTGCAGTCGTTGGCTGCTGTGTTGTGCTGGGAATAGCAAATGTCGTTTCAGTTTTTCCTTCAGTTGTTGTTTGAGTTAATTCAGTAGCCGGCATGGTTGATAAAGAGATAGGTGAAATTTTTGTATTTGTGGTACGATCAATTGTTGTTTTAGAATGATCATTGCTGTTAGTGCTGATTCTTCCATTCGAGGTGAGTATTGAGGTTGACATTGTTGAATCTGTTCCTTCTGAAGGTCTCCCAGTCAAACTGGTTGTACTTGGTTTGTCGGTCAATGAAGAAACGAATGTTGAAGATGTTTCCTGTCCAGTCGATGGCTGCTGTGTTGTGCTGGGTACAGCAAATGTCGTTTCTGTTTTGCCTTCAGTTGATGTTTGAGTTAAATAAGTAGCCGGCATGGTTGATAAAGACATAGTTGAAATATTTGTAATTGTGGTAGGATCTATTGTTGTTTTAGAATGATCATTGCTGTTAGTGCTGATTCTTCCATTCGAGGTGAGTATTGAGGTTGACATTGTTGAAGCTGTTCCTTCTGAAGGTCTCCCAGGCAAACTAGTTGTACTCGGTTCGTCGGTGAATGAAGAAACAAATGTTGAAGATGTTTCTTTTGCAGTCGTTGGCTGCTGTGTTGTGCTGGGAATAGCAAATGTCGTTTCTGTTTTTCCTTCAGTTGATGTTTGAGTTAATTCAGTAGCCGGCATGGTTGATAAAGAGATAGGTGAAATATTTGTATTTGTGGTACGATCAATTGTTGTTTTAGAATGATCATTGCTGTTAGTGCTGATTCTTCCATTCGAGGTGAGTATTGAGGTTGACATTGTTGAATCTGTTCCTTCTAAAGGTCTCCCAGTCAAACTGGTTGTACTTGGTTTGTCGGTCAATGAAGAAACGAATGTTGAAGATGTTTCCTGTCCAGTCGATGGCTGCTGTGTTGTGCTGGGAATAGCAAATGTCGTTTCAGTTTTTCCTTCAGTTGTTGTTTGAGTTAATCCAGTAGGCGGCATGGTTGATAAAGACATAGGTGAAATATTTGTATTTGTGGTATGATCAATTGTTGTTTTAGAATGATCATTGCTGTTAGTTCCTATTCTTCCATTCGAGGTGAGTATTGAGGTTGACATTGTTGAATCTGTTCCTTCTGAAGGTCTCCCAGGCCAACTGGTTGTACTCGGTTTGTCGGTCAATGAAGAAACGAATGCTGAAGATGTTTCCTGTCCTGTCGATGGCTGCTGTGTTGTGCTGGGAACCGCAAATGTCGTTTCAGTTTTGTCTTGAGTTGATGTTTGAGTTAATCCAGTAGGCGAAATAGTTGATGAAGACATAGTTGAGATCTTTGTATTTGTGGTAGGATCTATTGTTGTTTTAGAATGATCATTGCTGTTAGTGCTGATTCTTCCATTCGAGGTGAGTATTGAGGTTGACATTGTTGAAGCTGTTCCTTCTGAAGGTCTCCCAGGCAAACTGGTTGTACTCGGTTCGTCGGTCAATGAAGAAACAAATGTTGAAGATGTTTCCTCTCCAGTCGATGGCTGCTGTATTGTGCTGGGAACAGCAAATGTCGTTTCTGTTTTGCCTTCAGTTGATGTTTGAGTTAAATAAGTAGCCGGCATGGTTGATGAAGACATAGTTGAAATATTTGTAATTGTGGTAGGATCTATTGTTGTTTTAGAATGATCATTGCTGTTAGTGCTGATTCTTCCATTCGAGGTGAGTATTGAGGTTGACATTGTTGAAGCTGTTCCTTCTGAAGGTCTCCCAGGCAAACTAGTTGTACTCGGTTCGTCGGTGAATGAAGAAACAAATGTTGAAGATGTTTCTTTTGCAGTCGTTGGCTGCTGTGTTGTGCTGGGAATAGCAAATGTCGTTTCAGTTTTTCCTTCAGTTGTTGTTTGAAATAATCCAGTAGACGGCATGGTTGATAAAGAGATAGGTGAAATATTTGTATCTGTGGTACGATCAATTGTTGTTTTAGAATGATCATTGCTGGTAGTGCTGATTCTTCCATTCGAGGTGAGTATTGAGGTTGACATTGTTGAATCTGTTCCTTCTGAAGGTCTCCCAGTAAAACTGGTTGTACTCGGTTCGTCGGTGAATGAAGAAACAAACGTTGAAGATGTTTCTTTTGCAGTCGTTGGCTGCTGTGTTGTGCTGGGAATAGCAAACGTCGTTTCAGTTTTTCCTTCAGTTGTTGTTTGAGTTAATCCAGTAGGCGGCATGGTTGATAAAGACATAGGTGAAATATTTGTGTTTGCGGTACGATCAATTGTTGTTTTAGAATGATCATTGCTGTTAGTGCTGATTCTTACATTCGAGGTGAGTATTGAGGTTGACATTGTTGAATCTGTTCCTTCTGAAGGTCTCCCAGGCAAACTGGTTGTACTCGGTTTGTCGGTCAATGAAGAAACGAATTTTGAAGATGTTTCCTGTCCTGTCGATGGCTGCTGTGTTGTGCTGGGAACCGTGAATGTCGTTTCAGTTTTGTCTTGAGTTAATGTTTCAGTTAATCCAGTAGGCGAAATGGTTGATGAAGACATAGTTGAGATCTTTGTATTTGTGGTACGATCAATTGTTGTTTTAGAATGATCATTGCTGTTAGTGCTGATTCTTCCATTCGGGGTAAGTATTGAGGTTGACATTGTTGAATCTGTTCCTTCTGAAGGTCTACCAGGCAAACTGGTTGTACTTGGTTTGTCGGTCAATGAAGAAACGAATGTTGAAGATGTTTCCTGTCCTGTCGATGGCTGCTTTGTTGAGCTGGGAACCGCAAATGTTGTTTCAGTTTTGTCTTGAGTTGATGTTTGAGTTAATCCAGTAGGCGAAATGGTTGATGAAGACATAGTTGAGATCTTTGTTTTTGTAGTAGGATCAATCGTTGTTTTAGAATGATCATTGCTGGTAGTGCTGATTCTTCCATTCGAGGTGAGTATTGAGGTTGACATTGTTGAATCTGTTCCTTCTGAAGGTCTCACAGGCAAACTGGTTGTACTCGGTTCGTCGGTGAATGAAGAAACAAATGTTGAAGATGTTTCTTTTGCAGTCGTTGGCTGCTGTATTGTGCTGGGAATAGCAAATGTCGTTTCAGTTTTTCCTTCAGTTGTTGTTTGAAATAATCCAGTAGGCGGCATGGTTGATAAAGACATAGGTGAAATATTTGTATTTGTAGTACGATCAATTGTTGTTTTAGAATGATCATTGCTGTTAGTGCTAATTCTTCCATTCGAGGTGAGTATTGAGGTTGACATTGTTGAATCTGTTCCTTCTGAAGGTCTCCCAGGCAAACTGGTTGTACTTGGTTTGTCGGTCAATGAAGAAACGAATGTTGAAGATGTTTTCTGTCCAGTCGATGGCTGCTGTGTTGTGCTGGGTACAGCAAATGTCGTTTCTGTTTTGCCTTCAGTTGATGTTTGAGTTAATTCAGTAGCCGGCATGGTTGATAAAGAGATAGGTGAAATATTTGTATTTGTGGTACGATCAATTGTTGTTTTAGAATGATCATTGCTGGTAGTGCTGATTCTTCCATTCGAGGTGAGTATTGAGGTTGACATTGTTGAAGCTGTTCCTTCTGAAGGTCTCCCAGGCAAACTGGTTGTACTCGGTTCGTCGGTCAATGAAGAAACAAATGTTGAAGATGTTTCTTTTGCAGTCATTGGCTGCTGTGTTGTGCTGGGAATAGCAAATGTCGTTTCAGTTTTGTCTTGAGTTGATGTTTCAGTTAATCCAGTAGGCGAAATGGTTGATGAAGACATAGTTGAGATCTTTGTATTTGTGGTACGATCAATTGTTGTTTTAGAATGATCATTGCTGTTAGTGCTGATTCTTCCATTCGAGGTAAGTATTGAGGTTGACATTGTTGAATCTGTTCCTTCTGAAGGTCTCCCAGGCAAACTGGTTGTACTCGGTTTGTCGGTCAATGAAGAAACGAATGTTGAAGAAGTTTCCTGTCCTGTCGATGGCTGCTGTGTTGTGCTGGGAACCGCAAATGTTGTTTCAGTTTTGTCTTGAGTTGATTTTTGAGTTAATCCAGTAGGCGAAATGGTTGATGAAGACATAGTTGAGATCTTTGTTTTTGTAGTAGGATCAATCGTTGTTTTAGAATGATCATTGCTGGTAGTGCTGATTCTTCCATTCGAGGTGAGTATTGAGGTTGACATTGTTGAATCTGTTCCTTCTGAAGGTCTCCCAGTCAGAATGGTTGTACTCGGTTCGTCGGTCAATGAAGAAACAAATGTTGAAGATGTTTCCTGTCCAGTTGATGGCTGCTTTGTTGAGCTGGGAACCGCAAATGTCGTTTCAGTTTTGTCTTGAGTTGATGTTTGAGTTAATCCAGTAGACGGCATGGTTGATAAAGAGATAGGTGAAATATTTGTATTTGTGGTACGATCAATTGTTGTTTTAGAATGATCATTGCTGGTAGTGCTGATTCTTCCATTCGAGGTGAGTATTGAGGTTGACATTGTTGAATCTGTTCCTTCTGAAGGTCTCCCAGTCAAACTGGTTGTACTTGGTTTGTCGGTCAATGAAGAAACGAATGTTGAAGATGTTTCCTGTCCTGTCGATGGCTGCTGTGTTGTGCTGGGAACCGCAAATGTCGTTTCAGTTTTGTCTTGAGTTGATGTTTGAGTTAATCCAGTAGGCGAAATGGTTGATGAAGACATAGTTGAAATCTTTGTTTTTGTGGTAGGATCTATTGTTGTTTTAGAATGATCATTGCTGTTAGTGCTGATTCTTCCATTCGAGGTGAGTATTGAGGTTGACATTGTTGAATCTGTTCCTTCTGAAGGTCTCCCAGTCAAAATGGTTGTACTCGGTTCGTCGGTCAATGAAGAAACAAATGTTGAAGATGTTTCCTGTCCAGTTGATGGCTGCTTTGTTGAGCTGGGAACCGCAAATGTCGTTTCAGTTTTGTCTTGAGTTGATGTTTGAGTTAATCCAGTAGACGGCATGGTTGATAAAGAGATAGGTGAAATATTTGTATTTGTGGTACGATCAATTGTTGTTTTAGAATGATCATTGCTGGTAGTGCTGATTCTTCCATTCGAGGTGAGTATTGAGGTTGACATTGTTGAATCTGTTCCTTCTGAAGGTCTCCCAGTCAAACTGGTTGTACTCGGTTCGTCGGTGAATGAAGAAACAAACGTTGAAGATGTTTCTTTTGCAGTCGTTGGCTGCTGTGTTGTGCTGGGAATAGCAAATGTCGTTTCAGTTTTTCCTTCAGTTGTTGTTTGAGTTAATACAGTAGGCGGCATGGTTGATAAAGACATAGGTGAAATATTTGTGTTTGCGGTACGATAAATTGTTGTTTTAGAATGATCATTGCTGTTAGTGCTGATTCTTACATTCGAGGTGAGTATTGAGGTTGACATTGTTGAATCTGTTCCTTCTGAAGGTCTCCCAGGCAAACTGGTTGTACTCGGTTTGTCGGTCAATGAAGAAACGAATTTTGAAGATGTTTCCTGTCCTGTCGATGGCTGCTGTGTTGTGCTGGGAACCGCAAATGTCGTTTCAGTTTTGTCTTGAGTTGATGTTTCAGTTAATCCAGTAGGCGAAATGGTTGATGAAGACATAGTTGAGATCTTTGTATTTGTGGTACGATCAATTGTTGTTTTAGAATGATCATTGCTGGTAGTGCTGATTCTTCCATTCGAGGTGAGTATTGAGGTTGACATTGTTGAATCTGTTCCTTCTGAAGGTCTCCCAGTCAAACTGGTTGTACTTGGTTTGTCGGTCAATGAAGAAACGAATGTTGAAGATGTTTCCTGTCCTGTCGATGGCTGCTGTGTTGTGCTGGGAACCGCAAATGTTGTTTCAGTTTTGTCTTGAGTTGATGTTTGAGTTAATCCAGTAGGCGAAATGGTTGATGAAGACATAGTTGAGGTCTTTGTTTTTGTAGTAGGATCAATCGTTGTTTTAGAATGATCATTGCTGGTAGTGCTGATTCTTCCATTCGAGGTGAGTATTGAGGTTGACATTGTTGAATCTGTTCCTTCTGAAGGGCTCACAGGCAAACTGGTTGTACTCGGTTCGTCGGTGAATGAAGAAACAAATGTTGAAGATGTTTCTTTTGCAGTCGTTGGCTGCTGTGTTGTGCTGGGAATAGCAAATGTCGTTTCAGTTTTTCCTTCAGTTGTTGTTTGAGTTAATCCAGTAGGCGGCATGGTTGATAAAGACATCATAGGTGAAATATTTGTGTTTGTGGTACGATCAATTGTTGTTTTAGAATGATCATTGCTGGTAGTGCTGATTCTTCCATTCGAGGTGAGTATTGAGGTTGACATTGTTGAATCTGTTCCTTCTGAAGGTCTCCCAGTCAAACTGGTTGTACTTGGTTTGTCGGTCAATGAAGAAACGAATGTTGAAGATGTTTCCTGTCCAGTCGATGGCTGCTGTGTTGTGCTGGGTACAGCAAATGTCGTTTCTGTTTTGCCTTCAGTTGATGTTTGAGTTAATTCAGTAGCCGGCATGGTTGATAAAGAGATAGGTGAAATATTTGTATTTGTGGTACGATCAATTGTTGTTTTAGAATGATCATTGCTGGTAGTGCTGATTCTTCCATTCGAGGTGAGTATTGAGGTTGACATTGTTGAATCTGTTCCTTCTGAAGGTCTCACAGGCAAACTGGTTGTACTCGGTTCGTCGGTGAATGAAGAAACAAATGTTGAAGCTGTTTCTTTTGCAGTCGTTGGCTGCTGTGTTGTGCTGGGAATAGCAAATGTCGTTTCAGTTTTTCCTTCAGTTGTTGATTGAAATAGTCCAGTAGGCGGCATGGTTGATAAAGACATAGGTGAAATATTTGTATTTGTAGTACGATCAATTGTTGTTTTAGAATGATCATTGCTGTTAGTGCTGATTCTTCCATTCGAGGTGAGTATTGAGGTTGACATTGTTGAATCTGTTCCTTCTGAAGGTCTCCCAGGCAAACTGGTTGTACTTGGTTTGTCGGTCAATGAAGAAACGAATGTTGAAGATGTTTCCTGTCCAGTCGATGGCTGCTGTGTTGTGCTGGGTACAGCAAATGTCGTTTCTGTTTTGCCTTCAGTTGATGTTTGAGTTAATTCAGTAGCCGGCATGGTTGATAAAGAGATAGGTGAAATATTTGTATTTGTGGTACGATCAATTGTTGTTTTAGAATGATCATTGCTGGTAGTGCTGATTCTTCCATTCGAGGTGAGTATTGAGGTTGACATTGTTGAAGCTGTTCCTTCTGAAGGTCTCCCAGGCAAACTGGTTGTACTCGGTTCGTCGGTCAATGAAGAAACAAATGTTGAAGATGTTTCTTTTGCAGTCATTGGCTTCTGTGTTGTGCTGGGAATAGCAAATGTCGTTTCAGTTTTGTCTTGAGTTGATGTTTCAGTTAATCCAGTAGGCGAAATGGTTGATGAAGACATAGGTGAGATCTTTGTATTTGTGGTACGATCAATTGTTGTTTTAGAATGATCATTGCTGTTAGTGCTGATTCTTCCATTCGAGGTAAGTATTGAGGTTGACATTGTTGAATCTGTTCCTTCTGAAGGTCTCCCAGGCAAACTGGTTGTACTCGGTTTGTCGGTCAATGAAGAAACGAATGTTGAAGAAGTTTCCTGTCCTGTCGATGGCTGCTGTGTTGTGCTGGGAACCGCAAATGTTGTTTCAGTTTTGTCTTGAGTTGATGTTTGAGTTAATCCAGTAGGCGAAATGGTTGATGAAGACATAGTTGAGATCTTTGTTTTTGTAGTAGGATCAATCGTTGTTTTAGAATGATCATTGCTGGTAGTGCTGATTCTTCCATTCGAGGTGAGTATTGAGGTTGACATTGTTGAATCTGTTCCTTCTGAAGGTCTCCCAGTCAAACTGGTTGTACTTGGTTTGTCGGTCAATGAAGAAACGAATGTTGAAGATGTTTCCTGTCCAGTCGATGGCTGCTGTGTTGTGCTGGGTACAGCAAATGTCGTTTCTGTTTTGCCTTCTGTTTATGTTTGAGTTAATTCAGTAGCCGGCATGGTTGATAAAGAGATAGGTGAAATATTTGTATTTGTGGTACGATCAATTGTTGTTTTAGAATGATCATTGCTGGTAGTGCTGATTCTTCCATTCGAGGTGAGTATTGAGGTTGACATTGTTGAATCTGTTCCTTCTGAAGGTCTCCCAGTCAAACTGGTTGTACTTGGTTTGTTGGTCAATGAAGAAACGAATGTTGAAGATGTTTCCTGTCCTGTCGATGGCTGCTGTGTTGTGCTGGGAACAACAAATGTCGTTTCAGTTTTGTCTTGAGTTGATGTTTCAGTTAATCCAGTAGGCGAAATGGTTGATGAAGACATAGTTGAGATCTTTGTATTTGTGGTACGATCAATTGTTGTTTTAGAATGATCATTGCTGGTAGTGCTGATTCTTCCATTCGAGGTGAGTATTGAGGTTGACATTGTTGAATCTGTTCCTTCTGAAGGTCTCCCAGTCAAACTGGTTGTACTTGGTTTGTCGGTCAATGAAGAAACGAATGTTGAAGATGTTTCCTGTCCTGTCGATGGCTGCTGTGTTGTGCTGGGAACCGCAAATGTTGTTTCAGTTTTGTCTTGAGTTGATGTTTGAGTTAATCCAGTAGGCGAAATGGTTGATGAAGACATAGTTGAGATCTTTGTTTTTGTAGTAGGATCAATCGTTGTTCTAGAATGATCATTGCTGGTAGTGCTGATTCTTCCATTCGAGGTGAGTATTGAGGTTGACATTGTTGAATCTGTTCCTTCTGAAGGTCTCCCAGTCAAACTGGTTGTACTTGGTTTGTCGGTCAATGAAGAAACGAATGTTGAAGATGTTTCCTGTCCAGTCGATGGCTGCTGTGTTGTGCTGGGTACAGCAAATGTCGTTTCTGTTTTGCCTTCAGTTGATGTTTGAGTTAATTCAGTAGCCGGCATGGTTGATAAAGAGATAGGTGAAATATTTGTATTTGTGGTACGATCAATTGTTGTTTTAGAATGATCATTGCTGGTGGTGCTGATTCTTCCATTCGAGGTGAGTATTGAGGTTGACATTGTTGAATCTGTTCCTTCTGAAGGTCTCACAGGCAAACTGGTTGTACTCGGTTCGTCGGTGAATGAAGAAACAAATGTTGAAGATGTTTCTTTTGCAGTCGTTGGCTGCTGTGTTGTGCTGGGAATAGCAAATGTCGTTTCAGTTTTTCCTTCAGTTGTTGTTTGAAATAATCCAGTAGGCGGCATGGTTGATAAAGACATAGGTGAAATATTTGTATTTGTAGTACGATCAATTGTTGTTTTAGAATGATCATTGCTGTTAGTGCTGATTCTTCCATTCGAGGTGAGTATTGAGGTTGACATTGTTGAATCTGTTCCTTCTGAAGGTCTCCCAGGCAAACTGGTTGTACTTGGTTTGTCGGTCAATGAAGAAACGAATGTTGAAGATGTTTCCTGTCCAGTCGATGGCTGCTGTGTTGTGCTGGGTACAGCAAATGTCGTTTCTGTTTTGCCTTCAGTTGATGTTTGAGTTAATTCAGTAGCCGGCATGGTTGATAAAGAGATAGGTGAAATATTTGTATTTGTGGTACGATCAATTGTTGTTTTAGAATGATCATAGCTGGTAGTGCTGATTCTTCCATTCGAGGTGAGTATTGAGGTTGACATTGTTGAATCTGTTCCTTCTGAAGGTCTCCCAGTCAAACTGGTTGTACTCGGTTCGTCGGTCAATGAAGAAACAAATGTTGAAGATGTTTCTTTTGCAGTCATTGGCTGCTGTGTTGTGCTGGGAATAGCAAATGTCGTTTCAGTTTTTCCTTCAGTTGTTGTTTGAAATAATCCAGTAGGCGGCATGGTTGATAAAGACATAGGTGAAATATTTGTATTTGTAGTACGATCAATTGTTGTTTTAGAATGATCATTGCTGTTAGTGCTGATTCTTCCATTCGAGGTGAGTATTGAGGTTGACATTGTTGAATCTGTTCCTTCTGAAGGTCTCCCAGGCAAACTGGTTGTACTTGGTTTGTCGGTCAATGAAGAAACGAATGTTGAAGATGTTTCCTGTCCAGTCGATGGCTGCTGTGTTGTGCTGGGTACAGCAAATGTCGTTTCTGTTTTGCCTTCAGTTGATGTTTGAGTTAATTCAGTAGCCGGCATGGTTGATAAAGAGATAGGTGAAATATTTGTATTTGTGGTACGATCAATTGTTGTTTTAGAATGATCATAGCTGGTAGTGCTGATTCTTCCATTCGAGGTGAGTATTGAGGTTGACATTGTTGAATCTGTTCCTTCTGAAGGTCTCCCAGTCAAACTGGTTGTACTCGGTTCGTCGGTCAATGAAGAAACAAATGTTGAAGATGTTTCTTTTGCAGTCGTTGGCTGCTGTGTTGTGCTGGGAATAGCAAATGTCGTTTCAGTTTTTCCTTCAGTTGTTGTTTGAGTTAATACAGTAGGCGGCATGGTTGATGAAGACATAGTTGAGATCTTTGTATTTGTGGTACGATCAATTGTTGTTTTAGAATGATCATTGCTGTTAGTGCTGATTCTTCCATTGGAGGTAAGTATTGAGGTTGACATTGTTGAATCTGTTCCTTCTGAAGGTTTCCCAGGCAAACTGGTTGTACTCGGTTTGTCGGTCAATGAAGAAACGAATGTTGAAGAAGTTTCCTGTCCTGTCGATGGCTGCTGTGTTGTGCTGGGAACCGCAAATGTTGTTTCAGTTTTGTCTTGAGTTGATGTTTGAGTTAATCCAGTAGGCGAAATGGTTGATGAAGACATAGTTGAGATCTTTGTTTTTGTAATAGGATCAATCGTTGTTTTAGAATGATCATTGCTGGTAGTGCTGATTCTTCCATTCGAGGTGAGTAGTGAGGTTGACATTGTTGAATCTGCTCCTTCTGAAGGTCTCCCAGTCAAACTGGTTGTACTTGGTTTGTCGGTCAATGAAGAAACGAATGTTGAAGATGTTTCCTGTCCAGTCGATGGCTGCTGTGTTGTGCTGGGTACAGCAAATGCCGTTTCTGTTTTGCCTTCAGTTGATGTTTGAGTTAATTCAGTAGCCGGCATGGTTGATAAAGAGATAGGTGAAATATTTGTATTTGTGGTACGATCAATTGTTGTTTTAGAATGATCATTGCTGGTAGTGCTGATTCTTCCATTCGAGGTGAGTATTGAGGTTGACATTGTTGAATCTGTTCCTTCTGAAGGTCTCACAGGCAAACTGGTTGTACTCGGTTCGTCGGTGAATGAAGAAACAAATGTTGAAGATGTTTCTTTTGCAGTCGTTGGCTGCTGTGTTGTGCTGGGAATAGCAAATGTCGTTTCAGTTTTTTCTTGAGTTGATATTTCAGTTAATCCAGTAGGCAAAATGGTTGATGAAGACATAGTTGAGATCTTTGTATTTGTGGTACGATCAATTGTTGTTTTAGAATGATCATTGCTGTTAGTGCTGATTCTTCCATTCGAGGTAAGTATTGAGGTTGACATTGTTGAATCTGTTCCTTCTGAAGGTCTCCCAGGCAAACTGGTTGTACTCGGTTTGTCGGTCAATGAAGAAACGAATGTTGAAGAAGTTTCCTGTCCTGTCGATGGCTGCTGTGTTGTGCTGGGAACCGCAAATGTTGTTTCAGTTTTGTCTTGAGTTGATGTTTGAGTTAATCCAGTAGGCGAAATGGTTGATGAAGACATAGTTGAGATCTTTGTATTTGTGGTACGATCAATTGTTGTTTTAGAATGATCATTGCTGTTAGTGCTGATTCTTCCATTGGAGGTAAGTATTGAGGTTGACATTGTTGAATCTGTTCCTTCTGAAGGTTTCCCAGGCAAACTGGTTGTACTCGGTTTGTCGGTCAATGAAGAAACGAATGTTGAAGAAGTTTCCTGTCCTGTCGATGGCTGCTGTGTTGTGCTGGGAACCGCAAATGTTGTTTCAGTTCTGTCTTGAGTTGATGTTTGAGTTAATCCAGTAGGCGAAATGGTTGATGAAGACATAGTTGAGATCTTTGTTTTTGTAATAGGATCAATCGTTGTTTTAGAATGATCATTGCTGGTAGTGCTGATTCTTCCATTCGAGGTGAGTATTGAGGTTGACATTGTTGAATCTGCTCCTTCTGAAGGTCTCCCAGTCAAACTGGTTGTACTTGGTTTGTCGGTCAATGAAGAAACGAATGTTGAAGATGTTTCCTGTCCAGTCGATGGCTGCTGTGTTGTGCTGGGTACAGCAAATGCCGTTTCTGTTTTGCCTTCAGTTGATGTTTGAGTTAATTCAGTAGCCGGCATGGTTGATAAAGAGATAGGTGAAATATTTGTATTTGTGGTACGATCAATTGTTGTTTTAGAATGATCATTGCTGGTAGTGCTGATTCTTCCATTCGAGGTGAGTATTGAGGTTGACATTGTTGAATCTGTTCCTTCTGAAGGGCTCACAGGCAAACTGGTTGTACTCGGTTCGTCGGTGAATGAAGAAACAAATGTTGAAGATGTTTCTTTTGCAGTCGTTGGCTGCTGTGTTGTGCTGGGAATAGCAAATGTCGTTTCAGTTTTTCCTTCAGTTGTTGTTTGAGTTAATCCAGTAGACGGCATGGTTGATAAAGAGATAGGTGAAATATTTGTATTTGTGGTACGATCAATTGTTGTTCTAGAATGATCATTGCTGTTAGTGCTGATTCTTCCATTCGAGGTGAGTATTGAGGTTGACATTGTTGAATCTGTTCCTTCTGAAGGTTTCCCAGGCAAACTGGTTGTACTCGGTTTGTCGGTCAATGAAGAAACGAATGTTGAAGATGTTTCCTGTCCTGTCGATGGCTGCTGTGTTGTGCTGGGAACCGCAAATGTCGTTTCAGTTTTGTCTTGAGTTGATATTTCAGTTAATCCAGTAGGCAAAATGGTTGATGAAGACATAGTTGAGATCTTTGTTTTTGTAGTAGGATCAATCGTTGTTTTAGAATGATCATTGCTGGTAGTGCTGATTCTTCCATTCGAGGTGAGTATTGAGGTTGACATTGTTGAATCTGTTCCTTCTGAAGGTCTCCCAGTCAAACTGGTTGTACTCGGTTCGTCGGTGAATGAAGAAACAAACGTTGAAGATGTTTCTTTTGCAGTCGTTGGCTGCTGTGTTGTGCTGGGAATAGCAAATGTCGTTTCAGTTTTTCCTTCAGTTGTTGTTTGAGTTAATACAGTAGGCGGCATGGTTGATAAAGACATAGGTGAAATATTTGTGTTTGCGGTACGATAAATTGTTGTTTTAGAATGATCATTGCTGTTAGTGCTGATTCTTACATTCGAGGTGAGTATTGAGGTTGACATTGTTGAATCTGTTCCTTCTGAAGGTTTCCCAGGCAAACTGGTTGTACTCGGTTTGTCGGTCAATGAAGAAAAGAATGTTGAAGATGTTTCCTGTCCTGTCGATGGCTGCTGTGTTGTGCTGGGAACCGCAAATGTCGTTTCAGTTTTGTCTTGAGTTGATGTTTGAGTTAATCCAGTAGGCGAAATGGTTGATGAAGACATAGTTGAGATCTTTGTTTTTGTAGTAGGATCAATCGTTGTTTTAGAATGATCATTGCTGGTAGTGCTGATTCTTCCATTCGAGGTGAGTATTGAGGTTGACATTGTTGAATCTGTTCCTTCTGAAGGTCTCCCAGTCAAACTGGTTGTACTTGGTTTGTCGGTCAATGAAGAAACGAATGTTGAAGATGTTTCCTGTCCAGTCGATGGCTGCTGTGTTGTGCTGGGTACAGCAAATGTCGTTTCTGTTTTGCCTTCAGTTGTTGTTTGAGTTAATTCAGTAGCCGGCATGGTTGATAAAGAGATAGGTGAAATATTTGTATTTGTGGTACGATCAATTGTTGTTTTAGAATGATCATTGCTGGTAGTGCTGATTCTTCCATTCGAGGTGAGTATTGAGGTTGACATTGTTGAATCTGTTCCTTCTGAAGGTCTCACAGGCAAACTGGTTGTACTCGGTTCGTCGGTGAATGAAGAAACAAATGTTGAAGATGTTTCTTTTGCAGTCGTTGGCTGCTGTGTTGTGCTGGGAATAGCAAATGTCGTTTCAGTTTTTTCTTGAGTTGATATTTCAGTTAATCCAGTAGGCAAAATGGTTGATGAAGACATAGTTGAGATCTTTGTATTTGTGGTACGATCAATTGTTGTTTTAGAATGATCATTGCTGTTAGTGCTGATTCTTCCATTCGAGGTAAGTATTGAGGTTGACATTGTTGAATATGTTCCTTCTGAAGGTCTCCCAGGCAAACTGGTTGTACTCGGTTTGTCGGTCAATGAAGAAACGAATGTTGAAGAAGTTTCCTGTCCTGTCGATGGCTGCTGTGTTGTGCTGGGAACCGCAAATGTTGTTTCAGTTTTGTCTTGAGTTGATGTTTGAGTTAATCCAGTAGGCGAAATGGTTGATGAAGACATAGTTGAGATCTTTGTATTTGTGGTACGATCAATTGTTGTTTTAGAATGATCATTGCTGTTAGTGCTGATTCTTCCATTGGAGGTAAGTATTGAGGTTGACATTGTTGAATCTGTTCCTTCTGAAGGTTTCCCAGGCAAACTGGTTGTACTCGGTTTGTCGGTCAATGAAGAAACGAATGTTGAAGAAGTTTCCTGTCCTGTCGATGGCTGCTGTGTTGTGCTGGGAACCGCAAATGTTGTTTCAGTTTTGTCTTGAGTTGATGTTTGAGTTAATCCAGTAGGCGAAATGGTTGATGAAGACATAGTTGAGATCTTTGTTTTTGTAATAGGATCAATCGTTGTTTTAGAATGATCATTGCTGGTAGTGCTGATTCTTCCATTCGAGGTGAGTAGTGAGGTTGACATTGTTGAATCTGCTCCTTCTGAAGGTCTCCCAGTCAAACTGGTTGTACTTGGTTTGTCGGTCAATGAAGAAACGAATGTTGAAGATGTTTCCTGTCCAGTCGATGGCTGCTGTGTTGTGCTGGGTACAGCAAATGCCGTTTCTGTTTTGCCTTCAGTTGATGTTTGAGTTAATTCAGTAGCCGGCATGGTTGATAAAGAGATAGGTGAAATATTTGTATTTGTGGTACGATCAATTGTTGTTTTAGAATGATCATTGCTGGTAGTGCTGATTCTTCCATTCGAGGTGAGTATTGAGGTTGACATTGTTGAATCTGTTCCTTCTGAAGGTCTCACAGGCAAACTGGTTGTACTCGGTTCGTCGGTGAATGAAGAAACAAATGTTGAAGATGTTTCTTTTGCAGTCGTTGGCTGCTGTGTTGTGCTGGGAATAGCAAATGTCGTTTCAGTTTTTTCTTGAGTTGATATTTCAGTTAATCCAGTAGGCAAAATGGTTGATGAAGACATAGTTGAGATCTTTGTATTTGTGGTACGATCAATTGTTGTTTTAGAATGATCATTGCTGTTAGTGCTGATTCTTCCATTCGAGGTAAGTATTGAGGTTGACATTGTTGAATCTGTTCCTTCTGAAGGTCTCCCAGGCAAACTGGTTGTACTCGGTTTGTCGGTCAATGAAGAAACGAATGTTGAAGAAGTTTCCTGTCCTGTCGATGGCTGCTGTGTTGTGCTGGGAACCGCAAATGTTGTTTCAGTTTTGTCTTGAGTTGATGTTTGAGTTAATCCAGTAGGCGAAATGGTTGATGAAGACATAGTTGAGATCTTTGTATTTGTGGTACGATCAATTGTTGTTTTAGAATGATCATTGCTGTTAGTGCTGATTCTTCCATTGGAGGTAAGTATTGAGGTTGACATTGTTGAATCTGTTCCTTCTGAAGGTTTCCCAGGCAAACTGGTTGTACTCGGTTTGTCGGTCAATGAAGAAACGAATGTTGAAGAAGTTTCCTGTCCTGTCGATGGCTGCTGTGTTGTGCTGGGAACCGCAAATGTTGTTTCAGTTTTGTCTTGAGTTGATGTTTGAGTTAATCCAGTAGGCGAAATGGTTGATGAAGACATAGTTGAGATCTTTGTTTTTGTAATAGGATCAATCGTTGTTTTAGAATGATCATTGCTGGTAGTGCTGATTCTTCCATTCGAGGTGAGTATTGAGGTTGACATTGTTGAATCTGCTCCTTCTGAAGGTCTCCCAGTCAAACTGGTTGTACTTGGTTTGTCGGTCAATGAAGAAACGAATGTTGAAGATGTTTCCTGTCCAGTCGATGGCTGCTGTGTTGTGCTGGGTACAGCAAATGCCGTTTCTGTTTTGCCTTCAGTTGATGTTTGAGTTAATTCAGTAGCCGGCATGGTTGATAAAGAGATAGGTGAAATATTTGTATTTGTGGTACGATCAATTGTTGTTTTAGAATGATCATTGCTGGTAGTGCTGATTCTTCCATTCGAGGTGAGTATTGAGGTTGACATTGTTGAATCTGTTCCTTCTGAAGGGCTCACAGGCAAACTGGTTGTACTCGGTTCGTCGGTGAATGAAGAAACAAATGTTGAAGATGTTTCTTTTGCAGTCGTTGGCTGCTGTGTTGTGCTGGGAATAGCAAATGTCGTTTCAGTTTTTCCTTCAGTTGTTGTTTGAGTTAATCCAGTAGACGGCATGGTTGATAAAGAGATAGGTGAAATATTTGTATTTGTGGTACGATCAATTGTTGTTCTAGAATGATCATTGCTGTTAGTGCTGATTCTTCCATTCGAGGTGAGTATTGAGGTTGACATTGTTGAATCTGTTCCTTCTGAAGGTTTCCCAGGCAAACTGGTTGTACTCGGTTTGTCGGTCAATGAAGAAACGAATGTTGAAGATGTTTCCTGTCCTGTCGATGGCTGCTGTGTTGTGCTGGGAACCGCAAATGTCGTTTCAGTTTTGTCTTGAGTTGATGTTTGAGTTAATCCAGTAGGCGAAATGGTTGATGAAGACATAGTTGAGATCTTTGTTTTTGTAGTAGGATCAATCGTTGTTTTAGAATGATCATTGCTGGTAGTGCTGATTCTTCCATTCGAGGTGAGTATTGAGGTTGACATTGTTGAATCTGTTCCTTCTGAAGGTCTCCCAGTCAAACTGGTTGTACTTGGTTTGTCGGTCAATGAAGAAACGAATGTTGAAGATGTTTCCTGTCCAGTCGATGGCTGCTGTGTTGTGCTGGGTACAGCAAATGTCGTTTCTGTTTTGCCTTCAGTTGTTGTTTGAGTTAATTCAGTAGCCGGCATGGTTGATAAAGAGATAGGTGAAATATTTGTATTTGTGGTACGATCAATTGTTGTTTTAGAATGATCATTGCTGGTAGTGCTGATTCTTCCATTCGAGGTGAGTATTGAGGTTGACATTGTTGAATCTGTTCCTTCTGAAGGTCTCACAGGCAAACTGGTTGTACTCGGTTCGTCGGTGAATGAAGAAACAAATGTTGAAGATGTTTCTTTTGCAGTCGTTGGCTGCTGTGTTGTGCTGGGAATAGCAAATGTCGTTTCAGTTTTTTCTTGAGTTGATATTTCAGTTAATCCAGTAGGCAAAATGGTTGATGAAGACATAGTTGAGATCTTTGTATTTGTGGTACGATCAATTGTTGTTTTAGAATGATCATTGCTGTTAGTGCTGATTCTTCCATTCGAGGTAAGTATTGAGGTTGACATTGTTGAATCTGTTCCTTCTGAAGGTCTCCCAGGCAAACTGGTTGTACTCGGTTTGTCGGTCAATGAAGAAACGAATGTTGAAGAAGTTTCCTGTCCTGTCGATGGCTGCTGTGTTGTGCTGGGAACCGCAAATGTTGTTTCAGTTTTGTCTTGAGTTGATGTTTGAGTTAATCCAGTAGGCGAAATGGTTGATGAAGACATAGTTGAGATCTTTGTATTTGTGGTACGATCAATTGTTGTTTTAGAATGATCATTGCTGTTAGTGCTGATTCTTCCATTGGAGGTAAGTATTGAGGTTGACATTGTTGAATCTGTTCCTTCTGAAGGTTTCCCAGGCAAACTGGTTGTACTCGGTTTGTCGGTCAATGAAGAAACGAATGTTGAAGAAGTTTCCTGTCCTGTCGATGGCTGCTGTGTTGTGCTGGGAACCGCAAATGTTGTTTCAGTTTTGTCTTGAGTTGATGTTTGAGTTAATCCAGTAGGCGAAATGGTTGATGAAGACATAGTTGAGATCTTTGTTTTTGTAATAGGATCAATCTTTGTTTTAGAATGATCATTGCTGGTAGTGCTGATTCTTCCATTCGAGGTGAGTATTGAGGTTGACATTGTTGAATCTGTTCCTTCTGAAGGTCTCCCAGTCAAACTGGTTGTACTTGGTTTGTCGGTCAATGAAGAAACGAATGTTGAAGATGTTTCCTGTCCAGTCGATGGCTGCTGTGTTGTGCTGGGTACAGCAAATGCCGTTTCTGTTTTGCCTTCAGTTGATGTTTGAGTTAATTCAGTAGCCGGCATGGTTGATAAAGAGATAGGTGAAATATTTGTATTTGTGGTACGATCAATTGTTGTTTTAGAATGATCATTGCTGGTAGTGCTGATTCTTCCATTCGAGGTGAGTATTGAGGTTGACATTGTTGAATCTGTTCCTTCTGAAGGGCTCACAGGCAAACTGGTTGTACTCGGTTCGTCGGTGAATGAAGAAACAAATGTTGAAGATGTTTCTTTTGCAGTCGTTGGCTGCTGTGTTGTGCTGGGAATAGCAAATGTCGTTTCAGTTTTTCCTTCAGTTGTTGTTTGAGTTAATCCAGTAGGCGGCATGGTTGATAAAGACATCATAGGTGAAATATTTGTGTTTGTGGTACGATCAATTGTTGTTTTAGAATGATCATTGCTGTTAGTGCTGATTCTTCCATTCGAGGTGAGTATTGAGGTTGACATTGTTGAATCTGTTCCTTCTGAAGGTCTCCCAGGCAAACTGGTTGTACTCGGTTTGTCGGTCAATGAAGAAACGAATGTTGAAGATGTTTCCTGTCCTGTCGATGGCTGCTGTGTTGTGCTGGGAACCGCAAATGTTGTTTCAGTTTTGTCTTGAGTTGATGTTTGAGTTAATCCAGTAGGCGAAATGGTTGATGAAGACATAGTTGAGATCTTTGTTTTCGTGGTAGGATCTATTGTTGTTTTAGAATGATCATTGCTGGTAGTGCTGATTCTTCCATTCGAGGTGAGTATTGAGGTTGACATTGTTGAATCTGTTACTTCTGAAGGTCTCCCAGTCAAACTGGTTGTACTCGGTTCGTCGGTCAATGAAGAAACAAATGTTGAAGATGTTTCCTGTCCAGTCGATGGCTGCTGTGTTGTGCTGGGAATAGTAAATGTCGTTTCAGTTTTTCCTTCAGTTGTTGTTTGAGTTAATCCAGTAGACGGCATGGTTGATAGAGACATCATAGGTGAAATATTTGTGTTTTTAGTACGATCAATTGTTGTTTTAGAATGATCATTGCTGTTAGTGCTGATTCTTCCATTCGAGGTGAGTATTGAGGTTGACATTGTTGAATCTGTTCCTTCTGAAGGTCTCCCAGGCAAACTGGTTGTACTCGGTTTGTCGGTCAATGAAGAAACAAATGTTGAAGATGTTTCCTGTCCAGTCGATGGCTGCTGTGTTGTGCTGGGAATAGTAAATGTCGTTTCAGTTTTTCCTTCAGTTGTTGTTTGAGTTAATCCAGTAGACGGCATGGTTGATAAAGAGATAGGTGAAATATTTGTATTTGTGGTACGATCATATGTTGTTTTAGAATGATCATTGCTGTTAGTGCTGATTCTTCCATTCGAGGTGAGTATTGAGGTTGACATTGTTGAATCTGTTCCTTCTGAAGGTCTCCCAGGCAAACTGGTTGTACTCGGTTCGTCGGTGAATGAAGAAACAAATGTTGAAGATGTTTCTTTTGCAGTCGTTGGCTGCTGTGTTGTGCTGGGAATAGCAAATGTCGTTTCAGTTTTTCCTTCAGTTGTTGTTTGAAATAATCCAGTAGGCGAAATGGTTGATGAAGACATAGTTGAAATCTTTGTTTTTGTGGTAGGATCTATTGTTGTTTTAGAATGATCATTGCTGTTAGTGCTGATTCTTCCATTCGAGGTGAGTATTGAGGTTGACATTGTTGAATCTGTTCCTTCTGAAGGTCTCCCAGTCAAACTGGTTGTACTCGGTTCGTCGGTCAATGAAGAAACAAATGTTGAAGATGTTTCCTGTCCAGTTGATGGCTGCTTTGTTGAGCTGGGAACCGCAAATGTCGTTTCAGTTTTGTCTTGAGTTGATGTTTGAGTTAATCCAGTAGGCGAAATGGTTGATGAAGACATAGTTGAGATCTTTGTTTTTGTAGTAGGATCAATCGTTGTTTTAGAAAGATCATTGCTGGTAGTGCTGATTCTTCCATTCGAGGTGAGTATTGAGGTTGACATTGTTGAATCTGTTCCTTCTGAAGGTCTCCCAGTCAAACTGGTTGTACTCGGTTCGTCGGTGAATGAAGAAACAAACGTTGAAGATGTTTCTTTTGCAGTCGTTGGCTGCTGTGTTGTGCTGGGAATAGCAAATGTCGTTTCAGTTTTTCCTTCAGTTGTTGTTTGAGTTAATTCAGTAGCCGGCATGGTTGATAAAGAGATAGGTGAAATTTTTGTATTTGTGGTACGATCAATTGTTGTTTTAGAATGATCATTGCTGTTAGTGCTGATTCTTCCATTCGAGGTGAGTATTGAGGTTGACATTGTTGAATCTGTTCCTTCTGAAGGTCTCCCAGTCAAACTGGTTGTACTTGGTTTGTCGGTCAATGAAGAAACGAATGTTGAAGATGTTTCCTGTCCAGTCGATGGCTGCTGTGTTGTGCTGGGTACAGCAAATGTCGTTTCTGTTTTGCCTTCAGTTGATGTTTGAGTTAAATAAGTAGCCGGCATGGTTGATAAAGACATAGTTGAAATATTTGTAATTGTGGTAGGATCTATTGTTGTTTTAGAATGATCATTGCTGTTAGTGCTGATTCTTCCATTCGAGGTGAGTATTGAGGTTGACATTGTTGAAGCTGTTCCTTCTGAAGGTCTCCCAGGCAAACTAGTTGTACTCGGTTCGTCGGTGAATGAAGAAACAAATGTTGAAGATGTTTCTTTTGCAGTCGTTGGCTGCTGTGTTGTGCTGGGAATAGCAAATGTCGTTTCTGTTTTTCCTTCAGTTGATGTTTGAGTTAATTCAGTAGCCGGCATGGTTGATAAAGAGATAGGTGAAATATTTGTATTTGTGGTACGATCAATTGTTGTTTTAGAATGATCATTGCTGTTAGTGCTGATTCTTCCATTCGAGGTGAGTATTGAGGTTGACATTGTTGAATCTGTTCCTTCTAAAGGTCTCCCAGTCAAACTGGTTGTACTTGGTTTGTCGGTCAATGAAGAAACGAATGTTGAAGATGTTTCCTGTCCAGTCGATGGCTGCTGTGTTGTGCTGGGAATAGCAAATGTCGTTTCAGTTTTTCCTTCAGTTGTTGTTTGAGTTAATCCAGTAGGCGGCATGGTTGATAAAGACATAGGTGAAATATTTGTATTTGTGGTATGATCAATTGTTGTTTTAGAATGATCATTGCTGTTAGTTCCTATTCTTCCATTCGAGGTGAGTATTGAGGTTGACATTGTTGAATCTGTTCCTTCTGAAGGTCTCCCAGGCAAACTGGTTGTACTCGGTTTGTCGGTCAATGAAGAAACGAATGCTGAAGATGTTTCCTGTCCTGTCGATGGCTGCTGTGTTGTGCTGGGAACCGCAAATGTCGTTTCAGTTTTGTCTTGAGTTGATGTTTGAGTTAATCCAGTAGGCGAAATAGTTGATGAAGACATAGTTGAGATCTTTGTATTTGTGGTAGGATCTATTGTTGTTTTAGAATGATCATTGCTTTTAGTGCTGATTCTTCCATTCGAGGTGAGTATTGAGGTTGACATTGTTGAAGCTGTTCCTTCTGAAGGTCTCCCAGGCAAACTGGTTGTACTCGGTTCGTCGGTCAATGAAGAAACAAATGTTGAAGATGTTTCCTCTCCAGTCGATGGCTGCTGTATTGTGCTGGGAACAGCAAATGTCGTTTCTGTTTTGCCTTCAGTTGATGTTTGAGTTAAATAAGTAGCCGGCATGGTTGATGAAGACATAGTTGAAATATTTGTAATTGTGGTAGGATCTATTGTTGTTTTAGAATGATCATTGCTGTTAGTGCTGATTCTTCCATTCGAGGTGAGTATTGAGGTTGACATTGTTGAAGCTGTTCCTTCTGAAGGTCTCCCAGGCAAACTAGTTGTACTCGGTTCGTCGGTGAATGAAGAAACAAATGTTGAAGATGTTTCTTTTGCAGTCGTTGGCTGCTGTGTTGTGCTGGGAATAGCAAATATCGTTTCAGTTTTTCCTTCAGTTGTTGTTTGAAATAATCCAGTAGACGGCATGGTTGATAAAGAGATAGGTGAAATATTTGTATCTGTGGTACGATCAATTGTTGTTTTAGAATGATCATTGCTGGTAGTGCTGATTCTTCCATTCGAGGTGAGTATTGAGGTTGACATTGTTGAATCTGTTCCTTCTGAAGGTCTCCCAGTCAAACTGGTTGTACTCGGTTCGTCGGTGAATGAAGAAACAAACGTTGAAGATGTTTCTTTTGCAGTCGTTGGCTGCTGTGTTGTGCTGGGAATAGCAAACGTTGTTTCAGTTTTTCCTTCAGTTGTTGTTTGAGTTAATCCAGTAGGCGGCATGGTTGATAAAGACATAGGTGAAATATTTGTGTTTGCGGTACGATCAATTGTTGTTTTAGAATGATCATTGCTGTTAGTGCTGATTCTTACATTCGAGGTGAGTATTGAGGTTGACATTGTTGAATCTGTTCCTTCTGAAGGTCTCCCAGGCAAACTGGTTGTACTCGGTTTGTCGGTCAATGAAGAAACGAATTTTGAAGATGTTTCCTGTCCTGTCGATGGCTGCTGTGTTGTGCTGGGAACCGCAAATGTCGTTTCAGTTTTGTCTTGAGTTGATGTTTCAGTTAATCCAGTAGGCGAAATGGTTGATGAAGACATAGTTGAGATCTTTGTATTTGTGGTACGATCAATTGTTGTTTTAGAATGATCATTGCTGTTAGTGCTGATTCTTCCATTCGAGGTAAGTATTGAGGTTGACATTGTTGAATCTGTTCCTTCTGAAGGTCTACCAGGCAAACTGGTTGTACTTGGTTTGTCGGTCAATGAAGAAACGAATGTTGAAGATGTTTCCTGTCCTGTCGATGGCTGCTTTGTTGAGCTGGGAACCGCAAATGTTGTTTCAGTTTTGTCTTGAGTTGATGTTTGAGTTAATCCAGTAGGCGAAATGGTTGATGAAGACATAGTTGAGATCTTTGTTTTTGTAGTAGGATCAATCGTTGTTTTAGAATGATCATTGCTGGTAGTGCTGATTCTTCCATTCGAGGTGAGTATTGAGGTTGACATTGTTGAATCTGTTCCTTCTGAAGGTCTCACAGGCAAACTGGTTGTACTCGGTTCGTCGGTGAATGAAGAAACAAATGTTGAAGATGTTTCTTTTGCAGTCGTTGGCTGCTGTATTGTGCTGGGAATAGCAAATGTCGTTTCAGTTTTTCCTTCAGTTGTTGTTTGAAATAATCCAGTAGGCGGCATGGTTGATAAAGACATAGGTGAAATATTTGTATTTGTAGTACGATCAATTGTTGTTTTAGAATGATCATTGCTGTTAGTGCTAATTCTTCCATTCGAGGTGAGTATTGAGGTTGACATTGTTGAATCTGTTCCTTCTGAAGGTCTCCCAGGCAAACTGGTTGTACTTGGTTTGTCGGTCAATGAAGAAACGAATGTTGAAGATGTTTCCTGTCCAGTCGATGGCTGCTGTGTTGTGCTGGGTACAGCAAATTTCGTTTCTGTTTTGCCTTCAGTTGATGTTTGAGTTAATTCAGTAGCCGGCATGGTTGATAAAGAGATAGGTGAAATATTTGTATTTGTGGTACGATCAATTGTTGTTTTAGAATGATCATTGCTGGTAGTGCTGATTCTTCCATTCGAGGTGAGTATTGAGGTTGACATTGTTGAAGCTGTTCCTTCTGAAGGTCTCCCAGGCAAACTGGTTGTACTCGGTTCGTCGGTCAATGAAGAAACAAATGTTGAAGATGTTTCTTTTGCAGTCATTGGCTGCTGTGTTGTGCTGGGAATAGCAAATGTCGTTTCAGTTTTGTCTTGAGTTGATGTTTCAGTTAATCCAGTACGCGAAATGGTTGATGAAGACATAGTTGAGATCTTTGTATTTGTGGTACGATCAATTGTTGTTTTAGAATGATCATTGCTGTTAGTGCTGATTCTTCCATTCGAGGTAAGTATTGAGGTTGACATTGTTGAATCTGTTCCTTCTGAAGGTCTCCCAGGCAAACTGGTTGTACTCGGTTTGTCGGTCAATGAAGAAACAAATGTTGAAGAAGTTTCCTGTCCTGTCGATGGCTGCTGTGTTGTGCTGGGAACCGCAAATGTTGTTTCAGTTTTGTCTTGAGTTGATTTTTGAGTTAATCCAGTAGGCGAAATGGTTGATGAAGACATAGTTGAGATCTTTGTTTTTGTAGTAGGATCAATCGTTGTTTTAGAATGATCATTGCTGGTAGTGCTGATTCTTCCATTCGAGGTGAGTATTGAGGTTGACATTGTTGAATCTGTTCCTTCTGAAGGTCTCCCAGTCAAAATGGTTGTACTCGGTTCGTCGGTCAATGAAGAAACAAATGTTGAAGATGTTTCCTGTCCAGTTGATGGCTGCTTTGTTGAGCTGGGAACCGCAAATGTCGTTTCAGTTTTGTCTTGAGTTGATGTTTGAGTTAATCCAGTAGACGGCATGGTTGATATAGAGATAGGTGAAATATTTGTATTTGTGGTACGATCAATTGTTGTTTTAGAATGATCATTGCTGGTAGTGCTGATTCTTCCATTCGAGGTGAGTATTGAGGTTGACATTGTTGAATCTGTTCCTTCTGAAGGTCTCCCAGTCAAACTGGTTGTACTTGGTTTGTCGGTCAATGAAGAAACGAATGTTGAAGATGTTTCCTGTCCTGTCGATGGCTGCTGTGTTGTGCTGGGAACCGCAAATGTCGTTTCAGTTTTGTCTTGAGTTGATGTTTGAGTTAATCCAGTAGGCGAAATGGTTGATGAAGACATAGTTGAAATCTTTGTTTTTGTGGTAGGATCTATTGTTGTTTTAGAATGATCATTGCTGTTAGTGCTGATTCTTCCATTCGAGGTGAGTATTGAGGTTGACATTGTTGAATCTGTTCCTTCTGAAGGTCTCCCAGTCAAAATGGTTGTACTCGGTTCGTCGGTCAATGAAGAAACAAATGTTGAAGATGTTTCCTGTCCAGTTGATGGCTGCTTTGTTGAGCTGGGAACCGCAAATGTCGTTTCAGTTTTGTCTTGAGTTGATGTTTGAGTTAATCCAGTAGACGGCATGGTTGATAAAGAGATAGGTGAAATATTTGTATTTGTGGTACGATCAATTGTTGTTTTAGAATGATCATTGCTGGTAGTGCTGATTCTTCCATTCGAGGTGAGTATTGAGGTTGACATTGTTGAATCTGTTCCTTCTGAAGGTCTCCCAGTCAAACTGGTTGTACTCGGTTCGTCGGTGAATGAAGAAACAAACGTTGAAGATGTTTCTTTTGCAGTCGTTGGCTGCTGTGTTGTGCTGGGAATAGCAAATGTCGTTTCAGTTTTTCCTTCAGTTGTTGTTTGAGTTAATACAGTAGGCGGCATGGTTGATAAAGACATAGGTGAAATATTTGTGTTTGCGGTACGATAAATTGTTGTTTTAGAATGATCATTGCTGTTAGTGCTGATTCTTACATTCGAGGTGAGTATTGAGGTTGACATTGTTGAATCTGTTCCTTCTGAAGGTCTCCCAGGCAAACTGGTTGTACTCGGTTTGTCGGTCAATGAAGAAACGAATTTTGAAGATGTTTCCTGTCCTGTCGATGGCTGCTGTGTTGTGCTGGGAACCGCAAATGTCGTTTCAGTTTTGTCTTGAGTTGATGTTTCAGTTAATCCAGTAGGCGAAATGGTTGATGAAGACATAGTTGAGATCTTTGTATTTGTGGTACGATCAATTGTTGTTTTAGAATGATCATTGCTGGTAGTGCTGATTCTTCCATTCGAGGTGAGTATTGAGGTTGACATTGTTGAATCTGTTCCTTCTGAAGGTCTCCCAGTCAAACTGGTTGTACTTGGTTTGTCGGTCAATGAAGAAACGAATGTTGAAGATGTTTCCTGTCCGGTCGATGGCTGCTGTGTTGTGCTGGGAACCGCAAATGTTGTTTCAGTTTTGTCTTGAGTTGATGTTTGAGTTAATCCAGTAGGCGAAATGGTTGATGAAGACATAGTTGAGGTCTTTGTTTTTGTAGTAGGATCAATCGTTGTTTTAGAATGATCATTGCTGGTAGTGCTGATTCTTCCATTCGAGGTGAGTATTGAGGTTGACATTGTTGAATCTGTTCCTTCTGAAGGGCTCACAGGCAAACTGGTTGTACTCGGTTCGTCGGTGAATGAAGAAACAAATGTTGAAGATGTTTCTTTTGCAGTCGTTGGCTGCTGTGTTGTGCTGGGAATAGCAAATGTCGTTTCAGTTTTTCCTTCAGTTGTTGTTTGAGTTAATCCAGTAGGCGGCATGGTTGATAAAGACATCATAGGTGAAATATTTGTGTTTGTGGTACGATCAATTGTTGTTTTAGAATGATCATTGCTGGTAGTGCTGATTCTTCCATTCGAGGTGAGTATTGAGGTTGACATTGTTGAATCTGTTCCTTCTGAAGGTCTCCCAGTCAAAATGGTTGTACTCGGTTCGTCGGTCAATGAAGAAACGAATGTTGAAGATGTTTCCTGTCCAGTCGATGGCTGCTGTGTTGTGCTGGGTACAGCAAATGTCGTTTCTGTTTTGCCTTCAGTTGATGTTTGAGTTAATTCAGTAGCCGGCATGGTTGATAAAGAGATAGGTGAAATATTTGTATTTGTGGTACGATCAATTGTTGTTTTAGAATGATCATTGCTGGTAGTGCTGATTCTTCCATTCGAGGTGAGTATTGAGGTTGACATTGTTGAATCTGTTCCTTCTGAAGGTCTCACAGGCAAACTGGTTGTACTCGGTTCGTCGGTGAATGAAGAAACAAATGTTGAAGCTGTTTCTTTTGCAGTCGTTGGCTGCTGTGTTGTGCTGGGAATAGCAAATGTCGTTTCAGTTTTTCCTTCAGTTGTTGTTTGAGTTAATCCAGTAGGCGGCATGGTTGATAAAGACATCATAGGTGAAATATTTGTGTTTGTGGTACAATCAATTGTTGTTTTAGAATGATCATTGCTGTTAGTGCTGATTCTTCCATTCGAGGTGAGTATTGAGGTTGACATTGTTGAATCTGTTCCTTCTGAAGGTCTCCCAGGCAAACTGGTTGTACTCGGTTTGTCGGTCAATGAAGAAACGAATGTTGAAGATGTTTCCTGTCCTGTCGATGGCTGCTGTGTTGTGCTGGGAACCGCAAATGTTGTTTCAGTTTTGTCTTGAGTTGATGTTTGAGTTAATCCAGTAGACGAAATGGTTGATGAAGACATAGTTGAGATCTTTGTTTTCGTGGTAGGATCTATTGTTGTTTTAGAATGATCATTGCTGGTAGTGCTGATTCTTCCATTCGAGGTGAGTATTGAGGTTGACATTGTTGAATCTGTTACTTCTGAAGGTCTCCCAGTCAAACTGGTTGTACTCGGTTCGTCGGTCAATGAAGAAACAAATGTTGAAGATGTTTCCTGTCCAGTCGATGGCTGCTGTGTTGTGCTGGGAATAGTAAATGTCGTTTCAGTTTTTCCTTCAGTTGTTGTTTGAGTTAATCCAGTAGACGGCATGGTTGATAGAGACATCATAGGTGAAATATTTGTGTTTTTAGTACGATCAATTGTTGTTTTAGAATGATCATTGCTGTTAGTGCTGATTCTTCCATTCGAGGTGAGTATTGAGGTTGACATTGTTGAATCTGTTCCTTCTGAAGGTCTCCCAGGCAAACTGGTTGTACTCGGTTTGTCGGTCAATGAAGAAACAAATGTTGAAGATGTTTCCTGTCCAGTCGATGGCTGCTGTGTTGTGCTGGGAATAGTAAATGTCGTTTCAGTTTTTCCTTCAGTTGTTGTTTGAGTTAATCCAGTAGACGGCATGGTTGATAAAGAGATAGGTGAAATATTTGTATTTGTGGTACGATCATATGTTGTTTTAGAATGATCATTGCTGTTAGTGCTGATTCTTCCATTCGAGGTGAGTATTGAGGTTGACATTGTTGAATCTGTTCCTTCTGAAGGTCTCCCAGGCAAACTGGTTGTACTCGGTTCGTCGGTGAATGAAGAAACAAATGTTGAAGATGTTTCTTTTGCAGTCGTTGGCTGCTGTGTTGTGCTGGGAATAGCAAATGTCGTTTCAGTTTTTCCTTCAGTTGTTGTTTGAAATAATCCAGTAGGCGAAATGGTTGATGAAGACATAGTTGAAATCTTTGTTTTTGTGGTAGGATCTATTGTTGTTTTAGAATGATCATTGCTGTTAGTGCTGATTCTTCCATTCGAGGTGAGTATTGAGGTTGACATTGTTGAATCTGTTCCTTCTGAAGGTCTCCCAGTCAAACTGGTTGTACTCGGTTCGTCGGTCAATGAAGAAACAAATGTTGAAGATGTTTCCTGTCCAGTTGATGGCTGCTTTGTTGAGCTGGGAACCGCAAATGTCGTTTCAGTTTTGTCTTGAGTTGATGTTTGAGTTAATCCAGTAGGCGAAATGGTTGATGAAGACATAGTTGAGATCTTTGTTTTTGTAGTAGGATCAATCGTTGTTTTAGAAAGATCATTGCTGGTAGTGCTGATTCTTCCATTCGAGGTGAGTATTGAGGTTGACATTGTTGAATCTGTTCCTTCTGAAGGTCTCCCAGTCAAACTGGTTGTACTCGGTTCGTCGGTGAATGAAGAAACAAACGTTGAAGATGTTTCTTTTGCAGTCGTTGGCTGCTGTGTTGTGCTGGGAATAGCAAATGTCGTTTCAGTTTTTCCTTCAGTTGTTGTTTGAGTTAATTCAGTAGCCGGCATGGTTGATAAAGAGATAGGTGAAATTTTTGTATTTGTGGTACGATCAATTGTTGTTTTAGAATGATCATTGCTGTTAGTGCTGATTCTTCCATTCGAGGTGAGTATTGAGGTTGACATTGTTGAATCTGTTCCTTCTGAAGGTCTCCCAGTCAAACTGGTTGTACTTGGTTTGTCGGTCAATGAAGAAACGAATGTTGAAGATGTTTCCTGTCCAGTCGATGGCTGCTGTGTTGTGCTGGGTACAGCAAATGTCGTTTCTGTTTTGCCTTCTGTTGATGTTTGAGTTAAATAAGTAGCCGGCATGGTTGATAAAGACATAGTTGAAATATTTGTAATTGTGGTAGGATCTATTGTTGTTTTAGAATGATCATTGCTGTTAGTGCTGATTCTTCCATTCGAGGTGAGTATTGAGGTTGACATTGTTGAATCTGTTCCTTCTGAAGGTCTCCCAGGCAAACTGGTTGTACTCGGTTTGTCGGTCAATGAAGAAACAAATGTTGAAGAAGTTTCCTGTCCTGTCGATGGCTGCTGTGTTGTGCTGGGAACCGCAAATGTTGTTTCAGTTTTGTCTTGAGTTGATTTTTGAGTTAATCCAGTAGGCGAAATGGTTGATGAAGACATAGTTGAGATCTTTGTTTTTGTAGTAGGATCAATCGTTGTTTTAGAATGATCATTGCTGGTAGTGCTGATTCTTCCATTCGAGGTGAGTATTGAGGTTGACATTGTTGAATCTGTTCCTTCTGAAGGTCTCCCAGTCAAAATGGTTGTACTCGGTTCGTCGGTCAATGAAGAAACAAATGTTGAAGATGTTTCCTGTCCAGTTGATGGCTGCTTTGTTGAGCTGGGAACCGCAAATGTCGTTTCAGTTTTGTCTTGAGTTGATGTTTGAGTTAATCCAGTAGACGGCATGGTTGATATAGAGATAGGTGAAATATTTGTATTTGTGGTACGATCAATTGTTGTTTTAGAATGATCATTGCTGGTAGTGCTGATTCTTCCATTCGAGGTGAGTATTGAGGTTGACATTGTTGAATCTGTTCCTTCTGAAGGTCTCCCAGTCAAACTGGTTGTACTTGGTTTGTCGGTCAATGAAGAAACGAATGTTGAAGATGTTTCCTGTCCTGTCGATGGCTGCTGTGTTGTGCTGGGAACCGCAAATGTCGTTTCAGTTTTGTCTTGAGTTGATGTTTGAGTTAATCCAGTAGGCGAAATGGTTGATGAAGACATAGTTGAAATCTTTGTTTTTGTGGTAGGATCTATTGTTGTTTTAGAATGATCATTGCTGTTAGTGCTGATTCTTCCATTCGAGGTGAGTATTGAGGTTGACATTGTTGAATCTGTTCCTTCTGAAGGTCTCCCAGTCAAAATGGTTGTACTCGGTTCGTCGGTCAATGAAGAAACAAATGTTGAAGATGTTTCCTGTCCAGTTGATGGCTGCTTTGTTGAGCTGGGAACCGCAAATGTCGTTTCAGTTTTGTCTTGAGTTGATGTTTGAGTTAATCCAGTAGACGGCATGGTTGATAAAGAGATAGGTGAAATATTTGTATTTGTGGTACGATCAATTGTTGTTTTAGAATGATCATTGCTGGTAGTGCTGATTCTTCCATTCGAGGTGAGTATTGAGGTTGACATTGTTGAATCTGTTCCTTCTGAAGGTCTCCCAGTCAAACTGGTTGTACTCGGTTCGTCGGTGAATGAAGAAACAAACGTTGAAGATGTTTCTTTTGCAGTCGTTGGCTGCTGTGTTGTGCTGGGAATAGCAAATGTCGTTTCAGTTTTTCCTTCAGTTGTTGTTTGAGTTAATACAGTAGGCGGCATGGTTGATAAAGACATAGGTGAAATATTTGTGTTTGCGGTACGATAAATTGTTGTTTTAGAATGATCATTGCTGTTAGTGCTGATTCTTACATTCGAGGTGAGTATTGAGGTTGACATTGTTGAATCTGTTCCTTCTGAAGGTCTCCCAGGCAAACTGGTTGTACTCGGTTTGTCGGTCAATGAAGAAACGAATTTTGAAGATGTTTCCTGTCCTGTCGATGGCTGCTGTGTTGTGCTGGGAACCGCAAATGTCGTTTCAGTTTTGTCTTGAGTTGATGTTTCAGTTAATCCAGTAGGCGAAATGGTTGATGAAGACATAGTTGAGATCTTTGTATTTGTGGTACGATCAATTGTTGTTTTAGAATGATCATTGCTGGTAGTGCTGATTCTTCCATTCGAGGTGAGTATTGAGGTTGACATTGTTGAATCTGTTCCTTCTGAAGGTCTCCCAGTCAAACTGGTTGTACTTGGTTTGTCGGTCAATGAAGAAACGAATGTTGAAGATGTTTCCTGTCCGGTCGATGGCTGCTGTGTTGTGCTGGGAACCGCAAATGTTGTTTCAGTTTTGTCTTGAGTTGATGTTTGAGTTAATCCAGTAGGCGAAATGGTTGATGAAGACATAGTTGAGGTCTTTGTTTTTGTAGTAGGATCAATCGTTGTTTTAGAATGATCATTGCTGGTAGTGCTGATTCTTCCATTCGAGGTGAGTATTGAGGTTGACATTGTTGAATCTGTTCCTTCTGAAGGGCTCACAGGCAAACTGGTTGTACTCGGTTCGTCGGTGAATGAAGAAACAAATGTTGAAGATGTTTCTTTTGCAGTCGTTGGCTGCTGTGTTGTGCTGGGAATAGCAAATGTCGTTTCAGTTTTTCCTTCAGTTGTTGTTTGAGTTAATCCAGTAGGCGGCATGGTTGATAAAGACATCATAGGTGAAATATTTGTGTTTGTGGTACGATCAATTGTTGTTTTAGAATGATCATTGCTGGTAGTGCTGATTCTTCCATTCGAGGTGAGTATTGAGGTTGACATTGTTGAATCTGTTCCTTCTGAAGGTCTCCCAGTCAAAATGGTTGTACTCGGTTCGTCGGTCAATGAAGAAACGAATGTTGAAGATGTTTCCTGTCCAGTCGATGGCTGCTGTGTTGTGCTGGGTACAGCAAATGTCGTTTCTGTTTTGCCTTCAGTTGATGTTTGAGTTAATTCAGTAGCCGGCATGGTTGATAAAGAGATAGGTGAAATATTTGTATTTGTGGTACGATCAATTGTTGTTTTAGAATGATCATTGCTGGTAGTGCTGATTCTTCCATTCGAGGTGAGTATTGAGGTTGACATTGTTGAATCTGTTCCTTCTGAAGGTCTCACAGGCAAACTGGTTGTACTCGGTTCGTCGGTGAATGAAGAAACAAATGTTGAAGCTGTTTCTTTTGCAGTCGTTGGCTGCTGTGTTGTGCTGGGAATAGCAAATGTCGTTTCAGTTTTTCCTTCAGTTGTTGTTTGAGTTAATCCAGTAGGCGGCATGGTTGATAAAGACATCATAGGTGAAATATTTGTGTTTGTGGTACAATCAATTGTTGTTTTAGAATGATCATTGCTGTTAGTGCTGATTCTTCCATTCGAGGTGAGTATTGAGGTTGACATTGTTGAATCTGTTCCTTCTGAAGGTCTCCCAGGCAAACTGGTTGTACTCGGTTTGTCGGTCAATGAAGAAACGAATGTTGAAGATGTTTCCTGTCCTGTCGATGGCTGCTGTGTTGTGCTGGGAACCGCAAATGTTGTTTCAGTTTTGTCTTGAGTTGATGTTTGAGTTAATCCAGTAGACGAAATGGTTGATGAAGACATAGTTGAGATCTTTGTTTTCGTGGTAGGATCTATTGTTGTTTTAGAATGATCATTGCTGGTAGTGCTGATTCTTCCATTCGAGGTGAGTATTGAGGTTGACATTGTTGAATCTGTTACTTCTGAAGGTCTCCCAGTCAAACTGGTTGTACTCGGTTCGTCGGTCAATGAAGAAACAAATGTTGAAGATGTTTCCTGTCCAGTCGATGGCTGCTGTGTTGTGCTGGGAATAGTAAATGTCGTTTCAGTTTTTCCTTCAGTTGTTGTTTGAGTTAATCCAGTAGACGGCATGGTTGATAGAGACATCATAGGTGAAATATTTGTGTTTTTAGTACGATCAATTGTTGTTTTAGAATGATCATTGCTGTTAGTGCTGATTCTTCCATTCGAGGTGAGTATTGAGGTTGACATTGTTGAATCTGTTCCTTCTGAAGGTCTCCCAGGCAAACTGGTTGTACTCGGTTTGTCGGTCAATGAAGAAACAAATGTTGAAGATGTTTCCTGTCCAGTCGATGGCTGCTGTGTTGTGCTGGGAATAGTAAATGTCGTTTCAGTTTTTCCTTCAGTTGTTGTTTGAGTTAATCCAGTAGACGGCATGGTTGATAAAGAGATAGGTGAAATATTTGTATTTGTGGTACGATCATATGTTGTTTTAGAATGATCATTGCTGTTAGTGCTGATTCTTCCATTCGAGGTGAGTATTGAGGTTGACATTGTTGAATCTGTTCCTTCTGAAGGTCTCCCAGGCAAACTGGTTGTACTCGGTTCGTCGGTGAATGAAGAAACAAATGTTGAAGATGTTTCTTTTGCAGTCGTTGGCTGCTGTGTTGTGCTGGGAATAGCAAATGTCGTTTCAGTTTTTCCTTCAGTTGTTGTTTGAAATAATCCAGTAGGCGAAATGGTTGATGAAGACATAGTTGAAATCTTTGTTTTTGTGGTAGGATCTATTGTTGTTTTAGAATGATCATTGCTGTTAGTGCTGATTCTTCCATTCGAGGTGAGTATTGAGGTTGACATTGTTGAATCTGTTCCTTCTGAAGGTCTCCCAGTCAAACTGGTTGTACTCGGTTCGTCGGTCAATGAAGAAACAAATGTTGAAGATGTTTCCTGTCCAGTTGATGGCTGCTTTGTTGAGCTGGGAACCGCAAATGTCGTTTCAGTTTTGTCTTGAGTTGATGTTTGAGTTAATCCAGTAGGCGAAATGGTTGATGAAGACATAGTTGAGATCTTTGTTTTTGTAGTAGGATCAATCGTTGTTTTAGAAAGATCATTGCTGGTAGTGCTGATTCTTCCATTCGAGGTGAGTATTGAGGTTGACATTGTTGAATCTGTTCCTTCTGAAGGTCTCCCAGTCAAACTGGTTGTACTCGGTTCGTCGGTGAATGAAGAAACAAACGTTGAAGATGTTTCTTTTGCAGTCGTTGGCTGCTGTGTTGTGCTGGGAATAGCAAATGTCGTTTCAGTTTTTCCTTCAGTTGTTGTTTGAGTTAATTCAGTAGCCGGCATGGTTGATAAAGAGATAGGTGAAATTTTTGTATTTGTGGTACGATCAATTGTTGTTTTAGAATGATCATTGCTGTTAGTGCTGATTCTTCCATTCGAGGTGAGTATTGAGGTTGACATTGTTGAATCTGTTCCTTCTGAAGGTCTCCCAGTCAAACTGGTTGTACTTGGTTTGTCGGTCAATGAAGAAACGAATGTTGAAGATGTTTCCTGTCCAGTCGATGGCTGCTGTGTTGTGCTGGGTACAGCAAATGTCGTTTCTGTTTTGCCTTCTGTTGATGTTTGAGTTAAATAAGTAGCCGGCATGGTTGATAAAGACATAGTTGAAATATTTGTAATTGTGGTAGGATCTATTGTTGTTTTAGAATGATCATTGCTGTTAGTGCTGATTCTTCCATTCGAGGTGAGTATTGAGGTTGACATTGTTGAAGCTGTTCCTTCTGAAGGTCTCCCAGGCAAACTAGTTGTACTCGGTTCGTCGGTGAATGAAGAAACAAATGTTGAAGATGTTTCTTTTGCAGTCGTTGGCTGCTGTGTTGTGCTGGGAATAGCAAATGTCGTTTCTGTTTTTCCTTCAGTTGATGTTTGAGTTAATTCAGTAGCCGGCATGGTTGATAAAGAGATAGGTGAAATATTTGTATTTGTGGTACGATCAATTGTTGTTTTAGAATGATCATTGCTGTTAGTGCTGATTCTTCCATTCGAGGTGAGTATTGAGGTTGACATTGTTGAATCTGTTCCTTCTAAAGGTCTCCCAGTCAAACTGGTTGTACTTGGTTTGTCGGTCAATGAAGAAACGAATGTTGAAGATGTTTCCTGTCCAGTCGATGGCTGCTGTGTTGTGCTGGGAATAGCAAATGTCGTTTCAGTTTTTCCTTCAGTTGTTGTTTGAGTTAATCCAGTAGGCGGCATGGTTGATAAAGACATAGGTGAAATATTTGTATTTGTGGTATGATCAATTGTTGTTTTAGAATGATCATTGCTGTTAGTTCCTATTCTTCCATTCGAGGTGAGTATTGAGGTTGACATTGTTGAATCTGTTCCTTCTGAAGGTCTCCCAGGCAAACTGGTTGTACTCGGTTTGTCGGTCAATGAAGAAACGAATGCTGAAGATGTTTCTTTTGCAGTCGTTGGCTGCTGTGTTGTGCTGGGAATAGCAAATGTCGTTTCAGTTTTGTCTTGAGTTGATGTTTGAGTTAATCCAGTAGGCGAAATAGTTGATGAAGACATAGTTGAGATCTTTGTATTTGTGGTAGGATCTATTGTTGTTTTAGAATGATCATTGCTTTTAGTGCTGATTCTTCCATTCGAGGTGAGTATTGAGGTTGACATTGTTGAAGCTGTTCCTTCTGAAGGTCTCCCAGGCAAACTGGTTGTACTCGGTTCGTCGGTCAATGAAGAAACAAATGTTGAAGATGTTTCCTCTCCAGTCGATGGCTGCTGTATTGTGTTGGGAACAGCAAATGTCGTTTCTGTTTTGCCTTCAGTTGATGTTTGAGTTAAATAAGTAGCCGGCATGGTTGATGAAGACATAGTTGAAATATTTGTAATTGTGGTAGGATCTATTGTTGTTTTAGAATGATCATTGCTGTTAGTGCTGATTCTTCCATTCGAGGTGAGTATTGAGGTTGACATTGTTGAAGCTGTTCCTTCTGAAGGTCTCCCAGGCAAACTAGTTGTACTCGGTTCGTCGGTGAATGAAGAAACAAATGTTGAAGATGTTTCTTTTGCAGTCGTTGGCTGCTGTGTTGTGCTGGGAATAGCAAATGTCGTTTCAGTTTTTCCTTCAGTTGTTGTTTGAAATAATCCAGTAGACGGCATGGTTGATAAAGAGATAGGTGAAATATTTGTATCTGTGGTACGATCAATTGTTGTTTTAGAATGATCATTGCTGGTAGTGCTGATTCTTCCATTCGAGGTGAGTATTGAGGTTGACATTGTTGAATCTGTTCCTTCTGAAGGTCTCCCAGTCAAACTGGTTGTACTCGGTTCGTCGGTGAATGAAGAAACAAACGTTGAAGATGTTTCTTTTGCAGTCGTTGGCTGCTGTGTTGTGCTGGGAATAGCAAACGTTGTTTCAGTTTTTCCTTCAGTTGTTGTTTGAGTTAATCCAGTAGGCGGCATGGTTGATAAAGACATAGGTGAAATATTTGTGTTTGCGGTACGATCAATTGTTGTTTTAGAATGATCATTGCTGTTGGTGCTGATTCTTACATTCGAGGTGAGTATTGAGGTTGACATTGTTGAATCTGTTCCTTCTGAAGGTCTCCCAGGCAAACTGGTTGTACTCGGTTTGTCGGTCAATGAAGAAACGAATTTTGAAGATGTTTCCTGTCCTGTCGATGGCTGCTGTGTTGTGCTGGGAACCGCAAATGTCGTTTCAGTTTTGTCTTGAGTTGATGTTTCAGTTAATCCAGTAGGCGAAATGGTTGATGAAGACATAGTTGAGATCTTTGTATTTGTGGTACGATCAATTGTTGTTTTAGAATGATCATTGCTGTTAGTGCTGATTCTTCCATTCGAGGTAAGTATTGAGGTTGACATTGTTGAATCTGTTCCTTCTGAAGGTCTACCAGGCAAACTGGTTGTACTTGGTTTGTCGGTCAATGAAGAAACGAATGTTGAAGATGTTTCCTGTCCTGTCGATGGCTGCTTTGTTGAGCTGGGAACCGCAAATGTTGTTTCAGTTTTGTCTTGAGTTGATGTTTGAGTTAATCCAGTAGGCGAAATGGTTGATGAAGACATAGTTGAGATCTTTGTTTTTGTAGTAGGATCAATCGTTGTTTTAGAATGATCATTGCTGGTAGTGCTGATTCTTCCATTCGAGGTGAGTATTGAGGTTGACATTGTTGAATCTGTTCCTTCTGAAGGTCTCACAGGCAAACTGGTTGTACTCGGTTCGTCGGTGAATGAAGAAACAAATGTTGAAGATGTTTCTTTTGCAGTCGTTGGCTGCTGTATTGTGCTGGGAATAGCAAATGTCGTTTCAGTTTTTCCTTCAGTTGTTGTTTGAAATAATCCAGTAGGCGGCATGGTTGATAAAGACATAGGTGAAATATTTGTATTTGTAGTACGATCAATTGTTGTTTTAGAATGATCATTGCTGTTAGTGCTAATTCTTCCATTCGAGGTGAGTATTGAGGTTGACATTGTTGAATCTGTTCCTTCTGAAGGTCTCCCAGGCAAACTGGTTGTACTTGGTTTGTCGGTCAATGAAGAAACGAATGTTGAAGATGTTTCCTGTCCAGTCGATGGCTGCTGTGTTGTGCTGGGTACAGCAAATGTCGTTTCTGTTTTGCCTTCAGTTGATGTTTGAGTTAATTCAGTAGCCGGCATGGTTGATAAAGAGATAGGTGAAATATTTGTATTTGTGGTACGATCAATTGTTGTTTTAGAATGATCATTGCTGGTAGTGCTGATTCTTCCATTCGAGGTGAGTATTGAGGTTGACATTGTTGAAGCTGTTCCTTCTGAAGGTCTCCCAGGCAAACTGGTTGTACTCGGTTCGTCGGTCAATGAAGAAACAAATGTTGAAGATGTTTCTTTTGCAGTCATTGGCTGCTGTGTTGTGCTGGGAATAGCAAATGTCGTTTCAGTTTTGTCTTGAGTTGATGTTTCAGTTAATCCAGTAGGCGAAATGGTTGATGAAGACATAGTTGAGATCTTTGTATTTGTGGTACGATCAATTGTTGTTTTAGAATGATCATTGCTGTTAGTGCTGATTCTTCCATTCGAGGTAAGTATTGAGGTTGACATTGTTGAATCTGTTCCTTCTGAAGGTCTCCCAGGCAAACTGGTTGTACTCGGTTTGTCGGTCAATGAAGAAACAAATGTTGAAGAAGTTTCCTGTCCTGTCGATGGCTGCTGTGTTGTGCTGGGAACCGCAAATGTTGTTTCAGTTTTGTCTTGAGTTGATTTTTGAGTTAATCCAGTAGGCGAAATGGTTGATGAAGACATAGTTGAGATCTTTGTTTTTGTAGTAGGATCAATCGTTGTTTTAGAATGATCATTGCTGGTAGTGCTGATTCTTCCATTCGAGGTGAGTATTGAGGTTGACATTGTTGAATCTGTTCCTTCTGAAGGTCTCCCAGTCAAAATGGTTGTACTCGGTTCGTCGGTCAATGAAGAAACAAATGTTGAAGATGTTTCCTGTCCAGTTGATGGCTGCTTTGTTGAGCTGGGAACCGCAAATGTCGTTTCAGTTTTGTCTTGAGTTGATGTTTGAGTTAATCCAGTAGACGGCATGGTTGATAAAGAGATAGGTGAAATATTTGTATTTGTGGTACGATCAATTGTTGTTTTAGAATGATCATTGCTGGTAGTGCTGATTCTTCCATTCGAGGTGAGTATTGAGGTTGACATTGTTGAATCTGTTCCTTCTGAAGGTCTCCCAGTCAAACTGGTTGTACTTGGTTTGTCGGTCAATGAAGAAACGAATGTTGAAGATGTTTCCTGTCCTGTCGATGGCTGCTGTGTTGTGCTGGGAACCGCAAATGTCGTTTCAGTTTTGTCTTGAGTTGATGTTTGAGTTAATCCAGTAGGCGAAATGGTTGATGAAGACATAGTTGAAATCTTTGTTTTTGTGGTAGGATCTATTGTTGTTTTAGAATGATCATTGCTGTTAGTGCTGATTCTTCCATTCGAGGTGAGTATTGAGGTTGACATTGTTGAATCTGTTCCTTCTGAAGGTCTCCCAGTCAAAATGGTTGTACTCGGTTCGTCGGTCAATGAAGAAACAAATGTTGAAGATGTTTCCTGTCCAGTTGATGGCTGCTTTGTTGAGCTGGGAACCGCAAATGTCGTTTCAGTTTTGTCTTGAGTTGATGTTTGAGTTAATCCAGTAGACGGCATGGTTGATAAAGAGATAGGTGAAATATTTGTATTTGTGGTACGATCAATTGTTGTTTTAGAATGATCATTGCTGGTAGTGCTGATTCTTACATTCGAGGTGAGTATTGAGGTTGACATTGTTGAATCTGTTCCTTCTGAAGGTCTCCCAGGCAAACTGGTTGTACTCGGTTTGTCGGTCAATGAAGAAACGAATTTTGAAGATGTTTCCTGTCCTGTCGATGGCTGCTGTGTTGTGCTGGGAACCGCAAATGTCGTTTCAGTTTTGTCTTGAGTTGATGTTTCAGTTAATCCAGTAGGCGAAATGGTTGATGAAGACATAGTTGAGATCTTTGTATTTGTGGTACGATCAATTGTTGTTTTAGAATGATCATTGCTGGTAGTGCTGATTCTTCCATTCGAGGTGAGTATTGAGGTTGACATTGTTGAATCTGTTCCTTCTGAAGGTCTCCCAGTCAAACTGGTTGTACTTGGTTTGTCGGTCAATGAAGAAACGAATGTTGAAGATGTTTCCTGTCCGGTCGATGGCTGCTGTGTTGTGCTGGGAACCGCAAATGTTGTTTCAGTTTTGTCTTGAGTTGATGTTTGAGTTAATCCAGTAGGCGAAATGGTTGATGAAGACATAGTTGAGGTCTTTGTTTTTGTAGTAGGATCAATCGTTGTTTTAGAATGATCATTGCTGGTAGTGCTGATTCTTCCATTCGAGGTGAGTATTGAGGTTGACATTGTTGAATCTGTTCCTTCTGAAGGGCTCACAGGCAAACTGGTTGTACTCGGTTCGTCGGTGAATGAAGAAACAAATGTTGAAGATGTTTCTTTTGCAGTCGTTGGCTGCTGTGTTGTGCTGGGAATAGCAAATGTCGTTTCAGTTTTTCCTTCAGTTGTTGTTTGAGTTAATCCAGTAGGCGGCATGGTTGATAAAGACATCATAGGTGAAATATTTGTGTTTGTGGTACGATCAATTGTTGTTTTAGAATGATCATTGCTGGTAGTGCTGATTCTTCCATTCGAGGTGAGTATTGAGGTTGACATTGTTGAATCTGTTCCTTCTGAAGGTCTCCCAGTCAAAATGGTTGTACTCGGTTCGTCGGTCAATGAAGAAACGAATGTTGAAGATGTTTCCTGTCCAGTCGATGGCTGCTGTGTTGTGCTGGGTACAGCAAATGTCGTTTCTGTTTTGCCTTCAGTTGATGTTTGAGTTAATTCAGTAGCCGGCATGGTTGATAAAGAGATAGGTGAAATATTTGTATTTGTGGTACGATCAATTGTTGTTTTAGAATGATCATTGCTGGTAGTGCTGATTCTTCCATTCGAGGTGAGTATTGAGGTTGACATTGTTGAATCTGTTCCTTCTGAAGGTCTCACAGGCAAACTGGTTGTACTCGGTTCGTCGGTGAATGAAGAAACAAATGTTGAAGCTGTTTCTTTTGCAGTCGTTGGCTGCTGTGTTGTGCTGGGAATAGCAAATGTCGTTTCAGTTTTTCCTTCAGTTGTTGATTGAAATAGTCCAGTAGGCGGCATGGTTGATAAAGACATAGGTGAAATATTTGTATTTGTAGTACGATCAATTGTTGTTTTAGAATGATCATTGCTGTTAGTGCTGATTCTTCCATTCGAGGTGAGTATTGAGGTTGACATTGTTGAATCTGTTCCTTCTGAAGGTCTCCCAGGCAAACTGGTTGTACTTGGTTTGTCGGTCAATGAAGAAACGAATGTTGAAGATGTTTCCTGTCCAGTCGATGGCTGCTGTGTTGTGCTGGGTACAGCAAATGTCGTTTCTGTTTTGCCTTCAGTTGATGTTTGAGTTAATTCAGTAGCCGGCATGGTTGATAAAGAGATAGGTGAAATATTTGTATTTGTGGTACGATCAATTGTTGTTTTAGAATGATCATTGCTGGTAGTGCTGATTCTTCCATTCGAGGTGAGTATTGAGGTTGACATTGTTGAAGCTGTTCCTTCTGAAGGTCTCCCAGGCAAACTGGTTGTACTCGGTTCGTCGGTCAATGAAGAAACAAATGTTGAAGATGTTTCTTTTGCAGTCATTGGCTTCTGTGTTGTGCTGGGAATAGCAAATGTCGTTTCAGTTTTGTCTTGAGTTGATGTTTCAGTTAATCCAGTAGGCGAAATGGTTGATGAAGACATAGTTGAGATCTTTGTATTTGTGGTACGATCAATTGTTGTTTTAGAATGATCATTGCTGTTAGTGCTGATTCTTCCATTCGAGGTAAGTATTGAGGTTGACATTGTTGAATCTGTTCCTTCTGAAGGTCTCCCAGGCAAACTGGTTGTACTCGGTTTGTCGGTCAATGAAGAAACGAATGTTGAAGAAGTTTCCTGTCCTGTCGATGGCTGCTGTGTTGTGCTGGGAACCGCAAATGTTGTTTCAGTTTTGTCTTGAGTTGATGTTTGAGTTAATCCAGTAGGCGAAATGGTTGATGAAGACATAGTTGAGATCTTTGTTTTTGTAGTAGGATCAATCGTTGTTTTAGAATGATCATTGCTGGTAGTGCTGATTCTTCCATTCGAGGTGAGTATTGAGGTTGACATTGTTGAATCTGTTCCTTCTGAAGGTCTCCCAGTCAAACTGGTTGTACTTGGTTTGTCGGTCAATGAAGAAACGAATGTTGAAGATGTTTCCTGTCCAGTCGATGGCTGCTGTGTTGTGCTGGGTACAGCAAATGTCGTTTCTGTTTTGCCTTCTGTTGATGTTTGAGTTAATTCAGTAGCCGGCATGGTTGATAAAGAGATAGGTGAAATATTTGTATTTGTGGTACGATCAATTGTTGTTTTAGAATGATCATTGCTGGTAGTGCTGATTCTTCCATTCGAGGTGAGTATTGAGGTTGACATTGTTGAATCTGTTCCTTCTGAAGGTCTCCCAGTCAAACTGGTTGTACTTGGTTTGTTGGTCAATGAAGAAACGAATGTTGAAGATGTTTCCTGTCCTGTCGATGGCTGCTGTGTTGTGCTGGGAACCACAAATGTCGTTTCAGTTTTGTCTTGAGTTGATGTTTCAGTTAATCCAGTAGGCGAAATGGTTGATGAAGACATAGTTGAGATCTTTGTATTTGTGGTACGATCAATTGTTGTTTTAGAATGATCATTGCTGGTAGTGCTGATTCTTCCATTCGAGGTGAGTATTGAGGTTGACATTGTTGAATCTGTTCCTTCTGAAGGTCTCCCAGTCAAACTGGTTGTACTTGGTTTGTCGGTCAATGAAGAAACGAATGTTGAAGATGTTTCCTGTCCTGTCGATGGCTGCTGTGTTGTGCTGGGAACCGCAAATGTTGTTTCAGTTTTGTCTTGAGTTGATGTTTGAGTTAATCCAGTAGGCGAAATGGTTGATGAAGACATAGTTGAGATCTTTGTTTTTGTAGTAGGATCAATCGTTGTTCTAGAATGATCATTGCTGGTAGTGCTGATTCTTCCATTCGAGGTGAGTATTGAGGTTGACATTGTTGAATCTGTTCCTTCTGAAGGTCTCCCAGTCAAACTGGTTGTACTTGGTTTGTCGGTCAATGAAGAAACGAATGTTGAAGATGTTTCCTGTCCAGTCGATGGCTGCTGTGTTGTGCTGGGTACAGCAAATGTCGTTTCTGTTTTGCCTTCAGTTGATGTTTGAGTTAATTCAGTAGCCGGCATGGTTGATAAAGAGATAGGTGAAATATTTGTATTTGTGGTACGATCAATTGTTGTTTTAGAATGATCATTGCTGGTGGTGCTGATTCTTCCATTCGAGGTGAGTATTGAGGTTGACATTGTTGAATCTGTTCCTTCTGAAGGTCTCACAGGCAAACTGGTTGTACTCGGTTCGTCGGTGAATGAAGAAACAAATGTTGAAGATGTTTCTTTTGCAGTCGTTGGCTGCTGTGTTGTGCTGGGAATAGCAAATGTCGTTTCAGTTTTTCCTTCAGTTGTTGTTTGAAATAATCCAGTAGGCGGCATGGTTGATAAAGACATAGGTGAAATATTTGTATTTGTAGTACGATCAATTGTTGTTTTAGAATGATCATTGCTGTTAGTGCTGATTCTTCCATTCGAGGTGAGTATTGAGGTTGACATTGTTGAATCTGTTCCTTCTGAAGGTCTCCCAGGCAAACTGGTTGTACTTGGTTTGTCGGTCAATGAAGAAACGAATGTTGAAGATGTTTCCTGTCCAGTCGATGGCTGCTGTGTTGTGCTGGGTACAGCAAATGTCGTTTCTGTTTTGCCTTCAGTTGATGTTTGAGTTAATTCAGTAGCCGGCATGGTTGATAAAGACGTAGGTGAAATATTTGTATTTGTAGTACGATCAATTGTTGTTTTAGAATGATCATTGCTGTTAGTGCTGATTCTTCCATTCGAGGTGAGTATTGAGGTTGACATTGTTGAATCTGTTCCTTCTGAAGGTCTCCCAGGCAAACTGGTTGTACTTGGTTTGTCGGTCAATGAAGAAACGAATGTTGAAGATGTTTCCTGTCCAGTCGATGGCTGCTGTGTTGTGCTGGGTACAGCAAATGTCGTTTCTGTTTTGCCTTCAGTTGATGTTTGAGTTAATTCAGTAGCCGGCATGGTTGATGAAGACATAGTTGAAATATTTGTAATTGTGGTAGGATCTATTGTTGTTTTAGAATGATCATTGCTGTTAGTGCTGATTCTTCCATTCGAGGTGAGTATTGAGGTTGACATTGTTGAAGCTGTTCCTTCTGAAGGTCTCCCAGGCAAACTAGTTGTACTCGGTTCGTCGGTGAATGAAGAAACAAATGTTGAAGATGTTTCTTTTGCAGTCGTTGGCTGCTGTGTTGTGCTGGGAATAGCAAATGTCGTTTCAGTTTTTCCTTCAGTTGTTGTTTGAAATAATCCAGTAGACGGCATGGTTGATAAAGAGATAGGTGAAATATTTGTATCTGTGGTACGATCAATTGTTGTTTTAGAATGATCATTGCTGGTAGTGCTGATTCTTCCATTCGAGGTGAGTATTGAGGTTGACATTGTTGAATCTGTTCCTTCTGAAGGTCTCCCAGTCAAACTGGTTGTACTCGGTTCGTCGGTGAATGAAGAAACAAACGTTGAAGATGTTTCTTTTGCAGTCGTTGGCTGCTGTGTTGTGCTGGGAATAGCAAACGTTGTTTCAGTTTTTCCTTCAGTTGTTGTTTGAGTTAATCCAGTAGGCGGCATGGTTGATAAAGACATAGGTGAAATATTTGTGTTTGCGGTACGATCAATTGTTGTTTTAGAATGATCATTGCTGTTGGTGCTGATTCTTACATTCGAGGTGAGTATTGAGGTTGACATTGTTGAATCTGTTCCTTCTGAAGGTCTCCCAGGCAAACTGGTTGTACTCGGTTTGTCGGTCAATGAAGAAACGAATTTTGAAGATGTTTCCTGTCCTGTCGATGGCTGCTGTGTTGTGCTGGGAACCGCAAATGTCGTTTCAGTTTTGTCTTGAGTTGATGTTTCAGTTAATCCAGTAGGCGAAATGGTTGATGAAGACATAGTTGAGATCTTTGTATTTGTGGTACGATCAATTGTTGTTTTAGAATGATCATTGCTGTTAGTGCTGATTCTTCCATTCGAGGTAAGTATTGAGGTTGACATTGTTGAATCTGTTCCTTCTGAAGGTCTCCCAGGCAAACTGGTTGTACTCGGTTTGTCGGTCAATGAAGAAACAAATGTTGAAGAAGTTTCCTGTCCTGTCGATGGCTGCTGTGTTGTGCTGGGAACCGCAAATGTTGTTTCAGTTTTGTCTTGAGTTGATTTTTGAGTTAATCCAGTAGGCGAAATGGTTGATGAAGACATAGTTGAGATCTTTGTTTTTGTAGTAGGATCAATCGTTGTTTTAGAATGATCATTGCTGGTAGTGCTGATTCTTCCATTCGAGGTGAGTATTGAGGTTGACATTGTTGAATCTGTTCCTTCTGAAGGTCTCCCAGTCAAAATGGTTGTACTCGGTTCGTCGGTCAATGAAGAAACAAATGTTGAAGATGTTTCCTGTCCAGTTGATGGCTGCTTTGTTGAGCTGGGAACCGCAAATGTCGTTTCAGTTTTGTCTTGAGTTGATGTTTGAGTTAATCCAGTAGACGGCATGGTTGATAAAGAGATAGGTGAAATATTTGTATTTGTGGTACGATCAATTGTTGTTTTAGAATGATCATTGCTGGTAGTGCTGATTCTTCCATTCGAGGTGAGTATTGAGGTTGACATTGTTGAATCTGTTCCTTCTGAAGGTCTCACAGGCAAACTGGTTGTACTCGGTTCGTCGGTGAATGAAGAAACAAATGTTGAAGATGTTTCTTTTGCAGTCGTTGGCTGCTGTGTTGTGCTGGGAATAGCAAATGTCGTTTCAGTTTTTTCTTGAGTTGATATTTCAGTTAATCCAGTAGGCAAAATGGTTGATGAAGACATAGTTGAGATCTTTGTATTTGTGGTACGATCAATTGTTGTTTTAGAATGATCATTGCTGTTAGTGCTGATTCTTCCATTCGAGGTAAGTATTGAGGTTGACATTGTTGAATCTGTTCCTTCTGAAGGTCTCCCAGGCAAACTGGTTGTACTCGGTTTGTCGGTCAATGAAGAAACGAATGTTGAAGAAGTTTCCTGTCCTGTCGATGGCTGCTGTGTTGTGCTGGGAACCGCAAATGTTGTTTCAGTTTTGTCTTGAGTTGATGTTTGAGTTAATCCAGTAGGCGAAATGGTTGATGAAGACATAGTTGAGATCTTTGTATTTGTGGTACGATCAATTGTTGTTTTAGAATGATCATTGCTGTTAGTGCTGATTCTTCCATTGGAGGTAAGTATTGAGGTTGACATTGTTGAATCTGTTCCTTCTGAAGGTTTCCCAGGCAAACTGGTTGTACTCGGTTTGTCGGTCAATGAAGAAACGAATGTTGAAGAAGTTTCCTGTCCTGTCGATGGCTGCTGTGTTGTGCTGGGAACCGCAAATGTTGTTTCAGTTTTGTCTTGAGTTGATGTTTGAGTTAATCCAGTAGGCGAAATGGTTGATGAAGACATAGTTGAGATCTTTGTTTTTGTAATAGGATCAATCGTTGTTTTAGAATGATCATTGCTGGTAGTGCTGATTCTTCCATTCGAGGTGAGTATTGAGGTTGACATTGTTGAATCTGCTCCTTCTGAAGGTCTCCCAGTCAAACTGGTTGTACTTGGTTTGTCGGTCAATGAAGAAACGAATGTTGAAGATGTTTCCTGTCCAGTCGATGGCTGCTGTGTTGTGCTGGGTACAGCAAATGCCGTTTCTGTTTTGCCTTCAGTTGATGTTTGAGTTAATTCAGTAGCCGGCATGGTTGATAAAGAGATAGGTGAAATATTTGTATTTGTGGTACGATCAATTGTTGTTTTAGAATGATCATTGCTGGTAGTGCTGATTCTTCCATTCGAGGTGAGTATTGAGGTTGACATTGTTGAATCTGTTCCTTCTGAAGGGCTCACAGGCAAACTGGTTGTACTCGGTTCGTCGGTGAATGAAGAAACAAATGTTGAAGATGTTTCTTTTGCAGTCGTTGGCTGCTGTGTTGTGCTGGGAATAGCAAATGTCGTTTCAGTTTTTCCTTCAGTTGTTGTTTGAGTTAATCCAGTAGACGGCATGGTTGATAAAGACATAGTTGAGATCTTTGTTTTTGTAGTAGGATCAATCGTTGTTTTAGAATGATCATTGCTGGTAGTGCTGATTCTTCCATTCGAGGTGAGTATTGAGGTTGACATTGTTGAATCTGTTCCTTCTGAAGGTCTCCCAGGCAAACTGGTTGTACTCGGTTTGTCGGTCAATGAAGAAACAAATGTTGAAGAAGTTTCCTGTCCTGTCGATGGCTGCTGTGTTGTGCTGGGAACCGCAAATGTTGTTTCAGTTTTGTCTTGAGTTGATGTTTGAGTTAATCCAGTAGGCGAAATGGTTGATGAAGACATAGTTGAGATCTTTGTATTTGTGGTACGATCAATTGTTGTTTTAGAATGATCATTGCTGTTAGTGATGATTCTTCCATTCGAGGTAAGTATTGAGGTTGACATTGTTGAATCTGTTCCTTCTGAAGGTCTCCCAGGCAAACTGGTTGTACTCGGTTTGTCGGTCAATGAAGAAACAAATGTTGAAGAAGTTTCCTGTCCTGTCGATGGCTGCTGTGTTGTGCTGGGAACCGCAAATGTTGTTTCAGTTTTGTCTTGAGTTGATGTTTGAGTTAATCCAGTAGGCGAAATGGTTGATGAAGACATAGTTGAGATCTTTGTATTTGTGGTACGATCAATTGTTGTTTTAGAATGATCATTGCTGTTAGTGCTGATTCTTCCATTGGAGGTAAGTATTGAGGTTGACATTGTTGAATCTGTTCCTTCTGAAGGTTTCCCAGGCAAACTGGTTGTACTCGGTTTGTCGGTCAATGAAGAAACGAATGTTGAAGAAGTTTCCTGTCCTGTCGATGGCTGCTGTGTTGTGCTGGGAACCGCAAATGTTGTTTCAGTTTTGTCTTGAGTTGATGTTTGAGTTAATCCAGTAGGCGAAATGGTTGATGAAGACATAGTTGAGATCTTTGTTTTTGTAATAGGATCAATCGTTGTTTTAGAATGATCATTGCTGGTAGTGCTGATTCTTCCATTCGAGGTGAGTATTGAGGTTGACATTGTTGAATCTGTTCCTTCTGAAGGTCTCCCAGTCAAACTGGTTGTACTTGGTTTGTCGGTCAATGAAGAAACGAATGTTGAAGATGTTTCCTGTCCAGTCGATGGCTGCTGTGTTGTGCTGGGTACAGCAAATGCCGTTTCTGTTTTGCCTTCAGTTGATGTTTGAGTTAATTCAGTAGCCGGCATGGTTGATAAAGAGATAGGTGAAATATTTGTATTTGTGGTACGATCAATTGTTGTTTTAGAATGATCATTGCTGGTAGTGCTGATTCTTCCATTCGAGGTGAGTATTGAGGTTGACATTGTTGAATCTGTTCCTTCTGAAGGGCTCACAGGCAAACTGGTTGTACTCGGTTCGTCGGTGAATGAAGAAACAAATGTTGAAGATGTTTCTTTTGCAGTCGTTGGCTGCTGTGTTGTGCTGGGAATAGCAAATGTCGTTTCAGTTTTTCCTTCAGTTGTTGTTTGAGTTAATCCAGTAGGCGGCATGGTTGATAAAGACATCATAGGTGAAATATTTGTGTTTGTGGTACGATCAATTGTTGTTTTAGAATGATCATTGCTGTTAGTGCTGATTCTTCCATTCGAGGTGAGTATTGAGGTTGACATTGTTGAATCTGTTCCTTCTGAAGGTCTCCCAGGCAAACTGGTTGTACTCGGTTTGTCGGTCAATGAAGAAACGAATGTTGAAGATGTTTCCTGTCCTGTCGATGGCTGCTGTGTTGTGCTGGGAACCGCAAATGTTGTTTCAGTTTTGTCTTGAGTTGATGTTTGAGTTAATCCAGTAGGCGAAATGGTTGATGAAGACATAGTTGAGATCTTTGTTTTCGTGGTAGGATCTATTGTTGTTTTAGAATGATCATTGCTGGTAGTGCTGATTCTTCCATTCGAGGTGAGTATTGAGGTTGACATTGTTGAATCTGTTACTTCTGAAGGTCTCCCAGTCAAACTGGTTGTACTCGGTTCGTCGGTCAATGAAGAAACAAATGTTGAAGATGTTTCCTGTCCAGTCGATGGCTGCTGTGTTGTGCTGGGAATAGTAAATGTCGTTTCAGTTTTTCCTTCAGTTGTTGTTTTAGTTAATCCAGTAGACGGCATGGTTGATAGAGACATCATAGGTGAAATATTTGTGTTTTTAGTACGATCAATTGTTGTTTTAGAATGATCATTGCTGTTAGTGCTGATTCTTCCATTCGAGGTGAGTATTGAGGTTGACATTGTTGAATCTGTTCCTTCTGAAGGTCTCCCAGGCAAACTGGTTGTACTCGGTTTGTCGGTCAATGAAGAAACAAATGTTGAAGATGTTTCCTGTCCAGTCGATGGCTGCTGTGTTGTGCTGGGAATAGTAAATGTCGTTTCAGTTTTTCCTTCAGTTGTTGTTTGAGTTAATCCAGTAGACGGCATGGTTGATAAAGAGATAGGTGAAATATTTGTATTTGTGGTACGATCATATGTTGTTTTAGAATGATCATTGCTGTTAGTGCTGATTCTTCCATTCGAGGTGAGTATTGAGGTTGACATTGTTGAATCTGTTCCTTCTGAAGGTCTCCCAGGCAAACTGGTTGTACTCGGTTCGTCGGTGAATGAAGAAACAAATGTTGAAGATGTTTCTTTTGCAGTCGTTGGCTGCTGTGTTGTGCTGGGAATAGCAAATGTCGTTTCAGTTTTTCCTTCAGTTGTTGTTTGAAATAATCCAGTAGGCGAAATGGTTGATGAAGACATAGTTGAGATCTTTGTTTTTGTGGTAGGATCTATTGTTGTTTTAGAATGATCATTGCTGGTAGTGCTGATTCTTCCATTCAAGGTGAGTATTGAGGTTGACATTGTTGAATCTGTTCCTTCTGAAGGTCTCCCAGTCAAACTGGTTGTACTTGGTTTGTCGGTCAATGAAGAAACGAATGTTGAAGATGTTTCCTGTCCAGTCGATGGCTGCTGTGTTGTGCTGGGTACAGCAAATGTCGTTTCTGTTTTGCCTTCAGTTGATGTTTGAGTTAATTCAGTAGCCGGCATGGTTGATAAAGAGATAGGTGAAATATTTGTATTTGTGGTACGATCAATTGTTGTTTTAGAATGATCATTGCTGGTAGTGCTGATTCTTCCATTCGAGGTGAGTATTGAGGTTGACATTGTTGAATCTGTTCCTTCTGAAGGTCTCCCAGTCAAACTGGTTGTACTTGGTTTGTCGGTCAATGAAGAAACGAATGTTGAAGATGTTTCCTGTCCTGTCGATGGCTGCTGTGTTGTGCTGGGAACCGCAAATGTTGTTTCAGTTTTGTCTTGAGTTGATGTTTGAGTTAATCCAGTAGGCGAAATGGTTGATGAAGACATAGTTGAGATCTTTGTTTTTGTAATAGGATCAATCGTTGTTTTAGAATGATCATTGCTGGTAGTGCTGATTCTTCCATTCAAGGTGAGTATTGAGGTTGACATTGTTGAATCTGTTCCTTCTGAAGGTCTCCCAGTCAAACTGGTTGTACTTGGTTTGTCGGTCAATGAAGAAACGAATGTTGAAGATGTTTCCTGTCCAGTCGATGGCTGCTGTGTTGTGCTGGGTACAGCAAATGTCGTTTCTGTTTTGCCTTCAGTTGATGTTTGAGTTAATTCAGTAGCCGGCATGGTTGATAAAGAGATAGGTGAAATATTTGTATTTGTGGTACGATCAATTGTTGTTTTAGAATGATCATTGCTGGTAGTGCTGATTCTTCCATTCGAGGTGAGTATTGAGGTTGACATTGTTGAATCTGTTCCTTCTGAAGGTCTCCCAGTCAAACTGGTTGTACTTGGTTTGTCGGTCAATGAAGAAACGAATGTTGAAGATGTTTCCTGTCCTGTCGATGGCTGCTGTGTTGTGCTGGGAACCGCAAATGTTGTTTCAGTTTTGTCTTGAGTTGATGTTTGAGTTAATCCAGTAGGCGAAATGGTTGATGAAGACATAGTTGAGATCTTTGTTTTTGTAATAGGATCAATCGTTGTTTTAGAATGATCATTGCTGGTAGTGCTGATTCTTCCATTCGAGGTGAGTATTGAGGTTGACATTGTTGAATCTGTTCCTTCTGAAGGTTTCCCAGGCAAACTGGTTGTACTCGGTTTGTCGGTCAATGAAGAAACGAATGTTGAAGAAGTTTCCTGTCCTGTCGATGGCTGCTGTGTTGTGCTGGGAACCGCAAATGTTGTTTCAGTTTTGTCTTGAGTTGATGTTTGAGTTAATCCAGTAGGCGAAATGGTTGATGAAGACATAGTTGAGATCTTTGTTTTTGTAATAGGATCAATCGTTGTTTTAGAATGATCATTGCTGGTAGTGCTGATTCTTCCATTCGAGGTGAGTATTGAGGTTGACATTGTTGAATCTGTTCCTTCTGAAGGTCTCCCAGTCAAACTGGTTGTACTTGGTTTGTCGGTCAATGAAGAAACGAATGTTGAAGATGTTTCCTGTCCAGTCGATGGCTGCTGTGTTGTGCTGGGTACAGCAAATGCCGTTTCTGTTTTGCCTTCAGTTGATGTTTGAGTTAATTCAGTAGCCGGCATGGTTGATAAAGAGATAGGTGAAATATTTGTATTTGTGGTACGATCAATTGTTGTTTTAGAATGATCATTGCTGGTAGTGCTGATTCTTCCATTCGAGGTGAGTATTGAGGTTGACATTGTTGAATCTGTTCCTTCTGAAGGGCTCACAGGCAAACTGGTTGTACTCGGTTCGTCGGTGAATGAAGAAACAAATGTTGAAGATGTTTCTTTTGCAGTCGTTGGCTGCTGTGTTGTGCTGGGAATAGCAAATGTCGTTTCAGTTTTTCCTTCAGTTGTTGTTTGAGTTAATCCAGTAGGCGGCATGGTTGATAAAGACATCATAGGTGAAATATTTGTGTTTGTGGTACGATCAATTGTTGTTTTAGAATGATCATTGCTGTTAGTGCTGATTCTTCCATTCGAGGTGAGTATTGAGGTTGACATTGTTGAATCTGTTCCTTCTGAAGGTCTCCCAGGCAAACTGGTTGTACTCGGTTTGTCGGTCAATGAAGAAACGAATGTTGAAGATGTTTCCTGTCCTGTCGATGGCTGCTGTGTTGTGCTGGGAACCGCAAATGTTGTTTCAGTTTTGTCTTGAGTTGATGTTTGAGTTAATCCAGTAGGCGAAATGGTTGATGAAGACATAGTTGAGATCTTTGTTTTCGTGGTAGGATCTATTGTTGTTTTAGAATGATCATTGCTGGTAGTGCTGATTCTTCCATTCGAGGTGAGTATTGAGGTTGACATTGTTGAATCTGTTACTTCTGAAGGTCTCCCAGTCAAACTGGTTGTACTCGGTTCGTCGGTCAATGAAGAAACAAATGTTGAAGATGTTTCCTGTCCAGTCGATGGCTGCTGTGTTGTGCTGGGAATAGTAAATGTCGTTTCAGTTTTTCCTTCAGTTGTTGTTTTAGTTAATCCAGTAGACGGCATGGTTGATAGAGACATCATAGGTGAAATATTTGTGTTTTTAGTACGATCAATTGTTGTTTTAGAATGATCATTGCTGTTAGTGCTGATTCTTCCATTCGAGGTGAGTATTGAGGTTGACATTGTTGAATCTGTTCCTTCTGAAGGTCTCCCAGGCAAACTGGTTGTACTCGGTTTGTCGGTCAATGAAGAAACAAATGTTGAAGATGTTTCCTGTCCAGTCGATGGCTGCTGTGTTGTGCTGGGAATAGTAAATGTCGTTTCAGTTTTTCCTTCAGTTGTTGTTTGAGTTAATCCAGTAGACGGCATGGTTGATAAAGAGATAGGTGAAATATTTGTATTTGTGGTACGATCATATGTTGTTTTAGAATGATCATTGCTGTTAGTGCTGATTCTTCCATTCGAGGTGAGTATTGAGGTTGACATTGTTGAATCTGTTCCTTCTGAAGGTCTCCCAGGCAAACTGGTTGTACTCGGTTCGTCGGTGAATGAAGAAACAAATGTTGAAGATGTTTCTTTTGCAGTCGTTGGCTGCTGTGTTGTGCTGGGAATAGCAAATGTCGTTTCAGTTTTTCCTTCAGTTGTTGTTTGAAATAATCCAGTAGGCGAAATGGTTGATGAAGACATAGTTGAGATCTTTGTTTTTGTGGTAGGATCTATTGTTGTTTTAGAATGATCATTGCTGGTAGTGCTGATTCTTCCATTCAAGGTGAGTATTGAGGTTGACATTGTTGAATCTGTTCCTTCTGAAGGTCTCCCAGTCAAACTGGTTGTACTTGGTTTGTCGGTCAATGAAGAAACGAATGTTGAAGATGTTTCCTGTCCAGTCGATGGCTGCTGTGTTGTGCTGGGTACAGCAAATGTCGTTTCTGTTTTGCCTTCAGTTGATGTTTGAGTTAATTCAGTAGCCGGCATGGTTGATAAAGAGATAGGTGAAATATTTGTATTTGTGGTACGATCAATTGTTGTTTTAGAATGATCATTGCTGGTAGTGCTGATTCTTCCATTCGAGGTGAGTATTGAGGTTGACATTGTTGAATCTGTTCCTTCTGAAGGTCTCCCAGTCAAACTGGTTGTACTTGGTTTGTCGGTCAATGAAGAAACGAATGTTGAAGATGTTTCCTGTCCTGTCGATGGCTGCTGTGTTGTGCTGGGAACCGCAAATGTTGTTTCAGTTTTGTCTTGAGTTGATGTTTGAGTTAATCCAGTAGGCGAAATGGTTGATGAAGACATAGTTGAGATCTTTGTTTTTGTAATAGGATCAATCGTTGTTTTAGAATGATCATTGCTGGTAGTGCTGATTCTTCCATTCAAGGTGAGTATTGAGGTTGACATTGTTGAATCTGTTCCTTCTGAAGGTCTCCCAGTCAAACTGGTTGTACTTGGTTTGTCGGTCAATGAAGAAACGAATGTTGAAGATGTTTCCTGTCCAGTCGATGGCTGCTGTGTTGTGCTGGGTACAGCAAATGTCGTTTCTGTTTTGCCTTCAGTTGATGTTTGAGTTAATTCAGTAGCCGGCATGGTTGATAAAGAGATAGGTGAAATATTTGTATTTGTGGTACGATCAATTGTTGTTTTAGAATGATCATTGCTGGTAGTGCTGATTCTTCCATTCGAGGTGAGTATTGAGGTTGACATTGTTGAATCTGTTCCTTCTGAAGGTCTCCCAGTCAAACTGGTTGTACTTGGTTTGTCGGTCAATGAAGAAACGAATGTTGAAGATGTTTCCTGTCCTGTCGATGGCTGCTGTGTTGTGCTGGGAACCGCAAATGTTGTTTCAGTTTTGTCTTGAGTTGATGTTTGAGTTAATCCAGTAGGCGAAATGGTTGATGAAGACATAGTTGAGATCTTTGTTTTTGTAATAGGATCAATCGTTGTTTTAGAATGATCATTGCTGGTAGTGCTGATTCTTCCATTCGAGGTGAGTATTGAGGTTGACATTGTTGAATCTGTTCCTTCTGAAGGTCTCCCAGTCAAACTGGTTGTACTTGGTTTGTCGGTCAATGAAGAAACGAATGTTGAAGATGTTTCCTGTCCAGTCGATGGCTGCTGTGTTGTGCTGGGTACAGCAAATGCCGTTTCTGTTTTGCCTTCAGTTGATGTTTGAGTTAATTCAGTAGCCGGCATGGTTGATAAAGAGATAGGTGAAATATTTGTATTTGTGGTACGATCAATTGTTGTTTTAGAATGATCATTGCTGGTAGTGCTGATTCTTCCATTCGAGGTGAGTATTGAGGTTGACATTGTTGAATCTGTTCCTTCTGAAGGGCTCACAGGCAAACTGATTGTACTCGGTTCGTCGGTGAATGAAGAAACAAATGTTGAAGATGTTTCTTTTGCAGTCGTTGGCTGCTGTGTTGTGCTGGGAATAGCAAATGTCGTTTCAGTTTTTCCTTCAGTTGTTGTTTGAGTTAATCCAGTAGGCGGCATGGTTGATAAAGACATCATAGGTGAAATATTTGTGTTTGTGGTACGATCAATTGTTGTTTTAGAATGATCATTGCTGTTAGTGCTGATTCTTCCATTCGAGGTGAGTATTGAGGTTGACATTGTTGAATCTGTTCCTTCTGAAGGTCTCCCAGGCAAACTGGTTGTACTCGGTTTGTCGGTCAATGAAGAAACGAATGTTGAAGATGTTTCCTGTCCTGTCGATGGCTGCTGTGTTGTGCTGGGAACCGCAAATGTTGTTTCAGTTTTGTCTTGAGTTGATGTTTGAGTTAATCCAGTAGGCGAAATGGTTGATGAAGACATAGTTGAGATCTTTGTTTTCGTGGTAGGATCTATTGTTGTTTTAGAATGATCATTGCTGGTAGTGCTGATTCTTCCATTCAAGGTGAGTATTGAGGTTGACATTGTTGAATCTGTTCCTTCTGAAGGTCTCCCAGTCAAACTGGTTGTACTTGGTTTGTCGGTCAATGAAGAAACGAATGTTGAAGATGTTTCCTGTCCAGTCGATGGCTGCTGTGTTGTGCTGGGTACAGCAAATGTCGTTTCTGTTTTGCCTTCAGTTGATGTTTGAGTTAATTCAGTAGCCGGCATGGTTGATAAAGACATAGTTGAAATATTTGTATTTGTGGTAGGATCTATTGTTGTTTTAGAATGATCATAGCTGGTAGTGCTGATTCTTCCATTCGAGGTGAGTATTGAGGTTGACATTGTTGAAGCTGTTCCTTCTGAAGGTCTCCCAGGCAAACTGGTTGTACTCGGTTCGTCGGTGAATGAAGAAACAAACGTTGAAGATGTTTCTTTTGCAGTCGTTGGCTGCTGTGTTGTGCTGGGAATAGCAAATGTCGTTTCAGTTTTTCCTTCAGTTGTTGTTTGAGTTAATCCAGTAGGCGGCATGGTTGATAAAGACATAGGTGAAATATTTGTGTTTGCGGTACGATCAATTGTTGTTTTAGAATGATCATTGCTGTTAGTGCTGATTCTTCCATTCGAGGTGAGTATTGAGGTTGACATTGTTGAATCTGTTCCTTCTGAAGGTCTCCCAGGCAAACTGGTTGTACTCAGTTTGTCGGTCAATGAAGAAACGAATTTTGAAGATGTTTCCTGTCCTGTCGATGGCTGCTGTGTTGTGCTGGGAACCGCAAATGTCGTTTCAGTTTTGTCTTGAGTTGATGTTTCAGTTAATCCAGTAGGCGAAATGGTTGATGAAGACATAGTTGAGATCTTTGTATTTGTGGTACGATCAATTGTTGTTTTAGAATGATCATTGCTGTTAGTGCTGATTCTTCCATTCGAGGTGAGTATTGAGGTTGACATTGTTGAATCTGTTCCTTCTGAAGGTCTCCCAGTCAAACTGGTTGTACTTGGTTTGTCGGTCAATGAAGAAACGAATGTTGAAGATGTTTCCTGTCCTGTCGATGGCTGCTGTGTTGTGCTGGGAACCGCAAATGTTGTTTCAGTTTTGTCTTGAGTTGATGTTTGAGTTAATCCAGTAGGCGAAATGGTTGATGAAGACATAGTTGAGATCTTTGTATTTGTGGTACGATCAATTGTTGTTTTAGAATGATCATTGCTGTTAGTGCTGATTCTTCCATTCGAGGTAAGTATTGAGGTTGACATTGTTGAATCTGTTCCTTCTGAAGGTCTCCCAGGCAAACTGGTTGTACTCGGTTTGTCGGTCAATGAAGAAACAAATGTTGAAGAAGTTTCCTGTCCTGTCGATGGCTGCTGTGTTGTGCTGGGAACCGCAAATGTTGTTTCAGTTTTGTCTTGAGTTGATGTTTGAGTTAATCCAGTAGGCGAAATGGTTGATGAAGACATAGTTGAGATCTTTGTATTTGTGGTACGATCATATGTTGTTTTAGAATGATCATTGCTGTTAGTGCTGATTCTTCCATTCGAGGTGAGTATTGAGGTTGACATTGTTGAATCTGTTCCTTCTGAAGGTCTCCCAGGCAAACTGGTTGTACTCGGTTCGTCGGTGAATGAAGAAACAAATGTTGAAGATGTTTCTTTTGCAGTCGTTGGCTGCTGTGTTGTGCTGGGAATAGCAAATGTCGTTTCAGTTTTTCCTTCAGTTGTTGTTTGAAATAATCCAGTAGGCGAAATGGTTGATGAAGACATAGTTGAGATCTTTGTTTTTGTGGTAGGATCTATTGTTGTTTTAGAATGATCATTGCTGGTAGTGCTGATTCTTCCATTCAAGGTGAGTATTGAGGTTGACATTGTTGAATCTGTTCCTTCTGAAGGTCTCCCAGTCAAACTGGTTGTACTTGGTTTGTCGGTCAATGAAGAAACGAATGTTGAAGATGTTTCCTGTCCAGTCGATGGCTGCTGTGTTGTGCTGGGTACAGCAAATGTCGTTTCTGTTTTGCCTTCAGTTGATGTTTGAGTTAATTCAGTAGCCGGCATGGTTGATAAAGAGATAGGTGAAATATTTGTATTTGTGGTACGATCAATTGTTGTTTTAGAATGATCATTGCTGGTAGTGCTGATTCTTCCATTCGAGGTGAGTATTGAGGTTGACATTGTTGAATCTGTTCCTTCTGAAGGTCTCCCAGTCAAACTGGTTGTACTTGGTTTGTCGGTCAATGAAGAAACGAATGTTGAAGATGTTTCCTGTCCTGTCGATGGCTGCTGTGTTGTGCTGGGAACCGCAAATGTTGTTTCAGTTTTGTCTTGAGTTGATGTTTGAGTTAATCCAGTAGGCGAAATGGTTGATGAAGACATAGTTGAGATCTTTGTTTTTGTAATAGGATCAATCGTTGTTTTAGAATGATCATTGCTGGTAGTGCTGATTCTTCCATTCAAGGTGAGTATTGAGGTTGACATTGTTGAATCTGTTCCTTCTGAAGGTCTCCCAGTCAAACTGGTTGTACTTGGTTTGTCGGTCAATGAAGAAACGAATGTTGAAGATGTTTCCTGTCCAGTCGATGGCTGCTGTGTTGTGCTGGGTACAGCAAATGTCGTTTCTGTTTTGCCTTCAGTTGATGTTTGAGTTAATTCAGTAGCCGGCATGGTTGATAAAGAGATAGGTGAAATATTTGTATTTGTGGTACGATCAATTGTTGTTTTAGAATGATCATTGCTGGTAGTGCTGATTCTTCCATTCGAGGTGAGTATTGAGGTTGACATTGTTGAATCTGTTCCTTCTGAAGGTCTCCCAGTCAAACTGGTTGTACTTGGTTTGTCGGTCAATGAAGAAACGAATGTTGAAGATGTTTCCTGTCCTGTCGATGGCTGCTGTGTTGTGCTGGGAACCGCAAATGTTGTTTCAGTTTTGTCTTGAGTTGATGTTTGAGTTAATCCAGTAGGCGAAATGGTTGATGAAGACATAGTTGAGATCTTTGTTTTTGTAATAGGATCAATCGTTGTTTTAGAATGATCATTGCTGGTAGTGCTGATTCTTCCATTCGAGGTGAGTATTGAGGTTGACATTGTTGAATCTGTTCCTTCTGAAGGTCTCCCAGTCAAACTGGTTGTACTTGGTTTGTCGGTCAATGAAGAAACGAATGTTGAAGATGTTTCCTGTCCAGTCGATGGCTGCTGTGTTGTGCTGGGTACAGCAAATGCCGTTTCTGTTTTGCCTTCAGTTGATGTTTGAGTTAATTCAGTAGCCGGCATGGTTGATAAAGAGATAGGTGAAATATTTGTATTTGTGGTACGATCAATTGTTGTTTTAGAATGATCATTGCTGGTAGTGCTGATTCTTCCATTCGAGGTGAGTATTGAGGTTGACATTGTTGAATCTGTTCCTTCTGAAGGGCTCACAGGCAAACTGATTGTACTCGGTTCGTCGGTGAATGAAGAAACAAATGTTGAAGATGTTTCTTTTGCAGTCGTTGGCTGCTGTGTTGTGCTGGGAATAGCAAATGTCGTTTCAGTTTTTCCTTCAGTTGTTGTTTGAGTTAATCCAGTAGGCGGCATGGTTGATAAAGACATCATAGGTGAAATATTTGTGTTTGTGGTACGATCAATTGTTGTTTTAGAATGATCATTGCTGTTAGTGCTGATTCTTCCATTCGAGGTGAGTATTGAGGTTGACATTGTTGAATCTGTTCCTTCTGAAGGTCTCCCAGGCAAACTGGTTGTACTCGGTTTGTCGGTCAATGAAGAAACGAATGTTGAAGATGTTTCCTGTCCTGTCGATGGCTGCTGTGTTGTGCTGGGAACCGCAAATGTTGTTTCAGTTTTGTCTTGAGTTGATGTTTGAGTTAATCCAGTAGGCGAAATGGTTGATGAAGACATAGTTGAGATCTTTGTTTTCGTGGTAGGATCTATTGTTGTTTTAGAATGATCATTGCTGGTAGTGCTGATTCTTCCATTCAAGGTGAGTATTGAGGTTGACATTGTTGAATCTGTTCCTTCTGAAGGTCTCCCAGTCAAACTGGTTGTACTTGGTTTGTCGGTCAATGAAGAAACGAATGTTGAAGATGTTTCCTGTCCAGTCGATGGCTGCTGTGTTGTGCTGGGTACAGCAAATGTCGTTTCTGTTTTGCCTTCAGTTGATGTTTGAGTTAATTCAGTAGCCGGCATGGTTGATAAAGACATAGTTGAAATATTTGTATTTGTGGTAGGATCTATTGTTGTTTTAGAATGATCATAGCTGGTAGTGCTGATTCTTCCATTCGAGGTGAGTATTGAGGTTGACATTGTTGAAGCTGTTCCTTCTGAAGGTCTCCCAGGCAAACTGGTTGTACTCGGTTCGTCGGTGAATGAAGAAACAAACGTTGAAGATGTTTCTTTTGCAGTCGTTGGCTGCTGTGTTGTGCTGGGAATAGCAAATGTCGTTTCAGTTTTTCCTTCAGTTGTTGTTTGAGTTAATCCAGTAGGCGGCATGGTTGATAAAGACATAGGTGAAATATTTGTGTTTGCGGTACGATCAATTGTTGTTTTAGAATGATCATTGCTGTTAGTGCTGATTCTTCCATTCGAGGTGAGTATTGAGGTTGACATTGTTGAATCTGTTCCTTCTGAAGGTCTCCCAGGCAAACTGGTTGTACTCAGTTTGTCGGTCAATGAAGAAACGAATTTTGAAGATGTTTCCTGTCCTGTCGATGGCTGCTGTGTTGTGCTGGGAACCGCAAATGTCGTTTCAGTTTTGTCTTGAGTTGATGTTTCAGTTAATCCAGTAGGCGAAATGGTTGATGAAGACATAGTTGAGATCTTTGTATTTGTGGTACGATCAATTGTTGTTTTAGAATGATCATTGCTGTTAGTGCTGATTCTTCCATTCGAGGTGAGTATTGAGGTTGACATTGTTGAATCTGTTCCTTCTGAAGGTCTCCCAGTCAAACTGGTTGTACTTGGTTTGTCGGTCAATGAAGAAACGAATGTTGAAGATGTTTCCTGTCCTGTCGATGGCTGCTGTGTTGTGCTGGGAACCGCAAATGTTGTTTCAGTTTTGTCTTGAGTTGATGTTTGAGTTAATCCAGTAGGCGAAATGGTTGATGAAGACATAGTTGAGATCTTTGTATTTGTGGTACGATCAATTGTTGTTTTAGAATGATCATTGCTGTTAGTGCTGATTCTTCCATTCGAGGTAAGTATTGAGGTTGACATTGTTGAATCTGTTCCTTCTGAAGGTCTCCCAGGCAAACTGGTTGTACTCGGTTTGTCGGTCAATGAAGAAACAAATGTTGAAGAAGTTTCCTGTCCTGTCGATGGCTGCTGTGTTGTGCTGGGAACCGCAAATGTTGTTTCAGTTTTGTCTTGAGTTGATGTTTGAGTTAATCCAGTAGGCGAAATGGTTGATGAAGACATAGTTGAGATCTTTGTATTTGTGGTACGATCAATTGTTGTTTTAGAATGATCATTGCTGTTAGTGCTGATTCTTCCATTGGAGGTAAGTATTGAGGTTGACATTGTTGAATCTGTTCCTTCTGAAGGTCTCCCAGGCAAACTGGTTGTACTCGGTTTGTCGGTCAATGAAGAAACAAATGTTGAAGAAGTTTCCTGTCCTGTCGATGGCTGCTGTGTTGTGCTGGGAACCGCAAATGTTGTTTCAGTTTTGTCTTGAGTTGATGTTTGAGTTAATCCAGTAGGCGAAATGGTTGATGAAGACATAGTTGAGATCTTTGTATTTGTGGTACGATCAATTGTTGTTTTAGAATGATCATTGCTGTTAGTGCTGATTCTTCCATTGGAGGTAAGTATTGAGGTTGACATTGTTGAATCTGTTCCTTCTGAAGGTTTCCCAGGCAAACTGGTTGTACTCGGTTTGTCGGTCAATGAAGAAACGAATGTTGAAGAAGTTTCCTGTCCTGTCGATGGCTGCTGTGTTGTGCTGGGAACCGCAAATGTTGTTTCAGTTTTGTCTTGAGTTGATGTTTGAGTTAATCCAGTAGGCGAAATGGTTGATGAAGACATAGTTGAGATCTTTGTTTTTGTAATAGGATCAATCGTTGTTTTAGAATGATCATTGCTGGTAGTGCTGATTCTTCCATTCGAGGTGAGTATTGAGGTTGACATTGTTGAATCTGTTCCTTCTGAAGGTCTCCCAGTCAAACTGGTTGTACTCGGTTCGTTGGTCAATGAAGAAACAAATATTGAAGATGTTTCCTGTTCAGTCGATGGCTGCTGTGTTAAGCTTGTACTGGTTGGCATTGTTTCAGTTTGGTCTTGAGTTGATGTTTGAGGTAAATCAGTAGGCACATTTGTAGTGCTGCTTCTTCCATTCAAGGTGATTTTTGAGGTTGTAGATTTTACATGTCTAGTTGTTGGCTGCTGTGTTGTGCTGGAACCACCTGGCGTTATTTCAGTTTGGTTTTCAGTTGTTGTTTTAGTGAAGTCAGTAGTCGGTCGGGTAGATATTGAATTTCTGGAGATCAATGTTGTTGTTTTGGAATTGATTATCATTGTGGAATTATTATTCTCAGTAAGGCTGCTTCTGAGTGTTGAGTTTGACACTGTTGAATCTATGTTCCTGATCAGCCTCACAGTCTTACTGGTTATATTTTGTTGCTCCAGCGACAAAGGCGCCCATAACAATGCTGACTTTGTTTTTCCTGTGCTGGTAGATGTCATCAATGATGACTGTCTCTCTGTAGCTGAGGAAATCGTTATTGTAGTAATTTGCTTTCCAGTAAATGAGTCCATTTTGATTGAATTATAGGAGTTTGATGACGCACCTTCTTTTTTTCCATTTTGTTTTGTTACACGAGTTATGGACGGTTTTTGAGTCTTTCGTGAATCTAGTGAAATCATCATATATTGTTGAGGTGTTTTGTTAACTTGTTCTTTTTTCAAGACCTTTGTAAATTCACCTGGATTCTTTCCCTCTTTGCTATCTGCTTTCTGTGGTTTTCTCCATGTTCCGTCCATTGTATCCTGTTTTCCATTTTGATCATCTGTTAAATAAGACAATATCTGTTCATGATGAATGTTTTGTATTATGCACTTAACAGCAACTGGCATCACTGGAAATGTAACAATTTGTGCTAGTCTTTTTTATTGTTTCTACGTTTACTTTGAACTATTCCGAAATTTTTAATTAAGTCATCTTATCTCTTTCAAACAAGTACTTGTAGCAACGTTATTTACAGAGGCTTGCTGCAAGACCTTGATACAAGAACAAAGAAATCCATATAAAATGTTTATCACTTTCTCCAACACAGATCAAGGTACATTTATATTATCTTGTTTAATAATGAGAAGAATGTTGGTATTCTTAAACTATTCGGTTGGTTCAATTATTAACTGACTATGCCAGTAAATCTACAGTATCTTCAGCATCAGTTATTTCCCTGTTGTGTGTACGCTAAAGCTTTCATGGAAATTAGGTTGTACCCATGATAGAAAGTCCTGTCGTGATATGCTGCATAATTAATAAAGACTTCTCTGAAAATTGATATAAAATGTCAAATTAGGAATAATACGTCTGGTAGTGATTCCCAAAACATTACTCCAGTGTATTACTTTTAAAATTACTCGGTCTCATGTAATGTAAAAACCAACTCGTATGGTGTACAAGGTATTGACATTGACATTAATTCACATTTAATGTGAATGTCAGCAGCAAGGAGTAGCAGAGGTTGACAGTATTTGCAATAGTTGAGTTGTTCTCCCTGAAAAATGACCAGGACTAATATTAATTATGTCAATATACATTCTTACTGTAAAATCATCAATGTGAAGAACAGTAAATTCCAAAAATATCTCTAGTAAATTGAGAGGTGTGTAGAAGAATATGGCAATGCAAAGAATACAATAGATCACAGACTTACCTATTTTTTTAGATAAAAACACACAAAATGCCATGAGAACAATGATGAGAACAGTAAGGATTACAAGAGAACGCCTCCTCCAATGACAGGATCCCAAATTAATCTGCATTTTTCCGTCCTTTCAAATAATCAGCCAAAAGATGTAAAGCTGAATATCTTTCACTCCATCTCCCTTGACAAACGTCTGTAAATTGTTACTTAGGTCTGATCATGTCAGCAGTCGTATTCCATATACAAAATATATCAGTATCAGATCTACTCTGTGTCATCAATGATCAACTTAGAACTGAGCTCGTAACTGATGCACAGCCCTCCCTAGGCCAACCTTTTTTTAAGCATTACATCATGTTGCTCCTGAGATTTGTCATTTTCTGTGAAAGTGCATACTGTGTTTAAAAAGGTTCAGCTCACATTTTGAAGCGCACAAGAACTGAGATGTGACCAGGTGAGGCAGGGTTTGAGTGAATGAATTCAGGGGAAAAAGTTAGCAACCAATACTATTTCATAAAACATTATTAATTGTCAATGTATTTAATATACACTTTTCATGCAATTGATTGCAATTGCATACACTTGTGTTGTCAAAAGGTCACAAACAAAGTGTAACAAGCAAAATACTTACTAAAATAATTCTAAATGGTAATACAGTGCATTCTTTGGCACAAAACAAATAAACTGGCCTATGGTATTTTCCTTTTTTTTACGAGCATTCTACAGATTTGAAAACAATCAACAAACATCTGTGGATCTCAGGACAGAAAGTTATTAATGTTAAGGTCTCTCTTATATAACTACGCATTCTTTGTTCTGTTCTTCATAGACACACATATTTGAGTAGTTGCTATATTGTAATATTGCAATAGATCTGGCAAAGAGTATATATTTGCTTTGTGTTTGACATTAATTTCAACACATAATTATATGCTGTGGCAATCAGTCAACATGAAGCAGATGGCTCAGAATGAGCATGGAGCTCCAAGTTCACTTACAGCAATTTCAAAGAAGAAAGATTTTGTTATGAATAGACTATTGATTCCAGGTGGGTTAATAAACCATCTCAATAGCCTAAGGAAGAAGTGGGCTGTGACAAGGTTAAATACATATATTCCCTTTGAGCGGCGGAATCTTTTTGTAAAGCTCTCCACACCCCTGTTCCCTGTTTGCTGATTAGAAAATCATTTCTGAAATGTTCTGCAACACAAAAAAAATAAGTTATTACTTCCTGCTCACTTCGTCACGTTGGAAGAATTTCAGAAGAGCTGAAATTATTCTGGACTTTTTTCTTTAAAAAGTGATCATATTGTTGACTTATGACCAATATTTTACAGCTATGCCCCGCAGCTCTATAATACGTTTTTTTTTTTTAATGCTTGGTGCTCCAACACGGAACCAAACTGACTCTTACACCACAGTACTTAAAGAAATGAAGCAATGTCAACAGCAGGACTATTTCCGTGGGACCTTCAAGTATCACCCAGGCGTTGTCAAGTGTGTTTTGGCTCAAATTACTCTTTTAATAATTACCTGCTTGACAAAAAAAAAACATTTTTATGGTTTGAAATATCGACCTGTTTGTAAAAAAAAAAGGGATGCAAGGAAACATGCTCAGTGAATATCACCATCTAAATATGAATTTAAATGAATTCAATTCCAGTTTAGTGTATAGTATTTTATTCAATGTCCTTATCGCAGAGTTAAATTAAGTGGTTTTTGTAAACAAAAAAATTAAGGAAATAAATAAGCAGTGGTTTGCTTTGATTGCAGTAGGTTCCACAAACGATCACATATTTCTTTCTTCAAGCTTTTTTGTACAATATGAACTGATGATGAAGACGTTTGTTGCTTAAAGTCCTTAAAATGATATTTTCTTTTCGTATATTTTTTTTCTAGGGGTCAAATGCATTCTGAAACTTCTTTTTTCATCTTGGTGGTGGTCATGAATACAATGTAGAGCTTGAAGCATGTCCGCTGGTAACTTAATGTCTGTTAATATTGACTCTGAGCAAAAGAAAACGGCACAAGGCCGTAAACAGTAAATCACAATATAAAGGCAGCAACTATGTTAACTCAACAACTCATGTAATCGTTAAAAGCAAGTTTCCTTTTAGTAACACTTAGTTCAGCAAATGGGTGAAGAATTGGCCTTCGAGATTAAGAAAGTATTTGCAGAAAAGATTGCAAATAATCATATCAGCAAATCCAGTCACTTCTGGTTTCCCCTTAATAGTGTTTGATTACAAAGGCCGACAAATGCTTCAACAACTCCCATATTAGTTGAAGTTAAAATCACTGTTATTACATCAGGTTTTTGGCAAAAGCAATACATTAACCCAAAAAACAATTATTAATATTTCTATGAATGAATCTAAAATGATTCACTATGCATCAACGTTTTTTTTTTTTTGTAATGGTCAGACGGCCTGTGCTGTTTGTTATGTGTAGAGAATGTGTGGCTCGTTGAGGCACTGTCCCGATAACTGAGACGCAGCGGAACTTGATAGTTTAAACAAAGGCAGGTAATTTATTTTGTGTTGGTGTAGCCCACAGACTATTTTCTTTTTATTAGTCTCAAAAGAAACAAAACACACAATTTAAAATGACAACACCCTTAATGAGACCAGTTGAAAGTAAACAAAATATTTTTCCATGGAAGGTCTTGAAAATGTTAAACAAAGTCAGATTGAAAAATAATCTGCTTGAACGACAACAAAATGAAATGATATTGAAACATTTTATTCAAGTCAAATAAAGCATTAAATACACAACTATCTGTCACGGACCTCCTCTCTCATAAACCTGAAACAATTGCTTTAGATTGAGAATCAGTTTTAAAAAGAAGTGTCCATAACCACTGCTAGAGCAACTAGAACAACACATCTTAATCTGGCATCGCTTCAAGAAAAGTTGGGAAATATATCAATCCGTTCCCTCCAAATAACTGTCATCCTTTTGAACTAGTCTTAAAACCATTCCCAGCTTTAATTCTCACGGTTCAGCCTCCTTCTGTCCCTGCTGTAGATCATCTCCTGGTCCTGCTGCTATCGGCTCGGTTTGTGCTCTTTGACGCTCTGCCTCTGTTATCGTCATTGGGTGCAGAGGAAAAAATCCTGCCAACCCTGGAGCAAGAAAAAGGGGAAAGAGCAAGCCAATGTATTTTAGTATGAGCTTGTTCGCAATAACACTTGTTCAACTAACTACTGCTGGAATGTTGTTAAGTGAATGCCAACATCTTTAATGCATTCACCATTTTTTGAATTCCTCATTGGCAATTTCTGGAGAACAGAGTTATACATTAGATGCTTGTTATGACCGTGAAAGGCACATTTAATCTGTATCTGTACAATCCTACAAAACGAGAGGGCATGGATGAAGGAACAGTGAGAACACATCATAATAAGACAGCGGTCATCATTTGTGGTAGCAGATAATACAGAAAAACTGATTTAAAGCAATGGTCAACACAGAGAGGCAAAGCTCTGGATACAAAATAAAGGTGTGTGTGTACTTAAGTTATTAATAGACATCCTTGATTTAAAAAATCACTAATAGCAGCACAATTATCTGGACAAGCAGACAACCGCAATGTTGATCCAACTTAAAAGAACATGATCAGGTAGTGAATACACACCAAGAAGTTTAGAAATTGGCTTGGTAGGGTGTGCGCCACAGCCGATCCAGTACTTGATTCGGTCAAAGTTGAAGCTGACGAGTTTCTCATTGTAGATGTTGGGGAGGGGGTCGTAGGTGCCCAGCTGCTCTATGTATTTTCCATCTCTTGCCCTTTTGTTGTAAGCTGCCACGATTCGATAAAAAGGTCTGTTCGCTTGTTTGTGGCCTGCAAGAGCCAACCGGATGACAACGTAACCTCCGTGGTAATTTTTGAGCAGGAGAGATGCTACAAAGAGAGAAAGGGACATCCTTGATTAAAAAGGAAGGAAATAAGCACATTAAGCGTTGTTAAAGGAAAATTAAATGTGTTTCTTGTAATGTTAAAGGCTGTAACTTTAAATATCTTGACCATCTTGTTTAAGTAATTTACAGTAAAGCATATTTAATATGAAATTAAACCACAGGCTGACATTTTGCATAACAATTATATGGTTTTCAAATGGAAGGAAGGGAAGTGAACGCACACTCAACTTTTATTCCAACTAATGCAGTCTACATCCTACTTTATTAATGTTACATTTTTGTTAAAAATGTTTGCGATGTTCCATTATTTTGTCTACCCTTATTAATGTAAATAGGTTGGACGAAGTGTAAGAGACATCTCTCTCTTTACTATACAACAATAAAGTTGTCTAAAAAAACAGAAGCACCACTGCCTCTTGTAAAATAACCAGAGATAAATAAGATAAATCTATTTCTACCACAATTATTATCGCTCTTAAATTGGAACTGAATATATATTATAGACTATATCGGGCAAAAGACTGTCAGAAAACGAACCAACAATAATCGAATCAATTAAATATTACACTTGCATAATGAAGAAAATATTTCTAATAATCTTGCTTCTCAAATGTAGAGATTTACTTTTTAAAGGATTCTCTATCATTTTATTGTTGTGTTCTTAACAATTGGTAAGGGACAAGTCATTTAAAGACACGTCCTCTTACGATTCACCGTTTTTGTCATTTTATAGAGTAAGTGTTCATAGACCGATCAATATGTAATAGAGAAACATTGCTACTTGTAGCTTTACAGTCACATTGTTCCATGCTGACAAAGCTGTCATGGCTTCTAATGTGTCACTCCCTATAAATACATGTTAAACCTGCGACTGCACATACTATAAATATGATATATGTACTTGTCTCGCCAAAACTCTTCTCCAGTCCCCGACACCACAGGACAAAAACATCAGAACCATCAGGATGTGCGTGTTGTGTTCTCATCGTATACTCACATAAATGAACCATGGTGTTGTCTCGATTAGCCTGCAACCACAGACACTTTTACCCAACTACAAACCAAACAAAGAAGATAAAAAGCACATTGTAAGCGAAAGAGCAATACGCAAACGGAAGTTTAAAAAAGTCAACACAACGTATCAACTATAAGTTATTCATTACAGATACACTGATATCACGGACCGTAGAAACAGTGCATTTCACGGAGAACTAACGTTATCTGTTATCTCATTGTCCCGTGTTATTAATCAACATATCGGGCGTTAACACGGAACGTTTAAATTGCTACAGGAATTGCTACGCAGCTCTTGCTAATGGCTAACATCTCTTTTGAGGACTAACCTTAGTGTGCTTTAGAACCGAGCAAAGAAATACCAAAATGCCGCGGCCGATGTTGAACGGAGTGAATCAAAATATCCTCTGCTTTCTCCTTCTTTATTTTTTGATGGAAAGTTGCTAAAAAATAAACGTTAATAACTGACTGTTTACAACAACGGGAGAAATGTGACATTTGTCAGTGCGCGGCCATGTTTAAAGAGGAAGTGACGTAGCTGGATGCTGCGTCATTGCCTTATCGTATCGCGAGATGGCGCTGTTGCCCTCCTCTATACTCTGCAAACCAAAGGCATGCATGCAAGGAACGCTGTTAAATAACAGAGTACATCACACGTTGAGTCGTGCAACCTCAAGTAAAAACATACAAACGAAACATGAGTTTTATCAACCTCCTCATTATACAGAATTCCCTATTTTGTGTTTTGTGGTGCTAATATTATCCACTGCTGCCACTACATCCTTTTATTTTGTATGTACTATTATTATTCTTACTAGAATAGCAGTATTATTGGAATATAAAGCAAATGTGCAGTATACTATGTACAATATTACTTTTGGTATAGAGTGTATATTACCAAATGGTATGGAAAGTATTTTAAAATCACTTCACTTCATTTTATAAGCTCTCTGGTCAGACAGGTAATCTTTTACATTCTCTTTTCTGTTATTTCTCGTCTACATGTATTGTGCGTCTTACATCAGTAACGCATTGAGTTTCAAATCAGTTTCCCCTGTTGACCCCGGCGGAGATGAGACACTTGTTTCCTGAGAGTGATCGTGAATTCAGGGGTCATTGCTTTGCTTGATGTCGTCTGAGTGCCCAGAGACTTCTGCCCACTGGGAGCACAAATACCCCCCCAGTCTTGGAACATGGGGATTTCACACTCCTGTTGTGTAAAGCTTGTTTTTCTCTGTGTGCGTGTGTGTGTGACAAACACATGGTTTTCTGCAAGGAGAGGTCAAAGAAAACACACAAAAGAGATGGGCCCTCGTTTGTTATTCTGAAAATATCCTTCTGTCCCTGCGTGACTCCTCATAAATAAAGCCGGTTATGACTAACAAAAAGAAAAAACAGACATTACGCGAAATATTTATGATACACTGGCTTTTGATTTAATTGATTTAACTTTCGGTAAAGAATATATATAGTTCCCGCTTCATACCATTTCTTTTGTATTGTAGTCTCAGCAACATAGCAACATAAAGCTCTCATTTTATGAACTAATCATACAGAGCTTTGTAGCAGGGGTGTTATTGCTAATTGTTTTTTATATATAATCAAAGGGAAACAAGTTCAAAAAGATTTTAAAATGTTGACAGTTTGGTTTGTCACTGAAATTATTTCAGGAACTGCATGAGCAACTTAACATAAAACACTTCTGGCTGGTTCTTATCAGCCAGGGCTGAAATTTACAGAGGAAAGCGTCATTGGTGAGTTGACCACGTTTTTACTGTGGAAGCATCTGAAAATGAATAGAGGCTTTACACAGTCAGGCAGCAAACAAAATTAATCTTACATGGTGAATCGGCAATGCGTGATTAACTGAACGGTGACATTGATTCTAGTTGTGGCTCACTCTCGTGAGGACCCCATGCTCTTTGGGATACCAAGACGAGTTGTTCCTCCTCTAATCATCTGTGACAGTTCAGTTAGAGACGCTCAGATGACCAGATATTTTACTTGGAAAAAGCAGGAGGAGTCTGCTTTAAAGGTTGATGCTGCCCCGGACATTGTAGTCAAAGATGCCTGAGTTTAATTTGATTATGTGGAAGAGGAAGACAATGTCACTAATGTCCTCTAAACACTAAGCTTAATCTTACATGTGCACTTAAGACTCACTATACCTCTCTAAGCTGAATTAAAGCAACGTTTCAAAAGAATGCGTGTGTTTGATGTATGGCACCAAACCTCTGCATAATATAATACATATTTTGTTATTAACCAACTAAAATGTATAATGACAAAATTGGTTTGAATCAAGCTTGCAAATATTTCACAAACTGCAGATATTGTATGTGATCTCCTTGAAAGGGGATCTTTTGAGAAATGTGTAATTAGAGCAAAGTGGAAATGTTCATCCATGCAGAACTTTGGTCAGACTTGTGTCAGTTATTATTCGTTCAAGGTACATATATTCTTACATTCAGATATGTGCCTCACACCCCAGAAGCTGCAGAAATCCCAAGCTTTAAAGGGAATACTTTGACATTTTGGGAAAATGCATTTGTTCCCTTTTTGGTGGGGTATTCAATATAAAGCTAAAGTCAGGACCTGTTAGCTCAGATTGAAGACAGGGTAAAAGAAGTTGCTAGCTGGCTGTGTTCGAAGTCAAAACGGAAGCCGCCAACCAGCACCTCAAAAGGTCACTCATGAAAAGCATATTTGGTTGGCATAAGCCGTATACAAACTAAAGTTGAAAAAAATGACAGTGATGGATTATTTCTGGAGTTGAAACATTAACTTGCTGCAGCCTCGCCTGGTTCCCTGGCAACAACTCACATGTATTCTCAGTGCTAAGCTAAGCTAACTAGCTGCTGGCTGTACCCTTCCTTCAGGTGACCAATACGTGTGAGTGGTCTCAATATTGTCATCTTTGCAAGAAAGACTGTAGGTTTAGCTTCCAAAATGTAAAAGTATTGTTGATCTCTGTTTATCAATGAAAAAGGTGTCTTCTTCAAATGTTTGTTTCAAATATTGGTGGTAACCAGAAAATGTGATGATCTTTGTGTATACTTTTTAAAAACCTCTTTGTGGAGTCAGTTGTATGTACAGTATGTATGTGTATTTACTGACTGTTTTTTGCAGTTTTAACTGCCAGTATTGTCTGAAAAGAAGAATAAGACGTTAACATCATAATTTACAGTTTTATAGATTCAAATGAATCATAAAGTGATCAAATAGGATACCTTGATATACAATTATGTTGTCTACATTAATGATAACGAGAGCACACTAACTAAAATTCTCCCAAATCTCTGATGGCAAAGAGTTCTGCTTGATGCCACATATCAGTAATATATTTACTATGTCTGATTAACAAGACATTAATTGGTTAGTGTTGATTCACTTCCATGCCTTTGAAAAGTAAAATGAGCCTAGTGGGATTCCTTAAAGAAGCCAACATGAACACTGGGAGTGTTCGCAAACGCTAGATGGTCCAGAATTGATCATGAGCCGGATCACGAGCGGCCATGAGAAGTTTCTCTGACCCGGACAAGAGGTGAAAGTCACAGCAAAGTTATTTTTTTCGTTTTTATGTGTGGAACCACATAAAAACCAACTCGGATCAAACCTAAGTCCCTGTGTTAACCACTGAATCACCCCGACCAAACCATTTTATGCTGCTTACTCATGACCACCAATTCTGTAAAACAGCTGGCCAAACAGCTCATTTACACAGGATGAAAATCAAAGTTTCATTTAGCCTTTGAAAGAAATAGCACATGCATAAGACTCTTCAGCTCAATTCGTCATAATGTTCGATCTTTTCAATCACAGGAGCCGTGTGACTTCTTGTCTGTGAGCTCTTTGTGATGCCCCCGTGCTTGTTTTGAGCATCTGTGTCCGGCGTGAGCAGAGATAGACGTTATGGTTGCGAAGAGCACCTAATGAAAAACAGGATTTGGTCACAGACGGAGGGTCAAGTGATCTTCCTTCTCTGGAGGGGCCTTTCAGAGAGCTGTGGTGAGACTAATTAGGATAGCATGCAAAATGGAGGCATTACTTTTATCTTCATTAACAAAGAGACTTTTTCTCCTACTTTTTTGTTGTTGAATATTCCTCTGCTATTGCAGTCTCTGATTTAAGCAGAAATGTTCTGTGTTCTTCGGTTGCTTTCCTCAGTCAGCAGAGAAGGAACATGACGCATGTCTTAAATATTAATACACACTAACAAATAATACTGGTACTTTGAACAGATTTGGAAGTGTCATTCGTTCAACTGCGTTGATTCGACAGAGCAAACCGTCGGCCAAATGGTTCTGTGGTTCCGTTTTCAAAGAGTGGAGAAAAGTGTTTGCTTTATCTCAGCCTGGAGACTCACGCGGTACATTACCCATCATTTCCATCTTGTAGAACATAACCAACAGCTTTTGCTTTGAGAAAAGAACCAACTCTTGTACGGCTTGAACACAGTCTGATGGGATGTCTTGTAAGTCTTCAAAGGCCCGGATTGTTTTTCCTGAACAGGAAGTTCTCAGGGTAGAGGAGGTCAACTCATTGGCTTCAAAACTGCCCGTTCTATTATGTTTTAATTTCTTTGTATCTTCTTCTGCACTGGTAACAGGAAAATATGCCCCAAAATTGTTTGGTCCTAATAAAGAGCAAACGTTTGTGAGCGTGTCACAGACATGTCCGTGTGGTTATAATGCGAGCTTCTCCTTTCGGAAAAGAACATTTTGACGACTAAAACAAGAAGACGTGTTTGACAGCTGCAGATTGCGCTCAGACAAATCAATGAGAGCGCTGAGGCAATGGTTTCACACCACAGTGTAATGGTGGAACGGGTGTAGTTTTGAGGCACTCATACCTACTTCCATGATTTCCATTTACTACTATTTCAAGTGCAACAGCTTTTTGTCTCAGTCTCTGATAGCTACATTGAAGATTCATATTTGCGTCCATAAAATATGAATCACACAATTATTACAATTTCTTGCTTCATAGTTCTGGACTATATTTTGAATGCAGGACTTTTTACATTGAAGTACTACAACATATATTTAAGCAGAGGATGAATGAATGAAAGGTGAATACTTCTTCCACCAATGTCAATGTTCAGCTGGTATAAAAGGCGTTAACACACTGATTTCTCCTTTATTTCTGTTTATATGTATTTTGCTTTTGTAAAAAAATGTTAAATGGCTTTATTTTTTTTAAAGCCACTAGATTCAAATTTGACATCAAGCAATAAACATCCGGTGAGATTCCAGATTCCGGGTGTTTATTTTTCACTCCGATTATACAAGTACAACTGTGTGAATTTCTCTCGCTGTGGGGCTCCAAAAAATAAAATAACAAAGCAGAATCCCCAAAATACTATAACACACAAATAAAAAAAAATCCTTTTAAGAAAACCAACAAACAGTAAGAGTTTGCACACAGAGTAACTTTAGCCTGTTAATGGTAATATTTGGTCAAACTCTGTGAGCACATGACATCGCGTACGCTGCTATAAGGGTTCGTGACCCGCTCCCTGTGCCGCCGTTCTCCCCAGACCTCAGCTGGCAGAGCTGAAGCGCCACAGCCACACTGGTAGGTTGTGTGAGAGGACAAGTGGATTTTGCATGCACATCAGAGCGTGATACCCAAGAATTTTGGTCCCATCACATGCCACACACAGACACACACATGCACACAAGCACAACACGCACCCGGAGCATTCATGGTCGTGTAAAATGGATTTTAACACTGGCCACTGTAATGAAATGATGCCAGCGACCCACATTATTCCGTTGCAGGCAAACTCTCCAGAGGTTTGTGTATTTACAGCATTAAAAGGAGTTTTAGCAGCTATATGTATTGTAAATAATCTGTTTCCTGTTCCAGGCATTACGGCAAAGTGGTTGTACTTCACATTCCATAGATTACGTAAGTTTACTGGACAGAACACAAACAGATTGACAAACTTAAAATATCATATATGTATTTTCCTTTTGACCAATTAAAAATAAGAGCTACCAACAGAAAAGCCCTTGTGGTTATATGGTGATACCTTTGAAGGGATTTTGAGCAAAGTGACAACTACCAACGGGGACAAATTCGTCCAAAAATTCTCATTTGCTGATTTAGTCTCAGTCACACGTGCTTCAGGGCAATCTGTTCATCTCTGATCTTTCACATTTAGGTGTAAGTGTAACCTGTTTATTGAACACCCAGTAGCAATGCAGAGATTACTTGTGTAGCTGCAACGAGGACCCGCTCTTAAACTGACACTAAACCAAAAAGGTGTCTTATCTTAGGGACATCGTAGGCGGCCATGACAAGTTATACACCATTTAAAACGTAGCATCATCTGAATGCGTTTGTGCCGGTTCGAGGCGAATCATCAAAGACACGAGATCAGCGGTTGGCTCTGACATGGCGCCTTGTTTACGTACATCTCAGAGTAGCAGGCATTGCTTAAAACTCTCACGGGCCAACGCCGTCCTCTCGCACACAAACGTTTAACAAACCGCCGTCGATGGGAAAGTGATATTGTGTGACAGTGAAACGGAACGAGGTGCTTTGCAGCTCTTCTCTTGTGTTGAACAGAAGAGGACAGGTGAGCTCTGCGGTGTGGCGATAAGAGCGTCGGCATCTACAGACAACAGGTCCCTCAGCGCATTGTTTAAGAAGGATAAAGGAGCGCAGTCGCACCTCCTGAGACGCTGAGGAGACAACAGCCGTCGTCATGGCCTCGTCCAAAGACTTCTTTGTCCCTCTTCCTGCGGGGAATTCTTGTCTTCCTTTTTCCCCGCAGACCTCTATCTCTGGTGTCGCATCACCGGTTTGTTCTGCATGTGCCAAGTGAAGGTTCTATTGAGGGTGCACCGAATTCACACTTTAATGAGCAGTGACAGGATGTCAACCCCCAGCTCGCTGCTGCCACCCCGGCACCCACCTGCACCCTTCCAGCTGAGTCCGCCTGTCTGTGTGATGACACCGGCAGAGCCGTTTCTCTCCGCAGAGACGGGCGGCCTGTTGATTTGTGTTGCAATAATGAGGCAACGTCCACACATTTTCCCCAGCTTTGTCTGATATGATTTTTCTTTGAGAAACTTGGTATTTTCCATGTCCCATTTGGCCTCGCTGTGATACCTCTGATCTCCTTGGATATCCAGAGAAAGCTGCTCTCTCTAAGTGGCCTTTGGCTCTGTTTGATCATTGTTTGAGTTATAGACGTCTCTTTGAGTCATAAGTCAGATCGCGGATGACAACCTAACATGTGTTGCTATCCCACTGCGCGTTGTGTGTGAATAGAGTATGCCGTGTGGGATGTCTTGTGCTCGAAGAAGCTCCCAGGTTTTTTTTTTTAAAACTTTAAATTCAACTACATGATCACCCGAAGATTAACCAGAAGACTGTTTCTCTCTCTGATTCTTTTATTTTAAGGACTTTTGAGACCTGAAGAAAAATATGTTTTTAGTATTTAGCAACGGAAAGTACAAAAGAGAAAAGAAATATTGCGTTTGACAGAACTTTTTTCGATGACCATGGAGTCGTTCCTCAGCGTCATAATTAAAAAGGGGATCGTAATGCTGAACGGTTGTAGTCTGTGTGGTTGTAAGAAATGGGGTTGTCTGTTGTTCTGTTGGAAAAAGTATTACATTTTCCAAGCTAGCGGCCTCGCCTTGCTGACTTTATTTTGTGTTTCTTACACATTGTATTTGTTCTGTGCAAAGCCAGCTAGGAGGAGAATGAACAGTGGGAGTTCAAGCAAGGTTCACACGCTGGCTAACTTGTTCCAAATGAAGTGAGGAATGCTCTTTGCTCTCCTTATTAACCAAACAACACCTTGTCAGACCCTAAATGTTCAGCTCCTCCCTGTGCCACACATCATGAGATGATTATCTCAAACCAGCTTTCTTTAGCAAAAGTTACAACACAAAGTGAGCTTTTAGCCAGTCTTCCCATTTCACAAGGTCTCTCTCTCTCTCTATGTAATGATAAAATATTTCCCATAAGGAAGTGATCACACATTCGGATAACCCTGAGCAGATGTGAGAAAGTCTTAACAAGTTAACAAGCCGTGGTGGAAGTGCAGATCGTGTCACTGTTAAAGCAGCAAGAAACTCTCTCCGGGGCCTTGCAGAGGAGGTAAATGGATGGAAGAAGGCGGGTAAAAAAAGGATTGTTCACCATTTGTTGGGGCTTCACGCAGTCCTTCACATTTTTGGGTGGCAGTTTATCACAGGGACCACTGTGTTGTTGTTAAAGCGAAGCAGATCTCACATGCAACGATTTCAAAGTCGTCACAGCCTTTATAGGAGAGAAAGCAAAGCTTATGATTTGTACGTTGCGTACAGATCAGATGTCTAAAAACAGAACTTGCCTACAGCATTAATGTGCCCACAAAAGGGAAAGTGCTTCAGGAAACGGGTGAATTGAAGTCACGATTTTTTTTTCTTTTTTACACTTCAGGCCAGTGGGGAAACAGCAGTATTTGTCTGAATGTTTAGTATGTTTTGGGCTTATATATTAACTAAATTGTGTAAAAGAGGACGTGAAACAGGTTTCACAGTCTTTATTCTCCTATTTTCCATGTTATTAACAGTACACAGACAACGCAGAATAGAAGAACATCTTTACCGACGGCCATATTTCAGAATATGAATTTGTTATCATATTAATCTGCTGTACTGAAGAAATAAAACAACATATAATTTAAATATATTCTGCACACTATTTACTGAAGACAAAAAGTGTTGTTTGGTTGCATTAAATATTCCACTCTCACTCACTTGAAGATAAAAGCACAATTTAAATCCAGTATAAATAATGTTTGTATACACTCAACGCCTGCATGTGCTTCTCGCTTTTGTTCGGCTCAGACAAAGATAAAGCCTAAATTGGCGATGCCTCTCATCAAAGGTTTTTTCTCTTTGTGCTCCTCAACGTGAATAGCTCAACGTTGTGTGTAGAGAAAATAAATGTAGATAGGAGACGGGGGGGAAAGTGTTCACCTACAGCAAAAAAGAAACTTTGGTAATTGCCATAACGCAAATAATGAGAGGCTATGTAGCAAAGTGTTTGAAGAGCGGTGCTGATCAAGATAAGATTGGAGACAGTATCTTGGGAGAGAGGAAGTGTTTTTCTGTCTTCTGCCGCTGAAAGGAAACTTAAGTGACAGAGCTACTTATATGAGCCAGACGCTGAGACGAACCCCGCAGAAACAACCAGGATAAATGAAGTTCAGGGTGTGACGAGGACGAGCGGCATTCAGATTCCACTTGTGGTCGAATAATACGAGAAGAAAAAAGTATTTGCATTGGGAAGGATCATAGAAAAGTGCCCAATGCAGCTTTGAAAAAGTGGTAACGGTAGTCGCCCACTAGTGGACATGGTGACACACAGTAAACAAACCAACATATTAAAGTTACTGAGAAAATATGGACCGGCTATAGGGTTTTCAGCTTAAACTCAACTGCTAAGGTTTTTTTTTGCAGGCATTTGTTTCTTCCAGGAGTTCTGAAGAAAGTGAAACTGACTTTTAAAGCGAAGGCTGTGGCTGTTCCATTTAGCACTTCTAGATATTGTTTCCTGCAAGCTGAAGTTACCATAAATTTAATGAGGCATCATTGTTAACACCGTTTCATAAGTGTCTTTATGCGTGCAAAACTATTACAAACTGAAAAACATCATATTTAATAGAATACTCGTATAATACTCGTGTAAATGACCCAGAATGTCTCTGCAAACTGTTTTTTGGGGGGTGTAATAATCAACAGCTGCATAACAAATGAATAACAGGCTAATAATGATTGAAAACAGAGGCTAGACCTGATGGTGGTGAACCAATGATATTTTCAGGGGCTATTAGCTAAATCTGCGTGTCTGTGTGATTTAAAAAGAAATACCTGGTTTAGCTTCATAAAAAAAGCGGTGACATATTTGTAAAAAAAAAAGAAGAAAAAACGTGTTTTCCATAAGAGACACGAGCTATTCTTTGGATTTCGCATGATTGATGCTTGAGTTAATCCAGTGCTCTTTGCGCCTTCCCAGGAGGGTGAGGCGTCTCTTTGTGCTCCTCCGTCCCATGTGAAGCAAACCAAAGCGGGAGAGTGAGGGTCATAGCTGTTCGGCAGGGTACCAGATCCTTCCCACCGGCACATCTGCATGTGAAATCGCCATTTCACCCCTCCACACTCCCTAATTGTTGCTAAAATTATTTGTGAAATTGCCTTCCACCAGGAGTGTTTTCCACGGCAATTGTCACACACTGTTATATGCACGGTGGGCCCACAGAGTTGACACACACACACACACACACACACCTCTTCTTTTCTGCCATATGTGGTTTTTTATTCGTGTTTAATAGTGGTGTGTTTTTTTTAAACAATTACCGATGAGCGTTTTGGTCTTGTGCGCGAGGGCAAGTCAACCTGTTGTCGCCAATAGCGGGTCGATCCAAATCTTGTAATTACCACCGCGGCTATAGGAGCGATTTACACGTTCATGCTGCGCACATTTACTTAATTGAAAGGTTAACAAGCCAAACGCATCGTATAGTCTGACCGTCACAAGGCTGGGCTCCGTTCAGACACCAAATCACCAACTCCTCAAAGTGTTTTGCCCCGTGTTTTTATTCATATGAAGCTCTGCGGATTTACCGGTGCAGGTATGGAGGGATATCAAAAAACGAATAGTGTTGGTCATTTGATTCAATTATTAATATTTATTCATCTTTGTAATATCTGTATCAGTATTGAATGCTTAATCTGCAGGCGGTAAATGCATCGCAATCATATTTTAATGAAACGATGACAGGTGGAATTCATTGCTAGTAGTTTTTATTCTACGTTATTCGAGTTCATTTTACATCAAGCAAAAAAGGGAAAATGGAAATGTCACAATTTAAAAGCATTAATATTCCACAAGTTCAAACGGCTGAATGTCAGGGAAGCACATTTGGGAAAGACGGGATTTAGGATAACATTTAGACATAATAACATTTTGAACTGCCTTTTGGTGTATGGAGCCGTATGCGGGAGGCAGCAGTGAATAAAAAAGTGAAATGCGTTGCTCTGATTGGTCGCTTGGCTCCTGGCAAAACCCACTCGCTTTCATCCATAAAAGAAAGGCACGGGAGCCTATGGGAGCGCGCGGCTGTCTCCTCCTACGACATGCACGAAAGTTGGCCACTTAAACTACTTCCCACCAGCCAGCAGACATTCAACTGAATCCAAACTACACCAAGGGGAAAGAATAACATTGCATTTTCTCCAACTCATACTCACAACTTTAAGTGCTCCGATTTTGCAGACTTCCCAGTTCGAAGGGGTCGCTCATTTATTTTGCAGCAGCAGTCTTTTAAAAATCTATTTTGGCACGTCCATCGCACCAGAGGAGAGCATCACTTTGTTTTCCCCGCCGGTGGAAGAAGGGCTTGTCCGGTTTCTCCGCCTGGGATTGGGATTTGACAGCAGGCAGAGCATCATATTGATCATTTTTGAAGCCATTCCGTTTTCAACTTGGGCTGGAGTCCGTTTTGTTGTTCGTCCAAGTAGCTAAATGATGGCTACTTTACCAGGAACAATGCCTCGGATGATGCGCCCTGCGCCAGGCCAGAACTACCCCCGAACCGGCTTCCCCCTGGAAGGTGAGATACACGACGACGTGTGTTTGATGTTTTGAGACAAAACCCACCATTGCTCCACTCAGATTCACACACGGTGCACATCGTTGCTGTTAAATAAAAATGTGGGTGATCAAATCTGACCTCCAGTCAGTGATGATTAAAGTCAACAACCTGAATCGAAAGTGAATTACAGTTGCAGGGAAAGCATCAACTCGTGCTTTTCAAATAAGCCACGGCCTTTTAAAAGCCCTTATACTCGTATGATTTGATTCAGTCAGAAGATATTTTCTTTGTATTTAGTGTAGTTGTTTGTACTGGATTTAAATGTATTTGTTTTCAGACATAAATAAATAATTATCTGCGTTTAACATAATCTGCCCTAAATGTTTTTACACGTTCTATGTGGTATTTGTTTTATATTTTTGATGGTTCGTATTTCAAATTGTGGTTTGATTTTATTGATGACCAGAGCAACAGAAAATGTTGAATTTGAAAATATTCCTTGTCCTAAAATTAAAGGCAGCCCGACAATCATTTATCTGTACAATGCTTTGGACGACACATTAAACAGACTTTATTTATTGTTTTTTTTTGTAACAATTTAAGCAACATTTATTTTAGTCCAGCTTCAATTTATACAGACACACACAAACACACGCACACACACCCACACACACAAAAAGCAATCTATTTGGTAATTTTTTTTTAAACTTGGATGTCCACACTCAAGTTGTCTGAACATATGGGCGGAAAAAGATCACTTCGTATTTGCATGCATTTATGGAAACAGTTTTCCCATTACACCTAGTTCGTGCTCAAGTGCTCTCGACTGAAATGTACAAAAAACACGTAGCTCGCGAGTCACTCGAGCTCCGGGATTTGTTCAAGTGTCCGGCTGCTGGAAATGGCAATAATACACACAGCAAAGAGACGACTCAAAGGATCACATCAATATTTGTACAGCATGTCTAGGAATAATCAAGGTGGGAAGTGTCACCCTCTTCAGTGTCTCTTGAATGTGAAATTGGATGCTGAAGTGGCCTCGGATGCATGCTGTCAGCCACACTGACGATGGATGAATTTGGCACGACGCTCTCTCGACAATGCGTAATGTGATAATGTGCGTAAATTGCGCCCCATTAAAAGTCAGTAATACAGCAAGCAAGTATGCGGCTGATTGTCTCGAGCGGGTTTTGCTACATATAGCCAACTGTGTCCCGAAGTACAGGATGTGTTGTTGTTTTTATTGTTTTTGAGACTTTCATTGTGTGTTGTGGCGCAGTATCCACCCCTCTGGGCCAGGGTAGGGTGAACCAGCTGGGCGGCGTGTTCATCAACGGGAGGCCCCTGCCAAACCACATCCGACACAAGATAGTGGAGATGGCCCACCACGGCATCCGACCCTGCGTAATCTCGCGACAACTGCGAGTTTCTCACGGTTGCGTCTCGAAGATCCTCTGCCGATACCAAGAGACCGGCTCGATCCGTCCGGGAGCCATAGGAGGCAGCAAGCCCAGGGTGAGTGGGACCCATGAAGGACACCTGAGGGATCACGTGTCGTCCTGATATCATATCATGGACGGACGACCGGGACAACGCATGAGTAGATCTCCTCTTGTGTTTTTTTTGTCTAAATAATAATACTAATAACATTGATAATAAATTACTTTTTAGCCCAGTAACAGCATTTTTTCAGTTCTGGTTATAACAAAGTTTATGGATGGTATTTTGTTCTCGATAATATTTTAATGAATTTGAGAAATATACACAACAATACTGAGGAGCAAATTCCCTTAATAATAATAATTGTTGTCTACGGTGCTCAGTATTGCATGACTATAAATATTGTATTTATTTAACATTAAATAATTCTAATATTTTTTGTCACACAATTTTTATTTGATATTTTTTAGAGAAACGTAGTTTGTCACAGGTGTTTTTTAAATTTCGTTTATTGTGCCGGTCTGACCTTTTAATTATTGACGTATTTGTTGTTCTCAAAAAAAATATATAGTTTTTTTCTTTAGTAAACCTATGTATTAGGATCACAGTTGTCTTCATCTTTTGAAAAGCCTGTCAATTAAAACTGAAATTCCTTCCTTTCTTTGCCCATTTCCTCCCTTTGCACCATTTCAAACCTAAAGCAGGTGGCTACTCCCGACGTGGAGAAGCGGATCGAGGAGTACAAGAGAGAAAACCCCGGTATGTTCAGCTGGGAGATCCGGGATAAGCTGCTGAAGGACGGGGTGTGCGACAGAAGCACAGTTCCTTCAGGTGAGGCTTCATCTGGTAAGCTGCACTTTTTTTTTTCTTATTACGAGCGAACTCTGCAGCATCACTTCTGAACATCACTTTGAATCCAACATGTTTTAAGCTCCAGTTACTGGTAATAACATGTTTGAGTGTAGCAGGAGGCACACATGTAGCTATGTGACCCAGAACAAAAATCACCCTGTGCCTTTGATGCTCAACAGATAATTTTCATTACTGTATTTATAGTGTCATTTTTTACTTTAATTTAGTTTTTTTTCAACGCAGCTTCTTCATGTAAAACTTTTTCTGTGCTTTTTTTGTGTGGTGTCCTAAAAAATGTATGATAGGATTACAATGGTTCTTTTATGGGTTTTAGAGCTAATCACCCATTTACCTTTTTGTTGCCATTAGTGAGCTCCATCAGCCGCGTATTGAGGGCCCGATTTGGCAAAAAAGATGACGAGGATGACTGTGATAAGAAGGATGAAGATGGAGAAAAGAAAACAAAGCATAGCATCGATGGCATCCTCGGTGATAAATGTAAGTTAACAGCAGAAACTATATGGCCCTTTTGTTTATGTCTGAAATAACAAATAATGATCATTATTATTATTACTATTTAGGGTAAATTGCAGCCTTGTAAGCAGAAAGCAAATGTTTAAACTACACTCCCTACTTTACGTCCTCTTGGGAAATTGTCCCACATCCGAGCTGCAGCTAAACGCAGAGAATTTGCTCCTGCTTTTAACTCCGAGCCAGCAGTTGTTCATTCACTCAATTATTTATGAGAGCCTTGGCAGACGGTATTTAACTGCAGAAAATTAATTTGTGTAGCGAATTCCTCCTCATTCATTCAGTCATTTAACGACCTCTAGATGACAGCTGACAGTTGACCCAACCACAATCGATGTCAGTTCACTGACATTTCCCCACTTCATTTAAAGTGGAAATGTTCATATTATTATTTGCTGTATCAGTAATGCATGCGAGGAGGGGAGAATAACGCTTTGACGCAGGTATTTGCTGTCCGAGATTTTTAATCATTTTTACAAGCTTATAGTACGTTTCCATGAATTGATTTATCATGTGGTGTCCCGCATATTTTTAGTATGTTTTATATTTTAAAAATATTAAATATAAAATCATGATTGCTGACATTTTTCGTATTAAGTTTGGTTAAAAGTTGTTCAACATTGTCAAAGATGAACGTCTGTTTTTTTTACTGTGTTATTTTATCGTCTTCTTTAGTTTTATTGGCATTGAGTAAAAAACGCCCAAAACGGTGTAAAGGTTGGCTTTTTTTGACTATAAAATAAGTGGATGGGTTTTAGATAATACTTCATAAAATCCCAAATGTTCCCCCAAAAGACACTGCCAGAACATTTTCAAACTTGAAGATGAACTTCACGAGCGAAACCTCCCCTCCATTGACGCGTTTCTAAAGTGAAGAGTCCGAGGTACAAAAGCAAATCCTGGAAAGCAGGGCAGCGAGAAGGAGACAATGGACGCGTCCATTCTCATTCAAAAAGCGGGTAAAAAAGTAGAGAAAACGTGGGACAAAGGGCAAAGAGTGACATAAAAGGAGATGAATTATTCAGTACGCCCCGCTGGTAGATAGTTTTGTAATTTTATATAATGGCCCTTTGGAGAAGAATCAGTTGATAGCGTGAAAACGGTCTCTTTTTTTCTGTCACACCACGCGTTAATGTTACGGGGAAAATGTCACAATTTTGTAGCAAATCCTTCAAGTGTCGATGTAGATGGTTTGTAAACCCTTTCGGCTAAAAATGACCAACATTCTTTTTGGAGAGTCTCGTTACGCGCAGCGCTGCCGCGTAACAGCGAGCACATGTTTTCTGACTAATGCGATGGGTTGACTTGTAAAGTGTTAAATACTTTATTATTGCATTATTATTGACTTTCTACTGCTGGTGCAAAAATATCTACATAATGTTCCCGCGTCTCCTTTTTTTTCTCCCGTGGTGCTCCTTGTGTTTTAAATTGGAAGTCAATTACGTTGCTATAAAAAGAGACGCATCCTCTGCGTAAAGCAGTTTAGACTACCGGCATCCGGATGGCATTTAATAATGTTAATACTTATTAGAGTAAGCGCTGGAAACGATGTTTGCTGAATAGGTGGCTGTGTTCGTGCAGGGTGTAATAGCTCGCAGGCATGGTAAGAAATGTATTTATCCCCAATCAGCCCCTCACTCCGCGAGTTTGAAGCACAGCCCTTATGTGGAGAGGGGTTTTAAAGCAGATTAAATAGAGCCTTTTATTTCTTTTCACTTTCATCTCTGAGCGGAGCTCACAGTGGCTCGCCCAGGGCACAAAATTCATGAGTTTTTTTTTTTTCGTTTACTTCTTCTTACTACTTATCCCGATTTTAAGACTTTATTTATTTATCTATTTGTTTATTAGGCCTGTGTATTTGATTTTCTCAAGGGTTACATCACGGATTTATCCCCGTTCTAATCTAGTTTTATTCAACGTGTATTGAAATCGCTAAGCATTTTACAATTTTGTACATTTATTTTGTTGCTTGAGGTAATTTGTTATTTCTCATAAACATTTGGCGGGAGTCGGTGCACGTGCTTTCATTTTGCTATAGTGTCCCTGAACGTGCTCCGATAATTGCGGATCGTCTGTCACCATCGCGCGGAGATCTCACCCACCTTTGTGCAGAAATACAACAACTCACTCTGTTAACGACGGTTCAATCCCGAGCGAAACTTTAATCCCGCGCACGTTATCGCGGAAAGGTTGCACTTCCGCTGTGCAAACCCTGGACATCCTTTTGTCTTCCACCGCGGCGCGCGTAAAGGAAAAGAGCAATCGGCTGCCGTGCGTCCATCTGCCACACTAAACGCAACCGACCTGACCGTCCGACGAGGCGCAGACAGGCGATGGACACTTCAGCAAATCGCAGGATTACCTGAGGTCCTCAATGTAATTAAACAGATGTCAGGTGGGATTATTTCCGAGCATCGGGGAAAGAAAGCGACAGAGCAGCAGAGAGGTGCGAGGAAGTCAGACAGACCAAAGGTAGAGGTTAGGACATGGCTAAAAGGGGGGTACTCTATTTAATTTGTAGAGGAATGCGTCTGGTGCGTAAATCAATCACGACTTTACATTTTAGGGACAAAAAGCAAACTAAAACTATATCGTATTGCGTTACCTGTAGGCCAAATGTTTGTTACTTTACGTTTATTCTTCCATATAGGTAACTGCACCTGCAGAACAAACACGGTATAAACACGTTTTTGCTGTTATTAGCAATAAAAACTCCCCATAGTGATTAAACAGGGTCAAAAACTGCCGCCTCCGCGCTCTCACGTCACCATCACGCGCGGACCAACGCGCGCGCACACGCCGTCGCTAAGTGTATGGTAATATAATGTAGCTATATTTCGGGTCTAAAGCCGTGCTGAATGAGAAGGACAGGGGAATGAAGCGAGAGACCACTTCAAACAAATCCATCTGGAACAGTGTGTGAGAGAGATTCACTGAAAGTATGGGGAAGTTATTTAGCTATTAATAACGTTTTTTCCTCAGGCATTGAGAGTGACTCCATCTGCACTTTCTCGCAGCTATTTGGCTGGGTGGAAATTGAGGGAGACCCAAATGTTGGGCAGAGATAACATACCCATCATAGCCCAGACCCTGCGCTGTGCTTCACTGCATTAAACTCGGATTAACCTCCCCTGTCCCCGCAGCCACTCAAGCCACATTTCACTGGAATTTACATCGGTAGGCCTACATTTGAGGGGCAGCAGTGGAAAGACGCGTCATCACCGATAATAATAATAGTGATTATTATTAATAATATTGTAATAAATATTAATAATATTATTTATGATATAAATAATGAAGTGTACGTGTAATCAAAGAAACGTAACTGCTGGTTGTTCTATGGCAATTTCTTTGAATTATTTTGAATAGCATTGTTGTACATATTCACCAGAAAAATACATATTTGTAGATAGATTCCACGAATATATTAGTTTGCTGCGTTTGACTGAGTGTCCGTGTTGCTCCGGTAATGTTTATTTGGCATAGATGGCAGCTCTATTTATGGTCTTTTTCTCATGGTTGAAATAAACAGTGACAGGATGACAAGAACCAAAAAAATACATCAACATCAACAATTTGATCAATAGTGAATGGTGCCATTATTTTATTCAGCATATTTCTTTTTGTTTCATTAAAAAAAAATTGGTGTAATTAGTCGTTGATGACACATTACTATATTTTATGGTGAAGATCTACCACCAGTGTAACAAATTAGGCTATTGGTTCCAGCAAGGTAACATGAGCAAACCGTGCAACATAATAACATGAAACTCATTGCTTATGAGTAATGAGTAATGCATCAATTTGAAAGAGTGCGGTTTAAGCTTGTAGGCCTACGACCACACTGCAGAGACGTTTCAGTGTCAGGAGCTTTAAGTGTCGGCTGCATTAGGCTAAATAAAAAAAAAATGGAGTAGGCTTAAATTCATTCTGTGCTGGCATTTGACTTTGATCACATCAGAAATATTCATGGAAGCACAAACACCAGCTATGCCACCATTATCCAGGCTGACAGTGATACCTCTCAAGGCTGTCTATTAATTAAAGTGGCGCTTACCATGTGGGACGACTCCCTATCTGGGCACAAAAATGGTTTTTCCATCTCTTGTGGGGCTCTTGAAAAGGGGCAATCTTTCCTCTCCAGCTTCTTTTGGGAAATTTAAAAGTGTACAGAGGAAGACATGGGGATTTCTTGCTCATTTATAAAGAGGAGTTTATAATCCTTTCCTGCTTAATAACTTAAAAGGATTCAATTTCTCCCCTCATTTATGGGGTTGTGATCACACATTGTTAAGCGCAGATAGTAGCATTTCAAGGTTAACATTTCCTGCTAGAAAATATCAGAATATAAGCTGTAAACCCATAGGTGCCCATTGTTTAGCCAGCAATTTCCCTCACAAATGCCCATTTTAGATGTTGTTACTATTAATGTGATAACAAGGACGCAGCCGAGAAAGACCAAGTTGATAAGATGTCTCATGTGATGATGTGCCAGTAAGCATTTTTTAATGATACGATATTTAATTATAGCATATAATTTCACCATCGAGAATTAAACTCAGTAGGCTTACGAACACTCTGAGGATTGAACGTCTGGTTGGGGGTCTCAAACCATACGAGTCAAATTAAAGAGGAAGCGTTGCCCTCCAGGTATCCTGTCGCAACGCTCTCATTTCTGTCTCTGTTTTATTCCGCCAATTTTCACTCCGGGGCTCTGGGATTCTGCCTGCAGGGCTGTTGTAGTCCAAAATGTCTTTTTTTTTTTCATCTCTCTCTCTCTCTCTCCCTCTCTGTCTCCCTCGTGCATCTCACATTCATCTCAACAGGTGGGGGTATTAGTTACCAAACATTTGACTTTTAGGTAGCATCCCTTGTAAAATCATTTTTGCTGCATGGTTTGTTGAATAATTCATCTCAGAAATATGTGGGATCTCATTTGATAAGGTCTTCTAAAAAATATGTTTATTCTGGATTTAGCATTTTTCTGGCAATTTAAGTGGCCTTTTTTTAGTAGGTAATATACTTTATATATATATATTGCTGTGTATTTTATTCTTTACAGTTATATTATATATTAAACATTTCATATATTACCTATTTCTTGTGGCAAATATCAACTTCTCTTTCTTCAAAATCAGATATTTTCCACTTTACAGACTGCAGACTCTTTTGCAATGTAAATATTTAGTCAGTTAAGTAGTTTATTTTGTGGTTGTTACTATAATCATTATTATCATTGGCTTTTTTTTTCACCATTTTATTTTGCATTGTTATCACGTTAGTGTTACCAGGCCCCTGACATCCCCTCAAACATTTACATTTCCACTTGAGGTGTTAAATGTATTCCCCAAATTGCCACCGCTTTGTTAGCAGTGATGTTTAATTGGCTGGAAGAAGATGAATGAGGCTGACAGGAATCAGCTGTCCAGAGATTCCCCTGTGAGTCTGACTCGGAAATCATAACCTGACCGGCTTTTCCTCCTCTGAAACCAGCTCGTTGAACTTGTCACATCTAATTAGGGTGTTAAAACGCACCGAGTGCATCGGTGGGAAACAGTGGGTGGTTGGTCCGGGCCAGCCAATAAGGCCTTTTTGGGTCAGATGGTCGAGGTGGAGGGGGGTTGAGTAGCGTTGTTGGATGGTGATGTTGTTGAATTGGACCGCTGCGGGGTCTTATTTTTCTAAGCAGGCCTTCTTTTCCGCTATTACTTCAATTATGGCCATCCAGCAGGCTAAACAGGCCAGCCTGCATGGACTGTAGCCTGCTTTAATTAGGTATGAAATTAATTACAGCAGACATCTATTAAAGACTTTTAAGTTTAGCTCATTTTTTTCCACAGAGTTTAAAGGTATAACAGTGGATTAATGGCTTACACCCAAAATTACATTTTATTGCATCCCATCATTTACGCCTGTCTAACAGGTGTCAGGCAATCTAGACACAGAAGAGAAAAACAATATAATTAGCTCTATTTTTTTAACCTTAAAAGTATTTTGATAAAGAATAAAACATGCTGGCATTGGAAATCTAAACCTTAATATTTTAATCAAAAAATTCTGCTAGATATGAATACTAGATGTACACACATTTCAATTCTGCAAAACAACATTTTAACTTTAACTGCGTTACCGTATACACCTACTGTGTAATTGAAAAAATACAATTGTCTCATTGACGTATTCTCTTTTTATTGAAATCTTTTTTTCTCGTATTGATACAAAAAAAAAAGCCCTGTGATGTCTGACAGCCTACTCTCACCATTGTGGGACAAACAGCCCCTAGAAAAGGACAAGAGAAAGAAGAGGGAGGAGAAAAGGCCCTTCTGTTATTTTCGGTCTTGAGACTTGCTGCATAGGCTATTCAGGCAGGTTGATGAACTCCTCCAAAAAGTTTATTAAGAGGCTGAAAACAATAAGAACTAAAGCCTTTGGGTGCCTGGGCAGACAGTTTATAAACTAGCGGCTATTGTGCCTCAAAGGCAGATGCATGAATACTTTTGAATAGGGGCCTTCAAACTGACACGATCAGGCTGGACAGCAGCAGTTATAAAGGGAGCGAGGGAGCTTCTGCTGCAGCTCAGATCTCTGCCCTTTTCTGCATTAATGTACATCTGCAAAGGAAGGGGGAGGAGGAGTAGCTGGGCGCTGTCCGCCACGCTCGTTCTCCCCTGGGCTTTACACTTTATGTGTGCTTAAAAAAAGTTAAAAGAAGATGTGTGTGTTTATGTTTGGGTAAACAAGCACTTTCCTAAGACTTTTCTCTCAGGACATTATAGTTTATTTATTCTTATTTTTACTGGCGTTAAATTAGGTGAAACGCAAGCCGAAGAAAGTCTGTCCTGTGGAATCATTATAAAAGCAGATGTTTTAATACCTCGCGTCCTATTTTCTACTACTATTACATTTTGGGTGTGGAAAACCCAAGATCAGAGTGTGACAATTGGTCCACCCTGTTGCTCCGCTGAATTTCAAACAAAACACGTTCTACCATTTGCAATTGTTTATCCGCTCGTGAGGAGACAGAAAGGGCAGAAAACGGTTGTGTGCTTTGGCGACGTGGATTCACTGTTGATATGTTTTTTTTGAATGGGGCGCGCTGGTTACGCGCACTCAAGGAGATACATTATTCCCCTTCTTTTCAGGAAACAATGGACTGTCACTCTTCATCCCTCTTCCCTCCTCCGTCCCTCCCTCTGCAGCTTTCTCTTTTAGTGCTCTCGGTTTCTGGCTCTGTGCCTCACAACATCAGAGGGAGTCCAGTGATTTGTGACCCCAGCAACCCACACTTAATCTCGCTAAAGAGGGGGAGCATCCAGTTTGCAGCTTGGCGGGCCCCAAATAGACCCAGCCCGCTCTGGCAGGTGTCAACATTAGCAAACAATTGGTCCCCAGTCCCATGCCCCGTAGCCCAGTGCGACACTGAACCTAAACTATGTGAGGCGCGCTGAAAAGGACCACATAATGGGGGATGTGGAGGGCGAGGAGGCGAGGGGGAGGACAAGGGAGAGATTACACTCTCAGACAGCTATTAGCAGGGATGAGGCTTTTCTAAACAAACAAAAAAAAAAAAAAAAAAGAAGACGATCAATACTGTGTTAGTTCAAGTGGAGTCATCATTGTGGCTTTGGAGATTTATTTTCTGCTCCATTGTTTTTCTCGACTTCTCAGACGTCTGTGGGCCATATTGGCAATCCAATTTAGTCTGCGGGGGGGGTTCCTGGGAGGCCGATTTCTTCTCCGGGGCAGTTGTGTGTTTGTTGCGGATTTCACTTGCAGTGGGCAGTTTGTTGTGTGTCGTAATGAATCCCGATGGGTGAGAATTACCTGCGACAGTGGACGATGGCTTGGCTGTCCGCAGGGAAAACAACACTCAGGGCTGACAGAGCTCTGCTTGGCCCTTTGGAATTGCGGCCCCTCTACTTCATTAGACAGGAGTGTCTTAGCAAAGGGAGCAGAGGAAATGGAAGGAGAACGAGTTGACATGTGGACTGTCGTTGCTCTCGAGTGGATATGTGTCTTGACAAGGGGGCCGATGTTTTTTTTAAAGGCCATTTATTTATCTCTCACTGCTGATTCCCAGTCCTGCCAGGAGGAGAGACCAGTGTTCTCAGCAGGGGAGGTTATCTTCAAAGATTTTAACGGAAAAACCTATAATGTTGGACAAAAGTCTCATTTAATTGCGTTGAGATCTTAGCGTCTTTCTTTCTGCTAGAAGAAAAACCTGTTCAGTTCAGGTAACATTTGCTAAAACAAACCTGCTGGTGCAATTGTTGACCTAATTTACTGACCTTGTGACCTCCAAAAACCTTTTGTGCCTTTTGTTAGAAAGCACCAATAACAACGTCAACGAGCAATAAAATGATTTTGAGCATTCATGAAAGAGAAGAGGCCCAAAACATTGACTGATCTGACTTTTAAATGCAATGTTGTTTGACTAGGTGAATTGCCAAAGGGGACAGACAGTTTACAAAGTAATTTCAGCTTCAAGCAGGATCTAATTAACCATGAAATTTCATAAATCATCCTCATTTTGTCTAATAACTTATCTACCAAACAACAAAATGTTGTTGCTGGCTGTCAGATAATGGCAAACAATGACAAATGCCTGTTTATTTGTGAAAGATCCACAGTAATTTTCCAGTATATTTATGTAGACCATATCGGTGAGGAGTATTATTGTTAGTATATTATTAGTATTATTATAAGTATTGATGTGCAGTCGCCTCTTTGTGTTTATCCAAATATTGTCTTCCTGCTGATATATCAGTGGCATTTTTTATTTATGTCTCTGTTGGACGCAACAGTGTTTATTTTGAAAGATTTGGAGATTTTGGGGCCGTAATCCCCCCTCCAATCCCCAAATATCCTACATTTAAAAAGCTTTGTCTTCCGCTTTTATTTTAGGAATATGAATTAGGACAATCGATCGTTATCAAATGAGTAAAAATTAGTATTTTGCAGCCCTCTCATATTAAACATCTATTTTAGTTAAATGAAGCCAGTGGATTTTATGTCCAGTCCGACGGATAAGATTTTTCTCTTCATCTTAAATAAAATAGAATACACTACAGAGTATAATTGAATTTCCTGCCTGTCCTGGGTGATCTTAGTAAAAATGTTAAGATGAACATGGTAATAATAGGCGGGACCTTTGGCAGGAACAGATCTTTGTCTGGGTGATTAAACCATTGTTCTTCTGCCAAACAATAAAGCTGAAGGATCACACAAATGAGTATACAGTAACAAGCTTTATTATGTCCATGTTAAATTGTGCAATGGATGAGCAGGTCAGAGCCACATCGCTTATTGAAAGAAATGTAGTTTCCTCCGATTCGCCTTGCCACCTAAGGTTGTCAAACTCTGACAGCTGGCACAGATCGGGGACAGTGTGTTGCATTATGACCAGCCGCTGGTTACCATGGCGCTGCATTAGAAAAGACAAAAGGCATTTCTGGCTAATTTTATTACAATACAGGAATAGCCCACATAATGTGCAACAGTAATTACGTTTAGCACAGTGCGCCCGTGCTTTCCCTCGGTGATGAATGAGAAACATTGACCATGGTCTGCTAGTTTAAAAATCGCCATTAGCCTATGCTACTTAGGGCCAGAACATTTCACATTTTATGCTCTTGATCTGCTACACCACTGAAATATTCATTTGTTTTAATTGTCCACGGGGTTTTTTTTCACAACCACAAAGACAATAAACATGTTCCCTAAGTGTTACAAATCAGAAATGTGTTTTTTTTCCCACCGAGTTGAATGTGTAAGTGGTTGTGCAAACAGTGGCGTGGAGCTCCTGTCCTCGCCGACAAAATAACAACTTCAAATGTTGTTCGCTATTTTCAACTAATGGGCTTATTTCTGCATCGTCAGTCATTCTCTCCTTGGGGAACATGTAGTCTCAGTTAAAAAAAGCTTTGCTTCTGTGCCACATTACAACCCCTCAATATGGAGGGATCTCAGACATTAATGCCAAACACTGTAATGCTTCACTGTGCCCAGGAAAAAAGCTCCAAAGGAAATATTCATTAAATTGTTTAATATAAAGGAAACACTTCACTTGTAATCCACTGAATGTCAGTCCGCTGCGGTGTAACGTAGTATTTTGTTATGTTCGTATATAAACAATTTTGTTAATGTTTTAAAACCAGCTATGGTTTTATTTTGCATAGAAGTTAAGTAATATTCCAACATAAAAATCAGTACGTAGTAAAAGCCGTAATACCACCAGAAACAGTTTAGGAAAGTAATGCTTGTTAAAGTTCCCATCCTTGCGTAATGCTTCTTTACCTCAGAGTTCTCCTCGGTGTCGCAAAACTTTTCCACAATATTTGCAGGCCAGCCTTGTCCAGAAAATTAGGAAACTTCCCTTCGGCATGGAGAAATGTCCGCTGTGCATTCCTCTACTGTACCCAGTAATCTCTCTTTGGCTTTGTTGAGAAAATGATTTGTTCCTGCAGGAGACCTCGGCTCATAGCCCTGAGACGTTACTGTTTGATTTCCTGCGTAGGTTTTTAGAGCTTTTTGCTGGGGGACCGATGCTCTGGCTCCAGTGCCATTTGGCAGAGACCCCCATGGGCTCTTTTTTTACTTTCTTGTGCTCTCTCTTTTAATTTCATTACTTTCTCTGTGACCTCAATTAGCGAAGTTTGACAGAAGATGAAGACCTGCTGCAATGCACAGTATTAAAGAGAGGGAAGTGAGAGGTGGCAACAGTCTTCTTAACGGGGTTCATATTTTGTGTCCTCTGTCTTCATGGGTTGTGGAGCTCTTTTAGATCCTTTCTACCTCTGCTTTTTTGATGAGAGATAAGTTATGATAAATTGATTATGTGTGTGAATGATAAAAAGGAACATATTTGTTGTTAGAAGTGCTTGTTATCCTCCAAAAGAAGTATTTTTAAACCATGCTTTTTGTATTAGAAATAAAAAATCGGCACATTAACGTACAACAGCATTTACCTTTTTGTTAAACATACTAGTTTTAGTCGGTAGTTTATTAAAGAAAAAGAATCCCACCCTTTGAGCCCTTCACGCTTTCCCACTCAGGCCGCGCAGAGGCATGGGGAGTCAATATGTCAGCGTTTATGGATGCCCTGCGGCGCTGCACAGGGCTGTCAGGCCCCTATTCATGCTCTAATGGCCCCCCGAGGAGCCTGTCTCTCTGGGCTGAAAAGGCCGGGAGGCCCAGTGGACGCCCCGTTGTTGAAGGTGAGCGTGCGTTCTCATGGACGCGCCGCGCCTTCATCCATATGACAAGAGCCATAAAAGAGCATCGCTCTCGCTGCCTCTGTCTCCTCGGCTTTCTCTTGCTTCTCCCCCGGCCTCCCTCCTCTCTCCCACTTTCTCCCCACCTCAGAGAAAAGGGGGCTAATTGTTTGTTGTGAGAGCCAAAGATTATAGAGCCTCCCATCCTTCTTCCTCCGTTGCCGTTTTCTCCTCTTTTTTCAGAAGCGCCCGACTCCTTTTCTAAAGAATGAGATTTTGTCTGAGAGACAGAGGAATTCCTGAGGAATGTTGACGTAAAAGAGCCCGAAAGCGAGAGTAGAGATGAGAGGTTGTGCATTTGGTTTCTGAAACAAGGCAGCCTCTTCCTTTTCCATAGTTTTATAGTCTGAAACTTGCTTCTGTATCCTTGAAGTTGCGTTGAAGTTTAGAGCTCTTGTTCACTTCTGCCTTCCTCTATGTGCCCTTGGCCTTTGGCCACCAGCTATAAACTGGTAATTGACATGATAAGCATGAGACAAAGCTGAATCCAATGACATCGGCCCATAAAGGTGAGCAGAAAATGATTGTATTTCCGATATATATACGGTGGATTTTTAATGTCCTCATGTAAAGTTACACATCTCATCTAGATTCAATTTCAGCTAAATGTCAAATTACGTCCCAGAGAAGGTCACTGACAACCAAAAGATGAAATTTATAGTGCATTTTGGCATGTTACCAATAAACACTTAACTTAATTTAGCAATAAATGCAATCTTTTTTTAGAAATTGTTTGTTATGTTGATTTGAATATTGCGTGTATAATATATATATATATATATATATATATATATATATATATATATATATATACTCATTCAGATTAGGCTGAGGCTGCGCTCACTTTTAGAGTTTTGTTTTTGTTTTTCCCTTGCAAGGAGATGACTACAGGAGAAGATTATTCATAGAATTTGTCTTTAAACCATTCTGGTTATCACTAACGTCTATCTTGTATTCACACAAGGTCCCTATCTCCGATACATCCTTCGGTAAATGCCTTGAATCGCATGCCTCCTTTAACTTGGCAAGCCCTTTGGGATGAACAGGCAAGTGCATTAAGCGGAGATGCTGCACCATTCTCGGGAAAAATGCAAATTGGGAAGTTGTTAGTTATTTGATGTTGCTGCGTGATCCCCCCGCCCCCGAAACATCCCTCCACTCCAGTGATGGTGGTTGAATTGCATACAGTCCCGGGGACAGGCAGGGCTGTTTATATGCAGGCCTGGAGCAGCAAAGACAGCACAGAGACAGATGCATGTCAGAGATAGCAGATCCCATCTCAGGCAGATGCCTCTTATCACAGGCCTGTTTGCATAATTAGGCCTTTTGATATTCACCCCCTCTGACTGACAAAAAGTATAATTGCAGTATCAAGTACGACAAAAGGTAGGCACAAAATAAACAAGTCAACATAAATAGCGAGAAAAGACGCAATGTTATTTTTGTCCTGTGGGAAAAAAAGAGGGAGGAAAAACAGCATTTTAAACTAAATCTGCTGTCAGTCACAGTCAACTGGTGTGACTCGGTGCTCAGAGGCTGGTCCTGTGAATGCCTGCAAAACACAGAGCGTGAGGCCTGATTGTAATTATGCTGGAACTAATATGCTTTTCAAAATGAGCCATTATGAGCTAATGCTGCACTGCCAAAGCCCTGTCTGTTTTTGTCCCTCTGTCTTGGATAGTTTGCAAAGGTATCGCTGATATTGAGGCCATGGGTTATGTTGATGAGAGACGGTCTGAATAGGATGAGTACTACCTAACTTTACGCTAATACTGCTCACAGGTGACAGAGATGGGGGATAAAAATTCCGGACTCCTTTCAAAGACATCTTATTTCCCTAAAGAGTCAGTCATTTATTCTTATTCCGTTGTCTATATTTGCAAAAAATATGTACATATCTCGGTAAAAGTATCTTGTAGATATTTATCGAGAGTTTAATTCTTAAGCTTAATCATTTTCAGGATAAAAACACCAATTTATTAAAAAAAGTGTTATGTTTTTTTTCTCAGAATCCGATGCATCTATTTTGTTCATTTTGTTAAACAACCTGCGAGACTTGAAGTTTATTGCTCTTGTTATCATAAATCTGTAACCTCACAGATAACTTAGCTAATTGCCGCTTTTGAGAGGACAGCTGCGTGTTTAATCAGCATTACCTCTGCGTCGCGGGGGTAAAGGTGGAGGACTGTAGAAGTCCGAGGCTTCTGGAGGAAGAAGAATAGAAGGATGTGTGGAGGGGGTCGATAAGAGGGGGGATGGTTTTTTTGGGAGGAAACCGGGTGATGATGAGGATCCCATCTGCTGTGAGCAGTCTGTCTGTGGGGTCAGCAGAGGAGGGTAGACAGCCGGCTTTAGACCTCGTAGTCACTTAACGAGCAGCACAAGTCAGAATGAAGGCATCAGCAGAGCAGCCAGGGGGGAAAAAATAGTTGCTTTTAAAGATTATTTATAACCTCATTCATTAAAACAAATAAAGGTTCTCAGTTTGAAATTTTGAACATTAACACAGCAGCACTCAACTTTTTGATATTTGATATTATTTGCTAACTATTAAAAGGTTTTGTGGAATAACTAAGCTGAGAATGAAATCAGCCCCCTCGTTGCGTGTGTTGTAATCTGAAGTGTTCTGTATCCTCCGGTACCCCTACGGCAGCAATGTCACCGCCGTTAGCACCGTTAGCACTGTTAGCACTGTGGGCTGCTCACCGCTGGCTCAGCTGGCGCCATGTTGAGAGCTGTGCGGAGGCAGCCGCTCGCCTCTGAATTTAAAATTTCTCTGTAAATACAGTGATTGCTGGTGCGAATATTTGTTTTCCGGTTGAACATATCCTCAACATGACGTCAATGCTGTGCTCAGCAACACCGTTATAATGTTTTGTCAATTATATGCAGATCAGTAATATTCCAGAATTGATGGTTTTTCAAACAATTTCTTGTTTTGAAACAAACGCTACAACATGCCATGACTGTAATTATAATTTAGTTTAAGGCAACTAAAACCATATAGTGTTATTTATAATCTTAGACCAGGTATTTACCAGGCTAAAGCCTGATTCATTCTTATTCATAATGGGTGTAATTTTAAATCAATATTGAGGAAAAACCTGGAGGGCCCCTGGAGGAGAGGACACGGCGGTAATCATGCCTACCGGATGGCACATAATTAGATTGTAATTGGATGATAAGAAATGAGACAAGGTATGAGTGGTTTATCAACATCCCACGAACCTGTGAATGGAATTACCACCGTCGTATTATAGGACGGTCTAATCAGAATGTACCTTTTTGTGCCGAGCAGACCATTAAGGAATTGACCCTTACAGCCCTGCAGGGATTTTGTTCTCTAATTCCTATTTCGTCTGGGATTGTTAACATTGGCACATCTGTGGGGAGAAAAAGAGATGAAATTTAGATTTTAAAGGGAATTTGTTGGTTAAAAAAAATCGGTGTAATCGGGTTGTTTGTAAGTCATATTCGCTTTGGGCGCATTATAGTAACATCACTGCTTGTGGACAAAAAACAGTATCAGGCATTTTCTTGCGTCATCATGGAAAGCAGCCATTTGTTTAACTGTATTTTCTGTCGTCTATTCACCAAATGTACTCGGCATATTGGTGAGTTTGGGTCCCAGTTGGCCCCGTGCAGCATGTGCCATTTTAACTTGCTCAACACAGGCCTGGCTGTTGACCTTGTGCTTATGGATCATGTACAAGAGAAGATGTGGTGGCTCAACCTATTTTCTGTGGAGCCTTAGCAGCCATTAGCCTGATAGCATGCTAAACGTAACACAGATTGCCGCGGCAGTTTACCTGCCAAGTAAAAGTCTGTGAAAGCGCTTTTGAACAAAGGTGGGGGAAAAGAAAATAATTTGAGGAGGAGAGGACTTTAATGTCTTGCTCAGAGTCCCCTTGAGCTTGTGTCTGCTCCGGCCCCCACGACTCCCCGTAGGACATAGAGGTGACTTTGGAAAGCCATCTGATGGGCTCAAGTGTCGTCAAGGCAACTTACCGCACAAATGGCTGTACGCATCCTCATGAAAACCAACAAAGGGATATGTGGTGTATGTACATATTCAACTTTGTATGTTCAAGGGTGTTCCGCAGAGCGCAGTGAGCCTGTGCTTCAAGAATCAATCTTTATTAAAAAGGATAAGACTGAAGAATTGATTTAATGAATGCGGCCTCATGTCCTGCAGCCACATGTAATCCGCAGAGAATCATTGAGCATGAGCTCAGGGGGACGAAAATGTTCGTAGACGACTCATCGAGTGGCCTGTAATGATAGTCTCCATATAATCCCATAATTCCTTGTTTAATTAAACTCTGAAGCTGGCCTTGAGACTCCGCCAGCTCTGTTGCTCTTTTGTTCTCACAGTTGTTATTTGGAGGCTAGATTTGAGTATTCTTTTGTCCACTTATGTTGAAAGATTTGACTGGGGTCAGCTACGAACAGAGATCGCGGCTGTAAAGCAACGAGTGAGGCGTTAGGAAGCCGGTTCGGGCGAGATGTTCAGGTGAGGATTGTAGTTTCCATTCGAGCTGAATAGTGAAGGGCTTCTGTCAGAAGGCGAAATCTCTTCAAACACCCTCTTCTTCAATACCTCCCTTTATTTTCCCTCTCCCACACTTTCTGGACGATGCATGATGCAATCCAACTAGGCCCGGAGCAACACTGGCACATCACGCCGCCTTGTCAATGTCTCAATGAGGAAATTATGAAAATATGAATTTTATGACATGGAATGAAAAGGGCCATGCAGTTTGAATAGACATGCAGAGGAGGTGAAAATGATGCAATTTTCTAAATTCAGTTATAATGGTAATGTGCAATGGTAATGCGTATTTGCTGTCAAAAATGTCCCTGTCGGCCTGGATTGTACAGCTTTGTGCTGTATCTATATTCCTCGAGCAAAAACTCAGCTTAGTTGAATGCCTAAAAAGTAATGTAAGATATGTTGTAATTCATTTAATGACAGCAGATGGAAACACACGGGACTGAATGGTTTCGGTCTGATATTGTGTTCTGTTCCATACACTTTGGCTGAGCTGTGTGTGTGTGTGAGGAGTGTGCCCTGGGCCAGCGAGAGAGAAAAGCAGGGTGAGGAGCAGCAAGGTGGCCTGTGCAGATTAACCCCTCTACCCACCGACACCCCCGCCGCTCCCACTCTGCCCTCTGCCTTCACAGCCTCTGGGGCCCCTCACAGAGACAGGATTGTGTATCAGGGCCTCTTCTATATTAAATAAATATCCACAGATTAAGATAATATTCTCCCTGTTGTATATTCAAAGAGGAGTTGCTGTCACTTGAGTCCTCTGTGTTGCCAGTCCCGCTCTCCAGAGCAACAAAAGAGGCTCCAAAATGCAGATAATGCCGTTAGAGTCCCTTCTTGATCAGCTGCAGCTCAGATTTGATGCCATTTGCTACAAACGCCCCCTCGGTTGATTCACACATCACACTGCGTTACTTGATTTCATTGCATGATCACACAGTCGGTCCGCTGTCTTTTTCTTTTCATCTCAGGTAACCGCACAGACGAAGGCTCGGATGTAGATTCGGAGCCCGACTTGCCCCTGAAGAGGAAGCAGAGACGCAGTCGCACCACCTTCACCGCCGAGCAGCTGGAGGAGCTTGAGAAGGCCTTTGAACGGACACATTACCCAGATATCTACACCAGAGAGGAGTTGGCCCAGAGGACAAAACTCACGGAGGCCAGAGTACAGGTACCGTCAGAACAAGCATTGTTTGAATCTTTAAACCTGTGCAAATAAAACCAACAAGATCTCTGCATGTTGAGAAGTAATTGAGGAAATTGTGGGTGATCCGGTGCTCTGAACACATATGCTCTGTGTTGAAACTCCACCTGCCAACATCAATCTACTGCAGTCGACTTCTGAGGGAAAAAGTAGCTTCCACTATTCCTCACCTGGTGCAGGCCTCACAGAGATCGGTGCTGCCCGAACAGAAATTTTTCCGTAAACGTACGGCAAAAGCCGTCATGTCTGAACGTAACAATGTTTTCCCATTCTTTCAGTTACGGATTGCTTATCTGTTCGGATAAAGTTTTGGTTCTGTGCTTGTGAGGGAGCTTGGTACCCATGATCAGCCTCCATGTTCACAATGATTTAGATAAATGCCCCCAATCTTCATACCTCAGACACAGGAACCTGTTTGACAGCCATAGCTGCCCAGCAGTTGCGTGTACGGTTGACGGAAGGTATGTACAGCAGAGTTATGGCAGCAGCTGTTCTGTGAGAGAGGGAGAAAAAAAAGAGGAGAGGAGAGAAAGGGAAAGGGAATGCATTCCTGATGGATTTCTCATCTCGGCCTTTGGCCAGGATCTCATCCCATCACTTTCAAGCTCGCCGCTGCTTGTAAAACCCTCCACATATCACACGCGGTTCCTCGTCCTCTCCAGGGACCCAATGCCCCGACAACAACATTAATCAATCAGTCGCTAGTAAAAAAAAAAGAAGGTCTGGGGCACCCTCTCCTCTTACCACAGTGGTTCACACTCCCTCTGAACCCCCCAAAAAGTGTTCACCCCACTACAAACATGCAGTTAGGGTAACTAATTCTACACATGTCTTTTTCCATCTCAAACCCCCCCAACATGCAGCGATGCCCTAAATATCTGAGTGTTTAATGCCTCACTCAAGGGAGGGGAAATGTATCTCATGGTTGTTATGAGGCAGTATATATATATATATATGTTTTTTTCTTTTAGCGTGTTTGAGGAAATGTGGACAAGAAGTGGAAGAAGTGAAAGCATCAATAACTTGTATTTAAAAAAATCAACATTGCGATAATAAGTATCTATAAACTATCAAATGAAGTCTACTTAGATTTAATATATTCATTCCAATTGTTAAAACTGCATTTTCTGACAAATTATTAAAGCTCATAGTAAAAGCCACGTGCAAATACTTCAATGAATCAAATGTATCAGTCTACAGCTATTCAAAGCCATCGTGGAGGACAGCAACACCTCAGGTTTGAAAACAAAATCTATTCTTGTATTTCTGGAGCCTTACTAAAATATCTAAACAGCAAGGAGACCCAGTGACTGCTGTGTGTTTGCTGTTAGATAATAGACTTAAATTATGTCATGTGAGAACCTGAGGAATTTGAGACATGGCTATAATTTAAGTTAATGCTGTTTTCCTCATAATCTAATTTTTAAAAGCTTTTGAAAGTCTCAAAAGGTCAAGTCAAACTTAATTTTCTGAGAGGGTTACAAAGGCCAAAATAAATAATGCCAATATAGTTTTCTCTTAGCATTCTCCCAAATACATCTCAAAGGAATAACTGCACTTTAAGTATTTCAATACAACAGAGTTATTTTTATTTTTTAATGAACAATTCAATGATAAAGTTTAACTGTATATCTGTAAGAATTTATTTTAAAAGTGAATGACATGATGTGAGCATGTAGGTGTTGTTTGACAGCGTTCTGAACAGCCGGGCTTTTGCATAGGTGCCCAAAAGGTCCATCATAGGGCGGGAGAGAGGAGACCCTTTGGCCTAAGGGGCAAAGCTTCTCCACAACAGCTGCAGTGACGCATCTTGCAGATGTTGTGTGCAGACAAACTGGTGTTTGGGGCCGAGAGAGAAAGGATAGGAAGGGGGTGGCAGGGCTCTAAAGAGTCTCATGTTTTAACTTGAATCCGTTCCTCTGGTCTTGGCTCTCTTTTAGCCATTTGTCATTAAACCTGCCGATAATGTGCAAGCAACTTTTTTGGGTGAACTGCAAAACATGGCTTGACTGGCACCTAAAACACCACAACCCAAAGCCGTGTTCCAAATGAACCCGCCAGAGTCTTGGGGAGGTGACGAGTGTTTGGCTTAGCAATGACTCACAACCTAAACTCATAAACAGAGCAAACTCCCTCGTGTCTGCCCTCGCCTGCCATTTTAACACCCTTTCACCATCCATCTTTATCAGCGCTGCTGCTACCAGCACTCCTCCAGCACCACGAGCCTTGCGATGGTTTTATCACCGCAACTGACAAATTGTGGGATGCGATCCGTATCTCTCAGCGATTAGTTCCAGGCTGTCTCAGTGAGAGGGGCTACTACCCAGTCCACCTTCAGTGTGTGCTCAGCTGATGCAATGTCGACTGCCACTTTCCATCTGATAACCCGGTAGTTTTAACCAGAGCATGCGGCAGAGTTCATTCCATGAGCTATTAGAGAAGAGGGAAGGCTTTTTTCTGTTTCCTCTGCAGAGTGGATCAGGCAGGAGTATCATTGAGGGCGGAGGTAGCCAACAATAGGCTGAAGGCCGCTGTAAATCAGCACCTTCAGATGAAGCAAATTACGCTCTTCTCTATTTAGACTGAAGTTTTTAAGAGACTGACTCTAGAGACCAGACGCATCTGAGCATGCCGCCTCCGGCTCGCTTTACCGAATCTGTCACATAGATCCTCATACATTACCAATAAACATTCTGCATGTAGCTATTATACTTAGTGGAATCTAATAAGGTATAAGCATTGCGTTTCACGAGGCGTGCAAATCAATTTGGTTTAAAAGTTTCTCCCTGTATCTATGGCTTGTGCTGGCTGTGAGATGCAAGGGAATGAGCAGAGGGAAAAGACCGATATGCAGACTGTGTACTGGTCTTCATAGCTTTATGTGGCAAACCAGTTTAGGCAAATTCCACCTCAAGTTTTCAACACTGCTGGTGTGAATATAATCCCATCGGGAGGTATCAGGAGGTACTACACAGTTTATTGATTGTTATAATACCAGTAGAGTACCAGCGGCAAGAGAGAAATTCACAATGGAGCTGAGTGGTGACAACCAAACCCAACAGGCAACTGTATTCCCGCCAGTATGGGTTTACGTTTCATAAAGGAATAAATAGGATTTGTGTAGATTGTAGAGCAGAAATTGTTGCAATGCATCAGTGTGAATGTTCTAACAGTTTCTTATTATTAGAATTTAAATGACTTTGGTACAGTGCTTCTGTACTCCTGATACTTATCAAGCTAATCCCACTCTCCTCTCAAATTCACACTCCTAGCTACTTTAATTAGCATAGTGCCAGACTGGAAGGCAAGCAGGGAGGGAATCAGAGAGAGAGAGAGAGGGGGGAAAGAAGGGGGGAAGCAGAGGGGAGGAGGATGGGGGGTATTGCGTGGTATGAGACAGAAGAGGATTTGTACGTTGAGGCTGGTTGCATCACCCCACCGTGTTCTTGTGGATATGAAGTCAGCAGCTCATTTTGTTTTGTCATTATCCCGCCTCTTGGTATTCATCTACCGAATGTTGCAAATTGGCTCCTGAAAGGCGTCATACATTCAGGGCTCGTCTTTCACAAAATAATTCATGGAGGATTGTCTGAACGGGGGAATTCTAAAATATGAGTGATCCTATTTAAGAGAAACAACAGAGAGAGAGAGAGATGTTTACTGCTGTGCAGTGTCACACGTTTCCGGTGTTTGTGAGTGCACATTATCGCTGATCGGCGATAAGAAAATGCAAAATGCTACTTTATCGCTTCAATTTTGTCGGCTGAGAGTGAATGAGAGATTAAAAACATATGAGGCAATAACAGCCACCAAACAAAGCACTTCTATTGAATGTGTGCTGTCTTGAGGGTTGCACCCTCTTCTAGATGTGCTCTACATCAGCCTTCACCCTCCTCCAAGTCTCTTTCTCCAAGCCATCCTCTTTTGTCTCACAAGCAGGGCTCAGCTTGAGTTCCGTAAGACGGGCTGCTGCTCCCGCATCCCTTCTGCCTCCGAAAACTTTCACACACCCTCTCAGAGACGCAGCGCAGACGTGTCCAAGTGCACTGGATGCCGGGAAAAACCTTTTAGTCCGTGAAAAGGGAACAGAAGTGAGCCACGTGCATCTCGGCGGCACACTTGTAGGCAGATAGGGGAGACACAGAGGAGAGCCGCAGCTCTCTGTACTGCAGAGAATTAAACCGGATTGTGGAGAGCAGAGGAGAATCTGTGGTGTCCAAGGTGACTTTGTGATCAGGTTCCAGAGCACAGCCGCAAATCCTCAGCTCCGGGCTGCGGGTTAGTCTGCAGGCGCGCGAACGTGTGTAGGGAACGTATGCATGTGTGCGACCGCGTACGGGCGCTGAGGATCGCCACCTGTGTTCATGTTTATCCGTGCTGAGAGCTCCACAACGGGCCACTCCGTCAACGGAGCATACTCGTGTGTTGAGACATGTTGTGCTCACTGACTAGAGAGATCTTTGGCTTTTTTTTTTTTATTTAGGTCCATTTTGTGTGTCAAAGTGGAAAAATGTGAATAACAAAAACTGTGAGTTTTTTCCGGCGCTTAAAAGCGCGATAAAGTAATGTTTATTGTCTACTAATTTCATAGAGAAAACACATTTTAAAAGAAACATCACGGATCACACTTTCTGTAAGATAAACTGTAAAGGAAACCATCATTGCGGCAGAGCGGCTGCAGATATTCGCATGTACGCAGTGTGTTCGGCGAGTCGAGTGACGAGTTGGAGAAGGAGCTGAAAATGCAACTCGGACAAAAGGGAAGCGGCCTCCTTAGCTTGGATCACCACGGGGGAAGGAAGTTAAAATGAACATAAAAGAGGGGTGGGGTGAGTGGATGAGGTCAAAGGTGAAGTGGCACTGCGGAGTGGGGTGATGGGGAGTGTGTGGAAGAAAGGGGTGTGCCTCCAGTGCCCCCCTCCTGTGGGCCAGGCAGCTGTTTGTCTGTCTGGCCCAGTAGGAGCTTAGCTCAGACCTCGGACCACGCTCCACTACATCCCAATAGCGGAGATTTCAGTGGAGCCGCTCGCGCGTTTGTTTTTTCGTAAAGCTGATTGGGGGATTCATACGGGGTCTTTACGTGAAGGTTTCCCGTTTGGTTTTCCAGTTGCGGTTTTTGAGGTTCGTCCTCTACGAAACCATCGCCTTTTGCTTCCGTCTTTCTTTCCGGTGCGCGCTGAAGAATAAAACCGAGCTAGTTGAGGCTGCGACTGTGTGGGAAAAAAAGCACATTCAAATGAAGACCTCCGTTGAGCTGAGATCCCTTGTAGGCCTATACGATTTTATATGTATGTTTGTGTGTACGAAAAGAGGCAGCCCCCAAAAAGCAGGGAGTATGTCGCTGTGTAAGTCCCCTTGAAAGTGTCACTCTTTAAGACCTGTTTAAAAGGGACGCCCCCTCTTTGTGTCCACTGTTCTCCGTGGCGTATGGAGGGGCTTTTGTCCCCCTCTTTCATGTGCTCTCACAATAGCCGTGGCCATTTGAAACACAACAGTAGATGAACTGCGCTGACAGTGTATTAAACTCTGATGAATTGCCTGTGCGAGGCATAGATCAATGTCCTTCAACCCTTAGCACACAGTGAAGTCCGGGCCTTGTCTTGGTTAAATGGAACAGGTTGCTGGCTCTTTTCAAAAGGGCCCGATTATATTCATGTTTTGTTGAAGCAGAAGCCTTTTTAAAATGTGTAAATCTTTGCGGTTCAAAAGAGTCCTATTTCCCCCCCCCCCCTTTTCATTCAGGCAATCGACATTGTGTGTCCGTGCTTTGGTCCTTCTCGTTTTGTGAGAGTTTTGCTATTTGCAGCCTTAGAACTGTGTGTCTTGACTCTAAAGTTCGAAACTGTTTTTTTTTTCTCCTTTAACTGACTTTTAAAGCTTTCAAAACCAACACGGTACAACAGCAAAGCGTCCTCAGAGAAGCGACGGCCTCCCTCAACGCATTCACTAGCTTCACAAACATGCTTGAGGTGTGTGTGTGTGTGTGTGTGTGTGTGTGTGTTTTGTAGGCTAGCGGCCTGCCTCTAACCTTTAGATGACTTCTCCTCTCTGAAGAGGGCTTAGGGCAGCCCGTTTACAGAGATCACAGCTTCAGCCACTTAACGACAACAGGGACACACCACAGGGCCTCAATGGCAGCTCCCACTGGGACTCTCTCAACTACCACCAGCACCAGCACTCACGCTAACTGGCAGATTAATCACAGGTGGCAGGAGGCAGCGGACTCTGCTGACAGCCTACTGCAGTCAAATGCTCAGTGCAGAAGCATAAAAAGAGTTTAAATGAAAAGAAAAAAGAAAAAAAACCCTGCAAAATTCAGAGCTGAAAATGAATAAATAAATTGTCCTTGGATTTGACGTTGTGTGTGTGTGTGTTTCTCTTTGCAGGTGTGGTTTAGCAACAGGCGCGCTCGGTGGCGTAAACAAGCCGGGGCCAATCAGCTAGCGGCCTTCAACCACCTGCTTCCTGGAGGGTTCCCACCCACTGGGATGCCCAGTTTACCCACATACCAGCTACAAGAGTCCAGCTACCCCGGCACCACGCTATCGCAGGGTAAGAGCATGAACTATATCAGCCCGGAAAGATACGGGATGCTCTGTACTTTGAGTTTAATCTAATTTTGGTAAAGATTACATTAGCACTATTTATTAGGGGTATGCCATCTATATTTATGTTCATGTGAATAACATTATGAATTGTATAAGAACCCTGTGCAGCTTATAACAACCATGCAGCAAGTAGTTATGTTTACAATAGCATCTTTGTTGCAGTGGAATAGTGATCAACCTTCACATAACGCCTTGTTTTTGGTAATCAATTTGAAGGAGGAAACATGCACGACCTATGACTTAGTGACCTTAAACTCCGAGGCTGCTATTTGAGGTTCCTCGAGTGTGTGTTCCCCTCGATTCTCTCTTACCTGTCTATGTGGCTCTTTTGTGTCAGAGGGCGGCAGCACACTGCACAGACCCCAACCCCTGCCTCCATCCTCCATGCACCAGGGAGGCCTGACCGCTGACGGCAGCTCTGCTTACGGCCTCTCGTCCAATCGCCACGGCTTCTCCAGCTACGCCGACACGTTCATGAGCCCCTCGGCATCCGGCAACCACATGAACACCGTCGGCAACGGGCTCTCCCCGCAGGTCAGTGCAACAAGTATCACCTGCACAAAGGCTGCCGGCTCATAAAATGTTCCCACAAATAGGTGGAATTCCTGTTCATCCTTCTACCGCCCTGCACCTCCTCTCTGGCTGCTCACAATGTTTAATTGTGTTTGACTGAAATTAAAATTCAGAAACAGCATGTTCAGCAAATATGACTGCCGGTGTGGGCTTTTATGTTCGCTTTCCAAAGCCCTGGATTTATTTTAGCTACTCTAAATTGCTACATTTGTGAAACAATTGGATTAACATCAACAAATTAAAATTCATCTTGATAGTACCGCAAGTACTCAAGCTGCTCCAAACAGCGATTTTGACTTTCCTGGGACATCTAATTCCTTGCGCAGAGCAGTGAAAACACATGCAGATGAAATAATTAGCTAAAGCTTATAAATGTAGACCCATAATCTTCTTCACGTAATTGTCTTCAGCTGGAAGACTCACGATTTTCTTCATCTCTTTACTGCATGATTTCCATAGTGGCTCCATGTTGAGGGTGTCAGAGCTGATGTACTCTCCGGTTTTCCGGGCGTGTTTTTTTCTGCTGGACATTTGCTCGTGTGTACTTCTGACAAAGAAACCCTGGCTACTAATTGCTGTTTAAATCCCCCAAATATCTCTCTACACTACCTCCTCTGGGCCATCTTGATGTGTGACACATTAAGCAGAGGTTTGTTTACTTCCTTTTCTGAAAAGCGCTGGATTTAACATGTTAAACCTGGTTGGTAACCTCCATTAATGAGCGTGTAAATGCGACTCTATGGGAAGGTTTGAGCTTTAAGTAGCACAGAATGAAAAATGATTTGTATTGATGCAAATCGTGTGTACGGAGTGAATTATACACAATTACCCATCAATACTGGCCAGTCTTGCCCACCCGCACCAACAAGATGTGGTTAACAGGCAGAAAATAAGATTGAAATGGTGTGTAAAGAGTTGAAAATGAATTTCAATGCTGCATTTGTCCACAATTACCCCGTCGTTCACACGTGTTTTATTGGGAGTTTTTTTTTTCTTCTTCTTCAAATATTTCTGAAAGCAGATTGGAAACATTCTTGGTATTACCCTCTTTCTTCAGAGAAGAAAGAATTAAGGATTTTGTGACAAAAAAGAGATTTTCTCTCCTGCTGGAGCGACGGAGGATAACATGGAGGCTCACAGCGTGTTTGATTGTTAATCGTGGCACCGGGGCTTTAACTGCTAATGCTCTCACTGCAAACCTGCAGAAAAACACCAGGAACATGGAGTTGTTGTCTTTTTTTTTCATTAATGGCTCTCTCTAATACTGGCATGGGGTGGAGTGTGTCGCTTTCTCTCCCTCTCTTCACGGGCATTCAATAATGTGTTGGGATATTAAACATTTCCTGTCATAGTGAGGATTAAGACCTTTCGGCAACTGTACAGCATGGATTTTCAATATTAATTTACTATATTATGTCGGTTTTACTAAAGTCTATAACCAAAAATACCTGAAATGCATTTTTACAGGTAATTTTATTTGGGTATTTATTTTTAACTTTAATTGTAGATTTTATAAAGAAAATGCATGTGTGTTTGTGTGGCGGGGACGTTTTCACAGGATTGAAATGTATTGAATGCACACAGAATGCTTTGTGGCATTCCTATCATTCTCTCAGCATGGAGATGAATGTTCCCACTGACAGCAGAATCAGGGTCCACTCCGTGGTGCAGCATCGTGCAGAGCTGGGAAGCCCCCATCTCTCTCTCTCTCTCTTTACCAACACACATCCACAGAGTCAAAGGTATCCACACAAAACTCACAGCACATGGAAAAACAAGGTTTACCATGTCAGACCTTCTTTAGTCTTTGCATTTATTTCAATCAACAAACAAATATGTTTCAGCTTTCGGAAATGATGCACGCGTGCGACACCTCACGGTTGATTTTCCCGAAACTTACAGCAAGTTTCCCGTTTTTCCTCTAATGGAAAAAAAGCTACACAGAGGACGTCTCTGTCGAGAAGGAATTGAGAATTTGATATTGTAAGTTAGAGAGAGCATCTGTTTGCATGAGATATGCTTGTGCATCGGTATGTGCAAGCTATTTCTTCAAGTGTCTGGCACTGATATCCTAGTGGTTGCTGTAAAGATGGACAAAAATTCTCTGATTCCCAGTAAATGGGCTGCGGTGGCGTGCTGCCAAGTCTGTAATGGAATCCTGCAACGTTCAGCGATCCCGACAGGAGCTCGCGTCCATCCCAATCCCGCAACCTATCCCGACAGCACACATTTTCCCATTACAGGCGGTGGAAAAGCCGTCCGCGCTCAAACTGGTTGCTGTCATTGGGGGACATACAACGTGTTTGGCTGCTTGAGGGAGCAATGCATTAGGGGTGAGTGTGAAGCTGTGCATGGCTGAGCAAAAGGCATGAAAGCAGAGGTGTGTTTTGTTGTTGGTCAAGAGGCAAGGGCACAGGGGACAGTCATTCCAGTGTTTCTCTATATCTCTGTCATTTTCAACACTGCATTTGAAATCGGTCTCTGTCTCTGCCCCAAATGGCCACCATGGTGCCTCAAATTATAATTTTGCATATGTTGACTGGAAAACAATAGGACGAGCAGTCTTCCTATAATTGAAGAGGGGATGCTTTGACAGCCAACACACAGTCATTTATTAAGAATATTATATACGTTCAACAGACCCTTGTAATGTGAAACTCTAAAGAGCCTTTTAGTTACTTCTCAAACGCTTCTTTGGAGCAGTGTTCATGGGCATTTTATATTGGGGTCGATTACGGGGTTGGGGGGATTGCGTTTGTACAGAATTCCTCATTATTGCATGACAGGGACACCTGCTGGGAGAGGGAAGAAAACAACTGCAGCGACTGGAGAGCTGGAGCGACGCAAGCGGGGCTCAGTGGCAGAGCTTGAGTTTCACTTCTGAGACAAATTTCTAGAAGTAATGACATCAGGGAATAATAAGAGCTAAAAGCATTTTTATCGCATAGTCAAAGCTGGAAATTAGCCATTGAATGCTTTGTTGAGTGTTGTGGTGTGAGAGAAGTGATCCGGAGAGTCAAAGGTACGACGGACAGATGTCATTTCTGTTTTAATCAAGCCAGTTTGTAAAGTTTTGCGGGGGAACTTTTTTTATTCCGTTTAGCAGTTTTATGAAAGTGTTGTGTGTTTCGGAATGACAAGGATGTGTGTGCGCGCCTGCGTGTGTGTATCCAAGGAGGGCCTTTGGGCTGTGTGAGTGGGCCGGGCCTCCACACGTACACACACACACACACACACACACACACACACGGGATCAGAGGCAGAGCGGCTCTCACCCTTGCCTCCCTTTGATCTGTGTCCCCAGGCCTGCCTGCCCGCGCGGCGCTGCACCGTACCACGCACGCTGACACCATGCTCACCAGCGACTCCCCACAACTGTCTGAGAGAGATAAGCCAGGGGAGACTCCAAACTGTGCTGCTGCTCTTCCATTAGCTAGCGCAGGCGCTTCTTTTAAAAAACGGGATGAATTATTTTTAAGAAGCAAGCTCTGCCGTTGCCAAAAAAAAAAAAAAACGGAGAGGGGAAAATATACGGAACAATCTGGAGCTCTGGCTTCATTCCGCCTCCCTCTCTGACTTCTAACAAGACATTCTGCACCTGAATACCAATGAGTGGGGGAGATTCATGTAGTCCCCCACATTATTAAAACTTGGGCATTAAGCCTCTCACCGGGCACTGTGTCAGCTGGCAGGCTCCACTGACAACAAATCAAAGGGGATGAGCACATAGCCTGCATTCATCGCTCAGCCACTCGCAGCGCAAGAGGGGGAATACATACTGGTTAATTAGAACTCCCATTAAAACAAATACTGTTTCAATTTGGCAAGTATAAAAAAAGATGTAAGAGGCTTTCAGAAAAAAGGGACCTGCTGTTGGCGGCTGCCAAGAAAATCCAGGGACTGTAAATCGTATCCACTGGCTATACTGTTTCTGCACAGATTATTAGTCTTTGCTGTTGTTTAGCAACACTTTTGAACTGTGAGGAAAGATTCTGTGTCTGTGACACCAGAAATGCGCGTCTGCAGCCGTCGCCGAGGTCGTTTCTTCTCCTGTAGCTCGGTTTGTTTCCACAGCTGCAAGAGAGTTATATATGCACGGACTGTACCTTTTATGAATTGTGACACAACTGTTGGGGTTCTCCAGACTGGGGTTCTCAAACTCAACGCTTCATAGCACCTTACTGAATCATAAAAATGCTCATGCGGAACATCGCGGTCCGACCGCAGCTTTACGCGCAGGTCTCATTTGCTAGCAGGTGACACTCCTGCATACTCCAGCCATTTGTTGCTCTCCACATCGCCAACGTCTCCTGAGCCCCAAGTGAAGCCATTTTCTTTTCCATTCCAAAATATTTCCAGTTGGAGCTTTTTCGTATTCAAAATCTATTTTTCACCTACCAACCCTTCCTTCGCTCCATTTGGCTTTTAGTCATTCCATGATGCCTTGCCAATGGTGCTTTGCTCTCTCTCTCTCTCTCTCTCTCTCTCTCTCTCTCTCTCTCTCGGTCTCTCTCCCCACCTTTCTGTATTGCTCCAACTCTCTCCCCTGGAGAGGCAGCTCTTCTCCCTACGCCCAGATGAAAGGCTATGGCGGACAATAAAAATGCTATTTAAATGCAAGGGTGTTTGTGTGCGGGTGAGAGATATTTCCTGCTGAAAGTGAGCTGCTGCATCCTGATAAATAGTAAATATAAGGGAATGTGATTTACATTTATCTTGCAGAGGCAGCCAATATGAATTTCAGTAAATCCTAGAAGATGGGGATTTAAGGAGGAAAATGAGTGAGACTGATTCCCACGCTGTGTGTCCTACGCAGTTGAAATGCCTATAAGGTGCAGCGTGATACCGCCTTTATTAAAGAATAGGCACAGACATCGATCCTATCTAAAATACCTATTACACACGGACATGCACTGTGTCACATGCTCATCTGTGGAAATCCCCGGTCTCATACATACTCAATTTGAAGGTGACTCGTACAGAAATAATAACAATATAATAATAACATATATATAAAGAGCGGGGACAGGAAGCTGCTGGGCAGGTGAAGGGTCTGTGGGGCAAACGCTGTGTGACCATGGGGTCAGGGGTCAGGGTGCAAGGGGTTATGGGACGGCTGGGGAAGAAGGAGGGCTCGTCCGCAGTGAACCTGTCCTGCTAGCCGGAGGTCTCGGCTTGTTGTCTATCTGCATGTGGTTCCTCTTAGTTCCAGATGCCACTCTGACAGGTGCATAGCTGTGATTAATACTCGCTCTGACATTTTCTCTCTCTCACGTTTTATCATTCTGTCTCTCCTTCCCCCTGTCTCCTCCTGTCGTGTCTCTCATTGGTTCCCTGGTCCCTGCTCCGCTGTGGACTTTGTGTTGCTTGTGACCCTTTTGCAAAGTTGATCTAACACACACAGTTTGCGTGGCCTTTAAAAAAAATAGCTTGAAATACAAGTATCTATTGCATGCATGGGTCACTGATGGTGTCTCTTTCCCTCGCCTCCTCTCTTTCTCCACACAATAAGATGAGAATATGGGAGGAGGTCGGGTCCTCAGCTGGTTGTGTCATGCAGCAGCTTTCCACTCTCAGTCTCCAGCTGAGAGCTATTTCACTATTTATTTACATGCAATTATGGCTATGAGGTGCAGATATTAACACTGTCAAGAACAATTTGACCTGACATTTTTCAGTAGACCTGGCCCCTGCGGTTTTTAGCAAACAACCCCCACCCTCCTCCTCATCCTCCTCCCCTTTTTTTCTCCTTCTCTCACTCGATCCGCCTCGATTTCCTTCTGGAGCTGCTCCCTCATTCACACACACGCACACACACGCACACACACACACACACACACACACACACACACACACACACGCACACGCACGCTGAAACCACTCTCCGGGAATCAGAAAATCTGCCGTTTAATTTAAAAGAGGCGTTGGTGCAAGGTGCGGAGAGTTGAAGTCTGCCTGTGTGTGTGTGTGTGTGTGTGTGTGCGTGTGCGTGTGCGTGTGCGTGTGTGTGTGTGTGTGCGCGCGCGTGTGTGTGAGTGTGCGTGCGTGCACGCTTTGAAGGGGCCTCTCTTGTTCCCAGTGGCTGAATCCATCCCATAGTTACTCAAGCATATCACTAGCAGAGAATGGAGGATTGCTCCCCACACGTTCTCCAATTGCAGTCCAATAGACGGCATATTAACCTCTGGTTAGCGCGGGGGCCAAGTTTATGGCTTAAACTGTGGGACGTTTAAGAGGGAGGGGGGACCCACCTTCAGCTTGAGCAGCTGTGCTTTCTTTTTACAACGAAACTAGCATGCAAGGAAGTGAGCGGAGAGCATTTAGCTTAATAAGAATTTGCAAAAAGAGACTAAAGAGGTGTGGCCAAGCCCAAAATAAATATTCCTTTTCCACTTGTTTTTAGCTTCCTTTGTATGCATGAATAGCTTCACGGGGAGAAGGGACACAGGCGCAGGACGGCTAACATGTTGTGAGGAGTGACAGCTTGTTCCAGAGCCCACTAATCGTCCTCATCTGTGCCTGACTTGTCAGTGCCCAGATTCTGTCAGTGCCAATCAGCCAATTAATTGAACACAATTAGCAACCCCCACCTCCTCCCCCATGCAGACCACATTCTTCAAAGGCTCATTCCTCACCCTCCCTTCCTCCCATTCTACCTCTCATTCTGTCTCTGCTTCCTATGGCGCTGGTGGAAGACACTTTTCAGTTTTTATTAATGTGCCGCGGCCAATTAACGCAGTGGCATGGAGGCCAGAGCTCGTCATCTGCTGCCTGCCACCATCCCGGCTGTCGGCTGCGGCCCCGCGCCACCTCCACCGTGACCAAAACGCTCTAATTCAATTTATGCAATCACTGTTTTTTTTAAATAGTCATTTTGTCTGCTCAGATGAGGGGCCTTACTGCCCGCTGGGCCGGCCCTCCCGTGTGAGGGACGGGGGAAGGGTGGGATGTTGTTGGAGCAGGAGTTGACTGACTTTGGGGTCCCTTGTATTTTCTTTTGTAATTTATTCTTTAATTTCTCTTTTGTTTGAGATGTTCAGATTCCAATTTTCAGATCCAGTGAAAATTCAACTTTTATTTAGCAGTGTTATTGGGTTTTTCTGCATTCTATAAGTGTATATATATGTACAGTTATAGATTTTTAAAGTGTTTTTATTCAATATTTTCTCAAAGTCAAACACTGGATCTTTATGACTCCTGGGGGTCAGAATTAAATTCTCGTCCTGTAATCACACCCCCAGGACTGGCCTTCACATATTGATCTGAAATCCAGTGTCATGGCATCACTGTCTTTAATCACTCCCTGCCGAGGCGAGTATCAGCCAGGCAGATCTGCTAAGGTGCAAGATGCTATTCTGCACAACCCAGATAACTTACAGACATTTGGAGTGCTCATTTTTCCCCGTCTGCCCCGGTGACCTCGTCCTAACTTAAAGGTACATCTTGGGGGCATTTCGATTCGGGCAGAACAGGGTGCTATCGGTGACAGAGGAACTAATCCAGTCTTGCGCAGATTAAGAGTATTTGTGGAGTGGGGTGTGTTGGAGCTGGCGCCGGGGATGGAACAGAAGGGGCTCCTATCAGCTCTCCAGGCAGGCTAGCCCTCAGGCCAGCGCAGTCCTACAGGAGTCTTTGTACTCCCCAAAGCCTCCCCTCTCCTCTCGCTCACTCTATATCACTTTCTCTCCCCTCTTTCGCCCCTTTCGCCCTCTTTGTATGGGGCTATCATATTTTCACTGCTCCGTTTCCTTTTTCACATTCGTGAATGTTGAGCGTGTTCATGTGCTCACTTATATCGTCAGGTACTTAAACGAGAAATAACAAGAAGTAAAAGTGAGAATATCATTTTTCTGCGGGCAATTTAAGTATATACTGCCTAGTATAAAAAAAATGCTACTTTAAATGTTGTTAAAGGCATTACTACTAGATTGTCAAAACGCAATTACAACACCAATTTTTAATGGAAAAACTGGGGGGGGTGTTGTTTCTTTGCAGACTTTTCCTCCTTGTTTTTGTTTTTGTTTTTTTTCTTGTTTCTCTCAGCTCTGTCTCTGTCATATTGTTTTATTCTGGAAAGAAATCCAACAAAGAACATCTCGTCAAACATTCGCACAGACAAAAAAAATGTATAATTTGACTGTTAAAGAAATTAGGGAGCTATGAAAGGGCCTCTTTTTGTGTTTCAAGTGTGCTATTTATTTATCTGAAAGGATGCACATTGTATCAATTTACACTCCCCCATTCACTTCGCCACAGGCTGGAGGGCTCAGAAGTTGAGAGAATTAATTACTTTTTTATTATTATTTATAAAGTAATCTATCTGTAGAGAGGGAGCGGAAAAAGGAGAGGGTGGGGGGAGGGTGGAGGGGGGGGTGGGGGTGTGAGAGGCAGGGGAGGCCCTGGAGCATTGTCCTTTAAACTAGGTCCTGGCTCACATTATCTCCCAAACCAGCACTCACACAACGTCAAACAACAAACGAACTCTGGGCTGCTGAGGACGCTGAATGCAAGGAAAAGAGAGCGAGCTGGGGGGGGCAGAGGAGACGAGCGGGATGTTTCGGGAGGCTTAAGATGCAGTCATGAAGTCTTCTCCAACACAGGAAAAAAAAACTATGTTGGGAAAATAACATGGTTGTCAAAAAAGAAATTCTCAGCGCCAAGATTTGACATGGATTTAAACACCGCAATTCTCGTTCAATGCACCCGCGTGGATACTGAGAGATGTCATGTAACACTTGGGTGACGTCCTGGTGCGCCAGACCATATACACATTTTACGAATAGCTTTTTATTCTTCTCAGTACGTAAGTGCACTTGCTTTGAGTTGGCCAGCAGGAATCCCTCACGTTGTGCCAGAATTTTCTATCTATAAAGTCTTGTTTTACACGGCGTGTAGCAACAGACGAATGTGCAGGTGTGCGTGCAAAATATTTTCACGAGACATTTAAGTAATTGTCATTCAGCTTAAATCAGAGAAGATATATGGGAGGAAAGGACCACACAACAACACAATCAAACCAATCATCTTCATTGCTATACCTTCTTCGAGAGATCGAGAGGAAATTGTTGAAACACAGTTGATTTTAGTTATAGTGGTTTGAACACAAAATATGAAAGTCAAACAAAACTCAAATCATTAGACCTCCTCCTCCTCTTTGGGAGAAGGACAACTGAAGGACGACCTCACAGATGACAACACTTGTTAGACTCTAAAAGGGTCGACCCATGCTAATTTGCTAAAATAGCAAAGCGGTTACAATGTCAGTGATAAGAAGTCATTTTCTTTTGAAGAACTTTCATGAGCATGAATAATATTCCGGCCCAATTGTTGGCTATTCTATTTCACGAGGAAGCGATGTAATCAAGCTTCAATTAACCAATGACTAAAATGGACTCATGCCCTCCAGCTGTCTCTCTCAGGACACTTAACAAGACCCCCCCCCCCCCCCCCCCCCCTCCGCCATGACAGCGCGTCAGGACACGTCGTCCTCTCTTCCTCCTCAGATTGTGCAGCCCGGCTCCAGATGGGAGGAAGCATCGCATGTGTCCGGCATAAAGAGAGCCATGAATCTCCCTCTTATGGATACATGTCACATGCTTTGTCCGCGACCACAGATGTGGACGGGACGAAGGGTGGGGGTTTCCATACTGATAGAGTTAACATGTGGAAAAGACTAACCAGCCTTGATGTTTCTGATGTGCTGCGAGTGCTTCATATTTCCTGTGAGGCCCGTTCGCAAGATATGATTCATTTGCAGAATATCGTTAATTTTCCCTCTGTAAAATAGTCCTGGCTCAGTGTATCATTTTGTGGACTTTTTGGACGCCGCGGCATGTTTGCATATGTATGCGTTCATGCAAACATATGTCTGCGTGTGCATCACCCCTGTGTAACCACCTCCGCGATGGGCTAATTGGTTTAGCAGTCAAGGGGCCAAAGGCCAGTGCAGCATAGCAAAACTCAACATGAACCTGATGTTGAAGAGAAGGCTTCCATGCTATAGGAGGGAAGCATGTGTGGGGCAATTCCCCTTTTTTACCACCCCCCCCTCCCACACATAGACGCTCCACTTTCTTTTTTCACTTAAAGAAACTTGCAGCAGTAAGGAAACTAAATTCTTCACAGTGTTCCGGGGCGCCGCGCTGCAGACTGAGGGAGCACTAGAAGTAATCTCTTCCATTTTAACATATTTTGAGACCTTCTTCTGACGAGTGTCACATGCTATTACATTAATCTAGAATATTGAATTGGAGGCTTTATACACTATGAATAATATACACACTGTGATTTTCAGGCAAGCCTGAACCTGCAGTATCAGCGGGCCCCTCACTAAGGTTTGTGGAGGCTACTTTGTGTGGGGATCTGAGGGGATCATTTACCAGTTCCAACTCCATTACTATTCATGAGATGGGTAGGCTAGGGGCGAGGGATTAGGGACTCCCTTGGTGCTTGTTGTGCTGTAGGCTCGGGCTCAGGCCTCGGGCTCGGGGACAGGGGCTGTCTGGCACGGATGGTGGGTCTATTATCACCCAGGGACCCTTCTGTCCCACAGCAGAACACTTACTGGCAGTGCCAGCTAATGGAAACAGTCTCTCTTGTTCCCTTTCTCCTTTTTTTAACCTCATCACTTTCCTTATATCCTTCCCCCTGCTCTTTAAAAAAAAAAGGGGAAGTTTTTCCCTTTCCCCATTTCAAAGTTGAAATGGTGTATTTCTATTGCCGTCTTTACCGTGAAGTGCTCGGGTGGCACTATATTTGCAGGGGAAAAAAAGTACTTTCCCTCAACTCTGTCAATGCTTTGATCCTCAATTTCCCAAATTTCTAACATCCTCCGTTCCCCCTTTCCCCTCCAGGTGATGAGTATCCTGAGTAACCCCGGCGCTGTATCCTCCCAGCCCCAGCACGACTTCTCCATTTCCCCCCTGCACGGCAGCCTGGAGAGCTCCAACCCCATCTCAGCCAGCTGCAGCCAGCGCTCTGACTCCATCAAGGACAGTCTGGCCTCCTCTCAGTCATACTGCCCCCCGACCTACAGCGCCACCAGCTACAGCGTGGACCCCGTCACCGCTGGCTACCAGTACAGCCAGTATGGCCAGAGTGAGTAAACGTTGCAGTAACAGTTTTTTACTGTGTGTTAATGTTCAGCGTTGTGTTGTCGTGGATCCAAAAGAGAGTTGTTCCTTTAGATCCTTGAGTCCTGTGAAGTGATGCCCAACTTCTAGGGCAAGAGACTCTGATGACCTTTGCACCTTGGTTGGTGGAGGCGGACACGTGCTCTTGATAAAGACCACCCCTCCCCCGGCCCACCACCAACACCATCACCACCATCCTTCTCAAGAGCTCCCTTAGTCACACCACACTCCACTTGGATGGGAAAGAGGAGAGGGCTACTTCAAAGAACGGCACACCCTCAGGGGCCACAGTGTCCTCTTGCCCACCTCTCCCGTTCTTTCTCTTTTCTCAATCACACACACACACATGCACACACACCCTCGGGGCAGGAAAGAGTTTGCCTTATTAGATTAGCATAATTGACTGATGCTGTCACAGCCATTCATAAGTAGTAAAATGAAGCACACTTCCCCAACCAGCCAACCAGCGCCAGCTGGTCGACATTTGTTTGTGTTTATATGCAGCTCCAAGTGGTGATCGGCTGCATTGTGCATCTTTTTATTCATAGTTATTGTTGCCGTGCGCGATTGCACGCGAGCGCATACCAATGCGTCACGCGTTGTGTGCGCGCGTGTGTGTGTGTGCGTACCAGCGTTTTGTCAGCAAGCAAGAAAGTGACGGCAGTGCGGATGTGAGCTGATGTGAGGTTAATTAAGATGGTGATTGAGCACAGTGGATGGGTAATGAATGGAGGAGAGAGGAGAGAGCTGCTGTCTGAGCAGGGAAATGATCGGCCATGGGAAGTGTGGAGGGCATGAAATTAGAGATGCCAAGTGTAATGAAGACTGGCATACAGAACACACACAGGGGCCCGTGTGAGTGACAGCATGGAGACTTTACCAGGATGCACATGCTCCATGCCAGCAGCGTGCCAACCTCAGACAAGGGACAGGGGAAGGGTTTTTTATCTTTCACTCTCACTCCATCAATTGTTTTTCCTTTCACTCTGCCAGAAGTTATTTCAGCCTTAATTAGAGGATTGAAATGGGAGTGAATACGACATTTTGCTACCACCTGCCTGACGTGAGTTCTTTTTGTGTCCTTGCAGCTGCGGTGGACTACCTGGCGAAGAACGTGAGCTTGTCCACCCAGAGGAGGATGAAACTCGGGGACCACTCGGCCGTGCTGGGACTGCTGCAGGTGGAGACGGGACAGGCCTACTAAAGGCTCGTCCCCCCCTGCTTCCCCTGCGCCCTGCACCACTCTCCTTCGCCCTCCGCCACCCTCCACCACGCTCCCATCAAGGTCTGGCCTCCAACTCCAGCTCGCCTCTCTGCTGCTCGCCCTGCAGTCCGACCACACAACATCAGCGCACGGACGCTCAGCCCCGCGGCGCATCAGAATAGGGGCACGCTCGCGGCCTGTGACGAGACTCTTTGGGGAATTCACGCCGTCGTCAACCACCGGGCGGCTCTGCACCCCCTCTAAATCTCTGGTAGTCTCTGGCTGCTCCTCGAGCTCCTTCCCCAGACCAGAAACCCTGTTTCGTTTTGTTCGGAAAGGCATGACAGGACCAAAACAACACCAGGGCGGCTGGTTCAGCCGCCTCGGCGCAGGTTCATGTTTGTCTTGACTGCAGTCCAGCGCACAGTTAGAGCCATCAACAACACGTACTTTGACCTTTGCTGTTCATAGTAGTTAACAAAGCCGATATCATTTGAAGGACTCTTATTCTTGTTCCCTTTTGATATTGTTAAGATTATTGTTGCTGTTATATGATTATGGTTAATGTGATTTATGTTGTTCTTTGATTCCATTCGTATCTCTTTTCTCTGTTAGATGTTGGTGTGTAAAACACAGTGTGGATGACTGAGACGATTTGGGAGGGAGTTTCTGTTGCTCGTGCGCGTTGTTGCGCGTCGGCACAGTCACACAAAGAGAGGATGATTGTTTTCCAAGCTGCTGTTCTTCTTGCCTGTTCCCTGAGCTCTAATGTTCCGGAGCGATTTGACCTTCCCACTTTCATATTCATCTTGACATTCCTAAAGAACTTGGCCACTCTCTGGGAAGTCTTGCCGGATGGACTCTGCAGGGAATTAAAGCAGCGTTTCGGCGGCCAATAGCTTTCCCCTTCTAACCTCCATCCCATCCTTAGCCCTGGTCCACGGGGAGGAGGGCATTGTTTGCAAAAACAGGATTGGGGAAATTAATGTATTTTGTTTAGAAATATGGACCTTGCCAAAGGGGGGCTAACGCAATTCCCCCACCCGCCTCCACTTCTCCCAAATCCCATCTGCCAGGGAACCCTGTGTGACTTTAACAGCAGATTAAATCACACAAAATAATGTCAACGCTAATTCACAGTGACCCTTCCCGTTGCCAGCTAGTATTTCTGGTTTTATGGAATAATTAGCACCATTTTTGTAAATTCACCTTCAGTTGGTTTCCATTCGCAGACTAAACAAGCATTCCTTCGAAACATTCCTCGTTCTCCATCTACAAATAAACTACAAGCATTCCAACGTTCTCTGTTATGAGATTAAAAAGTACACAAGCTGTGCCATTCATGTGCACCCTGGATAATCATATAATCCAGTCTTAAAATGGCACAGGTAACACCTCTGATTGGTCGCCCTCTCTGGTTTGGACTCGAGTGCCCCCTCCCCCTTAATCCTCCGCTTTGACGTTTTCACGGAAATGTACAAAAGAATTTTTTTTTAAAGTAAAAAATAGTGGAAATGAGACATTTGTGTAGCACTCATAGTTGACTTTTGACACACGATCCAGGAGCAGCCATTTCTTTGAGATGAATGTGACATTTTCTTTGAGCAGGAGTGTGACAACGTTGATCACTTTATCTCAAGACGGTATTTGTTCTTAGGTCACCTTTTAAAAACTGAAAACTGTACAGTAGCTGGAGCAGATTGTGTATTGTTTGTTTATAAAGAGTATGTTTTATACTAAAACCGAACTACGTTGAGTGGTAGGTGAGCAAGGGATCTGTGGAAGTAAATGTTTGATTTGAGTTTCCTTGACTGGCTTTTTTTCTCCTGTTGGTTGTGTTTAAATTCTATTTAATTGGTTTACTTGTTTTGACCAAAAGTTTTGTTCCTATTTTTGGGCCCACGTATAAAATACATTTGTATAAATTAGTCCAATATAAATTCCGTAAAAAAAATGTTCCAATTAAAAATGGTTTAAAAGAGAATCCAACTGAGCTCAATGGAGAATGAAAGCTTGGTGACACAGATAGACTCCCTGGACCACAGCACCACTGTACATTTGAAAGGTGGCCGGATGAAACTTTTTTTTCTTCAACCACCCGATCTCACAGACTGAATATCAGTGCAAACCGGACGTGACTGGACCACAGACCTAACACACCTGAACCCTGAAACCTGGGTGTGGGAGGATGGTGGTGAAGCTGGAGAACACACGGCCGCGCTGCTCCGGGAACAACGAATAAAAGTCTTGTTTGATTTGTGGACCAATAAGACTTTAGGAGAAGAAGTCAAAGTAACACTGACTCCGCACTGAACTACAGCAGCTCCAACTGCTACGCTTAGACGCCTCACTCGTGTATATTTTAAAAAGGAAGAATTTTAGAATCGTCTCTAGTGTATCAAACCCATTTCTAACACTTGCGTCAATAAACATTTGGATATTTAAAGCATACAACTCCCGTCTGTTTGACCTGTTTAGTTTCTTTCTGACATCTGTGCTTTGCTTTACTCCTTTTTCTGTTTCGCATGTGTGTATATTATCATGGTATAATTTATTCTGCTGTATGAAGTATTAGAGTAGTGGGAAACTTGTACTGGTATTTACTACCTTCAGCCTGTTGGTGTGTTTACTGTAACACTGGCGTAACTGTTATCAATTAAAGATCCAAAACTGATTCTGCCACGTGTCTCTTTTTTTTTAAACGTGATTGCTGAATTATTTCCATTCAAAATAAAATGGAACAAGTTTATGTCTGTTTGTGTGTCCTTTTGATTTTCGTGAGAAACCTTCATCCGCTGTCTTTTCTTACAACCCGAGAAAGTGCATTTTCTAGTATGAAGCTGATTTATCCAGAAAGCTGCAAGCAGCCGTGCTGGAGGCCGAGCAATTAGCCAAACAGGCGCTTTTTGAATGTATAGTTGCATAATTTGTCAATTGATATACCATATATCATTCTTTTAACAATCTGGAAATTCCCAACTTCCACCTTCTCAAATGTGAGAATTTGCTGTTGTACATTAAAGTGAATTGAATGCATCATCGTGGATTCTGATGAGTATTCTGGCATTTATCAGAGTAACGATGAATCTTATTTGGTTGTAGCCATAGTGTGAGGTTTGAATGATACGGTGTACATACGTACACATCCATATTGCCTATGCATCTGCGTGTGTTCACTTCATGACACAGTTCACTGGTGGGATCAGCGGGGACGCCAGTGGACTGTGACGTGATGTATTTAGGGAGCGATGGGAACTCAGACTCAGAGACACAGAAGTCTTCCATCGCGCCCACTGACCAGCGCCATCGGCCTCCTCTGCTGCCGCTGGCCGAGGAATGTTGTCTGCGAATCTCTGCGGCATCGTGTGAACGCAGGCGATCTAACCGGTGCGGAAGCATCCGCAGTGTTTTTCACATGACATATTTTAAACGCACTAAACACACAAAGTCATGCCAAGTTGTGCTGTAAGAGATATAGTTACCGTTTGTATAGTGCAAAAATAATAATGAATACTTAACTATTCATTTGAAATTAAATGAAACTAATGAAGGGCATAACTAATTAAGTATTAACATCATAAACATGATATTTTATTGCAACATCGGTTTGATGTTAAATTAAGACTCATCTGAATAATTATATTTAGACAATATCCTCACGAGGTAACTATCATTCATATTTCATACTTTGTTAAATATTTTTTTAGATTTGAACGTACACATAGAAATGGGGTATTTAGTATTTGCTTTAGATTACTGATTCAAATCAGCTTTATACTCCGTTGCTATCACCCCATTTTATCACCAAGCCTCAATTAGATGTAAGTGGAAATTCTCTTGTGTGTCGAAAAACGTTCTCGGGTTCTGGAGAAGCACGTCGGGAATGCGGTCAATAACTCATTTCATATCGTTCTGTATCAGTTCCCTCATGTATCAGACCTCCTCTCAACCTATTTAAAATGCATTGTCGGGTGGTTCTCCTTTACATATTCTTTTAAAAGTTTGTGTTCTGGTTGTCCACATTAGACCTGGGCATGTGCTACGGTTGTCCCCTCCGCTCCGGCTCGTCTCCTGAGGTGCCTGCCCCCCGGAGTATTTGTCTCCCTCTGGTCCGCTGTCACTCAGACTGGACGAGGTGGCGGCTCAGGCGGCGGTGTGTGGGAGAGCTTTGTGACACTTCCCTCATCTCCTCCTTTGATCCCCTAATTGATTGACTACAGGAGCAGAGGATGAACAGAGCCCACAAGAGCCGATTCCACTCGCCTCTCTGGAGTGGTTTAGATAAAGTGCAGGGGCCCGGGTTCCCCGCGTTTCCTCCTCTCCTCTCTCTATATGGACATAGGGCCATTGAAGGTGGCTCTGTGCCACGGTAGCTTAGCCGTGGGCTGTGTCCTCAGACCCGGGCCTTGCGTACTGCCCCTGTGCCTAAATGGCTGGCGGTAATGGGTTTGTTTAGATCACAGGGATGGAAATGAAAGTCCCGAGCCTCGCCGTGGAGACCAGGAGGCCGTATCGCTCAGGAGACGGCGATAGAGAAGTCACTGCCTCACCCGGGTCATGCTCACTTTCACTCCGTGAGCCATGGAATGGAAGTTCTGATTCCGATCTAATTTAGGACCCGGCCCCTGAACCGGCCCATGCTGTGAAAAATAACCTGCTGCTGGAGACTCGGGAAAACCACGAAGAAGAGGTGGAAGGCGCAAAGCACCAAGCGAGGACATCCATTGAAGAAAGACTGTCTCCATTTTAAAGAAAGTGTGTTTGAAAAACATGACTTTAGAATGATTTATACAAGATATGATAATTACATTATAATTATACAAATCTGTCTTCAGAAAGAGAGTTCAGAGCCGTGTGCAGGTATGCTAAGAAATGATTAAGAGATGCTCTGGGGGTCTTGGTTTTATTCTTTGAGATTATGTGTCACGGGGAGTAAAAAGCTCCCAGCTGTCGCCATGAAAGCACTTACAGTATAATAATCCTCCAAATCCTGTAATTATGCCAGCATACGCCGTGTACCTGAGCCTCAGCTTTGTGCTCGTCACCTCAAGGATCCCACTGACACAGACGCACAGCTTGGTGTGCATATATATTTTCTACCCAACAGTGTGCTTTGCATAGAGGGAACATCTTATTTTCAGAACATTTGAGCTATTTTGAATTTCATGGGCCGCCCCTCTCAGGTGTTATAGAATCTGTCATGAAAAAGTTAAAAGCTCAGATGGGGTATTGTCCTAGCTGGAAGTCGTCTGAATGACCAGAAACAGTGTCCCAATTATAAGATGTTTCACCTCAGCTGCATTTCACCTGCTTACATTTAATCTATGAGATACAACTTGACATATTTGCCTCATATTGCAAATATAGGTGTTGAAATAATTGTACAAACACAAAGACACACACACACACACACACACACACACACACACACACCATTGTCCCCCTCCTGTAAAGCAGCTTTTTTTTTTAAAGGGAGAAGAAACAAGTCCAAGTAAAGTTGTAAATCTAAGAAATCTAAGCGAGATAAAAATCACTGTGAAGCCAAGCTTGATTTACATTTAAAATCTGAGCTGTGCTCTCAAACTAATTAATATTAATAACAAAATGGAAATGAGTGCAGTGGCGGCCCTAAGTGAAGAGCAAGCTGGGTGCATTCAGACAGGAGATTCATGTATAAGCCCTTTCTCAGGAGAGGTGGGCTCTAAACAGGCATGACGGCAGGGCATAGACCGCCATACACAGTGACAATTTTTCTAGATAATAGCCTATCACGCAGGATACAATTTAAATTAAAAAATGCAATTTTCACCTTGAAATGAACAAATGATTACAGTTTCTACACAAATTAAGGCATCCAGGCTGTGCCTCAGTACTGTGCCGAGGCCATGAAACCTGACATAATTACCATGAAATACATTTTCAAATATTTGTATTTCGTCCATCGCTTTAAAACATGCCTCTCTGCCTTCTGTGGGTTTGTGATCTCACCTTCTGGGGGAAATACATAAAAAAAAGAGGGAAAAATCATCAGAGATGAAAAGCTCTTCAACAGGAGAGATAAAAATGTGGAAAAAAACAACCTCCCATACACACAGTAAATCAGCGCAGCTCTGCACAGCGGTCCCCCGAGCTATCTCTAAAAGCCAAATTACTGCTCCTTATCTGAGGAATCATATCTACTAGTTATCTGCTCCTGAGATAGGCTCCTCTCTCCCTCGCTCGCTCTCTCTCTCTCTCTTGTGCCTCGTGCTCATCGCAAGAAATGCTATTTATTTGTGATTACAGACACCCTTTGAATAAAAGATGTTTGTGTTTGAGATCCAAAGTTTCTGCAGATTCTGAACTCCTCAGATTCTTCAGAGAGCAGCGTTTTGAAGGCAGAACACCTTATTTGGGCAGGTTTGCTAGGGGTGGTCTGCTACAGAGAGAGGGATGAAAGTGTAGCCGATGGGAAATATGAGACAAGACCTCAACCTTCTCCGACGCCTCGTATCACATTTGCTTTCGGAGGGGATTCACACTGAGATGAGGTGTCGAATTGACTTTAAATGCAGAACCTTATGTTTAAAAAACACACGGAGACGGGAAGTTCTGGCATATATTTTGTAGAAAGCTGCCAAAACCCGCAAAGTTGGAGTTGTAGGAGTTTCTCAGCGAAACACATGAACTATTGCATATGCGTTTTAACTCCATTGTTATTTTCATATTCCAAAATCAGAAGCTACTTCCCACTCAAAGATTCTTAAGCTCATTGTGAGCAAAGAAACTTTTCAAAGCTGAGAGCCAACAATTGACACCGTGTTATGACAAACCTTTTTTTCCTTTCTTTTCCCCGTCCTTTTCTTACCTTCCCTCCATCTGTTGAAGTCCCTCAGCCAGAGAGGCGCACATCAGATTTCAATAGTTGACCTCTTAATGCCGAGGTCAGCGCTGCACCGGCAGCGATTTCACACTCAAGATGAAAGGGAAATGAACACTGAAGATTGTAGGGGGTGACATGGGGCCCTGACCACGCCGGCCATTGCCACTCTAACCGCTTCACTGCACCAGGATGGGATCTGAGAGGAGCCAGGGAGGAGGAGGTGCCATGATTGAGGTTTGTCACCTGTGTAACAATGGCTAAAGTCACTGACCTTAAGACAGATATGCACTGATTGGCTTTCAACCATGTTTCAAATTGGATAAAACCACTTGTGCTATTGATTTCTGCTGAAATGAACAGAGGTAGGACGACAACTCCAGTAACACCGGCAGATCTCATGTGTCTACAAGCTACTGAAGCCTGTGGAAGGGTTACAATTATCTTTACCACACGTGAACCGGGGGACGCCTTAAAAGTCTCCTGACTTGCAACCTCCCGTCGCTGGCGCGTTTCTCCGGGGGCCATTATTGAATGCAGTGCGCTGAGGCGCGGCTGCTGGTGGACGGACAGCGCGGTAACACCGCCGTGAGGCCTGAGCTCCTCGGAGCAATGTGCCGCTTAAGTACCTGTCAGCTTTATAAAGGAGGGAGTAGACTGTGTAAATGTGTGTGTAAATAGAGTGTCAGATCAGGACCCCAGGGAACAGAGGAGGGGAGTGTGCATGAGTGTGTGTGTGTGTGTGCGCATGCGCTTTTGTTCACCGATGCATATGTAGTGCATGTGTGTGTGTGTGTGTGTGTTTGTGCATGCGAATGTCACAATAATGATCATTTAACTCTCCTCAGCATTCCCCAGGGATCCACGTTCCCCTTTTCTACTGCGCAGTGCAGCCGTCTCTCTCCCCCTCTCTCTCTCTCTCTCTCTCTCTCTCTCTCTCTCTCTCTCTCTCTCCCTCTCTCTCTCCCTCTCTCTCTTCCTCCCCTGTCTGCTCCTCACGGCTGGGCACAGTTGGGGAGCAGCTCCTTATTCATTCATGAGAGAGGCACCGGATAAATAAAAAGGTTCATTACTGTGCTAAAGTGTTACTAATGACATGTACCTGCCACTGAGCACCTCCGAAAATCTAATGTGACACACTAGAATGGAAAATCTATTCTGCCGCGCCGAGGCCTCCAATGGTGCTAGCACATACTCTATGGAAATTTCTCCCCGCTTGCCCTCCAATTGTGTCTCTCTAAAACCAATATTTACAATCCCATAGCCATTATGTCCTACTACGCCCTCTGCGCCTGCTGTTGCGACCTCCATATTAGCTGAAAATTGGACTTTGCGAACTTAGCAGGGGGGGAAGAGAGTCTTCTGGTAGATGAGAGGGAGCATCACCAGGGAGCCCAGTGTGAAGCTCACTCCCCGCTGCCCCGACGCTAAACCGTCAACACCCACCAAATGGCAAACAAAAATGCAGAATAATGCACCGTGATACATTCCGTCATCCAGTTTCTTCAATGCAAACCAAATCCTACCTTTGGAATAATAAGCAATCATTAATAAAACACTGACTGACGTTTAGAGATGTCGTAAAATGACTGAAAATCCAAAGTTCTTACTCCTTAAATGCGTCACTTGATCGGGAACATTCGGCCACATGGTTTATGTGAATTAACATTAAGCAGCAAGAATGCTTTTGTCTACAATTGTCTGTGCAATAAAGTGAAATGATGAGATGGATAGAAAGGCTTGATGAAAGAGCAGCTTGCGCCCTCGGTAACAGCACATAATGTCAAATCAATAGTGCTGTTTAAAGCAATGCCAACAATGGATATTTAAGATGGTATTTAAATCAGCAGTTTTCTTTGAAAGTGAAACATAATGGATGTTGTCGTACAGAATATCATTCTGAAACAAGCTAACTGTTATTAAGTTTTCATTTTGATAAAATTTGCAAAAACGAGGCTACAGAGGGGCTTTTCTCCATCCATCAAACCTTTCTAAATGCTCAGACATTTTTTTCTGTTGTACAGGATTTGTTGTACACTTCAAATGCATTATTCATTATTTTGGTTTCAACCAGGAAGAATAATATTGCAGCTGGACATACGTTGGATGTTACCAACTGTGTTATTTGAATAATTTGATGTGACAGAGTAATAACCTTTCATTTAAATGGTTAAACAGGTTCAGTAATAGTTTCTGATATAACCCAAATGAACTACAAAATGTGCTTCACAGATATGTTATGTTATGTAAATGTACTCATGTAACAAAGTAAAGTCCTCATTCCGTGTTCTCTCTATGTTCATTTGCATAGAAAATAAACAATATGCTGAATGCACGTTTCCCAATAATATGAGATTCTTTCAGCCCTTATCACTTCTCATCTGTCAAATAATGAGCTAAAAGACTTGTTGCATCTTTAGGAGCTCGGTATCTAATTGAATCACAGGTCCCATCAGCGTCTCAGCAGAGTCTTAAATGACTGTTTGCTCGACATGTCCCCCATTTCCACTGATTAATTCATTCGAAGCTAAACGAAATGTTCTGGCTTGTTTGTCATGTTACATCCGAGTCCTGCGCTATTTCTCCAGGCAGAATAAATGTCTTCAGACCGGTGACAAAACCTCATGAAATAATATTATTCAATATTTAGATTTTCCAAGTGCAAGTACATTTGCTTGGTGGTAAATGATTATTTTTGTAATTATTTAACTAATAATTAGAACATCATTAAATAACGTCCACATACATTTCATTTATGTATATTTAAATATCAAACCTCGACAGAGTAAGTTAGTAAAGAACGTCTGCAGGTTTCCAGAAGCAGCAACAAAACACAAAGCACACAGTTAAGTACATTAAAAATTAAAAAATGTATTGATTAGAAGTTCATCATTTCACACAATCCTTCACTGCCATTCACATTGGAAAGAGGAAAAAACATATAACTAAAAAAAACGCCAGTGGTAATTTCATGAGGCACAGCTGACACTGTTAGACGCAAAAGAAAGCCAACAATTTATTACCCAACAATTTACAAAGCAGAACAGATTAAGCGTCACTGAGGAAATGCGCCAGTGTTGTAGGAACACTTATTAAAATGAGTTATTCCGATAATTTAACATTAGTGATGCATGGATGTTCGGTCAAGCTAAGTGTCCAAAGCGGTCAAAGGCGTAAAAGTACATGGAAATGGTTTTAAATCAGGGATGTTAACCCGCATTAAACTGTGTATTTGTCTGAGCTAAAATGAACTAACGTCTTGATGGCGGTGAGTCTAATCTCAGTGGGTGTTGCGACATTAACAACATATTTCTTTTGGACCTTTTTTTGAATCGGACACAGTTTGTTGTGACAGAGTGACAAAGTGAAGCTACGTTCCCATTCGTCATTTCATCAAAGCTTTCTTCAGGTGTTTCACAACCAGCAGCACACTGCTTTAATTTATTACTGTTTGCATGTGGCTATAGGGGGATTTACACTTCTTCTGGGAACCAATCACAAATGTTAAAATCATTAGTCTCTTGATAAATCCAATTTTGATAATTGCAATTGCAAATATTTGTTTTTGTTCCATTTAAAAAATAAAACATTTGTCATTCATGTGATGAAAACCTAAAGTTGAATTTTGAACATACACTTGCTGCACTGTGTCTGCGTGACGAGCCAGCTCGGCTTCCTTATTCAGCAACCTGTTCAGGCGGTGATTGACTTTTCCCTCCGCGCCCCTGCAGCGGATGAAGGAACAGAGCTTAAACCTGTTACTGTCAGCTTCTCACCTGGATCATAAGAGCTCCTGCTCGGAGCATGCAAACCAATATCTTCCTATTCTTCGCCCAGCCGCCCTGGATTCGCAGCGACAAAGACCAGGGCCGAGCGCAGTCCGTGTTATCTTATTGAGTTACCTGTAGCTAAGCTCTGAGCGAGCACACACAATGGCAGGCAGTTAATGACGGCGCGAGGCCTAACCCCTCGTCCCCGGCCTTTCCCTGAGCCTCATTTCCGCGTGGCGGCTGCCATTTCACAGCTGTTAGCCACAGACTCTCTTTGTCATGATTAAGGACAAATTAATAGATGCCTCCTGGTAATCAGCTTTCATTAGGGGCTGTCAAACCAGCCAGTGGCGTTCGCTCGGTGCACTGGACGCGGGATGATCACCTCCCAGTTGAGAGAGACGCTGCAGCCGGGCGGTGTGCTGTGGCGGCACTGCCTCTCAGCTGCTGTATTTGTGTGCTTGGTGTGGCTAAAGTGTGGGTAACCAGTGCATTAGCACGCTCCTGCGTGGCACAAGTGCTTGTAGTTGGTGCATTAACAGTGCTCCGTGTGGAGCTGCGAGATGGAGGTCATCGTGGGAATGACATAAAGAGTAGTCTTTCTGCTGGGTGTAATTGGCCCCAGCATGCTGAAAATGGACTGTGAAATGTAAGGGGGGGTCAAATAATTGATTTTCCCCCGAATGCAGAATCCAGGGCAGGGCTGTTTAGTGAGTAATTTACAAGAGCAGTTCAGCCCGGGCTGACTGGCATATCTGTCGAAAGTTCCCAGGGGCAGAGGAAGAGATAACACACACCTGAGACCCTGGAGCAGATGGACAGCAGTCACTGTGCTACTCGGAGGGCAGAGAGGATCCACATCAAACTTACTTCCACACATCTAGGTATGCAGAGGGCCTACGAGGGCACGCACTCACTCACACACACACACACACTCAAAGGGTGTATTGTATGTAGAAATATACTCTCTCTCCCTCTCTCTGTCTCTCTCTCGCTCTTTCTGCAGCATTTCTGGAATTGATGAAATAAACTCATCAGACTTCCAGCAAGTTTGGCATTGTGCAAGGGAGCTGAAGTCATTTCAGTATGTAGATTTCAGACTTAAACCCATAACCGTGTTGCGTGGTGCATGACCACCCCCACCTGCTGGAGAGAGAAGGCTGGGGTGTGCATGATGGGATAGGGATGTCTGTAAGACAGGATATAGCCTGGCCCCGTGTATGTTTAGTGATTTTTCTTCACCACAGCCCAAGGGAATTAAGACAATAGCCGTATGTCAGATAGCATAATCTAGTGACAAAATGGTATTTTCTTCGCCATGCCAGAATTGGGCTCAAATACACGTGTAAGCTAATTGAGAAGAAGCAGCTGCTTAGCCATCTGCGCGGGTCAAATCGGGCTCGTCTTCGATTCGGAGAATTTCTTAATAAGTAAAAAGATGAGTGACGATTGTCACGACTGTAATGTGAATTTATGCAAAACAAAATGATTAGCCGTTGTCGTATTGTACCAAAAAGTCATTGCTGTCAAAAATGTAAATGAGCCACCGGGAGCTTTTATATTGTGCTCATCACAAGAAGGCATTTGTATGCCGCACAGTCAGTGCTCTTCAATTTTCTTAAGCATCTTGGTAAATTGCACCAAACAATTTTTCAAGATCAACTCCCTGCGTCAAAAACAATGCACACAAATCCAAATCTTCAACCCACATTGTGCTGGAGAGGGCCCCTGTGTTTGCATGAAGGTAATTACAGTGGGATTTGTTGTTGTGGTGTGCCCAGAATTCTCCAGCTTTAGATCAGGCTCAGGGTGCTCCACCCCATTAATACTCCATATGGGGAACCCAGCTGTGATCAGAATTGGAAGAGCGGGAGGGGAAATCGATTTCATTTGCAGGATTATTGATGTAACCGAGATGCCGTTTGTATGAAACATAAAGTCTCATTTCAGAGGTTATGGACAGAACTGGATTGAGGGGCTGCTTGTTTGTTTTATTCAATGCAACATTACAGAAACAGAGAAGTCAATATACACACTGCTGTACACACCTCACCCGCATTGCACCACATTAAAGCTTATTCGCGTCCCTCTGCCTACTGAGACAAACTACCGCATGCATGCGATGACACGCGGATAATCTATGCATCAAAGAAAAGAGAAATCAATGTAAAGAATAGATTTTAATGTGGATAAATAAAAACGTGATTTACTGCACTGCAGGAGGTTTTAAAAAAAGGGGGGGGGGGGGTAGTGGAGGGAAGGGGGGGGCCTTCAAAGCGACACATAATGTTGGCAACGACTACTGACCTGGCGTTCAGCCCTTTTCACCCTTTGCCAAACTTCCCCGTCCACCTGTTCTCTACATTTTTTCAGAGGCTTTATAAGTCCGGCCGATGTGCTGGCGAGGTGCTCACCCAAACATTAAAAACCAGTATCGGACTTTCCCAGGGTTCGGATGGCCCGACAGCTGGATGTTTCAAGTGAATCCATCCCTCTCTCCTACTATTACTATTCCTTCTTTTCCTGCTCTGTGCCCGGTGCGTGTGTTCCCACAAGTATAAAGAGCACCAGTCGGAGTGACAGCGAGCCAGATGGGAACATTTTTTTCCAAGTGTTCGCAGCATTCTTCTAATGACGACAGCAGGGTCAAGACAAGGTAGAGTCTTCTGTCAAATACTTGCTCATCCCTTCGATCACACCGAGGAAACGTCGGCACACACGAAGCTGGTTACTGAACTGCTGTAACATTCGCTGTCTGCGAGGTTCACATAAAGGTCTTTCACCAAAGACATTTTTAACAACTGGTGCTGGTCATCATATTAAGGGCTCTCCTCTTGCCCGACTTCAGAGCAGATGTTCAGAGTTTTCTGGTGTCAGTGATGGGCAGTGTAAAAACAGGCTTACACATGTCACCATGTCGTTACAACTAGAGGAGGAAGTATGTCATCTGGCCAGCTGGCTCTAATATGTGGAGCCAAAACTCTGGACGAGTGGCCCGCCGTAGTGTTTGCCTTTGAATTTGGGCTGCAGACACACAATAAAATTACTCGCAGAGTTTCACAAGTTCTCATAAATAAACCATGATTTTTACGCTACATAAACACACAGGGACACACATCGTTCTCAACGTCAATCCTGCCTGTGCAGTTTTGTTTTCAGTGACAATAATTACGGGTTTCAACAGTCGGGAAATGGGCTTGTTGCAGATGATAAAGGAAATTGCAGAATTCCATCGTGGCGCATTTGTATTTTGACAGGGCGAAAGCTGAGCCAAGTGAAAAAAGAGAACATGCCATTTTTGAGCGGCGTGCCTGTTTTGATATGTGCCTGTGCAGAGTGAGAAGGGAAAGTGGGCCCCTGTCTGGGAGAAAGGGCTGAAGCTCTGTTATGGAGCTTAGGTCTCCATCTATCCTAATAAAAAACACTTAAGCCAAACAGACCGCTCATGCTCTCCCTGTGTCTGATCCTGGGAGCTACCTGCAGGCCCTCCACAGAGCACATTTAATAATGGCCTCCACCACCAGAGATGGGCAGTCTGCAGGCAGCGGCCCGGTATTCTGGGACGGCTTTGAGACGCGTCGCACCGCCGTGAAAGGTGTGTTTGATTTACATACCTAACGCTGCTGGACCGTTTTCTGTATCGATATTATTGACATTTTTCCAAACTGTTAAAATTGAACCACATTTGAACCGACACTTTTGTGTAGATTTCTTGCTTCTTTGCTCATTTTCAGTAAAGCTTTTCTTTGATGGTGTTCATGGCAGCAGTTTGAAGTGATTTTCCTTTGCCGTACCGTAATCCCTGTTTCTGTTCCACTCAGGCCCCCGATGTGAATGAGCGGGAACGTAATGAAAGACTCGTGCTTTCCGAGGTGTTAAACCAGAATAAAAAGTGGCATTTTTCATTTTGTTTTGCCTCGTGCTTGATTCTTGGTAATGCAGACAATCAACAGGGTAGAGGAGTTAAGTGCATTATGAATTACTGAGAGGGAGCCACCTCGCTCTTGGAGCTCATCCTGATGCCGCTGCTGCTGCCACTTTGGGTTATGTGAGGAGTAAAGTACTTTAGCGGGAACCGTGGAGCTCCGCAGAACCCCTTTGCATATCAAATAAACAGCAGGGCACGACGGCGGTGCCAACCCAGACAGCTATTGATACACGTTGTGTGTAAACAGTGACGCGTGTGCGGATGTCTGTAAAGGCGCCACAGAAGTCTATTGAATAATGATACACATCATTGTGACATTGTGGCTGAGGTGGATTGTAAGGGGAACGTATATGAAGTCCTGAGGAGGTGTTTGCAATGGTGAGCTCTTACCTTAAGGGTGCCACGTTTCATTTGAATCATCACAGGTAAATATGGTAATTAAAACCAACCCATTCACACAGAACATAATTAGTGGAATCATATTATCACTAAAACGGTTCCTGATCATTCGTGCTGCTTTTTTAAAAACATTGTGTTGATATATACATATATTTTAATACTGCATGCTTTTCCTAAAGAAAAGAAAGAAAGATCAGGATTTCCATGCTGTGGTCCCATGTTTACGGTGCCCTTTTCTGTGTCCTCAATCCGTAGGGAAAAGATCCACGACTCTTATTTTCATAACAAAGCGTTCCGGAGTCCAGCAAACAAACTGTTGTATGGATGTACTATTGATTTCACATTCACACGTCCGGACTTAAAGGGACTACGGGATTGCCCGTGAATTCCAAATATGTGTGCTACTCAGAGTCTGTCAAGTTGACATCCACTCTCTTCTGTAAACTGGCCAGATTATTCACTCAACAGGATCTCTCTTCCTTTCATCCTGCGAACTACAGGCCAATCCGGCCGCTGACAGCCGAGTGATAGCATACAGATGGAAATGAGGGCGAGCGGAGGGGAATGGTGCTGTTTGTCAAACGCCGGAGAAAGCTGCAGGGTTCAGGGAGTAGTCTGCTGCGACAAACTGGGACTTCCGACCCTGATTTCACTTAGTCTGAGGTTTCCGAAACCCACCATCTAACACAGTTATCACACATGTTGTATGCAGGCTGAACTTAGAACTCACTTTGATCTGATTACCACGAGATGTGTTGTAGAGCCATCAAGGCGACGGAAGAAATCCTACTTTTTGCCACACGCTTGTTGCAAGGCACCTCAATCACTACCATTGAAAGCATGCAGATGTGAGGCACTACAGGCAACCATAAGGCCTAAAGTTGCTGTGGTTTTTGGCCAAAAACGGCCTGCCGTTGTTTGCACAGGAATTTACCATCTCCCTGTATTATGATTCACCTGTTCAGAGCTGATGAAGAGGAAGACGAGTTTAGTGAGATGGCACAGTCTGCTGAAGGGATGTCATTCGGGCCAGATATTTGGGAAAGTCAATTACATGCAGCCACCACAATGATAACAATCATATAACGACAAAAGCTGGTCTAAAAAAAACGAGATGAGCAAAGTGTGCTGTGAAATGTATTTCCTTCTCCTTGGGCTAAAGATAACAAGCATTCTTCCCTGTAGTCCACCAAGCAACACAAAGAATGTATTCTGCCCTTTCAATTACACAACGTCGGCTTCTGCTTGGGGACGCTCATAGAGCTCTCTGTGACTCAATTCACAGCCACTCGGATGAAACCAATTTGAGCTCCTTTCAAGATAATGCAAATAAATATCAGCGCCGATTTACCTGTTTTTTTCTCTCTCTCATGACTCTCCTCTCTTCATTCCCCTTATCGGCAAACAGAGCATTTCTCTCGTTCTTTAGGGTCGAATGAAAGGTCTCCCTTTTGCTGGAGTATCAAGGCCGAGGAGAAGCCTGGTCCAGGACTGATTCGTGTCGCACACACTGGTGGGATGTTATGCGTGGATAATTGATTGTCGAAGCAGCGTGGCCACCGTTGGATCTTGATGGTGCCGCCGAAATGTCACCTTACTGATGTTACAGCGGCGCCGATATTAAAAAGACTGGTCTCAAAGGCTTCCATCCGAGCACACTTCTCTCCCACTGTGTCTGGGAAAGACAGCGCTGTTTGTCAGGCTTCTATTTCAGAGGGACAGATCTTGCATTTGCAACCTTATCTGCACAGGACAGTGCACCCACTTCCAGAAGTGTATTGAACATTTCCAATCATTGGAATATATCACTCTGCCTTTAAAGTGGAAATCAAAAGTATGGGAATAGCGAGCGGGAGAGAAACAGACTTAATTGAGATTGAATACGATTTATTTCTAAGCAGTTTGTCTCCTCCATAACCCAGAGAATTACACTCCAAGCTGCAAATACGCCATTTGACAACAATAAAGAAGCCATCGTCATTTTTGTGGGAATGTTTTCATACCAATTTCTCAAAGGTTTTGAAGAAAAATTATTTGGAAACGTCTCAGACATTAAGTCAGATAATACAGTATGCATTTATATAAAAAAGTAGGAGATTAAGTGAGTAGAATCCGGTTAATTTCAGAGTCCGGATAGTGTACGAAAAGCTGAGCAGTGACTGGTAAACTGTGTTAATCTATAAAGGTTTATGCAGGTATAAATAGACTACACCTGCATGCCTTTTTACCTCCATAATATGTTGCAGAGGGAGACCATTGAGCATCCATTTCCATTACCAAGGAATGGAAAAAGGATATTTGCCATCGGTTTTTGGAGTGGCTCCGGTACATTGCTCCAAATGAAATGCATTGCTGCCATCAATCCGGAATCCTGAGCGGGAAAAAACCTGAAGAGAATCTCATTTTCTTGCCAAAGTTGTTACACGATGAATTGTGAATTGAGTTGCATGCGTATGAGTTTATACCACATAGAAATAAAACTCCTCTGATTGAGGTGTGATCAATTCATTGATAGGTATTTGAAGGCACTATTAGTGGGATTTTCCTAAACTCAATTTGTCAGTATTGTAGTTCATAAGACCAGTTGTGTACACATTTTGAAGGTCCCAATTCTCTCTTAGACTGAGAAGGACTCTGGATTTTATTTCAAGCCCACAACTGTGACACATGATGGTTTATTGTTTGAATTATTTTCTAACCCCGATACTGTGAATGCTCATAAAAAGACACAATATTCACCTCTGCATCAGCTTTTATCAAGAATATCGTGGTAGAATTATACATACCAACACAGATGGCAACAGAAGAGGTTCATCTTCAATTGGATTCTGAGGGTGGTTTTAAGGGGTTTGTATGTTCTTGGCCCTGTTTTAACCCCTCAACGTTTCCTCTTGTCTCAATCTTGATAGACTCTGGTCTTTAACATGGTCTTCACTACAACACACACTGTAGCCTCTCAATCTCTGATTACCCACTTTAGCATGCAGTGTGTTGCCGTGTTTACATCCTCATGGCCTGCCTCCCTTTTGCATGTCCTTTCTTTTCATTTGCTGTGTTGGTGACGTTTCTGGGCGTCAAACTGACCACTTGCCAGATTGTAAGCACATTTCCAAAAGGAAGCAATGAACATTTTGGACCGAGTGCAGCCCCCCCCCCCCCCCCCCCCCCCCCCCCCCCCCCTCAAATATAACATGACACACCAATCAGACACAACTTGATGCAAACCAGAAGCAGAGTGAATCCGGGGTTCGGTTTCACATGCTGGCACAATAAGCCGGGAGACTTTTTACTGTATTTTAAGAGTGTCTTCATTCAAAGTACTTGTTACAATTTGGTCGTAAGTTGCAGAGCAACTCTTTTTCAAGTTTATTTTGGAAATAATACAACAATATCTTTGTTGGGTATTGGATTTCCATTGTGTATCTACGGGGTAAAAGGATAACCCTTTCCATATTGTGCCTCTCTGACACACTGAAACCATTCAAAACTCGGGGCTTCCTCAGTAATCAAGTGTGAATGAACATGTAAACTTAGCCAAGTATTAACAGAACTTGGCCGGTCTTCTGCACGCAGCAGTTCATGCTGCTGTGTGAATCCTGGTTGGCGTGACAGCGGTAAAAGGCAAACAGCTTGAAGAGTGAAGAGGACCCAAAACAGACAGTCGGGAGCAGCGCACACTGTTTGGCACAGGTCTGCCGCCGGAAAGGGAGGAAGGAGCATTAATAGTCACCATATGTCTGCATATTCTGGGGTCTCCATAGTAAATTTCATTACCCTGCGCACAAAGTGGACCGTCTAAGGGACGTGTGTAACGTGGCCTGAGACAGCTACCGTGTGAAACGCAGGCCGTAATGTGTGAGAGCCACGGCCCGATCTGTCACGCTGGGGTTTTTAAGGAAAAACGGGGGTAGCAGCTGTTTGGTTCACCTGTCCTGTCCTGTACACGGCTCTCCATCAAACCAGAGGCTACTGTCCTCGCGGGCCTGCACACACGGGCACGTTCCTCCGCAGTAATCTCGGATGTAACAGTCCCGTCTAATGTGACGACATTTACAAGACCACAGCACCTCTGTTCATCAGACTTGTACAATTATATGGTGTTCAATTTATATAAGCACAACGGCTGTCGTGGAAGAGATATCCATAAACACATCGCGCTGTACGACAAACCACTGGCCGGTGAGTAGAATCACAGAAAGAAACAGGTTCCCGTGTAGGCTAAAAAAAAAATCAGCATGTGTTTATTGATGCTGAATTCAAGGCCTAGTGAAGAGTTTGAACGTTCTTGTCTGCGTTCACTGCGGGAAAGCATTTAGAGGAAAATATGCGCGGCCCGAATGTGTGATTGAATTCAACTTAACTGTTTGCACACATGTTCCCTTGTTTTTAGCGGGAAAGTTACCACAGCACCGCTTAAGCTGTGGATTATCTGTCTGCGTCCTCTGCCTCTTTAGCATCAACATAAATTCACCCACTCAGAGTCTATCACACATCCACAGAGCTCCCTGGGAGAGAGCGGACCTTAGGGAAGCCCAAGCAAGGGGGGGCGGGGGTGGGGGTGCAGGGGGGGGGGACCTCGACAGAGCCGAGCGGAGTTGAGCAGGGTTGCGGTTGAGCCCATGGGCATGGCCCTCTCACTCTCTGGCAACCCACTTTGTTAGGCACACAACACTAATCCTCCTTGTGTCTTTATTGCCCTCTGTGTAGAGGAGCAGGCCGGGGCTGGGGGGCTGGAGGGAGTGGGGGGGGGGCACTGCTGCAGGGCGAGTATCATCAGCATTCCTGTTTGAAGATAGGCCACGCTGTACGGCATTAAGGCTAATAGAGGCAAGCTGAGAGACAAACAGACTGACAGTCAGTCAGACTGAGAGGGAGAATAAAGGAAAAGGAGGGTTACCCCCCCACCTCGTGAATATGCACGGGTGGGGGCATAATTTAGACTAGAAATGACTGTGAGGCAATTGTGGTTTATGTTGTTAAACATACTTAGTAATCTAAACAACGCATTAATATGTTGCCTTGATTTGTAATACAGCTTCCGAAGGTGAGAGCAATTTTTCATGCGATTTGATGTCAATATCATTTTGAATAATTCTAAAACATTTAAAACAAATTGTGGAATGGATGTTTAGACATGGATCCAAACACGTCAGTGTTCATCTACTTAGTTGATCATATATAATGTTAATCCAAAAACCTACGATGATTCGACAAAGAGGAGAATGAATTTTCTTTGTTCTGTCTTCACAAAGTAAACTTTTGCGTTATTTCCTTTACGTCATTTGTAGTGATTATTATTGGAAATATTATGTGACACCTGGCCTTGCTTTTTGAGCCATCCTACCCAACTTGCGCCACCTTGTGCCTGTCTGAGGCTTCCCACTGCTGACAGAGGTGCATGAAATTCAATGTCACCTTTTCCCTCAGATCTCCCCGCTGTCCCCCAGCTGTCACCTGAGCTTGGCAGCATAAGGAAATAGCATCGAGAGGCAATCAAGATGACATGCTTGTCACTCATTCCGTGCGCTCGGTGGCTTACAATGTGTGAAACAAACACAAGATAAAGCCTGCTCACAGATGGGAAGATAACAGGCTTCTAAATATTCATCGCTTTTTCCGACTGCAGCAATGTAAGCCCTTAATGCTGCCATCAGATCGCTGGTGAAGAGTCACCAGTTGTCGAAAGGGGCGGGACCACAATGAGTTGAAATGTGTGCAAAGAAAAACAACAGAGAAACCTCTTAAAATTGTAATCAATCACCATACAAGCAAATATCCTGGAGCGACTTTTGGATTTTGGGTTCTTCTTCCTTGCCGGGGATCTGAAACAGTTTTTTTTTTGCAGTTGTATCTCCACTACACAGAGCCTCTGCTTGTAAGCTACATCCATATTAGCAGTTTATTTCCATGTTTACACCGTTTCATATTCTTTGCAATAGTAACAGGATTACTTTGTGACAAATGGTAATTTGTGGAATTCCCTCATTTCAGTTTGAGGATTTTCTTTTTCCTCTGTTCCCGTCTTATAAAAAAGATGGTTGTGTGTTCTTGTCCTCCCGGAGGTTTGATTCTAGAAGCCCTTCAGGTTTTTTGAGCAGACCCCTGTGAAGGGCCAGATAAAGCAGAGCAAGGCCTGGTGGAGCAAGCATGAGGGAGCGGGAGAGAAATAATAATACGCGGAGGAATCCACGGACGTGCACCCTTTTACTCAACAGGCCAATTGGAAGAACACAAACTATTCTACACCGCAATATCCCATAAACAGGGAATGAATATTTTGAATATTCATTCATATACAAACTATGTATATATATATTTGGCCTTGTATCATATTTAAAAGACCAAAAACCATGTTGTTTTTTACTGAATAAAAATTATTTCTATACGCATTTGTGACAGTAGGCCGTGTGTGTGTGACCTAATAAATCAAGTGCAACAATGTGGCTCAAATATTTTAAACTGTTTAAACTTCATCATTTTAATGGTCTCTTTTTAAATTCTGAAAATCCCCAGACTTATTCGTTAATGTGTTTTAATTATTTTCCATTTCATGTTTAACCTGCTTGAGATGGGAAGTTAAAGCCTTCCGTTGTTTCCAGCGTCTCAGACGTTACTTGTGACCCTCACTGCTGTCGCTCTCCCCAGTGTGATCCTCCACTATATGATTACGTACTCAAAGGAATTAGTAAATGCACATAAGTGAATTAATGTATGGAAATTAGCGCGAGTGCCACCGCGGGTCTGGTTCAGTTGATCCCCAGATGCATATGTTGGTAATCACCGCTGCCTTTTGGATTCACTCACAGGCACGCAATAAACAACCTGCTGCCAGCCCCCCCCCCCCCCCCCCACGCTTCTGTCTAATCTGCCCTTTCACTGGGCTCTAGTTTGTCGCACACATATGAAAGTGGATCTCAGCAGCAGAATGCAGAGAGGCACATTAACTGGGATGGGTGCTTGCACGCCAAAGCCCCAGACATTAAGTGTAGGATTTACACTGGAATATGATTGTTTCAAGAGTTTGGTGCAGAAGTTCTCAGACGGATCTTGAGGAACTTGGTGACCTCAGGGACTCGTTGCCTGCTGTTGTTTTCTAATCCAAACTCATTCCGTTAACCTTGCAAACACTAGGCCAGTTTTTTAGGCCCCTGCATTTGCTCGCTGCATGGCAAGTTTTTGCTGATCTTAACCTGTGATTAACTGATACATGGATTCATGTTTTTTTGTAAATAGCATTAGCGGAGTAGTCTTCAAGTTTCACTGGTCTTTAGATTCAAGCGGGTGAAGGTTGCTGTTTAAGGTAAACTTCTTCCCCAAGCCTCCCTTGACATCCCTCCTGAATCCTTGGTTAATGCCTCCACCTACTGGAAGAAAGAGTGTCTGTTATTCAAGGCGGCTATATCATTGTTGCTTTGATGAGGCTGCATCAGTGGTGTTCTGTGGTGCAATTATTACATTCATCGTATTATAAGGGTACTTTATGAAAACACACGCTGTATTATATTCAAAATAAAATAATGGTGTGACTTCAATGTGCACACATTTAACTGTATAAGATGAATCATTTTGGCTTCTTACGGTTAATTTATGACACGTTCTGTTATAATTCTCATTCATATCAATGCCCTTAAGTTTAAATCATTAATATTTGCTGAGGAAGGGAATCATTCTTGCCAAGTCGGTTGTTTAACGGTAAAGAGGTTCATGGAGGAATCTCTTTGAAAGGGGGATAGAAAGACGCAGCCTGGCAACCCGCCTCCTCTCAGACTCTCACCGCAGAGTGTCCGCTTTGCTCCTGGAAGTTGCGCACCGAAGTTCGCCTCTTTGCACTTTTCAGCAGCGCAACTACAAGGCAACCATGGCAGGCAAGAGGGCGTTAGTGATCCTGTCTAAAGGCGCAGAGGAGATGGAGACCGTCATCCCGGTGGACATCATGCGTAGAGCTGGGGTTTGTGACTTGACGTGTGCTAGCAGTGCCTTAGCTCAGGCTAGCTGGATAGCTAGCTAATAATCAACATGGGTTGATGGGTTAGCCAGCTCGCGTGCGTTTTATATCGACGTAGTCCGCACAGCCACCGCGTTATTTAGAGATATAACGTTAGTCAGATAGTGATTGCAGTCATTTTAGAAGAATAATGATAAACGTTACCTAACTAACTGGATCAATATGGTTATTCGTCCTGTTAGTTGGTCACAGTTTTAACACAACGTTAGTGATATAAGGTTAATACATTATCAGGTGAACTGATAACCTTTTAAAGTGAGTGCAGAAAGAGGCCAAGTTAAATGTCAAAGCCGACGTCATTCCCACCCCTTCAAAATAAAAGTCTCCATCAGCCATATGAACAGACATGCCTGTGTTAATTAACTTTTTATATTATCCACCCAAACCTGTAGATTGCCGTGACGGTTGCAGGCCTGACGGGCAAAGAGCCAGTCCAGTGCAGCAGAAACGTGGTCATTTGTCCTGATGCCAGCCTGGAAGAAGCCAGCAAACAGGTTGGGCTCAGCATCCATCTCCAACTGTCATTAAATGTTAAATCCAATGAATGGATTTTCAGTTTAATCCGTTTCATTCAACAAGAGATGTTTAATAGAACTTTTGCATATATCTGCACTAAATAATTCAGTTCAATTATTTTTTGGAACAGATATATTGTGCAATATATTCTACTTACCCAGAGTAATTTCTTTTCTCTTCTATCTCTAAATGTTTCTGTTTGTTTATTGATTACAAAAACACCAACACAAATTACATGTATGTTAAAACCTACTTGGCAATATAACTTGTTTCTAATTGGGAAATTCTGAAACGATTCTGAATACAATATCAAACCTTGCAGTTATTCTTTATCCATGACGGTTTGTCCCCAAGGGCCCGTACGATGTGGTGCTTCTGCCAGGAGGAATGCCAGGGGCCCAGAATCTGGCGGAGGTGAGAGAACCTCACATCAGCTGTCTTTAAATGTCTTTTTTTTAATTATGTTTTTAAGTTTTGATTAGCTAGAGTATAAACCACATTGCGTAAATATCACCGAGGTAAATCGCCTGCATGTGGACATGTGTGACTGTGGCTCAAATGCTCTTGATGACAAGGAAAACATTCAGCCACTGGATGGCGCACTCAGATTTCTACCAACTGAGAGCTGCTGACTTCAAACTATTCAAAATGGCATAGAGACAAGCAGCAATGTGAAGTTTGTTTTTGAGAGAGACCAATGCGATTGAAAAGTTTGATTAGAAGTATCTTGTGATTGCCTGGATCAAATAAACACTTAGATCAAGAAGTTTGTTAATAGTTTTATTTTTTATTATCCGTACTAAGGTCATTTATTACTCATGTGTGACTTTCATTCACTTCAGCTTAAAATTGCACAAAACAGAAAAATCAACAGTATTATTTTTAAAATAGAGGCTAGAACTTTTGTTTTTATCGTATCTGGAAATCTGATTTTACATAGACACCCTGTCAATAGTCTGACCACAATTCAGAGAGCGGCTCTAATGGTCAAATTTTCTTTGATAATTGACTTAATATGCATTGCCGCCTCTGACATGAATTCTTTTTAAATAAGGTTGAAAACATTTTGATTGTGAAGTAGGTTATATTTGGTTTAAAACCAGGCAAGGGTCTAATAGGTGATCCATGGTTGAGAATTTAAAAAAAGATTTGCCTACTTTAATTGATTATCCTAAAGGGATGTGCCTTTCACGGATTAACGCTTTCTTTAATGCAAACTGGACTTGTCTTCTCATCTACGGCACAATGCTATATGGTTTTGGTACAGGAGTGACTGCTCACTTCTTTCGTATTCTCAGGAAGTAAAACTACTGGAAGTAGAAGTCAGTCTATTAATCAAGTGCATCCAACAAATTGTTACTGTTTTTGTTTTAATAAATCTGTGGTTGTATTGAAACAGTGACGGTTTAGCAGAACATGTTCCCACACATTACCAGTTATTTCCAATAATTAAGCTGTCATTTTGGTGACTGTGGGTGAGTGGGGAGCACGGTCGTCCTCCAATCAGAGGGTTGTGGGTTCGATCCCAGGCCCGGCTAACCCGCATGTCGTTGTGTCCTTGGGCAAGACACTTAACCCACCATTGCTCCTGTAGCTGCGACTACAGTGTGTGAATGGTAGTTACTGATGGCAGGTGTCACTGTGTATGGTTCTCCTGTCATCAGTGTATGAATGGGTGTGAATGGGTGAATGATGTCATGTAGTGTTAAAGCGCTTTGAGTGGTCAGAAGACTAGAAAAGCGCTATACAAGTACAGGCCATTTACCATTTACCATTTTACACTGTGCGATCATATGGCCTGCAAGTGACTTACTGACCTACTGAGCATCTGCTTCGCATGCTCTCTTGCAGTCTCCTGCTGTGAAGGAGGTACTGAAGGATCAAGATGGCAGAAAAGGCCTGATTGCAGCCATCTGTGCAGGTACAGCATGGGAAAACCAACCAAAATCCTAATTATGCAGTTCCGTGATGTTGCTGCTTTGAACAAATTTGTTATTTACTCAACCTACACAGTACTTACTCTGATGCTTTCAATATGTACTTGGTCATTTGCTGTGTTAAATCAAACCCCTTTGACAAATTCAATGACAATAACTGGACGTGCCCTTGAAAGAGTATCATATATATTAACAACATTTTAAAAAAAAATACAGTTAGCAAATGACCTGCTTCATTAATATACGGTTGCGTGTGACCCCCTTTGGCATTCGGAATGAAGGAGTGAACGTTCAATTAATGGCTGTCTCTAAGTGAGCCGACAAGCACTGACATTTTAATCGACTTCCTGCATATGCAGAGAAAGGACGTGGGAAGGGCATTCTGAAAGGGGCGGCAACCAATGCGGCAAAGTGGATTGAATGATGTCCTAGAAAATGACTGAAATCCTCACAGGAATATACAATTTAATGAACCTGCCAAGAATGGGGCCATTTGTAAGACTTAATATTATGCCCTATAATGCAAATTTCTTTCCTCCATGAGAAAAGAAAAATCATTGATTTTTTTTTTTTGGAAAACCCGGCCAACGAGTGTAGGAAAACCTACCAGGATGAATCGTTCTTTTTATAGTTCTCTTTTTGAGCTAATATTGGTTACATGCATTTCACCAAAACATGGATACTAATAGAGAGTTGCTCATCATCCCTTTTCTTTCCACGTCTGACTGTTTTTTCAGAAGGTCTCTCTCTCCGGACCGCCGTCCTCTGGGTGGGGACTTGCTGTGTAACTGGAGTAGCTTGGCTATAACTGGCAGACTTCGGTTCTGCCGGGAGGGGGGGGGTGTAATCTTTAGACGGCATGGGAAGGCAGCCAAGGCGCATAATCAATAACTTTCTATTTATTAACATTTTTTGGATGAGCTCACTGCAGTGGTAGGACGTTGCCAAAGTTAACGCAGCAGTCAATGTCTTCAGCTGCCCCCCTTTTTTTTCTCTATTCAATGCAGCAGTCTTTGGAGAAACCGTATATTGTAGAGTATAGAGTATTCTTAGAAACAATGGCACGGCTGAGGACACCTTTAGGAAGTACTGTTGTGTAGTAGAAGCAGTTCTACTATTGGATCTTGATTCAGTGTTTAGCTGAAGTGGTTTTGAGGTTTTTACCCATCACTCTGTTTTTTTAACTCTCAAAATGGACCGAAATGCAACTTGAATGCTTTGTCCTTGTGCAGGTCCCACTGCTCTTCTGGCACATGGCATTGGGTATGGCAGCACAGTCACTACACATCCTGCTATGAAGGAGAAAATGATGGCTGGAGGTAAAAACAACAACAACAACAACAACAAAAACAACACCAGCCGCAACGGCAATATTCCCTTTGCCCCGTTCGCTCAGATCACGCCAGTTTACAATGTTAACCTTTGATTTCATCACAACCACACTCTTTTTTTTTGGGGGGGGGGGGGGTTTAGGTGTCTCCAAACACACCGTGTGAACACAATCCCAGGGTTGTTGTCTGGCTGGTAAAAAGGGTGGAAATATTGCTGGGAAGTACAGCCAGGGACAAACATTTGCAGCTCTGAATCGTTGTAATTATTTGGAAAGGGCAGCAGATGGTGCCGTTCTAGCTTTTTTATGGCGTATTGGAAGTCATGTCACTGTGCAGTAGTGTGTAGAGCACACCGCTCAGATGACAACAGTTCCAAGAATTTGGCAGAACATACTGGAACTGGGTCACTTATACTGTGATACATCATCTATATGTAAGAGCTCATATTGCAGTGTGATCTGACGTGTGGCTTTCGATCTTCAGCATGAAGCATTTATATTGTGATTATGCTTACGGTTTTGCTCTTTGTCTTTTTTTTTTTTAGATCACTATAAATATTCAGAGGCTCGAGTCCAGAAGGATGGACATTACATCACCAGCCGTGGGCCAGGCACAAGTTTTGAGTTTGCCCTGACGATTGTAGAGGAACTTATGGGGGCTGAGGTCGCAGCTCAAGTCAAGGCTCCTCTTGTTATGAAAGATTAACCGTAACCGTGTTCACCAACATCCCGCAAGCAGCACTGTCCGCTGCAGACATCTTGCACTACTGACACAGCAAATCTCGTATAGCTGGCACTGAGTCAAAGTCACTACTGACAAGTCATTCTCCCTAAGGGACACAGGGATGTTTCTGTTCTGACGTGTTATTGTCTTTCTCTTTCTTGTTTGCAAATAAGAGACATTCATTTGTTTTTCAACTAAGGAATACATTGTGGATTCAGAGGCTTTCCAAATTGGATTAAACTAATTAGGTTACATTAGTATTTCCTTTGAGCTTGATTTAGTATTTCCACAACTTCCTTTTGAACTTGATTTGTTTCACTTGACATTAAAAAAAATCAATTTGGTGGAAAAACTGTTTGTCCTACTCTACGACGTATCTGAACACTGTAGGTCGCTTTGACTTGTTTTCACACATCTGCAGTTGTTGACACCTACATATAGGCAGCACCATGTAATGCGTTGTGAGCGCTGCCAGTAACGCGGGAAGAAGAATCCGAATGGATTGGCAGGTGCGTCTGGCCAATGAGAAGCCTCCGTCTGGCTGCAGTTGTATTCTAACCGACGAATGGCGGCTCGCCCGAGGCTAGCTGGGCGGGGCTTCGACGCAGCGCGTGGTAGTTCTGTCAGAGCAACACAATCCAGAGCGTTCCTTCACACGGGGGCAAAAAGAAAGAACAGACTGGTTCCGAAACAGGTAAGAACGTTTGCGCCGCTTCCAGTGACTGGAGGCGTCGCGTGCGATTGTCACACTTTCCTCAAAGATGACGTTCTCCTAAAATGCGTTTCAAAACGTTGATTTCTTCTAATTTACGTCGGCACGGCGGTTTTTCGCGTCGTTAATCACGCGGCGGTGACTAACCGTCGCCGTCTCTAACGCGGCCGAAATGTAACGTGGCGACGCCGCCGTCTGCTAATCAAACGGTCTTCAAACGAGCGTTCTCATATGCGGGAACGTTTCGTGCATCCCGGAGTGGCGGAGCGTCAAGTTTGCTGCCGTAATGTCTTAAGAGGGACGTTTAATCGATGTGTACGTTTCTCCTGACACACGCCGTCACGTGTTTCCCGTGTAAAGATGCGACACGGAGACGTCGGATACAGAAGCTCTCCATCCGTGCCGCCGCGTACGCTGACTGGGGCTGACGGTGCGGCAGAGGGCCGGGGTTCATTACACCGTCAGCCCGGAAAAGGGCTCGGGGAAGACCCGCGAAACCAGTGTCAGATTGTCATAATTTATGGACTATGAATTCGTAACATTATCATTGAGATCTTAGTTTACAGGAAGCCGATAGATTTTTTTTTCTCGCACATTTACGTTTTTGCACCTTTTTCTTTTTTTTTTGCACAGGAAGTAGCGGAGGTGTCGTCGTCACCTCGCTCACCTAACGGAGACTGCAAAGCCGATGCAAGTTCTTTTCTGATAAGCATCGTTTGACCCATCAATTGACCCTTTAGGGTCATTTTTTAAATGAGGGCAGCTCAAGCGTTTTGGAGGCACAAGTGAGCCAAAAAAAGAATAAAAATCTCCGTTCCCATGACAGTGCGCCGGACATCCGGACACCAAACCTTCAGAATACCGTGCGTTGGACTGTCACCTCCGGGTGCTTTTCCTCACGGTTGTTTGTCCTATTGACGGTCAACATTTAGAGACAAAGTCCCTGCATTATTGTCCACTATGTTTTCAGTTCTGTCCAAAACCCAATTGACCCCGTTCCCCAACACACACCAGGGCGCAGTGTCTTTATGTGTTTTTAACACCGTGTCATTAATACCATGTTTTCCAGTTGGATATTTCTGGAACGCTAACATTTTCCACTGTTGCACATAACATGTTAGAGTTATTCTGCTTGAGCAGCTGTACCGTAAAAGGCTTCAGGCTTGACTCCCTATTTCTGGATGGGGCAGAGGGTGGAGTGGTGGGTGGGGAGGGGGGCTGAAGTCACTGAGTCATTGGTTTAGCTAATGATGCAATTAGAGAGCTGCACTTTGCATCCCCCCGATTAGATCCCTACTTGCGTTGGCCGGCAGACAATGAAGAATAAACTCGCTTGCCCGAAGACTTTGGCAGATACGTTTCAGAAAGGTAATAGACAATTTGCGAGCATTTAGGATTTCGTCAAACATCAAGATTTCTTTGTGCCATCAGCAATGAATGGACAGACTTGTCCATCTCTGCTCACTCAACTTGTAATCATATTTATAGCTCTTGATGACCGTATTATGATTGACTTTGGACAGAAATTGACTTTTTATGCCAAATTGGGCTTTAAAGTTTGCATGATTAACTCTTTCAACATATTCAGTTGTGTCGTTGTGCTCATCTTAATGAAACAGAATCACACCATTATGATTAACAACTGAAACGGAATAATGGGACTTTGTGATATGATGCATCACTATTTTGGTATTGTTGCCAGGGGTATTTGAATATCTGCTTTTAGCAAATGTACCCCAGTTAATAACTTTAGGGGACCTTTTATAAGTAAAAGATAAACCCTTTTCAAGTGCAAAGGTTAAAGAAATATAAGGAAATTAGCTACAAAGTTAAACGTATCATTCTGTTAACATGTTGTTTGCACTGTTTTATGGAATGACCGTATTTGATTGTCTGCAGTATTCATTATTCTTAATGGTATCCTAATACACAAACAAGTGCAGATGCCGTGCACAATCCCATGGTGACCTGCTAGTTGTGCAGCATCAACTGTCTACAAAAGTTCCCATGGTCCTGTGATAATTCGTAATCATTTATACATTGCATAGTCAGGAAAAACTAGATCCACTTGGGATCCAAGCAGTTTTTTTAGTTGAAGTCAATATTTGCTATTTGCATCCTGTCAACATTATTCAGCCTAGTCGGACCGTTGCATAGTACTGGTTGAAATTATATTTAGATCATTTTTTGTTTCTATTGTACATCCATTGTCCTCCTCCTGACATGATCCCTTCTGTGGTCAGTGTGAGACAACCCGTCAATACTGCATCTTAACACTTACGTGGACCAGTCTCATGCTGATCTAGGACTGCAGCTTTATGTATTACCCCAAGTTACTGACTAATTCCTCACAGCCTGTCATTTTGTGTCCTTACCGTCTGTCACCTGGCCGGTTCTCTGTGGTAATCCCATTGAAACTGTAGTTCTCAAAGCCTAATTGCACTCCTCCGTAGCAATACCCAGAGGACCCCAGAGTCAAGTCAATATCGGCCTCCAAGTAAAACCAAAGTGCATGTAATTGGTAATTTGTAAATCAGTTTCTGTTTTATCTATTGCTTGTTGTCTTTATATTTGGGGGGGGGGTTAAAGGATAAGAACATTAATATATAGGGGAAAAAAGCACAGCACACTTTTACTGATATTTTTTCTTTTTTGCATTGAGTAGATGGTATTAATAAATTACAGCCTGTCTCACAAATGTGTCACAATGTCCTATCTTCATAGCTATGTTGTTTCATGGTTGTTGGTGTCACACAGCTTTTGCTTATCCATGGACGTCTGTTGAGCTATTGTGGCAGAAAGCTGTGAACAGGATTGGGAAAGCCTCTCTTTGTGCCTTGCTTTAAAAACCAATAATGAAGGATGAAATGCAGTCCCAGCAACTACTGCATTAGCTGTGTGTGCGACAGAGCCAACCCTCCATCATTCAGTAGAAACATGGGGTCATAAGCGAGACATTTTTGTATGTTGTCCACCTACAGCAGATGCTGCAAAATGCTACATTAAATGTAGTTCTATTTTGGAGTGAATGGACTGTGAGGGTCGACAGCTGTGGGTGAAGATCTCTTGCTGTTGCCCCGTCAGGCTGTCTGGCAGGCGCCCCGCCGTGCTCGGTGTCATGGTTTTCGAGGAGCCAGCTGTGGAGCCGTAGTCAGGCTGGAAGCAGAGGTTGGAGGTGCCGCGAATGAGCACGAGCTCCCAAAGAAAGGGCAGGGACGGTGGTGCGCAACAGTGAAGCTGTAGCTGTCCCCTCAAGCGTTGGGCAACACACACACGCGCAGTGCAGCAAATGTCTTAACAATTAAAAAAAAAAAAGCTGCGCCGCCGCTGCACCTTCCAGTTGATAATGCTAAATATTTACTTGACCATTGCTGTGATGCACCTTGGGTTGTGTTCACAGCAGTCTCTGGGCCCAAATAGCCGCTTAGCCTTCTATTCAGTTTCCTGATAGCAATTGTAAACCAAATTTGAACAAATCTGGGTTACTCTGAAACCATGATTAGCATTTTATTCTAGTATCACCATGTGTAGTTATGGGTATATTGGGTACAATAATAGTTTTTCATTTTATTTTTGATTTGATGGCTGTTTCTGCAGCAGGAGAGGTGTGAATGTTCAGTTACTGGGCACTTTCATGTTGCAAGTCATGGATTGTTGGGGGGGGGGGGATCTCAATAGACCCCCCCCCCCCCCCTTCCTGCGCATAAGACACAGTCAAGAGAGAGAGACCTCCTTCTCAAACAGACTTATATTCCGGGCAGAAGAACTGCGGTGAGCATTTTTGTTTGACCGTTTCTGCATAACAGAGTTACAGGTGTTTCTGCAGAGCCTGCAACATATTTTAGCTCCTCATCTCCGGACTGCAGGCAGCTTGCCGTTGAGCCGTGTTCAACTTTGAGCCACTTTCAGACCCCCTGAATCATGTAGTGTGACCAACGAGTGTCATTGAATTTAAAAGTTAACACCTGCTTCTTGCTCACTTTCATTTGGCCCGTTCCTCTTCTCTTTCGCCATTTACAGCTCACTTCCATTCTCTCAATGCATGCTTACTCAAATGCTGACTGTGCAAAGGAAGGTGTGCGTGTGTGCGTGTGCGTGTGGTGAAAAGAGGGAGGGGCTTTTCCTTTTCAATGCATCTGCTTCTTTCAGTGACTCTCTGAGCTCACGCGTTTATTCAGCCTCTTCTCTCCGGTCTTTCCTTCTGTCCGCCTTGTTCCCCCGTTCAGTCAGTCTTGTGTCACTTTTTTTTCTTCCTCTTATTTTTTCTGTCTTTCCCATGTCAGACATACATGCTCATCTTCCTCATCATTTTAGTCGCACAGGATCTCACACCAGTCTTGTATCGGTCGTCCGCTCTCTGGCCAATCTCTTGGATTCTGGCTCCCGGTCCTCCATCATAGCTCCTGTATTCTGCCTTTGCTCCGCGGTGGTGCTCACTGCGTCAGGAAGCGGCACGCAGACTGAGGTGGGTGTTTCCGAGAGCGTCGTTGCTAAGTCTGAGGCTACATTTCTTTGGTATCTCCCGCTCTCTCTCTCTCTCCTTCTCTCACCCTGTTCTCCTCCTGCCTCTTTTCACATCGCTCCATCAGTTAGTTGATCGCTCTTGTCTCCTCCTACAGGGGAGTGAATGCCGTACTCTGTGCGTGCAGCAGAATTGAATGTTGTCACATTCTATGCCAGTGAGTTTGCGTATCTACCTCGGCAGATCTCTCCATCTCAGAGCTGCTGCTGCTACTGCATTGATAAGTCTTTGCATACATTATTACACTGGCTTGTATCGCTCTCTTCAGCCTCTACTCCATTTATCTCATCTCTCCAAATGTTTTATGCATGCCTTGTCCCTTTTTACATGGCCATGCTGTAGGATTTATACAGACTCACCTTTTAGAATAGTGAAAGACTGCTGGCTTGCGCAGGAAGATTCCTTTTCACCTTACCTGCCCTGCTGCCGCTGCAGTTCCATCTGTTGCAGTGGCCGTCGCCAGGGACACCCTAGGGTGGGTGGGTGTGTGTGTGTGTGTGTGTGTGTGTGTGTGTGTGTGTGTGTGTGTGTGTGTGTGTGTGTGTGTGTGTTGCTGAGAGGTTGTGACCGTCATCGGTGCTTAGCTGAAGGTGTTACCGTTTCATTTGTGTGTGGGTGTAGCTGATTGTTGTAGGTCAGCCTCTCTGCATTCATGCGCACACTCGTGTGTGTGTGTGTGTGTGTGTGTGTGTGTGTGTGCGCCCATGGGCTCTGGTCCAAGAGGAGGGCACAGGAGAGGAAGGCTGCAGGGGCAGAGTTTGGTGCAGTAAGCTGTTGAATGCTGTGCAACGAGCAGGAAAAGGCATATTCATGCTCTGGTGTGTCCTTTCGCTGGGCTGGTACATCGATATTGGACAAAGCACAGTTTTTCTAAAATGTCTGCAGTTCATTTGTCCTTGAGAAGCCAAACTCTACGCAAAGTCAGATCGCTGTCAAAGTAAATCATTTTAGACCCTAAACCTGTTTTGTTCAAAACAAGACGTACAACTAACAACACTTTTAAGGTATTCAAAGAAAGGCTTTGTGAAAACGGATGACAACTGGAGAGGCAGATGCGTCTGGGATTTGTAAGTGTTTGATGTCGCAATTATGCCGGGTCTGGAGATGTCAAAGGGAACTATTGGCAGACCTTTTGAGGGTTACTGTACTGTGAAGATTGCATGTTGTAGCAAAGAGAAGCTGGGGTTTATAATGTTGATGAAGGGAGCAGAAAATAAGTTAGAATAAGGGTGAATGAGAGTAGATACCAACAGCGTTCTGGGTAATACTGATCATGGGAATAGGAATGTTGATATTCTTCTATTCTGATCCAGTTTGTTGTTGGTATGAAATGGCAGTATTATAAAGCCAACTGACCCTTAAACTACAATGTCTCTCTTGTTTTTCTATCATAGAAAAACTAAAAGAAATACAGCCTAAAATTGTCCTGTACATCAACTTCTTCTTGATTAATTGACTAATTGTTTACGTAAAACCTAAGTCAGTTTAGGTGAGTTAGGCATTGAGGTGGAAGTCTTTCTGCAGAAAGACCTCTTACATAAAACCTTCGAAATGGGCATCTTTGTATTTCATGTTGCAGTATTTGTCGATGCTGTGTGAGACAATGGGGTTGTTTCCTAAACTGAGTTAAGTAATCATCCGGCATTTTAGATTTAGCAGCCCGCCTAGCTTCATAAATGAATTGGCAATTGTAATGGGCATCACACTCAAAGAGGCACAGAGGTAGTGCCCCCCCGCTCACACACACACACACACACAAAAGACTGAGTGAATTGATCACACGTTTGTTTAGCAGGTGTGTTATCCTCCTCCCTAGTATCAACATGTTGACTGTATTTGTTGCCTTGAAAAATGGAGAAGATTCAGGCTACATCAGTCTCGATGGGAGCAAAAACCTTCATCATGACATTAAAGATTTATAAATCACAATGTCTGCCATAAACTCGTCTAATCAATGCACTGGGTCAAAGGTTTCTCTGTACAACACTTTCTGCAAAAGTTAGAACACATTTTAACTTTCATTACAAAAAAATTTACATTTCTTTATCTTATTTCGTTCTCTATTAAGCTTTCTATTGAATCTTTTCAGTTCCGTTATTCGCTTTGAAAGCACCACTATGAACAAAAAAGTTAAGATGACGCACGATATATAATTGTCCTTCTCGTCTCACTGCCACTTCAAACATGGCGATGTTGACGTACAGATGCACGGCTCATGCAGGGTTCCCGCGGGTCCTTAAAAGTCTTAAAATGTCTTCAATTAAAATTCGGGTAATTAAGGTCTTAAATTGTCTTAAATTTCATGTAAAGTTGCTGTAGGCGCTTAATGACAACGAGAAATCACAAAGAAGATGGGGAAGTGCAAATTTAATGACAAGTGGATGGAAGAGGATGCATTTAGGAGGTGGTTGGCGCCGATTAAAAACAACAATGAGGCAATGTGTAAACTATGCAAAAAGACCTTTTCATTAGGGACCGTGGGGCTCAAAGCCGTCGAGTCGCACATGAAAGGAGGAAAGCACCAGCGATACGTTGCAGCAGCTAGCCATAGCGGGGCCAGGTTAATCCCTTACTTTTGAAATGGTGCAAGAACCCTGTCATGTGAATCACGGCGACAACGTTGCACATTTAGCGCTTACTGCTGCAGTTGTAAACTACTTTTGGGATCCATAAGTCTGTTGCCTGAGATTTGTGAAGCTTTCTTTTGTCACATTGAAGCAGCATAATTATATCATCCATTTAGCACGCTAATCACTGAAATGTTCTAAAGGTTTGTTTTTTAGATGATTCACTTTGGGCTCACTCATTTTGTGTGATATGCGAAAATGTGTGTGTGTGCTCGGTGTCCCAGTCTTTGCACCAAAGAGGTGTTAAAGGGCTAGACTAATATTTCAGGAAACTGAAATGGAATATAATATACATATTTAAGATAATACCCTGAAGGAAAACATTGTTGTGTTTTTGTCCACTTAGAATGAGCCATTTCATACCTACATAAGGAGTGGGTTCTCCTCCTGGAGTCTGTTCATATTTCTACAGTACCCTAGGAGCAACAAACCAAACACTAACTCTAGTTAGAGCCTTCTTGTGTAGTTGTGTTGCCTAAAGTCCACTGTAGTTCTCCATCACATTTTTGAAACTACAATATTGTGAGCTGTGGAGCACTAACCTGTAGTACTGCCCGCCGTGAGCAGACCTCAAGTAGTATTACCCTGATAAAGATGGCCTCTGATCCCGGCAAACGGCGTCACTATGGGCGAGCACTCGGCACCTCGCGTTGCCACACTCTAGGAAAGGGCTGTTCCATTGTTTTCCATCTGCAACCTCACAGCCAGATGCCAACGAATACTGAGAACATTCTCTTTTTAAGATGAAGCATGTCGTGATGTCGTCACCGCCCATTTATTTTTTGGGGGTCCTCCCTTTAAATGGGCTTTGCTGGGTTTTTCCTTCTGGTTCTCTAGAGGACTCGGCACATGTGGGCTGGACCAGCTGCCCCGTCTTCTTAGGAAGGAGTAAATGGTTCAGGAAAATAGGTCGGGCTGGGATGTAAGCTTTTTTTAAATGTTGCTCCCACTTGACAAGGGAGACACGAGTGGGTACAAATCTTAAGTAATAAGTCCAAGCACATATTAACGAAGTTGCTCTGCTATTGCACACAGCTTGTGGACCAAAAGATAACGTCACATCCCTCTTTTGGAGATTTGTAAGTCCTTTTTGTGTGTGTGTCTGTACCGCAGTGAGAGCAGAGGGACGGCTGACCTGGCATATAGCTCTCAGACAAAGACGTGGGAGAGGCTGAAAATAGAATGTTGGAAAGTGAAGTTCAGCTCTTTGTGAGAACGGGATTTAAGTCTGCAGATGCTGTGTTAGTTTCACAATAGTCATGTTTCCATTCATTTCTAAGCAACGTTTTGAAATATTGTAATAAAATACAGGCCTGTGCTTTGGAATTCTGCCACAGTGGAGTTGGGGCTGTAGGCTGTAATCTACTAGTAACCAGATAAAGCACATTTTTCAAAAAGGAAAGTCTGCTTGGCTATCTAACTCATCGACAAGAGAAAAATAGAGCGATCCTAAGATTTTTATTTTTTTTCAATCGCTATCTGCTATGGTCCATGCTGTCCGGAGACAAAGACAATCATTTTCAGGTTATGGTAATATGAGAGAAGACGCAAGCTGCTGGCTCTTATCATATTATATGCAAAACATGTGTTCTTAGGGTGTTTCAATACTCAACTTATTGTAAAAAAAAAAAAAAAGTTCAGTTAAAAGTTCTGCAATTTCATGCAATTCAAATATCTAAAAAAACTGAATCGAAACGCAGCTGATGACACAGAGCTCTCAGTCTGAGGATTTGATTAATTTTCAGCCATAATATAATTATTGCTATAATATTGTTTTATTCGATACACCTTGTTATCAGTTAAGAAAAGTTCAACTTTAACCCTGAGAACAGGATTAATGACACAGGGCAGACTGGACACAAACAAATGAGTTTCCCCTCCATCAACAAGTCATACCACACTATATCATGCTGGAGAGGATATTCCACTCTTTGGTTGTCCAAGCTTTCGTCTCAAGTAGCTCCCAAGCATTGTTTCGAGTCAATGTTGTGGTGCGTCTCGCGTATGTGGGCTGTGTAAGAATTTGCCAATATTGTCAGTAGAAGAATAAGTGGTTTCCAAAAGACATGTGTTGTGTGGGGCCTGTTGCCAGTATGATTTGTGAGGCACGATGTTTGTATATTTATACAAATAATTAGTTTGTTATAAATCGTTGCTCCAATTCCTTTTGTTATTTTATTTTATTTTTTTTAAAGCATATAACAGAGAACTTAACTGTAGGTGAGAACAAGACAAGCTTAGCTCAGCTGGACTCTGGATGCAGCTAGTTGGGAACATTGCCTGCCAGAAACGTAAATGTAAACACAAAACGTTGTGTTTTTGAACGTCTTTGTCATTACAGAGCATATTGGTTACATGGTAAATTGGACGAGTTGGGCGACCGATCATAAATAAGTAATTACTTACACGTCATATATGACAATAAATACAGTTAAATTACCCTAACATTTTCACTATTCACTTTAATTCCTGTATATTCACGTTAATTCCCATGCAATTTTGCAACCCTAGTTGTGAATGTAAATTAAAAATTTAAGAATTACTTTCAAATGATTCACACATTGATTGTCCACAAATTGACGTTTGAAAAAAAGAAAAGAAAAACGTTTTATACAGAAGAAAATAATGGAATAGCAACAACTGACCTCAGGCAAATCCACGTGTTGAAAGTTGCGGTATTCCACCACGCTCCACAATGATGGTCTGTGACACATTGGCCAGGCCCATGGACAAACAGCAGGATGTTAACCCTTTTAAGCCTTCTCATGCGGTGAGTCTGTGTAGGTAGTCTGATTTAATGGCAGAGTTGGAGATGGACTAATGGTGTCCGTCATCCTGCTGTCCTGGCACAGAAACTCAAATAGCTTGTAGCTTCTATGTTAAGGCATGCTTAGATGGATCCATACACATGTCATTGTGTGGACACCTCCATGTAGCCATTCAGTTTGTCCTTCTTTTCAAAGGAGCTCAGTGTGTTATATTTGCTTGCTGCCCTCCAGCTCCTGTGTTGGTACTCGTATTCTGTTTAAAGGCACACATAAAGACCAGCCAGTAACCAGCTGTTTGAGATACAGAAGGAGTTTTTGTTTACAATTGGCTTGTTCACTGATGTTACGCATAGTTACTTTATTAGACAATTCGTTGCCCTCTGGAGTACTCGTGCGCGAGTCACAAAGATTAGTGAGTGATGTTTCCACTTTAACGAGCAGTAGTTTTCTATAAAAGAGCAGCTGCATAAGTGTCCTGAGGAGCTACGTGTGTGCAGAAAGTCACCCTGCCAAGTCATCCATGAGTGAGTCACATTAGCACATTTATATGTACAATTTATGCAAATATACCAGAGGATTTTGGCTGCATTATATGATTGATGATGTTACGACGATGGCTACCGGAGGACGTGCTGCTGTCGAGTGCTACTGTCCCACTTTGAAGAGCGTAACTTCCCCCGGCTTTAATTTCAAGCCTGCGTGAATCACACGTTCTATGTTAGACGAGCAGATTATCTGTGATCCACAAATCTTTAGGCTCTTACTGCCATTTTAAAGACGCATACAGCGACCAGCTGGACTCCTGACGTAGCCCATAGTGTAACTGCTGTTGACTGCCAATATATTTTTGGCAGGAGGGTTTTGCTAAACACCAGTCCACATTCCTTTAGATATAGATATCGGAATGCTGTGAATGAATGCTCACAGAAGTTAAAATATGTCTCCAAACATCTACTTGAAACAATGCAAATTCAATTAGTAAACCAAAATAGAAACCGGAAAATGGCGAGCAGGTTAACGAAGGCGTGAAAATCCCCCATAAACTGCTGGTGACTACTAAGGTGCTAGATTATTAAAGAACAGCATATGGACACGACTGTTATCTTTCAAGCTTTTGTTCTTATTGATACAACTACACTAAATTACACACACTGAGCAAAGTTGAGAACAGCTGAGAGGCCGCGGTGGAGACACCAAAGTGAACCAGCTTAGGTGCTAGGAGTTGGCTAATGTGGTTGGCCAAGTGTGCAGGAAGCTGTGGCTGCACCCAAAAAAAGCCTCAAGATTTCTTTCATGTTTTGTGACGTAAGGCAACGTATATAACTAATGACAAATAAATCAAATAGAGACGCTTAGTCAAAGACCGGAAATAGTTGTATAACTGAGATTCTGAGGTTGCTGTTATTTCATCTGCAAACGAGTCAAATCAATGTGAAAGAACAATTTTCTATTATGAACCTGCATGCATATTGCAGCGTGTGCGGTATGTTTTGTGTGTGTCAGTGCATTGGTCATTCATTGCCACATCGAGTGGGCAGAATAGCATGGACCGTGTGAGTGAAGATTGTGGGTGAGTGGGCGCTTTCACTTTGTGTAAAATAACAGTTTGTCACCCGGGCCTCAGAATAATACAGTATGAAATTGACAGCCAATGTAGGGGACGCTCAAGGACAGAGGACGCTACGGCTCTTTGAGGAGCAGCGTGTTACCTCAGTGGGGTTTGTCATTTGAAATGTCACCACACATGTTCCCAACACTGCAATGCACAACACACTTCTTCATATGTATCCCAAACCTTTTGTCACACATTGTGTGCACCCTTGTACACACCCGGAATGTTACATACCTGCCGTGACCCATAATGATAATCGCTTCCATAACTATAGTAGAGTAGATGTGACCAGTACATGAGGAGGAGGGAAGTAAAGGTCTAGCACTGGTCTCATTACAGCCCTCCCTGGACTGGCCTGCTCTCTAGTACATGCTCAGCTTTTCTCCCTCAAGCATCTGCTCTAACTGCAGTTTTATCTTCTCTGCTTCTTCCCCATTCCTTATTTTGCGTTTCTTCCCCCCCCTCCTACTCCTCAGAAGGTGAGTGCTGGTCGTTCCTTGCTGCAGGCTGCCTCTGCTGGGGTCTGTTCGAAGAGCCGCCAGCCGCTGACCGCATTTGCGCCAGATTTCATTAGGAACTGCATCCTTTCCATCCTCCCTAGATTAACGCTGTAGGCTTTTATTCACAAGATGCATCGAGTACCTTGGGAACTATCGAACAATCTATTGAAATGATCTGTATAATTGAATAAATTAAGAACCAACCAGCACCAGCTGAGTGTTAAATAGATTGTTGTCTGCTGCGAGATAATCTGCACAGGCTCCGAGGAAAGCGCTGCTGACACGTTGACTAAATCCAGCACATATCTTAAATACCACCACTGGCTAAGATGTCCGTTTATGGTTATTATTTCCTCAACACAGCATCCTCGGTAGGCTGACTCCTCTCTCCGCCTTTGTGTTAAAGTAGGGTTTGAGGGCACTATAATAAAACAGTGTGAAATAGAAATATATATGTATGTATTAATAATATATATAATGTTGCATAAGCTCGCGTTGTCCGACATGTGTTACCGGCACTGCAGTGACACAGATTCAATAGAAAATCAACACACCTCCGCCACATTGTTAGAGATAAAACATGATTTGCTCACATACATCACCAACACACATTTCTATTTTTATTTTCTTTCCCTCCATTACAATCCATTACATTACAAACTCTTTTTTTGTATGGATATTTGAAACCGTAACGTTGTGGGTAAAGTCCAACACCGTGGTCCCACTTGAGGTCTTTGTCACGTCTATTTGGACACTTTGTGCCGGGATGTGAAGCTGGCCCGAGACGGAGCCACTTCTCAAAGTCCCACGTGTTTCTCCAGCTCTAATTGTCATTGGCTTTTTTTGTGCCTGGTGTTCAGAGGGAGGGTTGGGATGCACCTAGAAAAGGAGGGAGAGGGTTTCGTGTTTCTGCTGCAGTGTGCTGCTGGGTGCTCTCGGTTCACTGCAGCATGTTCTCTCCCGGCTGTGCCATCAAAGGCTTTACTTCATCTTCATAGGCCCAAACTAGCTGTGCACTCCCTCACCATCTCGCTTGTGCTTTTTCTACTTTATTCTTTTCATATATGCAGGTTGTTCGTAAACCCGACATGTGCTTGTAGGAAATCATTTAGGGCTCGACCACAGGTCAGCACAAGAGCATAAAGGAAATGTTGAGCAGGGACATAAATCTTGCTGATTCATCCTCAACGTCCGTGAGATGCGTGCAAGCTGGGACCCTTCAGCTCATACTGTATCATGAGCAGGTGGGGGGGGATCTGCTACCCTTTATGGGGATATGTCATTGCTTATTTATGCACACAATTTCTGAGAAATGAAAAACTGCTCAGTCATGTCTGTTTTTCTGACCTAGGATTTAATGATTCTTGACAGCAGAACTCTCAGTTGTACTTTAACTAGAGGAAGAGGATTTGTATCAGAAGTTGGCTTTATAAATAGACCGTTTATGCAAATTGCCGCTCGTGTTTTTTCTCGGTTGGCAGCCAGTGACCTGCACTGTTTCCATAATCAAGAGCCCTCCAAGCTTAACAGAGCGGAGAGCGTTTACGAAACCGCAAACCGTCTGATGATGATGATGAGAATGAAGGCGATGCGTTCCATGAACTCGCAGCTTTACACGGGTTTGAATTACATTCTTTGATAAATATCAGTGAAGAGGAAGAAGAGGCAATTCCGTCTGAACACCCTTTCTTTTCTTTTTGCCCGACGGAGAGCGAGGTTGGGTGGACTTCTCTCTGCCTGACTGATCTCACATGTAGGATATCCCCTTCAGTTCCCGCCGGCCATCTGCTTGGGTCTGTGCGTTTTCCGCAGCTGCCAACATGCTACACAACACGCGCTGTGTTTTCCAGGCCAGCTCTGCCGGCCGTCCTCGCTCACAGTCTCAAGAGGGAATCCGTTCGGCGTAGGTGGATTTATGGACGGAAAGCATGGAGAGCGGCCTTTTGTGATTCGATTGTGCATTTTGTTTAGAGGGGCTTCAGATGTGTGTGACAAGCTTTAAACCCTCGTAATGTCCACCCGATTGCCATGCACCTTTTGTCCTCTGGGGTCTTTATTATTCAAAAGGGTATCGTATACATTTTCAGTCAATTTTGTTCTACACCTTTTTAGTCTTACTTCAGGCCAACCCATTACCAAATATTTTTTTCCTTTTGTTTTGGATTTTAGGACCAATAGACCTAGTTTACATAAAAGTATAGGCGTTTTTTAAATGTGAAAATGAAATGGAACAATTCACTATTTTGAAAAGATAACATTGCAGTTAAACAATTTGAAATAATAAAAAAAAAAACACATGCAAACACACTGGAGCACATTGGAAACACGTAGCTATTGACGCTCCGGGGCGTGTTCAGATCAGATGTAACACTGCATCACAATCCAAAACACGAGTAGCTGTGTGAGTGGGCGGGCCGCTGCTTCCTACAATGTACCAGTGAGAAGATGGAACACCAGAAGTTCATTTTGATGGCTCACCAGATGCCCTGAAACCAATTGATTGTTCTTTACCTGACAAGGAGCCAATTGGATTGGGCATGGAACATTATACTTAATACTGAATATAATACATGAGAGATGCTGAGGAGCAGATGGCGGGGATGTCGTTTCTGAACAGCCAGCATAATGATCCTTTTTTTTAATGTTTGTTGTATTTAACATTGTACTTCAATATTAACCTGTTTTCCTTCTCAACTCACTCTCTCTGTCTGCAGTTTTAATCTGCAAAGTACACCATGGCCCATTGGCGCAGTAAATCTTAGCCCTCTAACTTGAGCCAGGACGAGCTTCTAGTGTACTGCATTGCTGCAGTCAGCAGCAGCAGCAGCTGCATCATCCTCTCCATCTGCAGCTCACTTCAAGCCTCTGAAGATGCTGCATTGCTCTACGACGGGCCACAATTAGTGGTGAGGTGTAAACACAATGGTTTGCACAGTATCTAATTAGGCTAAAACAGCTGATAACCTACACTGAACTAGAGAGGGGCTAAAATAGGCACTGGAGCCTTGAGGGCCTGTGCGGTCGTTTACTTAATTTATGCAAAGCGTGCTCTAATTGGACGCGTCTGGTTCCATTCCGTTGTTCACTGCAAAAACACTTCACAGTGGGATTTGGGTTTTGTGGCATACTGGGTTGGTAATGACCTATGTCAAACTTTCACCGTTGTCCACCTCACGTGATGTCTGCATGTTCTGTGTTTCCCCTAACCCATTATAACGGGGCGCCCCCAGTATCATCACCATACGGTGTAAAACGTACTGTAACGTGTGTGTGTGTGTGTGTGTGTGTGTCAAGGTTTTATCAAAAGTTATTCTAGAAACCAGCACGGTTAACAACTCTCCGGACAACAGTTTTTCTTGAAACCTCTTTACTCGTTCTTACAGTTTTGCATAGTTTCATACTGGTTCATCAGTCTCAACTGCAATATCATTGATATGGACGAAAAAAGACCTATTGTATCGACATTAAACTGGTGAGGGCGTGAGGGGGACGGACTGGGAGTGAAGATCATGCATGAGATGTGGACGGGGGGCGCATTCTGAACACTGAGCAGTAATTCTCACACGAACGCAGTTTTCATAGTATACAGAGAACTTGACAATGCTTCAAGACGCTATAAGTCTTACTTTCTGAGCTTATAACCACCACAACCAATAAAAACTAGGCCGACGGCCCCACCATGACAGATAATCCTGAATTGCGGTGTCGTCTATCTACGACCATGCCTTTTTTTCGCCCATCAGGGTCATGCCATCGTCATCATCACCTTATGGCAGGTCTGACCTGCAGTCATGTCATGATTGAAATGAACAGGCAGGCATTAAATGAGTCCTTGCGGTCCAGCGATGCCTTATTTACAGCCCGGGAAATGGATGTGAGGAGAGAGTCACCTTCATGTTATCATTCCGATGTCGGTTACGAGCCGTGACTCACGTGTGTTCAGCCACTGGTGAAATAGGAGAGCATGCGCTCCTCAGTTCATGGCTCTGTCAGGGTGAAAGAGATGCCACTTTCTCTGTGATTCACTTCATTTGATTCACTACAGTAAACCGGGCCAGAGGCATCAGCAGTGCTGCTTTGCTGCCTTCCAAGCCATGTTACGGACTGGAAATGTCTTGATGTGGTAATTGACATGTGTGTTAATGGCAACAACTCCCATTGATGCCCAGTTCCTTTGCTATAGTCCCCAACAGCACTGGCCTGCTTCTTTTGCAGACACTTTGAATTATTCATGGATTTGAGTCGCTCTTAGCGGTGGATCACGGCTTGCTGCTGTGAACATGCATATGCACAGTACATGAAGATGAGGCAGAATCACTATCTTCTTGCATGTTAATTGTCTATACCTGGATTTTTACTGTATTTTATCACTGGAGCCGATGGTTTTCTGTGATTTATGCATCTAAATACACTGTTGTTGAGATTATTTGTACAAAGCGTTCACTATGAAGATGTTGAACTCTGTTCAACTGTGGACGCTTACAGGAGTTCCACTGGTCTGATTTATAATTCAGCTCATGTCCGCAGTGAGGACATGCCTCCATCTAGTGGTGAAAGCATGTGGCAATCCATTGCAATAACGTCACCTCCCACCCCCTTCTGACTATCATTTTTAGGTTTGTATTTTCAGTTGCACAATAAGTGAATTTTCAAAATGATAAGTTACCAAAGTCACGTGATTGATGCTTATTAGTCTTTTGTGATTGGAATGGAGCCTGTGAGTAGTGTATTAAAGTGTGCATAATGTAATTGAAGCTTCAATTTATAACCCAGAAGCTGATATAGAATGGCAACAGTAATAAATTAAAGTAAAAACTATGAATTACCATAAAACATAATATTATATAACATGTCGTTTACAAGTCGACCATCACAAAGGGAAAAACACTCCAAGCCGATTTGATGTTATCTTTCAAATGGGTCACACAGGAAATGTGTGAAAAACAAGTGACAAAACAAACGTGACATTTTGAATACGAAGTGCAGTCTGTGGAGATCTTCATAGTCGGCCACTCATTTTACTGTATAGTGTGATGTTTTTGATGTAGAGATGTAGTTGATGATGTAGTTTAATGCATAAGAGATAAATAAACATGAGAATTCAGTGTTTGGGTGCGTTGAGAGAGTTTGGGCAACAACATTGTCACAAAACACAGACTGACCCACATGTAATCTCTCTTCCCTTTTAGAGGCCCTGATTGGTAATAAAGTGTAACCTGTGTTCCCGGTGATAGAACACCACCCCCGGCAGGCTGGCCAAGCCCCCTCCTTCCTACCTAAATGTATCCTGAATCTACCACAGACTCGCCTGCACGCCTCTCCCTCCGACAGACTGGCTCACCGGGCATGATCTACAGGTGAGTTCATGGGCATGTAATGTCTCACGCCGTGAATTCTGTATGCTCTTGTTCCAGATAATGAGGATGTATCATTTTAAAACACCATTTGGATTAGGAATCTATTACATAATCATGCAGCACTCTACCAAGCTGATGCTTGATAAATGCAACCCGTCATCTGTATTGCTGTGTGTGGAGTGCAATACTGTTGAAAAAAATAAATAAATATATATATATATATATATAAAACCAAAAATAAAAAATCTCATTCACATACACATGCACACTCAAGCCTAATGAAAGCGCAACCTTTTCACTGTGAAAATGCATTGGGTACAAAAAATGTACAAGTTGGCTCTTCCCATCTGTTAAACTGTGAAATGGGCTCACCAAAGTGTTAAACGGCACACGCCGCAATTTTGGACATTCCCGTTCAGGCACGCCACCGCAGATGTCATTCTGCACCCTGCTGGCTGCATGTCGCGTTTACTTGGTGAAATCTGCAGTATGGATGTTTGTGCAGATCGTCCTGCACTCTGATGTTTAACCACCATGTGGTGCCAGTGACACTTCGAGCAGCTTTGTGGCCTTCTTTATGACCACACAGGGCACAATGGTTTTGAGATACTTTATTAGAGCGATTGGACATCTACAGACTCTTTTCTTGTGAAGACCTGAATCGTAATAATAAAAGTGAATTAACCTTCACTGGAGACGCGGCTAAGCAGCTTGTGACCAGCACATGTCATTGATAACTTTTAGTGTATTTGTCAAGCCACTTGTTTTTCAAACATTTCCCGTGTGACCCTTTTGAAAGAGAACATCAAATTGCCTTGAGGTATTTCGCCCTTTGTGATGACGGATTTGTAAAAGCTATTATATTTATGGTAATCCACTTTCTTACTTTTTAATTTATTTATTACTGTTGGCATTCTATATTAGCTTCTGGTCTATGAATTGAAGCTTCAATTCAACATTATGCACACTTTGTTTGTCGTATGTTGTTTTTATGTAGCGCCATGGTCCTGGAGGAACGTTGTCTCGTTTTGCTCTGTATTGTGATCACTGTATATGGACAATAAAAAACACTTGACTTGACTTTAATACACTACTTCCCTACATTTATAGGGAGGCAACAAAGCTGAAACAAAAGAGCAATTAGTAACAGTAGACGGAAAACAGAATAGATTTAGCTCCCTTGTACAAGGAGAAAGCAAAATAATAATACTAAAGTTTGGACGCACTTTCTTATTCAATTGATTGAGAAAGTGTCTCTAACTCTTTGGAGTGGTGCTGTATATGAGATTGTTTTAACTATGTGGACTACTTGAATATTTACATGAAATATTAGACAAAATGACTTTATTAAATATATTTTATTCCATCACCATAGCAACATATTTTCATATATACTTCTTGAAATGTGGACATTGAGGACTGTTAATCTAGACATCTCAACTATGCAGGTAGGCATCGAAAAAGACAATCTTATCAATTTTTAAAAATTATCCTGATATTGCTTTCTATCCCATCTCCCCTCTCAGTTTGAGTTGAGTATACAACAAGTATTGAGAGTAAACGCTCAGCGAGCTTAATTTCTGAAGCTGGTTTTGGTTTGCGATGTTAGAAAACATTTTTGTAGATACTTTTTTGTAGTTTTCAGTTCAGGGAGGTTTTGCAAAAATATACAGGAAATTGCAGACTTAATTATTTACTATGATAACAATTTCTGTGAAGACTATGCGTTGTGTGAGAGGGTCACATTTCTCCAAATCATACTTTAAACGCTCTAAATGTTGTATTAAACTACACCACAGACGTGTCTTTTTAAATGCCACATTCTCCTATCCTTATTCTCTGTCTTCAATTTCTCGGACTACCGACTTCTGCCTCTTCCTGCTTATAGTAATCAAAGCTTTCCTGTTTCCTCCTCTCCTTGTTGTCTTCAGCGCTCGTTATGGGAGCCCCAAACGACAGCTGCAGTTCTACAGGTACCCGTCTGTCTCTGTATCTGCTGTCGCAAAGTGCGACACATTTTCTTTCAGATTTTTTTCTTGTGTGTCTGTGTGTAACGTATGCATTTTTCTATATGTGCAGTATGCATCCATTACATCTGTGTTTTGTTCGTTTTATTCCACTGTAACAACCTTTCTGTAGAGACTTGCTGTTCTGTCATTTAAAACCATACATCCATTAGTAAACCTCTGCGGCATAGATAACACTTATCATCATCTATTTAGCTGGCAATGCATTATCTAGCTTAAACCTGATCTGGGGGGATGATGGTTGTTGATGCAAGGTTGCTCACAAAACCTTTGAATCGACAATAAATGTCTGAGTATTAATGTTTTGTCTGCATTTTTTGACGGTTTCTTTTCCTCCGCAATGACACTTGAGACGCCCGCTTTTCTTGTTAAACCTCAACATGTGACGAAGTTCCTTACAGAACTGATATCTGAACACTTTTTTGTTTTTGGAAATGTTTTGAGAAAATATTCATTTCCTTTCATCATCACTTCTATATTGAACTCATGGGAGTTCCTCCTGATCCGTCCATGTCGGGGAGGAGACTATCGCTGGCTCCTCCAGGACTCTGCCCTTTTTTTTGTCTTTCTCCTGCTTCGAGTTCTACGGTGCAATATCAAGCCTTATTCTGCTGATCCAGTTATAAAAAGGCCTGACTATGTGGCTGTGCTTAAAATGAGCTCTCTGCTGGATTTTTATCTAGACGCCTTGCACATTTCTGTCTCACTAGCTGCTGTCATGAGGGTGTGATCGATTCGGACCTTCATCTTTGTCTGTATATCACTCATACTGCCTTCTGTGGCAAGTTTTATTCTCTTCAGTCATCTCAACATTGCAGCACACAAAGTGTGTATTGTTTAGCACACTTAGTACCACTCAGTAGTAAAATGGAATATAAAATGAAGTCTGAAAGAAGTATTTGGATTCACAGATTTGTTCTCTAGCATGAGTGGTTTAGAGTACTATACTGTACCTCCAGAGCCATTTCACCTCTGTCTTCACGATCCTGTTCTAAAATGCTTTTAGTGAAACATAGTTGGACATTTTTCCAGCCACAGGGGATGGAGGGCTTTCCGTTGATGAAACTCATTGACTTGTAATCTCTGTATGTCCCATGTGCCTGGGGTGGGAAAAACGATTTCAAGGATTTATTCAGTGTCCATCTCGGGTACCGCAGTTATATGTGCAGTTGAGGATTCTTATTGCTCATATTTCAAACTTGATGCGTGATTTACTGCTGTGGTTTTCCTTATTCCTGGTTTGGAGAGTACTTCAAACATGCTCGCTTTTTTTTCTTCAGTGTGTGTGTGTGTGTGTGTATTTGTGTGTACAGTATATCTTTGCTTTATACTTTGCCCGTTTTGTTTGTGTGTTTCACGTGCACACAACACTCAGGGCCCTAATTATTGTCCAGCACTAAATATTTTTTTTCCTGTGGAACAACAATCCGAGGCTTTTAGTGCAAAAGCTTTGGTGAATAATGCAGGGCTGATATTATTTGCTGCGGTTGGCAGAAACAAGACGGGCCACTAAACGACATAAATGGATCTCACCGGGAGGGGAGGAGGAGAGGTGTTGCCCCTGGTAATAGAGTATGCTCCAAGTGGTGAGGGGAGGGAAGGATGCACTCTTCTTCACTAATTGGTTTAGACGTTTCCTAGTAGGACACTCCCAGTTTGGGTGGACCGCGCCGCCGCTGTCTGCACTGTGTGTTTATAAGAGCAGAGTGGCACCCCGCAGCCTCGCTCATGAGCCGACCCCAAAGAAACCGGGTGAGTTTGAGGAGGGATTTGTGTGTTAGGGGTGGGCAGAGTGATGTGATGGTGTGTGGATGCATGCTGCCCTATCCTGAAGTGTCTTTCTCTTTGTTCCTGACTTCTGTCTAATCGAGGAAATCAGCTCTTTAGGAAATCATTTGTGGGAGAGATCAAAGTCATGATGGGATCATAAACGGTCTGACTTTTTGAATTTTTCTTCGGCGTTACAATTTAAAACGGATACAATTGGAGGTTTTTAAAGTCTGGTGCGTGCGTGCGTGTGTGTGTGTATACTGCAACTCTATATTGGATTATCTACTTGAAGCCTTTCGTTTTAAATCGAGCAGTTATGGTAACTGTGTGGTGTTTTGTAAACAGACAAGGAAGGTGGTGTTCAAGTATTTGTCAGTAGACTTTTGAAAGATCAATAAACTCTTATAGTCATTTTCTGTTGGAAAAGAAGGATAATGACGCGTAGTCATTCTTGTTCAGGCTAAAGGATATAAAATGAAAGACATTTTTATTTTGGTAATTATTTCAGCTTGGCTCAAAGTATCTTTGCGTAAATTCAACCTCACATAATTTTGGATTTATCCGTTATGTTTATCAGGAAGGGCTCATTGTATATATTAATATTTAACAGATGATTTGGTTTTAATCACATAATCTTGAAATCATGTTAATGGAGTTTGCTATAATTTGATTATCTGAATCTAAAGAAATAGCTTGAAATATAAAAGTATTTTTCCTGTTCTGTTTAAATATACACAATCATCTGATTTTGTATCTTAATGCCTGTTTTAATAACTAATATATAATTTCCGTCTCGGAATCATACGGCAGTGCTTGGTAGTGCGTTCAGCATCAAGTTGTGTTCTTGTAGCGATGACCTGTCACAGTGCTGCCCTCTAGTGTTTGAGTTCAGCACAACGCTGTGGAGACCTGACTCCTAAAGGCATCAAATAACTCGAGCAAAAGTTTAGTGTGTGTGGGTGTTACAGGAATGGAAAGACTAACTAGCTAAAAATGCCTTTTGTGGGAAACTAAGTCGCTTTACACTACCAGAACTCCTGAACGAAAGCTCAAATCTGTGTTACAGAAAGTGCCCATTGTGTAGTTTGGGGATTCTTTAAGCGCTCGTGGCCGTGTGTTTTTTTTTTTTTTCAATCCCGATGGACTTGTTGTGCCTTTTCAGTTGGAAGCAATCAAATCATATGGCAGAAGCGATCAGATCATATGGCGAAATCGATCAGATCACATCTCAGCTTGTCGCTCGGCTCTTCCTCTTAGCTCAGAATCAGAACTGATCAGGCCGCCCCCCCTGCTCACTGCACGTTTGAATCCCTCCCTTTTGCGGTTAGCATGTGCCATCTTTCGTCTTGTTCCTTAATCACCAGCAAGTTACCTGAATGCTTCCTATTGGTGTAATCCCTCCATTGTGCACCTGTCAGAGGAGAGGGGGGGTGCTGGTCTACATCGTGCGACTCTGATTACAGGATGCATGGCCCGAGCGGGAGAGCTGCTTTTTTTTTTTTCTCCTTATGGGCGCAGGTGCTATTCAAGGAGGTGGCTGTGCTCTACTGGCTCCTCGCTCCATCCACGTCCCTACTTGTGTCCCTACTTTAATCTTTACTGCGAGGGGGGGGTCGGCATGTTTGCGGGAGGCTACGTTGGTAGCACCCGGGGGGCTCACGGCCAGCGCAGCTCCAGTCACTGTCCTCCTGAAAACCTCCAGATCCCCAAACCGGCAGCGCCAAGCAGCGGCGTCCGAAAGAGCAGCAGCAGTGGCAGCGGCAAGATGCTGTCTATGACGTACAGCGAGAGCATCCGGAGTGGGATCAACCGCTACCACTCGGATCAGGGGCTCAATCAGCCGGCGGCCAAGCCCCCCGACCTGGTCGAGCTGCAGAGACTCCGGGACCAGAGGGTCGCCGCTCAGATTAAGAACATGGAAGACTTCATGAAGATGAACGGCCTGGCGATGGAAGAGTGTGTGTCCTATCAGACAGGCATGAAGTACAGGTAAGAGAGGGGCAGAGCTTCCCAGAGGCAGGGGCAGTGGTTGGGCTGCGGTCCATGGAGGTCGGATACTTGAGGGCCTACTGAACAGGTGTGTGTGTGTGTGTGTGTGTGTGTGTGTGTGTGTGTGTGTGTGTGTGTGTGTGTGTGTGTGTGTGTGTGTGTGTGTGTGTGTGTGTGTGTGTGTGTGTGTGTGTGTGTGTGTGTGTGTGTGTGTGTGTGCCATCATATGGAAGATTCGGTCGGTTTCGTGCCATTGCTGTCGGTTTTTATTCAAATACATTCTGTCATCGGAAACGAGTGCGTCAGGTGGATGCCACGAGTCCGTTAATCTCAGTAACGTCCTCTAGCCGGACCGCACTCGTTTATTTTCATAGTCTGGGTCGGTGGCATATTTACCCAACTAGATGGGAAGGACAGACTGCCCCTTTAAAATCTTGAAGTGGTTACAGTGTGGAGAAACCCGGCCCTAAAAAAAACAAACAGAAATGACTGTTTTCAGTACAACATGAATTTAGTAGTATTAGATAGTGTTTCATATTGTTGTAATACAATGCATTGGCTTGCCCTTGTTAGTAGTTTTTATGTTATTTGAATTCTGTATGCCTTCTTTCCTGGTGAGTGCAAATGTATTTCCAAATTTGGTCATTCCGATTCTCTTCAATAACCAAAAGAGTTTAGTGTTGCTTAAAAGGTTGAGTAGATTTAGCCAATACCGGTAGGTCAGAATGTAGTCAAAAAGTCCCAAGATTTACATTTTTTTCATATATATATATTATACCTCCCTAAAGATGATTTATGCACATACTTACGACTATAAAAGGAACCCTCAAGGCGAAACAAAAGTCCTATTTGACGGACGGTTGCAGTTCAGAGGGTGAAGTCCGCACTGCAGGCGGAGACCGGCTGTCTCGTTGGCTCTTGAAGCCTAATAAGCTGATGATGTTGACATTGATAGCTTTCCTCACTCACAGGCATGACTGCTGTTGTTTTCGAGATCAGCGACTGGAACCCAGGTATGGTTGGCTGCTGTCGCCACGTCTGGGATCACCGAGTTCCACTGTCCTCTGCAAGGCACTGCTGCGTGTCACGCCGTGTTTCCTCGGCCGTAGCTTCCCCCTAGTTGCGTAAAAGTCACTTGCAAGTGTGCGTGTAGAATAGGAGTTAACTGCAAAAAGGGTGTGTGGTTCTTTAACTATAGACCTCAGAGAGCCGACTACAGTCAGCTTAGAAATGACATGTCAGTAACACTAAAGCTTAGTTTATGCTTCTGCGTTTTCAGAGCGACGCAGACACAGGACCCCCTTGCGTGCCTTTTCACACCTCCTTGTGTGCGTCGACCCATTGTGTTATGGGCTTGCGTCGAAAGCGACGCAAGCCTCCCGCAGCGCACCAGGCTGCGATTGGTCTGCTAACTACATCCTTTACAGAGTCTCACATTTCCGTTTTCATAGCACAATACTGCCATTATTAAAACGAAAAATGTTTTATCTGAGAGAACGGATCAGATTGAAGAAATTTTGTCGGAAGAAATGCGTACACTTGTACAAGCCATCATTGGCGGACTATAAGGACGCGCGGATGGCCTCTGATTCACGGAGGGAGATCTCCGCAAACATCTGTTTGCCGGTTGAGAGGTGCACAAAGTGTCCGCGATGAAAAGCAGCAGTGGTGATGCACGGGGCAATAAAGTCTATGATAAATAAATAAACAAACCAATGACTTCCACAAACAAAGACGTGACTCTCTAGGTCGTCTTCAACAAAACACGTTACTCCAGCTGTTGTTCTGGAGGTGTATTGCTCTGCAACACACGCAAGACTTTTAGAACCATGAATTGAAACGAGTGCGTCGACGCAGACGCAGAAGCATGCGCCGGCCTTTAAGATTTGGTTTGATTAATCTCACTTGATCTTGTAACAAATCTAATCGGGATTTGTGTTCGTTCTTTGTGGCGTTGTATTTACCATTGGTCGGTTTACCACACCAGTGTTATCCTGTCAGGTTCTGTTGTTACACGTATCGTTATCCACTGCAATTGAGTCAGCAAGTACATGCGACCTCTGACTCTGACTCATGATTATTTCAGCCGCGTGGTCCAAAATGACTTAACATTGCCGTTACAATCTCCAGTTACTATTACCATTTTACAAACACAAGCAAAAAGGATATACAGTATATTATAGTCTTTCTATAATGATCTTCTGCTCACTATTCTGCCTGCATACCTGTGTGGCAAACCTTCCATAATTAGATATTTTACACCTCTGGATTTTTCTACACCTCTGGAAAAGCTTTACCTGCTGTCGATGAGAGTATCAAATAAGATACGATTTAACAGTCTTATATCGAATACTCATTTACAACTTACTTTGAGCACTAGTTTTAAATGTTGCATATTTTGCAACTCAACGGATGGAAAATTAAAACTCTACTTCTAATATTCCGCCTGTGAAACAAAATCCTCCCACTTAGCCAGCCCATTTGGAAAACAGTCCCTAGTGTCCATGTACTCAGGGCTGAAAGAGCAGGGCGGCGGGTAAAGGAGCCAGCTTGAGTTCCCTGAGGTGAGACAGGAAGCCGTGTCTCCTATATGAGCCGTGTGGAGGTGCACTGAAGAATGGAGTAGTATAGATTTCTGAAAGGACTTAACACTAATGGAAATGTTAATGAGGTACAATAAGAAGTTCCAACATGCAATGCTTTTTCTGACCACAACCGTTCCTCACTGTAGAGTACGCCTACATTACAGTGCATCCGGAAAGTATTCACAGCGCTTCACTTTTTCCACATTGTGTTATGTTACAGCCTTAATCCAAAATGGATTAAATTAATTATTTTCCTCAACATTCTACACACAACAACCCATAATGACAAAGTGAAAACTGCTTTTTGCAAATTTTTGCAAATCTTTAAAAAAAATAAAGAACGAAAACATAACATGTACATAAGTATTCACAGCCTTTGCCATGACACTCAAAATGTAGCTCAGGTGCATCCTGTTTCCACTGATCATCGTTGAGATGTTTCTACAACTTGATTGGAGTCCACCTGTGCTAAATTCAGTTGATTGGACATGATTGAGAAAGGCACACACCTGTCTATATAAGGTATCACAGTTGACAGTGCACATCAGAGCATAAACCAAGCCATGAAGTCCAAGGAATTATCTGTAGACCGCCGAGACATAATTGTTTCGAGGCACAGATCTGGCGAAGGGCACAGAAAGATTTCTGCAGCACTGAAAGTCCCAATGAGCACAGTGGCCTGGTGGTTCCAGTTTGGAACCACCAGGTTCCAGTTTGGAACCACCAGGACTCTTCCTAGAGTTGGCTGCCCAGCCAGACTGAGCAATCGGGGGAGAAGGGCCTTAGTCAGGGAGGTGACCAGGAACCCGATGGTCACTCTGACAGAGTCCAGCGTTGTTCTATGGAGAGGAGAACCTTCCAGAAGGACAACCATCTCTGCAACACTCCACAAATCAGGCCTGTTTGGTAGAGTGGCCAGACGGAAGCCACTCCTCAGTAAAAAGCACATGACTGTCCACCTGGAGTTTGCAAAAAAGCACCTGAATGACTCTCAGACCATGAGAAACAAAATTCTCTGGTCTGATGAAACAAAGATTGAACTCTTTGGCCTGAATGCCAAGCGTCATGTCTGGAGGAAACCAGGCACTGCTCATCACCAGGCCAATACCATCCCTACAGTGAAGCGTGGTGGTGGCAGCCTCATGCTGTGGGGATGTTTTTCAGCGGGAGGAACTGGGAGACTAGTCAGGATTGAGGGAAAGATGAATGCAGCAATGTACAGAGACATCCTCGATGAAAACATGCTCCAAAGCGCTCTGGACCTCAGACTGGGGCGACGGTTCATCTTCCAACAGGACAACGACCCGAAGCACACAGCCAAGATAATAAAGGAGTGGCTTCGGGACAACTCTGTGAATGTCCTTGAGTGGCCCAGCCAGAGCCCTGACTTGAACCCGATTGAACATCTCTGGGGAGATCTGAAAATGGCTGTGCACCGACGCTCCCCATCCAACCTGATAGAACTTGAGAGGTTCTGCAAAGAAGAATGGGAGAAACTGCCCAGAAATAGGTGTGCCACACTTGTGGAATCATACCCAAGAAGACTTTCTTCTTGGGGCTGTAATTGCTGCCAAAGGTGCTTAATGAATTTAATCCATTTTGGAATAAGGGTGCAAGTTAACAAAATGTGGAAAAAGTGAAGCGCTGTGAATACTTTCCGTATGCACTGTATATCGGAAGAAGTAAGTCAAGGCTCGGCCACCAGGTGGCGGAAAACCAAGTGGACAAATAAAAGCTCCTTAAAGGATAATTGACAGGCTGTTTTGCTGCATTTCATATTCTCCGAAAATTGTTTATTATCTGAGTTACTCACTTATGTTCATTGGACCCTTTTTGTTCGGTGTTAATCTTTTCGTATTCGTCAGGTAGTGGAGATGTTGTTTAACAAGCTTTTGGTGCTTGGGATGATTAGACTACTTTCCACTCAGCTACACAGTTCGATTGTTATTTTGAGCTTCAGGTTTCTGTCATTGTAGCACAATGACTTTTATGATGCTGTCATTTGATTTATTGTGGTTTTGGGAGGAAAAGAAGTTTAGACTTTAATATCAGAGCCAGGTGGGATTAATGCTTTTGTAACATTCTAAGACACATCTAAGGTTTCTATGAGATGAAATTAAGAGAAACCGCTTGTCGTCAACCTTGCCACAAAACAATGCAATTACATATTTGAGTTTTGAGCATGTCCATCAACACGCTGAAGAACATCTTTTACAAATTTCAGAATACTGTATATTACACTCACACACAACAGTAATACGTAGTTCTGTTAATGTCATCTGATCTCCACTAGATGGGGACAATGCCTCACGAGCGCTTCATACACTTTTCCAAGCCTCCCACTCAGTGCCAAAACGCCTTGACTGAGCACAGCGTCACTCACTTCTACACTGCTCAACATCCAACTTGATATTCACCCGCTTCTTGTTTAAATAGGTGTTAGAACTAGACTACCTACTTACCAGGGGGCCACATGAAGGAATGTTTATTTCTTATGTTTGTAGAGCTGGACAATATATCTATATAATCTCAATATTATAAGACTAGATTTTCGATACCATAATATGGCTTGGATGGTTTTGTCCCCAAGCTTTAACGGCTGCATTTTGGCTATGCAGTCATTAAGCCCATGGCCATTAGCTGATTATTTATTTATTTATTAAATCATAATTTGAAAGAATTGATAGTCGTGCCTACAATATCGTGGCAATACGTTGAAGATATTTACATCACAATACACACACACACACACACACAGACGTTTGGTGAAGACATAAATCTGCACTGAGACACTTTAAACTGTGAACAATTGGTCTTCTGAGCCCCAGCAGCTTATGTGCCGGACTGTGGCGGTTGTCTTTAGGCGATCTCCCCACTCCAGAGCTAAATGTAGCGACACACTTGGGTCCACAGCTGCAACTGGATGCAGCTGAACGGGCAGTAGCCCAACCTGCAAATCCACTATTGTGCATCAAACCCTCTGCCTCCTGGTCTCTCTACATTACAGAAAGCTGCCGTTTTGTGCTCCGTCTCCGTCCCAGGAGTGGTAGAGGATGTTTAGGCATCAGGGTAGATTTGGTTTGCGCTGGTGACCTCTCCGGGTAATCTCTGAGCTATCTCTGTCCGGCCTGGTCTGACAGCCTGTCAAAGTGTTCCAGTCAGAACAAGAGGTGAGCGTGCCAGGGATTACACAGCTCTATTTTGTCTTGGTGTATTGTTATATTTCAAAGTGCCGCTCAAAGAGACGTCGTCATGATCGGTCGGTACATCGTCTTTAACTTGAATGTCCGAATTGGATTGTGACTTAAATAGTGTCCATTGTCATCATTGTTTATTTATGAAGTTTTAACATCGGATTCCTAAGCCTTTATTTTTGGTTGGTATTACACCATAGTTTGAACTTGCTGTGGACTTCAGAGGTCGTTGCTTTGTCATACAAGTAGTTGATGTTGATGTAGTTTTTCAATTGGTAGCAGAGCCTTTTTTACACTACTTTTTCAAAAATGTCTACATTAACATGTTTACATTAGTTATTACATTAGTCACATTTTAAATTGAATTGGTTGGTCCCCCGATCGAGGATGCAGCTGATCCGTCTGCTTCTTTTTGCTCTCCCTCACATGCACTTACATGCCCCTCCGCGTAAACTCTGTTTGTTCAACACGCCCAAAGACGTGTGTGTTAGTGTGTGTGTCACTAGAAGCTGCAGGGAGAATTCTCTGTGCTGATGGATACCCAGTAGTGACAGCGGGGCAGAGCTCCGCTCAACGCTTTAGACACTCGGGCTTCGGAACTGCGCGATTGTCGCTTTGGAAGTTTTGTACCAAACAACGTCCGGTACCTTTTTCCCTAAACTGTTGAGTACCGTCTCTGAAATAACATGCAAAGTTGTGCTTCTTTTCCCCAGGCCCGTGTCTATTGCTGTCATTCTCTCTCCAACTTCTCATTGAACATCAATTTATTTCTGCGGTCACTGTGGCAAACTTAATACATGGAGAAATGTTCTTTTGTTGCGGTTGAGCAGTTTCTCAGGAAGGCAGCGGAACAAAGTCAGTTTGTTTGCAGGTGTTTTTTCTTGTATAAAACCCACAAGTCTTTTTTTGTCAACGGACTTTCTCTGATGGAACCTACTTTATATTTCCCTTCATTGCTTTGTTATATGGAAAAACTTTCTCTTCCTCATTTTTATCAAGGTGCCTTTATTAAAATACTACTATTTTTTTCTTTGTATATTCTCCTGTGGTTCCCGTTTAGTTTTGTCATTGCAAATACACTATATGCACTCAAGCTGAATCTACCTCCTGCGAAATGACCGTTTTCTTCTGCAGTTACTGCTGATGCCGTCAGGCCTTTGTGTTCAATTTGTGTACAAATGATTTGCTTTCAGAGTCCTAGTGTTTGTGTAGGAGCTCAGCCAGTACCACCAGACAAAAGGTCCGACCTCTCGGGCATGTCTAGGTCAGGGCTTTTTTACACCGACCACATTATAGACCTTCTGCCTTGTTTCTATATTTACAAAGCTAGAGGCCATTCAGGGTGACGGAATCAGTGGCTGAGAAATAAATAGGAACCATCTGTTTCAGGAGCATCACTCTAGACAGGAACATCAAACGGCATCAACTAGAAAGCGATGGGTCGTACACTCTAATAGATGTTGTTGGCTTTCATAGCTGTGAACGGTCAAGAACATCACAGTACCAGTTAAACCAGTATTGTACCAAATTATTCTCCATCGACTGTTAGCGTTGATGTTGTTGATTTATGTACAATTTGCAGTATTATAAGTTACATTAGCATCATCAAAGAGAGCAAATGCTGACCCACCTGTTATTTTGTTCGAATATAAAGCCTCTCAAATATGAACTGACCACTCATTCATATTTACAATGGATGACTTCATCATACTTTGGGATAATTGGAGATTCTTTATCAGTCAACCGAAATAGTGGTAAAACGGTTTGGTCAGTAGTTACCCGTGTCAAATAACGCAACAAACACACAGCTACATTCCTTCTCTCAAAATGACTCAACTACAGTCCAGTAGATTTTTCCTTTGTCTAAATGATACGTCCTCTTGAATGAGAGAACCGCTCCTCTACCAACGCGACTAAGACCTCTGACTTCTCGTTGCTTAAATTCTACGCCTGTCCATCATGGCAGGCCAGCTAGCCAGTGAGTGCTGTTGATATCAGGACTTGTTCATCTCAAGTTGCCAATGGTACATTCAAAGACACAGCTATGATGTGACCGTGCCAACTTGAAGGAGACTGAGGATATCTGTCTGTGTTGAGGCCACCCAGGTCTTTTTCTCCAGTATTTGAACTCAAAGCAGTCTGGGAACAGGAGGCCAAGAGGCACGAGGGCGAGCAGCCGCTTCATCCCACTGTGTGTGCAGTATAAAGCACTTCTGCCCGGCAACGCTCCACTGCATGAACCCTAGGTAGGACAAATACAGACACACAGGCAGGCAGGCCGGAGGAGGCTCTTCTGTTGAATAGGACAGATTATTGTGCTTCCTCCACTCTCTCTTCTCAGATTAGTGAGCGCGCTCCCGCGGACTGTGTAACTCATCCCGGTTTAGCTACAGCTTGTTCACAAGCCGTTGATGCTGAAATCCTTTCATGGCTTTGGCGCGGCACTTACTCCATTGTTTACTGAATCAGAAATGTCGTCTTTTTTTGGATTATTAACTGGGTGCCGTAACCCATTAAGTATACAACAACAATTTACAATCATGCTGTCACTATTTTCCTATATCGTTTACAACATATAATCTCAGAACAGCTAAAGACGGAAATCATTGTAATGGCTACGTTGCATAATAAAAGGGGTCCCCTGTCTGCTGGTCTTCATTGTCTCAGCTCCCGTTAGATCTGTCGATGGGGACATCTGAAACGACGACTCTTCTTGAGCCCAGCTGTCTGCCGGGGAATCAGTCATGTTCACTGGAGAATTAAGAATTGCAGCGCTTGCTGCACACAGATGTGTCCCGCACAGTGTTCTCGGGAACTCCCAGAAAAATAATAATGATATAGAATTGGCTCAACCCAATTTTCAACATTCGTTGTGACAATTATCTACACCATTTTTAATACCCCTTCTGTTTTTCATCTTTTATATCCGACAGATTTGAAAATACATTTATGCTCGGATTACCTCTTTACTATGATGTATTTTGCTGCTTCACTTAACTACAGCATTGTAACAGTGTTGGGTCCATACATTAGGTACGTATGGACGCAACCTCAGGATGCATTAAGCCGCTAGAGAAGCATTTCCACATCTCTGGATGTCCGTCAGTCTGTCTGAGCTCACATTCCTTTCCATTAACTCCGTTAAGCCCTTCCACCCACTCACTTACACTAACACACTCTTCTGTCTCACCACTCCCATCTCAGGGATATCCTTTACACTTTGTTACTCAAATCCTCACTATTATGCTCAATTAAACCCTCCGTAAGTGGAACTTTAACCTCCATTAGACAGATGACCAACAGTAACACATGATAAAACTCCTCTATCCCTCATCTTGGTGAACAGTGCGCTAACGCTCGCAGTGATGTCACTTAATACATTTTCCTCACCTTTAAAAGTGAATCCCCAGTGTATTTTGCAGGGGACCTCCTGCTCACAGAGCAGAAAGGCCGTGCTTTCCCAACTAGTTTGGTCGCTTTGTGCGTCAGTGCCCTGCGGCGACTCTGGATGCCAGTTCCTGTGCCGTCTCCAGCTCAACCGAGGTACATGAACCGCCCCTGAGACCAAATTAGTGAACGGCCGCATGAAACGATCTGGAACATCACATTTTGGGATCCTTTTCAAATGGCTAAAGGCGGTCTTTGTTTAGTTTTTTATCCGCTCACTGCAAGAATTGATTCATAGAGCCGTGGAGTATTTTTAGCGCTAACGCTGCCGTTGAGGTGAAGCATCGCTGCTCGTGTTGGTCGGCAAGTGTACCTTTTTGTGGTCAGAGTAGTTTCTAACGTTCTGTCAATGGCCGCGCAGTGATGGTCTTTGCCGCTCAGCTGCAGCACGTGGGCTGGGAGAAGTGATCGCCAACCCTTCTTCCCGATCAGGGCTCAAAGGATTAACTAAACCAATCATTGTAACTGTCGGTGTTTCTGCCGTGTTCCTTTCTTCCATTGTTAGTAAGAGATTTGGTTTTGTCAATACGGAAGATACGTCCCCGCAGCTTTTTCATACCACTTGGTAGTGAATAGGAATCTGCATATTGGTTCTTTTTTTTGTTGTTCATCTGTAAGTCACCTGCTTTCTCTCCACATCCTCCCCCACACATTTAATGAAGCGCCGGGCCCCATCAGTGCTCTGCAGTCACACACACACACACACACACACTGAGTGCGTGTGAGTGGTTTTAGCAGCTCAGAATATTTTGGGATAACCACTAAAACAGGCCCTTAATCAAGGCAAGGAGACATTGGGTTCAGCCACTCTACTGTGAAGACCGTGAACACAGTGTCACTAATTACAGCAGCATTATTTAAAGGTTAAAGTTCTTATCTCAAGTTCAGCGTCCTTTATGACTGATTCATCTTGTAACAATGGAAATCGGTTCATTCCAAATGTGCTTCCACAGACTGAATGAGCACAAAGCAGATAATAGTTCAGGCCAGTAATTGCTCAATACCAGCATTAAGAAAAGAATCCTAATTAAAGTGTGCGTGAAGAGACTGAATGAGATTATAAACTTGCAAGCACTTGTTCAGATTGCCTTTGACTCTGAGATCACCAGCCGCTGACGTGTCGGCCTCCGTGGCTGCTGAAACAAGCACGCAGGTAGTTTATGGGTCTCCAATGTCACGCGGATGAAGGACCTCCCCTTCAGCAACGCCATGAGTGCGCTTCATGGGTTTTGATAAGTGGGCCCATGTGGAACAAGGTTGCAGGTCTAACAAAAGAGATACAAAATGTTTCCCCAATCGTCTCTTGACTTGACAGCACGCGGTGAAGTGGATTTGAAATGCCTGTCGGGCAGGCTCACAGCAACACCTGCTAACAATGTGATTTCTTTAAGACAAACGTGCACACTATTGTGCAGTGATGAGTGTCGGCCGTCTTTTATCTTTTTTTTTTTTTTGTTATCAAAAGACAATTAAAGCGAATAAAATGCATGCTGTTAATCTGCCAGATGTGCCTTATGTGAATTATTAAATTACAGTAAGTGTGACAGGCGTCTAGTGGAATGAGACTATTTGTTGCACTTTATAGCTCCTGGTAATTACATTTGGTGTCAGGCCTTTTTCAGTCTAAGATATTTGACAGTAAAGACACAAACTGTTGCAAATAGGGTTTGCAACAGTTTGCTTAACAAAATGCCCGATGGATCCATTATTCAAAAATGTTTGTTCTATTGATTTAATTTAGGTGATTGATCACTGGACTGTCAGATGATGCACACTTGTATTGATCGCTGTACATTGCTTTGCCCAAAAGTCAATAAATGTGTAGACTTTCGGAAGGCAGATAAATCAAGGTTCTACAAAGGATTTGTATGATTTAGTACTGATAACCAATATGGTTTAGTACTGTAGCAGGGTCTTAATGTCTTGACAATATAAGGGTGACTGTTGTATTTACATTTTTTTAAATTTCACCCCCTTGCCTGAATGTTGCATGGAATGCCCATATTGCGGAAGTGTTCCGTGATCTAGCCGGGGGCCTGATTTCTCTCTGCTGACGCGGTATCTGTGCAGCCTGAGCTCCTTTAGCTGGCCCCGCCCCCTTCTGAGGACCTTGCATGTCACCAACCGCGGCCGCCCCGGAACAGAGCGGAGTGGATGGCGGCGTCACGTTTCCCCATCAGTGGCAGTGTGTGCACGGGCCGTACCCTGCGGACGCCACGACACGCCGCACTGCCCTCGGGCTCAACTGCTTTGTCGACAAATGAGTAGAGAGCGAATGGCCCCAAATGTGTTCCCCGAGCGCGTCCATCCAGCCCATATGCTGCCCTCGGCTGTCACTGCAGAGATTGCTTTGCACGTTCGTGCTGAATCAGGGGCTTCCTTTTTAAATATCTCGCCCCCTCGTAGGAAGGAGCACTCGTGAGGCCCTCTTGAGCATGGCTTCTCTGCTCTCTTCGTACAGTGTGATATTTACATCATATTTGAGTTGAATTAGACCTCTTCTCCTCATAGGGTCCCATTTAAGTCTAAGCTCAAAGGTCATTGCTCCAAGAATAGATCTGTCAGTTAGCACCTGCGCGTTTGCTATTTTCCCGTGATGGGCGTTGCTTCCTTGACTGCTCTACAATACATGTTCGCTCCTGATGGCATCTCTTTTAATTATCTCCTGGCACACTAGCTGGTCCACTCTGAAAGGCATCACTATTATGTTACTGGGATTGTGTGTAATGCATAATCTAGTCTCCCTCCAATTGACATCCATTGTTGCATTTCCTCCAATTACTGTGGTGTTTACTTTCAACCTGCAACAGTTATCATTTAGTTTCCGTTCACTTCGTCAAAGAACGATCTCATTGTTTGAGTATCTAATAACCATTATTAGCAGAATTGTATGGGAATCTATTGCACCGTATTCTGCTGCTACACTAATTCTTTGCCAAGTTGAAAAATTTTCAAGATTTGGAATGAAAAGGAACTAAGAAGGAAGAACAAAGCGTGCCAGTTCAGTCTTAGACAGCCCTGCCTTTAACATTTATTAACAAAGATAAAGTTACATAATGAATTTTTCATGGGCAGTTGAACACACCCACGTGAGAGCCCCTTTTTCCGGAGACAGCGACTATTGCAAGGTCCTGACCAGCGAGTATCCCTCTTCCCCCTTTTTGCTCTGATAGAATAGACTATATTGGATGTTCAGACATCCAAAGAGGAGAAATTTTTAAATAACAAATGCGCTACATTTTCTATAAACACAGCAAATTCCAATGCCCTGCTCTCTCACGCTGCTGTAACTCTCTGCATATTCCTCCACATAGCTTCTCTTCACATCCCTCCCACCACATCTCTCTCTCTCTTTCTCTCTCTCTCCCTCCTCCCATCTCTTGCATGTGTGCACCGTGCAGCTTTACACAGAGCACGAGGCATACAGATGTAAGTTTAAGCCAGGCAACAGCCAGAGCTGGCAAGGTTGCCCTTTTGCTAACATGGAGTAGTATTCAGTAGAATATCCAGCAGCCAACTCAGCTGTCAAGGCAAACCCAGAAGGTGAGATGAAAACCTCCTGGAACTGCACGTTTGTGTTTTATTCTCTCCATCCCTTTGTGTGGATCAAGAGGTTTTATCTCTACCTCTGAGCTCTGCTTTAAAAGGAAATTGCAAGACTAAATCTGCCCGTCAGGTTCTGATGAGCCTCTGATTAAAAGATAAAGACGAGGGACGGCACCTGGACCAATCAAAGAAGAACTTGCAGAGGGAAATTTATGCGAGCTTTGATTTTGTTTGTTTGGACTTTTTTTTTTTTTTTTTAAGATTCAAAGCTTTGTACTGCCTGCGTTAGTTGTATGTACCTGAGGTCGGCAGGGATTGCATATTTGATTCTCACGCCAGCTGAGACGGAGATGCTGTTTTGTAGTGCTTGGATTTGGACGTCTTTTTGAGAGGATTTTGCTTTCACCTGATCAGCAGTCCTTCACTGTTAGAAATCCATTCTGATCTGCCTTCCAAACCCTTTTTTTTTTTTCTTCTTCTACTGAACATTGTTGAGCTCAGTCACTTCGGCGACTGGGCAGTGATTTCCAACGGAGGCACTCTGCGTGCGTGCGTGCGTGCGTGTGTGTGTGTGTGTGTGTCTGTGTGTGGCCGGAATCGGACCAGTCAGCTCCCACAGACTGATCCGTCTTCAACCTTCCGGGAGTTTGTCTCAACTGACTTGAGAGTTTAAATATATCGTCTTCTACTGTGCCGGCCGCCCAGCAGCCGCGATGCAGGTGTCATTAGTGTGCACGGACCACCGCGGGGGGGTGAGCCGCACCACGGAGGACCGGCTAAACCGACAGAACGCCAACAGCCCCAACACCGGCACCCGCAGCAAGTTCAGGGCAGTGGCGATGGTGGCTCGAAGTCTCGGACAACTCTCTGTGCAGAGTGTGCCGACCTCCAGCGAGCAGAGCATGAGGACTGGCATGAAGTATAGGTAGGGCACGTCCGAATGGGTTAACAGGCACTTTTTAATTTGCCCGTAAAACTGTGAGAAATGTTCAATTCAACTTAACCCGCAGGATCGTAGCTCCTAATGCTAAAGTGATATTTGAATCGTGAAATGCGTCGTGGCCGAGGCTACAATTAATACTGTCCGTTTTACCCGACGTGTTATTGTACACCCGTTTTTCTTCCTTACTCCTTCCTGTCAGAACTGCCAAACCCAAACTGTTGAGTATTGATGATCGTTGTAATGACAGTAACAAATGAAATGCCCCGTGCGTCCGAGATCTGAGATGGAACAATTTGCAATTTATATTCTTATGCAATGTTTGTTCTTCAGCAATACAACTTGTTGGCTCATCATTTAAATTAAGCTTCTGGCCCCTGATTGGTTTTGGGAAGGAGAGAAAAACAAGCACTGCAGACAAAGTACAGTAGACTGCATTTGTTAAGCTTTAAATGGAAAATTAGTCGGGTGCAAGAATACTACTAAACTTTTTGTTCACCTTCTGCTGATACCCCCATAGTTTTTGATTTATAGTATTGGTTTATAGATTATCATCACTGCAGATCCCTTTGGTTGACTTTGTTTTTAATTATTGACCCTAAAGCTTTCAAGCATTCACTTGACTTGTTAGTATCGAACTAACACGTTTCTGTCATAATAAAGAGTGTCACTGTTGGGCCGTTTAAACAAGCACTGCTTTTGCCCGCAACATAAATTGACATTATGCTGCATTGAATAGAATATTTAGCGGACCCCTTCAATCATTGGATTACTGCTCTGTTGTGGTATTGACACTTCTGTAGCATCACTCTGACAAAAGGGTTAATATTTTATTAACAATTGAGCCTCGTATTGTGTAGAAACCCAGAGAGACGTACATAGCCTATATATTTTCAACATTTAGGCATTACAAAAAAACATTCATGACAAAACAAAAATGTCTTCTCTTTGTGTGGTGAATTACACAATCTGTCTGCAGCATTGGTGAGTTCCCATCACCTTTCAGTGGTGAGGTACAGTACGTTGTGATCCATTTTATGCAAAGTACCAGAGTTCTTTTGCTATAGGCACAATTCATTTAGCAAATCTTACCCTGCGTAACATTAAGCTTGCCTTAATTTAGGGTGTGACGGGTGCGAAGGCCGTGGACAGGGAGAGACACACAGAACACATCCCATGAACGGGAGAGACTGCAGCAGATGAGTCACAAATAAGGAAAAAGACCTGAACTTTGAGTGTAAATAATGAACCTCAGTGCATAAATTAGTATCACTATAAAGCTGGTTTAGCACAATCTCAATTCAACAGCTGAATCTATTTAGAGCATGTTTCCATTCATTCTATTCAAGCAACCGTATAGAAAAGCTTGGTAACAATGTAACTTGCATATTTCTTGCCTTGATTAATGATTTAATGGTATTTTTGCTAAAAGGGGCAGCTAGTTGAGAAAATTAATATCACTGAACACACTTCGTTTGTTGATATTAAAAATGAAGTGAAGATGGGTTTTTATCAAAGATGTCAATATAGAAGCCAATGAAGAGCCTCCTTCAGCAGCTTTTCAATCGTTTTCCTGTTTTTAACCATTTCATTGCATAAACATTCTACAGGAGCATTTTTCTTGTTTATATGTATGGTCCTGCAAGTGGTAGATGACTTGTTTTCTGATATTTTATTAGCACTTACGATAGCACTTATAGTACTTGTAGTTTGGCTTTCTTGAACAAATTGTCTTGATTCTTGTTGTTTAGGGTCTGTACCCTCTCGGTTGAATCCACTTATTGTAAGTCACATTCGATAAAACCGTCGGCCACATGTGAATTGAACTATTATGCGTATTGGATTCATATTAATAGTCTTTCAAATGACAACCTCAGATGACAAAACATAAAAATGGATGGTGTGCCTTTCATAGCAGAATCAGCTTTGCGAGGGGTTAAAAATGACTATGAAATTAAGATCAGGCGTTGATTTGAGGGCGCACAGTACTCGGCCCCAGAAGTGTCGTCCAATGTGACATAACCGTCCTTTCCATCTTATTTGCTAGCGGCGTCGTCGCCATGTTTGCTCGCTGTCATTATTGAGTCTAATGATATTGAATGGGTAAAATCATTTTCATCTTGCAGGGCCAGCGGCTGTTTGTGTTCTTCGCTTCCCCAGTGAAGTCTAAAGTACATAACTGGCTCTGTGTTTGTGAACCAGACTTGCATCAGATGTAGGCCTGAATGCAGAGTGAGGCTCAGCGGCGCACGCACCAGGCTACGACATTGTGTTTCATGGTTTTAAAGGAAGAAGAGAGCGAAAGAAAGAAAAGGGAGAGTGCTAAGGCTAATGCTTGTGCAGGCACTGTGCCCAAGAGGAAGTGCAGTAGCATGGAGTGATCTGTGCTCATGTCACTTTGTATCTTTCAAACATGCCTCTCCGAGGTTAAGCTTTCAAGGCCTCTAACAAGGCTAACGTTTATCCTTTTCATCCTTTTGAGCGCCGGGATTTTTTCCCCCACCTTTTTCATTGACAGTTGAGGAGTTTAACAGGTTCATAACTTTCCCCCAGAAGAATACAGTAAAAGCTTATCCACTCAGCAAAACTTTCCACCATTATCCACACTGCAGAATAGAGGTGTGGAATTTGGATCAGCCTCATTTCCATAGTCCTGGAATCAACTGAGTCAGTCTTCACCCATGGGTGAGGAAGCGTGTTCGGTTGGAAGTGACCTACCGATCAAAGTCGATCAAACCATCAAAAGGAAGATCTTTTCAAGGTGCAGGGAGGGATTGCGGCAGCTGCAATAGACGGCCTCACCACAGCCTGAGCAACTCTGCAACGTGTCACCTGGTCTGACTGATTTGACCGGTGCAAATCATCAATGCACCTTCTCCAAGGAATGATTAAAAGGGTTCCTTTCAGGACGGAGTTAATGATGCACACAAAATGGCTCATGATTATGTAAAGTAGTCTTGCTCAGGGAATGGAGGAATATCTGTGCGATTGTGAAGGTAGTGAGTCAGTCTCGTAAAGCCCCTGCTTTTCACTTTCCGGTTATCAGCGCTTCTCCCAAATAACCTGACCCAGGAAACGATTCTTGAGGGAATGAGTAAACTCACAAAGGGGCGCTTTTAAATGCCTTTTCTGCCATAATAAACTGCTGAAAAGTTTGATGACATCACTTTATGGTTCAACTGCCATTTTTGTGCTTTTCAATTCAGCCTTCTCTGGATGACATTTGTGCTTTAGATGGATTTTTTATTTATTTTGTTAACGCCCGGTTTTGTTATTTGTCACATTTGCTCTGCTGTATAGCACTCAGCATTATGTACTGCTGTTGCCATATAAATCAGAGCTGACTCGCCTCCTCTCCCGGTGTAAATCCTTTGCTCTGAGAAAGTCGCCTCAGTCCAGACAGTCTGCAGGATTCCGTGCATCTCTTGAGGTCCACTTTTGGTTGTAAAGTTGATAGTGAATCACAGCCACTGTAAATAGTCACTGGTAGTGTTGTGTAAGCGAATGGCATTTATATCCCACCACTGTGCTGTGTCAGGCTGTGATGTATCATAATCACAGAGATAAGAGCTTAAAAATGCTGTTTTTAGTGCACCTGCAAGTATCTTGATATAACAGAATTGAATTTTTGTCTTTTTTTTCATTTTAAAGATATAACTGAGGATTGTTTTCTTTTTTTTCTTCAGTATTTTGTGACACAAATGCAAAAGCATGCATCGCCCAGTTTCTTTTTGTGTGACAAACGCTGTGGGTGTGAGATTTAGGCCGTCACGAGTGTGGGTGCATGCTGGGACGGTTTCCTGCATTCCAAGGGCTCTCCATCAGGGAACCGGCTTTCCACAGCCTGCATTCCCTCTTGAAATGTGAATCATGACTACGTCGTGATGGTTGAGCAGAAAACCCACATGCAGGGCCCCGCTCCGACGGTCGTATGAAGACTCCTCCACCGCACAGATTTCAGGCCCACAGCAGCAACTTGGGCACCATCGTTAGTGTGCTCAGAACATACACCATCTGTTTGCTCCGGGCGTGTGGGGGATAACGGTGCCAAACGGTGGGATGGTTCAATTGATGTAGGCTTGTGTTTAACTGTGTGCATTGTCTCTGTTGGTACGTGAGAAAGTGAGTGAGATGGGGAGTGGTTGTTGTGAAATATTTCGCCTATGTGGCCATAAGAGCGTCTGCATGTGACGGAAACACGCAAGCAAAATCGTTATGTTGAAGGACAAAATGAAGACAGCTGTTCCTTCTTTGCTTCACTGATTAGACTTTAATTAGTGTGTGTGTGTGTGTGTGTGTGTGTGTGTGTGTGTGTGTGTGTGTGTGTGTGTGTGTGTGTGGGTGTGTGGGTGGGTGGGTGGGCGCGCGCGCAATCATTTTTTCTCTGCATGGTATTTTCTCAAATGCTCTAGAAATAGCTTGGATACATTTTTCCTTTTGTGGATTGTCGAGGCAAGTCCTTTATTCACACACTATCTGAATTGTGGTCAGTCTGTTTATTTGTAGGCAGGAATTCTATTTAACTTGATAAAGATTCAGTCCAAGTTCAGTAGAATGTCCACAGTTGTGTTTAAGTGCTCTGTCACAGACTCTCGGCTTGTATTCTGCCCAACGTAAGGGGACGGTTTAGATCCACAAATGAGCACCAAATCAAAAGACTGGTTTTGACAGCACAATTTGTGTGCAGCATTTCTTTTTGCGTGAGAAGCGTTTTGACTCCATGTTATGTGATGTTTGTTTGAGGAAATAATGTAGCGCAAGTAGATGTGAGGCCGCAGCTTTAGCTTATTTAGAAAGGAGGACAGGCCAGTGGTGGAGGGTGTAGGGGGTGTAGGAGTCTCCTTTTTCCCTGCAGCATCATGCTTAGTCATGTATATTATTATGAATATTTAACTGTAACCTTTTTTCTATTGGGTGCTGGCAGCCAGCACTTTGCTCTAAAATCAATAAAGAGGCCATCTTCTTTTCGTCAGCGAGGTCCAGTTAGAGGTACTTTCATGTCAAGGTTAAAACTGTCCTATTTGAATTATGATGATGGCTGCTAGAAACAAGTATATTGATTTGTTGACTATTTTCACATTTAATCATTTTTGGGACTGTATACAGTGCCAACAAAAAATGTCCATCAGAATTCCCCAACTCCCATAGTGACTTATTGACCAACTGTCCAAAATCCATATTAACAATGACTGAAGACTCAGGAAACCAAAATCAATGGCTAATTGTTGCACCTCTCTGTAATGTGTTGTTCTGCCTTCCTTCAATGCATCAAGTTCATTTTGTTTCTTTTACACATTTACCAAAACTTTGAATTTTCTGCCATATTCAGTTATCATGGTCCTGCAGTCACTTTTGGCCATTTTAAAGCCAGTCGGGATGTTGGAGTGTAGCTCAGTGTCTCAGTTGGTTGCTAAGACCAGGAACCCCCAGGTTCTAGTAAGTTCCTCTCAAGCGCATAGCAGAAGACTTTCCATCCCGATGGGCGCTGGCAGATTTATCCCCAGACCTAGAGCCTTTTGAAAACATCCAAGTGAGAAGAAAAACAAATTCTGCCTCAGGAAACCGCTCTGAGCAGACAATCTGTTTATGCCCGAGTAGACCACTTCCTTTACAGTCACATTGACATGAACATGCTGCTTCTCTTGTACTCTCCAGCAGAATGGAATAGTAGAGCTGTGACCTTGTAGAGGAATTGTTTGATTGACGATACGTAGCGTGTTTGTAATCACGTTCCATTATTGACAACAATTTAATCGACCTGTATCTCTAAATCCGCCCTAAAATTGCTTTTATATGTGCAAGAACTTTACTTTATTAATTTTGACAGGAGCCTTACCTGACCAGAATCAAGGCTGATATCAAAGTGAAATTTTCTGGTAATCTTAGGCTGTGGACGGGATACTCGATGAGTAGGTCACTGGCACTCGCATGTCCGTCCGTTAAGTATAAAACTAGAGCCAGCAGCTCTTGCTGTCCAGTTTTTAAAACCCTTTATCACCGTTTCCAGGCAACCAGCAGATACATCCAGATAAGATCTATTAGGGAGCTTAAGAGGTGCTGGTAGACTCCATTTTTTTAATTAACTTTGTACAGCGCTAGAATAGCTGTTTTCCTCCTCCTCTCAGTCCTTGTGCTCCGCTACACTAATTGTTTCCTTTTGTAGCGATTTTCTAACAGCCTTTTAAAAGAATACAGAAAGGTGTGTTTCCCAAAATGTAAAAACTGCTTTTTAAAACTAGTTAAACTGAAAATTCCTTTCATCCATTCTCCTGCAGTCACAACTTGTACCCCCGCGATCCATCTTGGGCTTCATCTAAAACAATAATTGAGTTTTTATGTTTTCCATCTGGCAGCAAGTAAATAAAGCCCTGTGATCGAATGCTGCAGGCTGTGCAGACGTAAGTGCACATCCATTCATGCTTCATGCCAGTGAGGTGAGAGCGCGCTAATTGGATAAAAACTGCCAACAAACGGCATGCTTGTCACAGTTATGTTGATGTGGAGATGTTCATTTAATTGAAGTTCACGCGTATAAGTAGCCTTTTCAGAGCAAAAGAGCTCACACTTTAACACACCTATCTTTTTGCCTAGTCAGCACATTCCTAATCCAACATTGTCTGGACATCATTGACAGTGGATGTTCCATAAAGACGAATGGAGGAGGAAACCAGCTGCAGCCACACGAGCTAGTGCCCTTTGGTGTGTGTTGTTTTTTTAGGTTGGAGCCACAATGGAGGCAATACAAATAGTTGCGCTTGGTGAACATATCGCTCAACACTAGGGGTGTAACGATTCATTCACTTAATCGATTTATATTCCTGCGATCCAACATTGAAAATGGCACTTGATTCAAATAAAAAGTTAATACATTTGCCATTAATTGTTGTTTGCTTGTTTATAATATCCATCATTAATTTTAACCTGATTTCCTTACAAGAAACAACAGGGATCTCGGAAACTTTGCCTGCACTGTCCAGTAAAGTTACTGAATCGATTTCAAGTCACTGAATCGAAACAAATCGAATTGTTCTAAATTAACCTAGATCGTCCATTAATCGAATCGGCAACCAGGAATTGCAATTCGAATCAAATTGTTGTTAAAATGAATCATTACACCCCTACTCAACACGTTCCTTTTTACAGCTCTGTGACCTTGTTTCCTCGTTCATCTGTCCTGTCCACTGACATTGACTCGTGGTCCTGACCCAGGACCCAGTCCCACTTAGTCTGCAGACTCCCACCAGTCCTCCCCGATGCTGCACTCTCACACTGTACCCAAATCGAACTGTTCCACCGCATGGCGTCCTTTTCTCTCTCCACACGCCCAGAGCAAACACACAGCAAGAGTTTTTTGGTTTAGAGCTTTTAAACTTCTAAAAAGGGATGCGGAATTGCTCCTACGGTAGTATAACTCCATCCTTTCAAAGCACACAGAAGATTTGTCATGGTAGGTATTTAGTTGACTCTCTATACGTTATGGTTTAATGGGTGAAACGGTAAGTAAGTAAAATTTATTTGTACAGCGCTTTTCACAGACAAGGTCACAAAGTGCTTTACAATGTGCATAAACATTAAAACAGTCAATATAAAATACAAATAGTCAAAAGAATAAAAGACGGAGGCTACCCAAAAGCTAGCCTGAACAAATGAGTCTTCGCTTGTCCTTTAAAACAGTCCACATTCTCAGCAAACCTAATGCTGGTTGGTGGAGCATTCCAGAGTCTGGGTGCCATAGCTTCAAAGGCTCTGTCCCCACATGTCTTCAGACGCGTGCGTGGCATGGATAGCAGATTTTGATTGACAGACCTGAAAGACCGGGATGGGGGTATGTAAGTGAATTATGTTTGCAAGATAGTCAGGGGCCTGACCATGTAGAGCCCTGTAGGTTATGGTGAGAACTTTGAATTGGATCCTGTAGGTTACAGGAAGCCAGTAAAGAGAGCAAAGCAGAGGGGTGATATGTTTGTGCCTGTTTGATTTAGTAGATCACGTAGAACTTGTTACTGACACGCAAACTTTTGTTGGTTTGTGTTTTCCTTCTTTGCCGTATTAGACCAGAAGATAGTTTGGAGTGGGTTTAGATGATTATTTTGCTGGCTTGTGAATTGAAGCTGACAGTATTGATGTAAAAAACACAAGTTGGCGTATTTTCATAATGTAGGCTGCCATTTATTTTCAGTAGACTTTCACGTGGACACGATTTGATAGTTTGACCGCATGATCGATCATGGTCGTACTTGGTAGCCCCACACTGTCCTTTACTTCCAGTTGCAACCTCAAGGGGAATCACACATGCCATTGTGTCTTGATCGTTCTGAGAAATGTCACTACAGTGTTTTGTTTAAAGGGATTTCCAATTGCCTCAACAGAGACTCCTGGGTGTATGTCAATCATGAGAAACGACACATTTAAGTCTTTGACACACTGTCTGGCTACATCAGTGGTTCCACGACTTGTTCTGTTGGTGCCCCTTTGATGATTAGGAATATTGAACTATTGGTGAGAATCCATAGAATATATCTTTCTTTTTTGAGACAACGAGCTGATTATAAACAATCGAACGGGCATGCATGACTGATTGGTCGGGGGATGTCCGATGTGCCCTGTACCTGTTGACCGTAATGGAAAATAACCTCCCCTATTTTCCACAAGTCATCTTTCATCAATCACAGCCAGAGACCTCAGCACAGCTGAAAGGTTGACATAGACGAGTAGGATTCTTTGTGTCAAGCTGAAGTGAAATGGAGCCCGTCTATAAACAACCCCCAAATAGATCTTCAAGCCACCCGTAATCAAATAAACCGACATACCATAAGTGAAAAGCTTCAGGCTATTGTGATCAGAGGGCTAATGTTAACTCCGAAGAAAGGTTTCCAACTGGACTGATCATGCGCCCGGGTCACTTTGTGTCTCGTCAGGCTTCGTCCCTGCAGTCGCTGCAGGGCTGTTGCGTTCCGGCTCTCTACTGTTCTCGTCTCCTTCATTATTGAGGAGGGCGTGAGATGACTTTACTGTTGTGGTCCATGTCTGCCGAGGCTCGGCGGCAACCCGACACCTGCCTGCTTGCAGACCCCTGGCAGAGGGTCACTGCAGCAAAGCACAATGCGGCATTCAAAGCCAGTCTGGTAAAATATTGAACAAAACAATTTGCTGACAAAGGAACAACCTCACAATGATATTGATTGCCAGGGCAGAGCTGTGTGTTCTGATACCCTACTAATTTTTGCTGAAACGCACCGGTACTGTACGTGCAGTATTACTGTGTAAATCATGCTTATGCAATGCAGTAAGCTTCGCTTTGTGTTAATCTCTAACGTGCTGAAGAAAATGTTGAAAATCAGGAAGCGCGTGCATCCAGTATCTCATTTGACAGCTTTACTCAGTCTATTTTTTTGAACATGCTTGTGCCCCATGTATTAACACATGTAACACACTAATTAAATCACATTAGGTATTTACATCTGGAAGCATGCACGGTTTGAATGTAAAGTTTTACCCCACCGTGTTCAGAGACAAACCACTGAAAGGTTCAGTCGAGATGAATTTAGAGTGAAGAAGCTATTTAGCACCAGACAAATGTCTTTTGTTCATCATTAAAAACACCAGCAAATATGCTCTATGCTCCATTAACAATTTTAGTCAGCAAGCTGGCCGCCGGTTGGTATTTTTCTCATGCAATTAAGAGGCCGTTAATTGTAGATTCGCTCGGGGGGGGTTTGCCCGAGGGGACTTGCGTTAACCTTGTCACACTGGTGAACTGTAAGAGCTCGTAGTCCCACTGGATTCCTGTTTATCTGTCTCTCGTCTCCCTCGTGTCCCACTGTCTTTGCTCATGAGTCAGCAGGCTCCTTCCTAATACTTAAAGTCATCGTGCTCTCGGATTCAAAGTATAACCCAATTACAGACCTCACTGGCCGAATTATATCTTTTTAATGAGGCTTTCTGTCGTAAACATTTTGACCCTATTTACTTCACAGTCACAAACTTACTGGATTTTTTTTCTTCATTTTTTAATATGATTGCTCTGAAATCTCTGATGGCTAAAGTTTGACGTTTGATGGGATTTGATACATCTTGAGTCAGAAAACCAAGCGGGCAAATGGGGAGCACTCTGCCAGCATCCATGGTGGTTTAGTGAAGAAAGTGTGGAACTAATGAGGTTAAATGATAACGTGAACATTTAACTGGATTAACTCTTCTAAAATGGAAAGTGTATGAAAATACATCAGAAAGAAATAAAGCATTTTAAGAGGCTTTATTTGTTTCACTTCAACACAAATGTAGCCTCTTAGTAGCCCCACTTAGCGGACATGTGATAGTGTTGAGATCTATTTGAAGCAATTTAGTCATTCTTTTGTGTTGACTTTGTTCAGACCACATTAAAGGGTTTTGTTAGTCAGCGCAGCAATCTTACCGTGGCTTAAACATACACACACACACACACACACACACACACACACACACACACACCGTCCCACTCAAACATGCCGTCACAAGCACTGTTCTATAACACACACATCTGCTCACACAGAGCTCAACTATCCTCTGTCTCCCTCTTCACTCCTTTTCATTTCCCCCGTATTTCTATACAGGCAGTCTTACAAAAATATATTAGATCACCTCCCACACACTCACTTTGACTCCTGCACATGTTACATCATTTGTATAAAAAAAAAAAAAAAGACCGTTCTTTTATCTCTTTACACTGCCAGCTTATTTCTAGAAACAGGATGACCAGAGGTACCACACTTCATATGTATGTTTAAATCCTTTCCTATTTGAGTGAAACTATTCCAAGCTCCTCCTGAAAAGAATATAAAGGCATATTTAACCAGATCAGTTATTTTGACGTTGCCTTTTAATTAGGCTGTATCAGAAATTTCTGTTAGTTCTGTGATTGTCAGCGGGGGGGGGTTTTCTGGACTGTGCGGCTCAGAGACGGCAGCTTTAGGAGCAAGTTGTTGTCAGTAGTCAAGCCTTCGGTTTGCTTCGGGGGGATTTTAGTCAGATAGCTGCTGAGGGATCCGGGTGTGCTGTGAGAAATTTTAGTGGATGTCATGGTGGGCCTGCTTAAGATCCACTTCCTCTCTGACATATTGCTGCACACACACACTCTCATTGTCGGCACATGTGTTACTCTCCTTGCTAAGGTATCCTACGTGTGTCATCGCTAACATCCGAACAAAGCCCCCCGTTTTTTTCTGCTTCTATAACTTTAAGCTTCCACTGCACTAACAGGCTTTCCTCACATTACAAAGGAGTCATTCAGTTGTTTGTGTATCAATTTACAAATGAGGCTTAAAGTCCTACTCTAACGGTCACAGCCGCCGCGGGAGTGCAGAATACTACAAATCACTGCCCCCTTAGTGCTGCATCAATGTTAATGTAATTCTCTCTGTTTTGACAGAAACCTTGGGAAGTCAGGCCTGCGGGTGTCCTGCCTTGGATTGGGTAAGAGGGTTTTTTATCACGAGACACACGTTTGCTGCAACGTGTTTCTTGTGCTTTATGTGCCGTATGACTTGTGCAGAACTCTCCGTTCACTTGCTCATCTGTGTGCACATGTATGTTCTCTGAACTCATCTCCTTGTCCACCTCTGCAGGAACATGGGTGACGTTCGGTGGACAGATAACGGACGAGGTGAGCCTTGATGGAGTTGGTCATCCTTTGTCAGTCAAAGCTGGGGAAGGAAAACCTTCCACACAATCTGGCACATCCTGCGTTGCTCTAGAAGCCTATTTATACTTAGCGAAAATATATTGCCAGAGGGAGTCAACAGTGTGATAATAATCACACGTTCAAGGAAGGCGAAGACCCGGAGGCCTTCTTTAGTCGTATGAAAGAAGTTCAATAAATTAAGTCTTTGCACCTCACATCAGTGGTTCCTCACCCCATCCCGCCCCCCCTCTCTGTTCCTTCTCCCCTGATCTCTCTGCAGACGGCAGAGCAGCTCATGACTCTGGCCTATGAAAATGGCATAAATCTGTTTGATACAGCGGAAGTCTACGCTGCTGGAAAGTGAGTATATCTTGTGTCACCGGTCACGTAGCAATGCGCTGTTAACGTTAAAAAGGCAACACGCTACCCGTACGTTAAAAACAATACAATTTTGCAGATTTTTTGTATTGGTACTTCATTAGCATGGGAGACCCAGAGAGGGCAAAAAGTATGAAGAACATGACGTAAAACAAATGGTTAAAAAAACTGAATAAAAATGCCATTTGTTAAGTGTTTACAAAGCTGGGTAGGAACATTTTATTTATTACTATTATTGATCAATATACCAGTATCCTATTTGTGGTATTATATTGAATTCTGGTATCCCGATAATTATAAACAGGTATTGTATCAAAGTCATAATCTCATAAGGTTTCAGATATTTATTTTCATGGTCTAAATTTACAGCACAGCCAGTGTTTATATTTTTAACTTCGGAAAGCAGCCTAGTGCCGCCTCATTGATGCATGTAGGGATGCTTCAAATTCCTGCTTGGATTAATCTGGCTTTATAGTAACTTGGGTGCTTTGAAATAATCTAGGGGATTATCCTTTGCAAACAGTATCTGTGATTAACAGCACCAAGTCCTCTTTTTTTCTTTTTAATCCTCCCAAGAATAGCCCAGTTGTGCCTTTATGTTTTGGGAGATGCGTCCAGAGTCCCACGGGAAAATCCAAACAAACAAAAGAAGCTAGAAACATGCAGCAGGTCTCCGTGGTTTTCCTTAGCAGCTGTTGCCTGCTAAATGTCATCACTAGATGCTTCATTATTCCGAGAGACTGGGGGGGTGGGGGGTGGGGGGGTTCAACAACCTGTTTGCCTTGTTGTTTTAGAAAAGTTTACCGGACAATAAAACGGGGCACAGTTCGCGAGAAAGGAGATATCTGTGACGGCATGTCACGCAGCTCAGAATGTGTTGCACAGGTGTTAATCCTGATTACTTTCCCTGCGAAGCAGCGAAGAGTAGTTTAGATTACACACATACATAAGGGTACAAAGAAATCACACATTTTGCTCATCGGAATGGGGGGAAAAAAGCTTTCATGTTAAGTCCTCGGTTCTGGCTTACTGCGATTCCTTCATCAGTCAGACTTATAGTCCGTAACGTGGAGCTGGTGGCTGCTGCAATGTTGCTTCTGTACTGCGAGCGTGGACGGATAAATGAGGTTCGTAAGCTGTGCTCACACTCTGCGTTCTGCTCATGCACATCGCGTGGCAGGTGGCTGTTTGTCTGCCATGCTTGTTCTGGCTGTGGCCCTTTTTTCAAACAGAAACTGTCAGCCCACAACAACAAACAAACATTTTGCACATATACGTATGGATTGTGATTCTCAACCAGCGTATCTTTTGCAATATGCAAGCTACTGTTTCTCAGAAATATAAATACAAATGTGTAATTGCACAAATAATCCCTGTGTGTCCCGTGGAGCTGCTGTTATCAGCAAACGCATATTGTAGCAAAGCATTTATAAGTATGTTAGTATTTTTCAGGCTCAGGCGTTTTGCTCTAGATGCATACTAATGTTGTCTGACACTAGTGACAAATTGGAAGCATAATTACGGAGAAGTAATAAATTATTGTAAATGCATAAATAATGCAACATTATTTTGTTATTTTGGTCATAATTCACATCAACACGCCACTTGAACAAAGACATAATTAACAAATAACAAACAAAGAAAGAAAGTCAACCTGCTCAAGGCACTCTGTATCTCATGGCTGAGCTCCCAGATTACTCCCATTTCAGAAAAAGCAATACACAATGTTATGTACACAAATGCAGACTTCAGGAAAGTGCTTGATGTTTAAAAAGCTGTGGGTCCAACTGGCAGCGTCTGAAAAGGCTCGAAGTAGTACTAGTAGTGCTGCTTTTTGTGCGAATGCATCGTACCGGTATTTTTTAATACATGATAGACAAAAGACACAATAAAAAAAACCTTTAAGGTTTAATATTAAGGGTCATACTTACTACATAAAATGCTCTAATAATGGTTAATATGTGAGGTGTAGTTTTCATGGAATTTTGCATTTGGCCCATGTAGCCCTTTAGAAGCATCCATTATTCTGGACCTGCATAGTGTTGACACTTGCTCACAATCTGCACATTTTGTTGATGTGTAAATTGATCCATTTTAGTTCTGAAAAGCCACCTTTTCTAAACTGTGTGTTTGTCTGTGTGTTCCCTTGGCAACCGTGTACTGTGTGTATGCTTGTATCCGGAAGGGCATGTCATCACCTTGCATGCCAGCCCTTGCTATTAGTGAATGAATGTACGTACACATGTTGTGTAAAGAGGAGTAGAAAGGCAAGAAATTCCATTTACAGAAAAATGTGTGGACTCTCATAGAAAAAAAAAGAGAGTCGACCTTCAATACCTCATCCTGTCAGGGACACGAGAGAGATACAAATAAACCGTGAACCCGGGGGGGGGTGATGGTGTGCAAAACCGTTGAATAGTATTTTTCATCTCAGTGGGAAGCCGTGTAAACTGACCCCAATGCAGTCAGCGGCTAATCAGCAGCCTCAGGGCGAGATCAGCAGTGCCGTGGCTAAGGAAGTGACATTGATTGCATGTCGGGAAACCTTTCCAGATGATGAATATTAATGTTACATCATTTATTTAGTCAGTTCCCGCTGAAGTAAACAAAGTATTAGCTCGCTGCCCGGGACCCCCCCCTCCCCCCCCCACCACCACCTCAGAGGTAACTTTGACTTCAGTCGCTCAATCTACAGATTACTTTCTCAAAACAATGAGCAGAAGAATCCTCACACCTAATAAGCACGTAGAAGAGTTCTGAAGACTACAAACACAAACCGGACGCTCGGCAGGAACACTAAAACTAATGCACATTCATGAATGAGATAAATGATTGTCCTTGAAGATTTTAAAACAAAACCTAATTGATCTTAAAAATGCATCGATTAGAGCAGCTACCATCAGGGCACCCAAGATGTATTCCACAAAGAAATGACTGTAGTTGGATTATTTTATCTGTGAACACAATTGTGTAAATAGAAATTGTGTGAAAAATGAGTGTGATTAATGAGACTGGAGAGGGATCCTACTGCCGGCTCTCTGCCCGGCCCTAATGAGCCATGTTGGTCATAATGTCACTCATTAGCACCTCTGGCTGCTAATGAGTGTCATACTGGTGCCTCCACAACACAGCTGGTCCCAGGCTCTCCTGTCATTTCCACACCTCACTCCTAAACAGGGGCTCTCTCCTGTTATGAATTATACAGCACAGTAAACACTGCATTCCCAGTCAGGTGCAAATGCTCTTGTCATTTTGAATCAGTATTTAATGTTCTCTCCGTCCGCTTTGCAGGGCGGAGGTGGTGCTGGGGAACATCATAAAGAAGAAAGGATGGAGGTACGAGGCGCACGTCTATTGATTTTGGTTCTTTTCTCTTTAATTTCCGCCCCAGCCAGCAACCCTAATCTTGTGTCATCTCCTTCCTTGCACATATTGGGAGGCTGTGTGTTGCGAACTGGAACCGTAAGGTAGGAGGATAAAAGATTCATGCGGGCCGCCGTGCCGTGCGCACACTCCTGTGTCCCCCCAACGATGCTGAATAAAGGATGAACGTCTACTTTGTCGTGCCCTGGGTTGACATTTGTATAGCACCGTCAGGTTTTACGCCTACAAACACTCGTTCGCCGCCGCCAGTCCAGCTCTGTTACGTTCATCCGTATTCCATATCGCGGGATGCGGTTGCGTGTGACACTGAAGAAGATAATGTAGAAAGGCATGACTGCCCAAAGGGGGCGTCGGGGCTTTTCATCCCAGTTGTTAAAACGTAGCATACGCTTTGTGCGGAGATCTCACCAGCTCCTATTTCTGAGGTTATTTTTGCTTTAGTTCTCTGCGTTTGGCAGATGTTGTGACAGATGTGTTTTCCTTTTCTATTTTCAGACGTTCAACTCTGGTGATAACAACAAAGATCTTCTGGGGTGGAAAGTAAGTTTCATGTGGCTGCTTTTCTGACTCAAATAAGAAATGACCCTGCTGGAGATTTTTCTGTTTGATGTTTTTTTTGTCATCTCAACTGATTAGTTGTCGGCTACTTTCAATAAGAAATGTGATTGACCATTCTTTTCTTTTTTTTCAGAGCGGAGACTGAAAGAGGTTTATCCCGAAAACACATTATAGAAGGTAAAAAGCCGACGGAGATGGAGAATTCCTCCGTTTATTTAGATTTAGTTTTATGAAAGAACATATTTACTGTACTAACTGGGGCTCATTTCTAGGTTTAAAAGCTTCTCTAGAAAGACTGCAGTTAGACTACGTGGATGTGGTTTTTGCGAACAGACCAGACCCAAATACGCCCATGGAAGGTAATCATACTGCTACTACTGGTGTTTCTTCATCGTTTTTGAATCTTCGCCATTTTTCTCCCCCTCACCATCTTTTCCCTATGTTTTGTTGTATTACGCATACCCCCCCCCCCCCCCCCCCCCCCCTCTTTTCTGTCTCTATGACTACTGCAATGCCAATACTCTGATGTACAAACCTCCAGAATCTAAAATATCTATTTTTAAACGCTGCATGTTGTCCCAGTGCTTCCACCTCCACAGTTAGGATGAGGATGTATTCGGATGCTGGAGACCTTTTTGAAATGGCACAGCGCTGACTGTGTGTGGGCTGAGCTGGTCTCTCAGTATGCATCTGCTCCGGAGTCGAACTTCCCCTTTGGGGTGCCGAGTTCGGTTAGAGGTCATCGTCCTGCCTTCAGTTTCATGCTTCACTGCTTCGGCTCTTTCACTACACTTCAGTGTCTCGTTAGTGCAAATTAGCTGGTGTCATTTGAATGCGAACGTCGGGGCGTTTTTAAAGATCGCACGCAGTTCACATGGAAAGCGCTGAAAAGAGTGAAACATGAAAAAAGACATGAAAAGAGTTTATGCGCACAAAACAGTGGTTGGAACATCTGGTGTGTTTTTATTCTGCCGATAGCTGAAGGGCAGTGTGCAGAACGAGGAAGTGGTGACTCGATGCTCCGTCAGTTTACAGAGAAACCCTCTTAAGCCAAGCGGTCAGAGAGAAAGGACACTCGAGGTGAAGCGACGGAGGATGATTGATGGTCCACATGCACCGGTTTCATTACGCTCTGGTGCTCCGGATCCTGTCTGGGACACTAATTTTCAACCCTCTGCTTCATAAGTTGTACTCCAGTTTTCCGATGTTGTGAAGATGCCTGTCATCTCTTATTTATTCCACTGGGAATATTCCACAGGGATCTGTAGCATTTTGAATATTAGACATAATCTTGCTAGACTTCTACATCAATGTGCCTTGTCATAAATTGTCACACTCATCAGTCTGAATCATTCTGATTTAATAAAATCAGCCTTCACACTACTCCTGAATCACAGAGTGCTGCACTTCACAGGATTATAATTAAGTCACTTATGATAATACAGAGCAGCTCTGGGTCTTACGAGAATGAAAGCAGCAGAGAATATACAATTCTGTGAACACAACAGTGCCTCTTCAGCATTGATAGTTTTTCACTGTTTGTGTTTTTACTTGCAGAAACGGTTCGAGCAATGACCCATGTGATAAACCAAGGCATGGCCATGTACTGGGGGACATCTCGCTGGAGCCCGATGGAGATAATGGTGATACATATCAAATATATGTATAGATATAAAGATACATAAATCTATGTGTGTATATATACATATATATTTATATATGTATATATACACATAGATTCAAATAAGCTAATTGTAAATTGGCTTATTTGAGGAAATTGCACTTTCTTGTTTCTTGCTCTTCTGAGTTTGTACCCTATGTTTGAATGCACTTATTGTAAGTCGCTTTGGATATAAGCGTCAGCTAAGTGACATGTAATGTAAAATATGTTTCATTCATGTCCTCTCATGTCCTTTAGGAAGCATACTCGGTGGCGAGGCAATTCAACCAGATTCCTCCCATCTGCGAGCAGGCCGAGTACCACATGTTCCAGCGAGAGAAGGTGGAGGTGCAGCTACCGGAGCTCTTCCATAAGATCGGTGAGCAGTGATGGCGATGTGGCTTTGTTTCTACGCTCCACCTCTGCGGGCCGGAGGATGAACACAGAGGATGAACCATGCAGAGAGTTTCATTATTATCATTATTTTTGTACGGCGATAACCTGATGTAGTAAGTAAGTGTAACTTAACGAGAAAGTGATGGTGTCCTGACGATCACGCCTTCCTCTCTCAGGTGTGGGGGCCATGACGTGGTCCCCACTGGCCTGCGGTATCATCTCAGGGAAATACGACGGCAGGGTGCCTCCCTACTCCCGGGCCTCTCTGAAGGTAGTCGGAACATGCTTTCTGGTTTTTTTATCCACTCATCTGTGCCGGTGTCCCCTCTCAGTGTCTCCCTACTGGTTGCTGGTTTGTTTGTTTGTTTACCTGTGTGTATTAGTGTCTTCCAGGTTCTGTCACTCCGTGCACACCTCGCATATCTGTGTGTTTTCGTGCCATGGTTGACGCCATGCACTGTGCACCTCTTCCCCAGCTTTGTTGTTCCACAACGTTTTCCAGCTGGTGTCAGCGTAACACAATTTAGTGCATGCACATGACCGCACACGATACAAACACACACACACACAGAGCAAATACTTTATTATTTTGTTTGGATTTATAGAAGTATTTTGTTTTCTGATACGTATAATGGAACTAGAGGGAACATTAATGAGGAGAAACCGTTTTATTGATTTAATTCGTCGAGCACTAACTAACACAGCGAGATATTTCCTTTGAATAAACACACTGAATTTTAACAATCAACCCTCTGCATTACACCGAAGCTGACACCTGACTTGTGTGGTGGAGTGGCATGTTGTGTATTGGTGGATCGTGTGTCGGTGACAGTGAATTAGGGCGGGAAGTAGTTCTCCATTTCGCTGTTGTGCCGTATCTTTGGTGACTTCAGTGTTGTTTGTGGATGTTTGTGGTCCTTTGGCTCTTTGATTGTTGTGACTGGTTTCTCATTTTCTAATTACAGCACTATGATATAAATGGTACTTTGTAAACAATCATGTTTTCACTCAGCTGAGAACAAACAGATGTACGTCTAGTAAATCTCAATAGCAGTTAGTTTAACTAGAGATTTGACCTCCAATGTTTGTCATCATGTTGAACCACACGTTTTGTATTGCTGTAAGCGCAGCTCTGGCGCAGACAGCAGGAGACAGTCACGTGTTTAAAAACGAGGCCCTGGTGACACGGGCGCTGCGGCGCAGCGGCGTGTGAGCAGGGCTGCGTTTTTGAGCAGGTGTGCTGTGTTTTTGACAGGGTTACCAGTGGTTGAAGGACAAGATCTTGAGCGAGGAGGGCCGGCGTCAGCAGGCGAAGTTGAAAGAGCTGCAGGCGATCGCGGAGCGGCTGGGCTGCACGCTGCCCCAACTCGCCATCGGTACGCAGATGCACTCTGCCGCTCTCTCTCTTTCTGTCTGTCTGTCCGTCCCTCTGCCTCGGACGCACCGAGGTCAACATCACCCTGGCGCCTCTCCGGTTTGACTGTTGAATTGTTGTTGTTGTCTAAAACATCTCTCATTGTGTTTCAGGGACCAATAGGCCTCAGTTGATCAAATCGAAGTATAAACATTGAAAAATGGATGTGGCACATTCCCATAAATACATTAAGGGAGTAATGTAAATGTCGACACAGGGGAGGCAACCATGTTTACAGTAGATCTTTGTAGAATCCTGTGTTGTAAACATGTATTTCACGGTTTCCAGTGTCAGCACTAAAATAGCATCCCAGACATACGCTGATGACTCAGGGCAGGAAAGTGACAATGTGCAAACCCTAAAGAAGTACACTCTTGCGAAGGCTGTTAAAGTGTCAGATGTTAGTAAATTCGGGACCCGTCTCCTTTCTCAGGGATCTTTCGCCGTCGTCATAGCTTAGGTTTCACGGCCCATTAGGGGGCACACTCATCTCTCCCAATTACCAGGAATCCTTCCAGCGCAAGATGTATGTCCGTCATGTAGTCCTCTACATCACTATGGCACTTTAGTATTGAGTAAAAACGATGTAACAATGATGGACTCCTTTTGGAGCCCTGGTGCTGCTGGCGCGGGTGTTGAGTTGAGGTGGCGGCTGTGAGGACAGAACAAGTAGCGGCTGTGGCCTGAGGGAAGGACCGCGTCAAACCATTGCAAGGCCATATTCTCTAAGATCTGTGGGATTTATATTTTTCAGCTACCTTTTTTCATCCCTTTCATGCTGTAATCTGCTGGCAAGCAGTCGCATTGCACAAGACAGCTAGCTTTTATAATTGCGCAGCAGAGCAGAGTCTTCTGTGTCAGAATTCTGTGACCTAAAACATGTTTTTCTCCACGTTATGAGAAGACTACAGTACTTGAATTTAGGAACACAAGTATACAAGGAATACAAGTAACACTGGGTATTTTGATAATCTAAAGAGTTTTACTCTTTGGAGTATTTTTTTGTTGCGATATACATAAGGTCTTTGAGTACTTTTACCACTTTGTGATTGATGGGAGGTTGGGACCAGAGTTAATTTGTATGTTCACACTTATTCTCATAATTCGTGGCCAGGAATGTTGCACTGGTGTGTGTGTGTGTGTGTGTGTGTTCATACTCGTGGTGGGGGGTGTCATTGCTGTTTACTGGTCTCCTGCAGCGTGGTGCCTACGGAACGAGGGCGTGAGCTCAGTCCTCTTAGGGGCGTCCAACACCGACCAGTTGATGGAGAACATAGGAGCGATACAGGTGAGACCACCAAACTAGTGTTTTATGTACTTGTGTTTGTTTTTCTGCAGAGCGAATCACTCGCTCGATATGTGTCCGAGTGTGAACCGACCCGTTTCAGAAGTTCCATATTCGTGCCTCACAATCTGTAAAGGCAGCTTCCTGTCGGGGGCCTCGGCTCGGCTCCCCGGGCGGTTTGCTGCTGCACGCTTGGGTGCTTTACTGTACGGAGTTAATAAGGTCAGCGGAGTATCGTTTGCCAGGGGGATTGGAGACGGGCTTACGGCCATTTCTTCCTCTCCTGATAAGATGCAGCCTTTTAAGGGGTTTGCAGACCGGCGGAGGTTTCCGTCCTTTCCTCGCATTATGTCCAGCCGGCGGTGAAGAGCATACGCTATTCTGTTCTGATGCTTTGTGTGTCCTCCCGTGTGTGTGTGTGTGTATACTAGATATGTGCACACACCATATGTCGTCTCTCCCTGAGCACATTTGGTATTTCAGTTCTGAAATGCTGTGCTCACCTTTCTTAAGGGCTGAGCAGTTTTACATTTACTGGATCACTCCGTCCTTTACACTTTATTCTTATTTTTGAACTTTTTTTTCTGCATGGGAGTAGGCAGTTTTCTCTGATGGAAATTACAGTAAAAATAATAACACTAACTGGGTGTATTTTACCAGGAATACTTAATTTTTTTTGTGTGTGAAAAGATTTTATACAAATGTAATAAGCTGCACATCAGCTATAAACGATCACAATAATTTTTGGGGTTGCTTTTTTAAATTAATGAGCTGGAAGTAGCAGTCATCCCTGTTACACTACAAAACTACAAAAAACCTCAGGTCACCCTCTAGAGGCTTTGATGTGCAACTGCAGGCGAGTGCTGCGAAGACGGCACATGTAAGTAAGAAAAACATTCACTTCTATCTCCTGTCACAGGTTCTTCCAAAGTTGTCATCGTCCATCACACACGAGGTGGACAGCATCCTGGGGAACAAGCCCTACAGTAAAAAAGACTACCGCTCCTAACGCACGGCAGGCCTGCGCCCGGCCTGCAGCCTGCGGCGCCCCACCTTTGCCTGATCCTCTGTTTGCCTGAGCTTTTACTGAGTGAGACCCTGGTGCATGAGTCCGGCCACACCAAGGGCACCCAGGGCACCTCATTTAGTTACAGGGGTAAGATAAGGAAAGGGGTGGGGTGAGTGGGGGGGGAACAAAACGTGGAAGAAAGGTTATGGATATGCGCTCATACTTAAATAAGTTATACATTCAATTCAGCTGAACGTATTTTAAAACCATAGAGAAAATTACCTTTTAAAAAAAAAAAAAAGCACATGCTTGCTCGGCAGCCAGATTTTATTTATTTTTTTGCCTTTTTTTTCTAAAACTAAAAGGAAGATTAAGTTCATACTGTATGACAATATGAGAACTACTCCGCTCTCATATCGTCGGGGTCATTCTGCACACATTCGTTCCTTGGATGTTCCGTTTACAAAACACTTGTGTACTGTAAGAGTCCGTCGAGGTTTCTCTGTAAAACCTATTGTTTTATGTTGTGGACGTTGCCGGTGTACGAGCCTCGTCGTAGGCTTCAACAATCAGCACTTTAGTATCGTCAGTGTGCCGTCGGTCGGTAGTTTAAAGAGGGGGGAGGATGGCGAACACAGTAGTCTAATCTCACAGCCATTGCACTATAGAATCAGACTCCTCCTCATCCCGCGTGTGTCCAGCCCGATGCTCCACAACGCCAGCTGTCTGAGTGTGTTGGTGGCAGCCAAGATGACGAGGAGGGGGCTCTCCGCCCCCCTGCCCTGGGAACAGTCCGCGGGGCGACGCGCCGAAGAGATTAGATTAGCCATTCCTTTGTCCCCGACGGTGGGAACTGCAGTCGCGTCAAATCAAACGCAGCGTCGGACGTCACTGACCTCTGATCCCCCCCTTTCAGACCCGAGGGTCTGTATCGTGTAAACCTCTCCTTGATCCCATTTTATTTAAGTGTTTCTGCCTTATTTACAGTTGCATCTGACAGGGCTGCAGGCGGTTGGCGTAGACGAGCAGCCCGACTGGTCTCGTGTCCGCGGTGGACGGCTGGTGTGAGTGGCTGCGAGGAGGAGGAGGAGTCTCCAGTTAATCAGTGGGTAGCAGCGGCTCAGGGAACAGAGCCGGTGGTTTTAGTGTTGTGTTGGCGTGCGCGTGGTCAGGAGGTTGTCTTTCCTCGTCTGTCTTTCTTTCATGTGTGGACACTGGGCAGGACCAGTGACATTTTAGCGTGGCTTGAGCCAAAGATCTTCGTCTGTCTTTGAAGACACAACCAAGTGTTTCACTCACCTCCTGCAAGAACGTAGAAGTCATCTTGGCGCATGTGCTATCCAGCTTGTTATCTATCTATGATATGGACTTTACTCCATATATATATCTCTCTTTACTTGACCACTCCGTTATACTAGATAACAAATACACCCTTCATATACAGAATGCATAAGTACAGCTACTTGCTTTAGGATCGGTAAGGTTTGTTTCAGGCGACATACAACCTGAGACGTATCAGAAATATTACCGCAGGATTTGACGCAGCCGAACATCATTCTTTCTCCTTTAGGTGGCGTCTTACTGTGATTAAAGCACAAGTGGATCGCATGCGATAAATCCTCTAAGCATGGGCCTGTTTACCCTGACTACAGTACCTATGGGACAAGTAAGATGATGCTACCCTGCTTACTAACATGTGTAGGTCCTTAAAATCTTTACTAACAGCTGATCTAATATTGATTCTTTGCAGAAAATAAACATTACACATTGAGAAACTGTCATTAGTGCGAATGGCAACATGAGATGACGTGTAGGGAATAATCAAAGGAAACGTTAGTGTGGATGAGGTCTGCTTCGTTCCTCTTCGAGGGATTTTTAACGGCAGCAGGTGATTTTGTCTATTGGTCCTGTGTGTGGGGCATGGGGTTAACTGAACTAATCCCTTGCTTTAAGCCTGTTGTAATAGTTGATCTCTGTATGAGTTGGATTTGCTGTGTGTTAAGTTAGTCTGTGGATTTCTTGTCTTAATGTTTTCATCTGCAGGGATTGGGGAGGACGTCTGAGACTTTGTTCGGCATTTTGGAAAATGCACCTTTTTGCTTTCTCGCTAAATATTTAAAAAAATGATTGCTACCACAATTATATCTGTCTGCAAAGTGTGATGAAGCTTAGCATAGACTGGATGGATTCTGCCTCCTGCTCACAAATAAGTGTTTCATTCATAAACCGTTTGTATGGTGGTGAAACTGACGAGCTTCAGAGGTGCTGTTAGGCAGACTGAGTAATGCTAGCTGTTTTCTGTTGTGTATGCTAAGCTAGTTAGTCTGTAGTGTAAAACTGTGCGTTGTCAATCTCAGCGAAGAAAGCAAATAAGTAGATTTCCTAAAAATGTCAGTTTCCCTTTAAATGGTATTGCTGTGCATTTCGTTTAATCAGTTATTTCCCACCGCGCTGACCTGCCCAACAAAGATTTCTGCACATTGTAGAAATAACTCAATGTATTAAGGTTGAAGTGTAGTAGGTCATGCTTGCTGTTCAGAAATTAAAACAGACCCACGGGTGGATAGCGCTTATTTTACAGAAGGTTCTAGGTTTCACAGAGAATATATTTTTACCTTTTCGCCTATATTGCAGTCAAAAGAACAGTCTTGATTTTTTTCATCATGCTGCATTTTTCCTATCAGTGTTGTATCGATTTTAAGACTGACAAAAAGAAGCAATTTCTTTGTTGTGTATGCAACGATAGAATTTATTCTGAAGATGTGTGAGTCTTTCCTGTACATAGTTTAACCTTTGTATATATCTTTTTTGGTTGTGATCACCTCTGCCTTTTCTTTTAGTTTTCTTGCAGGCGTTGCTATCTGCACTGTGCTTGGATTTAGACAGGATGTACAGCTTTGATCCTCAATGATAAAATAAGAATGGTAAATTAACCTTTCATGTGTCTTTGTTGGCGTGTGAAATATCATTGGTTGTTTGTTTATTAGTCTCCCAAAGAACATTTCAATTGTGTACAACTGAGAAATATAAATATGAAGCAATTTATACACAAAAATCGATCCAAGGAAAAATATTTAAGACTTTTTACATTTGAACCTTCAAGAAGGTGCAAAATAAATGTAGAGTCCAGCTGTCAATTAAGGCATTCAAGTTTTTTTTGCACCATTTGACTGAGTAGTACTTCATAAAAAAACATTAATACTACTGATATGGATTCAGAAATTTGTATTTTTTTCTTACAAAATAAAGAGATTTTATACACACTACCTGCAAAAGGTATTTCAAGGACAACAATTTTAAATGAAAAATACCAAAGTTGCAGTAACCACGTTGTCCTGAAGACTAAAAGCTTCAATGATCCATCTCGACAGCGAGAAGCTGGGTTCCACTGTGACAGTTCAGAGACGTATCGTCCAGCTCGGCTCCAAACATGCAACGGCAGTTCTCATTAGTCTATTTCCACGTTGGTCTACCTGCTGCAACTTCCTGTCTCACTTTTTTGGGCCACTTCAGTAAAAAAATCCGCCCCGGTGCTATAACGAGTTCTCATGCTGAGAGTCTCCTCTCCGGCTGTCGGTGATGCGTGGAGGTCCACCTGGGCAAACACATAACGAGCCGTGAGTTTCACTCCGCACACACAAGGAGCACAAGCAGACCGTGTCAGCACCAGAACTAGTTATTTACTCTAGTCAGCATAAATGTTCTGTCCACAAAGCTCTTCGCCTGCTGTCCACGTGGATGTGCTGATGCGGTGAACTAAACACACTGGGAACAGTCTGTCGCGATGATTCGTCATTACCGTACCTTCTTGACAGGTGAGGCCGATCCAGCTGTGCAGGCAGCTGCAGCGGCCGTTGCGTCGGTCGCACTGCGACCCGTTGCCACACTGGCAGGTCTCTGCGCAGTCGGGCCCGAAGCGATTCTCTCTGCACTCTGCCACGAAACACAAATAGACAAAGTCTGACACATTTAGAAAATTAGCTGCCTGTCCAAATTGCAGCAACTTCGACAATCCAACCACCAAATGTGGAGTTTGTACCGTAGTTGTCAGCAGATTTCTAATCTAGATGAAGATGCAATAGACCACCTATTGGCACAACGGCATCTCATTTAGAAAATGTATCAACATAGCTCTCCAAAAGTCCCGTTTATGATGTATATTCACAAATTACTTTAAAAAAGTCCAGGAGATTACCAATGTCACACTTGAGTCCAGTCCTCCCTGAGGAGCAGAGGCATCTTCCTCTCACAGGGTCACATGGGGAGTCTTCCTCACAGTCACACACATTAGCACAGCCATGACCGAAGGTCCCCTGTTCACACACTGAGAGGGGAGACATTTAGTTTTTTAAAAAGGGATAAATTCAGCTCAGAGGTGACTAATAGTGTCATTTTATCGAGCGGTGACGGGACCGACCTCTGTGGCAGCGAGCTCCGTGGTATCCTGGAGGACAAACGCAGGCGCCCGATGCCGGGTGACAGGACGCTCCGTTCATGCAGTCGCACTGCAGCTGGCACAGCGGGCCGTGGAGGCCGGGGGGACAGGCTGAAGACCAGGACGCAGCAATTAAAGCACATCTTCATGGTTTGCAAATGTTCCCACTGGATTAATGATTGTGCATGTAAATATGTAAAGTCAGGATGCTTTAGTTAAAAATAAGCGCAATGAGTTCAAATGGACGTCTGAGACAGGGTTGGGTATCCAAGCTGTACTTCAGTAATTATGAGGTAGCCTACCGTTAATTTAATGGCATAGGTCTTAAATGTGAAATGGTGACAGGTCATTAACAGAGGGAAATCAGCCATAATCTAAATTTTGGCTTATCAACCAATTCTGTCAAAATATCAATCCAACCACGTCTCTTTCCATTATCGCTGAGCCTAGTGCTTCCAAATAAAAATGTTCTATTAAAAAGGGTCAAATATAAATAGCTTATTTTGTGCAGCTATAACTTCCCTCATCATGTGTGTTAATCTGTTGGATTCTCACCATGTTCACACAGCTGTCCATAGTATCCTGGACCACAGCGACACGTCCCCGTCACTCTGTCACAAGTGCTGTTATTTTGACAGTTACATTTCAGCTGACAGTTGGCACCAAATCTGCCCTCAGGACATTCTGCAATCGAACAAAACAGACAGTCAAATAATCACAAAAAATTAGGGGTGTAACGATTCATTCACTGAATCGATTAATCGATTTATATTCCTGCGATCCAACTGAATCGATCAGTGTTCCGCAAATCGGCATTCCGGACGACATATATCGATTACAAATAGATTGAAATGGTACATAATCAACTGTATCGATACTTGGAAACTGCACATTGGATTAAAGTACAAAAACGGTATGGATGTGTTTGTTTTTTAGCACTTAGTACTCGATTCAGTCTGCCTGTCTGTGACGTCATCAGTACGCAGCGGCAGCCGCGCGAAACTCGGAACAACAACAAAACACAGCGTGGAGGAGACGACTGCGAGCAAGACATTTACAAACCAACTTATCGATCCAGCGTGTGGAAACTTTTTGGCTTTTGCAAACACAGAGGTGTTTGCAAAAGCTAAATAAGTCGGTCGCTGTTTGTAGAATATGTAGAAGACAAATAAAAAACCACGGAAACACAACGAATCTTTCCGGCCAGCTACTAAGGCGCCGTGGGATTAAACAACGCCGACAGTCAGGACCTCAGGCAGCGTTACCGCTGCAGCAGCAGCAGGTAACTCAGCTCTGCAGACACCTCAGGCCTCGCCAGCACCAAACTCAACATCACAGTAACAATTGCCAAGTTTATCTGTAAAGACGTGCGACCCTACAATGTGGTTGAAAATCCGGGGTTCTGTGAACTGATCCAAACATTGTGTAATTATTGTGAGAAATATATAGTGAGAAACAAGCTATGAAAGTGTGTCTCACCTTTATTGCAGTGTGAACCGGTCCAACCCAAACTGCACGTACAGCCCCCGGTCACAGAGTCACACACGCCGCCATTACTGCAGTTACAGCGTTCAATGCAGTCTGCCCCAAACCAGCCTGGAAGGCAACCTAAAGATGAAAAATACTCTCATCACTGAAGCCAAACAAAGCAAAAAAAAGAAATGTTGCTTTTCTTGTAACTACAGACTATTGGCAGCTACTTTATTTCTTAAGAAGGAACCATTAGCTGGCCTGATACAGACAAAATCGCACAACCTTTATAGTCCAAATGACCCAAAACCCCGAGACGAAAAGAGACGATTACATCACATCTTTTCAGAAATAATGTTTTTTCAGACTCAGAGGTAAATAGGTGAGATATAAAACAAACAATGTTCCAAATGTTAGAGGGCATTTAAGGTTTGTTCACTGACATTCAAGGTGTTCTTTAAAACTGCAAATAATATGTGACTGATGTTTGAAGCCATTTCTAAAGTACATCCAGTCAGATGCTGTTGACGTTATGTGAAGTTTTTGAATTCTTGTGGGTGTGAAGATTTAAATTCCTTCAAAAATCTGCTCTAGTCACAAGAGTAATGGAACCAGTGATCCGCTGTTTGGGACCCTCACACTTTGATTGTGGAGACGGTAAAAAAAAGCAGTAAATGATCAAACTGTATCAAGTGTACCGACCGTGTGCACAGTCGCTTCCTCTTCGACCGGCGACGCACTTGCAGCGACCGGTGACGGGGTCATTCTGGGCACCGTCTCCGCACAGCTCCACCCGAGCACAGTTCACTCCGTACCGCCCGGCCGGACACGCTGTCACCATGGAGACACACACCGGACACTTGTCATCTCATGCCAACAATGTACTTCCACCACCAATACTGCGTTTTAGATGGACTCACTGATGTTGCAGCTCGCTCCTATAAAACCGGCTGGACAATCACAGGCTCCAGTGGACGGAATGCACCTCCCTCCATTCTCACACTGGCACTCGCTTTCACAGTTTAGGCCGTAACGACCCTTTCGACAAACTGAAAAAAGGAGTAAAAAAAGAATTAGCACTTTTAGAAGGCCTCTGCCTCGCTGCGATGCGATATGTCTGCAGGATATAAAAGGCACTATTTGCTGTACTTTGGTCACATCTGCGGCCGTGGAAACCTGGAGCGCAGTAGCATAACCCGGACACCGGGTGGCAGAGCTGGTTTGTCTCCGAGCACCGGCAAACCTGATTACAGTTCTGTCCAAATGTTCCTGGGAGACAAGCTGGGAGAGGAACCGGTTGATAGAGATCACTTTATAAAACCTGCAACACTTCTTCATTTCCCAAATGGCCGGGAGGCAGAAGAGGATCCTGCAGCACTCACTCTGCTCACAGCCATTTCCCTTGAATCCGGGAGGACAGCCGCAGTCTCCAGAGACGTGGTGGCAGGACGTGCCCTGAGCACAGGCGCAGTGGTGCATGCAGCCCTCTCCGAACATACCCGGTAAACATGCTGACGGAAAGTCAAAGGAACACAAGATGTGTGAAGTTGGAATTTAGTTAAATGTGCAGAGTGTCTTACCAATCTAAATTTGAAGGACAAACTCTGGTAGAGCAGAAGCGTCAATAGCCTGTCGCCAACTGTCGGTTTGCACCTTTATCGCAGAGTTTTCCTCTCCAGCCCGGCAGGCACCGACACGCTCCAGTGACGTGATGACATGAATCCCCGTGCACACACCGACACCGCTCCTCACAGCCGGCGCCGAACAGGCCCGCTTCACATGCTGAGCGAAGGAGGTGCAAATCAGAGGTTAAAAACGGACAAAAATACAGCAGTTCCCACAAGATCAAAGTTTCGGTCTGTTAATTTGTTTTTTTGCTGGGATCACTCAGCAGAGACCCACCTCTCTCGCAGCGCCCTCCGACCCAGCCGCCGCTGCAGCTGCAGCGTCCGGTCAGCGCGTCGCACTGGCCGCCGTTCTCACATTCACACTGCTGCTGGCAGTCCCTCCCGAACCGGCCCGCCACACACTCTGTGTACACATACAGCAGCGCGCACAAGCACAGAAAGAGAAACAAAACAGAGACGTCATGGTGTGAACCTCCGTGTGTTTATAGTATCGAGTAGGGAAATCAAGTTAGTAGCCGCAGAGTTTAGAAGCATTCCAGCGACGAGATCTGAGGCCTTCCTGAGCATGAGGGGGGGGGCGGTGGGGGGCCTCGATGGGGAAAAGTTGAAACAGGCACAGAGGGAGGATGGAGTGTGATATGGAGCTCAGACGGAAAACGAGCTGGAATGTCATCGGCGGGTCGGCAGAGATTCTTACGCTAGAGACGCGTCCGCGCTCCAGAAACTAACTCTGCCGGCAAATAACAAGGCGAACTCGAGAACGTGATGCTATTCTTCTGCGTGGCAGTAAAAGGAAACAACAATCATTATGGCTGATGAGGCTGAACATCAAGACAAGTGATCATATTAATATTGATAACAAATGTTTAGAAATGAGCCTATAAGCGTGTTCCGATTTGTCCGTCCTGTTTATAAGAATCATCATCTAATAATTCTTGTTAGATGTTGTGGTTGTTGTAGCTACTGACATTTATTACATTTGTGATATTTGAATAAATAAAGAGTTTAGCTTAGTAAAAGATGTTTGTTGTCAACTGTTTTCTTCAACTAACTAAACCCAAGTGTGTCTCTCAGGTTGGTACAGAGAACGTACGAGTACCTTGAACAGGGTCTTTTTTTTTTGTCAAAGTTGCTAAACACAAGCTCAAAGCCTTACGCGTTTTTAACAGTTAGCCAGACTTACTGGGAATTGAAAACAATAACTGGTCTAAAACAGACAACTTCCGCTTTGACCTACACAACGTGTTGCACATGCAAACGGTTTTGAGCCCGTTTACGACCTATCAAGTCATCTCCGGTTTCTGGCCCCAAAAAAATGTTAGCTGATCCGAGTTTGTCATTTTAAATAGAAGCCACATGTACAAAAATGAGATCCAAGTTGTAATAAAGGAGACTCTTCCTTAAAATGATTAATCTTCAGGTGGTTTTGCAACGACATCCATGGAGACTCACATCATCTGTGACTCTTACCGAGTTCGCAGGCTGTGCCCGTCCATCCACTGGCACATGAACACTTCCCAGTGCTCTTGTTACAGGTGGCTCCATTCTGACACAGGCAGCGCTGCTGACAGTCTCCTCCGTAAAACCCTGGAGGGCATTCTAGGAAAAAAGACGCAAGAGGACATAAGACATAAGGGTGCACCCTTATTTACCCATCATAGAAGATCCACACACCTTCTGTGCAGTTGGGTCCGGTCCAGCCGGGCGTGCACACACACTGCCCACTGGCCGGGTGGCAGATGCCATCGTTGCGGCAGCTACAGGTTTGGTTACATCCTTCCCCATAGAAACCGGTTGGGCACGCTGCCAGGAGAGGGACAAACAATATCACAACCCCGTGGTGAACTTTGCTGATCAAAAGTGGAAATTCCAGTGTCTGGTAAGCGATACGGGGAAAAGCATGGGGAACACGGAGTCGGCGCTTTCTCATGTGCTGCTCAACTGGGTTTCCCCAAATAACAGACCTGCAGCGAGTTTTTGTTTAACTGCAAATCCCGTAACAAAGATGTCCTTAGTGCTTTGATGCTGCACACTGGAGTGAGTGAGTTGTGGAGTCAACTCACTCAGGTCGCAGGAGGAGCCGATCCAGCCGGCAGGACAGGAACAAACTCCGCTGACGTGGTCGCAGCTGCCGCCATTTAGACAGGAACATTTCTCCTGGCAGTCCAGTCCGTAGAAACCCGGAGGACAAGCTGAAAGACACAGACGACCCCTTACTGGCATGCATATCTAGTAGATGTGGTATATTCGGCGTTGTGAAGGGAAGGAGAGGCTCTTACGCTTTTCACAGAAGGTTCCAGTCCATCCCACCTGGCAGGTGCAAGCGCCGCTCACATGGTCGCACAACGCATTGTTGTCACACTGACAACGACGGCGACAGCCCAGACCGAACATACCTGCAGGGCACTCTGAGGAAATATCAAACACACACCTTAGACAGTGAGACGAGTGATATGTATGTCATGTTTTATAAAAGGTTGGTTTTAAAATGACAGGATCCAACAATATAAAATATGTATTGGACAAACTATTTGTATCTATTTAGGATGTTAAATGATTTATTTTGTACCATCTGGTGGTAGCACTGGTAATGAAACTTTGCAGAATGATTGCAACACAAACTCCCGCTGAATGAATATGCTCACAGCAATGAATACTCCCGACAGATTTTCCATCTGAGAAAGCCAAAACACCATTCACTCATTTAAAAAAAAAGATATTTCAATCCTGAAATTCTCCTTTCAGACTGAAAGTGACAGTGATTTGGTTTTGTCACAAAACATGCACGTCAATAAGACTTTCTGGTGTGCAAGAACTTTAAAGTAGGTTTCTTCCAAACAAAAACATGAATTATTTAATACATAAATAAAGGAAATATATACACATTAATATATAACTACATACTCTGGTGGCAGCGTGTTCCAGTGTAACCAGCCTCACAGTTGCACTGGCCCGTCACGCCGTCGCAGCTGCCGTCTCCGTTCCTGCAGTCACATGTTTCTGCACAGTCCTCCCCCCAATGTCCTGCATCGCAGCCTGCAACACAAAAGTCCCGTTTGAGTGTCACACATGACAAAAAGCGCTAACAAATGCCGTCTAGCGCCGCTACCTTTCCTGCAGTTGTGTCCAGTCCAGCCAGGAGCGCATGTGCACCGCCCGGCCACCGGATCACAGCGAGCGTTATTCTCACACACACACTTCATTTGGCACGCTTGGCCGAAACGTCCACTCGGGCACGCTGCACAATGAAAATACAAAGCATAAATTCTACTAGAACAAACTTCGCCGGTAGAATGTAAGCAGAGCAAGTTCCCACGACTCATTGTTCTGGGATTCACGACTAAATGAGGCTTTCAGATCCAGTGGTTGTTTGAAATTCTATTTGTTCTTCCCAGTGAATTATAATCGGAGGTGGTTTTCAACATCTGGAGGATTTTAGCCAACGCACTGGGAGAAAAACTGTTCCTTTTTCCTATTTTATGTCCAAGATCAAGCACCACTGAACGATTTCCATTTTCACTGTGCTGCCATTCTGCTCAGCCGGTGGACCGTTAAATGCATCGAGCTGTGGAAACCAACACGCACGCTGCGGATACTCACAGTTCTGGCACAATCTGCCCATTAACCCCGAAGGGCAGTTACACGACCCGTTGTGTTTGTCGCACACGCCGCCGTTCTCACAAGCAGGGCAGGTTTCTGTGCACCCTGAACCCCAAAAACCATCGGGGCACACTGTGGAAAGAGGATTCCTACTTTTACCAATTTCATCATATAAAAACAAGTGTGTGGTTGTTGTGGATACTCAAAAGTCCTTCCGCACTCACAGTTCTCACAGCGCTTTCCTGCCGTCCCCGCGGGACACTTGCATCGTCCCGACACTTTGTCACATGGGGAGCCTGTGCAGTTGCAGGGATGGACGCAGCCAGCTCCAAACCTCCCCACTGGACAGTCTGACACAGGACACACAGGAGTCAACATGGGAGGACACAAACATAGCCAGGGGACAACTAGTCCTCTGTCGGGCCACCTACCCTGATCACAGTTTTCTCCGTGACGACCAGGAGGGCATTTTCGTTGGCACGCTCCAGTGACGTGATCACATGACACTCCGAGTGGACAAGAGCACTTTTTCGCACAACCGGCTCCGTAAGTACCCGGCTTGCACTCTAGAGACAGGACAAGTGTTCAGAGGACAGGTCATCATGGTGGGACAACTTGTATACCACGAGAATGGAAACGATCCTCCTGTTCTTAAAATAAGGGGCTCAACAATCTTCAACATTTTTCTGTCTTTATTTAGAAGGGAGATTTTACCCCCTTTACTGATTATATCAGAAAGCAAATTTTGCAAAGCTTTTCTTAAAACAACATCCACCATTGTTGTCTGTGCTGTTGTTGTCTGTGTTGTTGTCTTTGAACAGTAATAGGACCAAAGAACAGAAAGCACCCTGCAGTACACATATGCAAGGTGTGCTGATGAGTCATTGATGATCTTTGTGACAGTGTGCTCACCTTCCTCACAGGTGTTGCCCTGGTAACCCGATTTACAAACACATGTGCCGTGGCGGCGGTGACACTGTAGAGTGTTTTGCTGGACACATTGACACTCGTCAGAGCAGCCGGGACCGAAGGTCCACTTTGGACAAGCTGAGGGACAATAAACAAGGAGAAGATGACTGATGACGGTTTAATTACATATGGATACTCGAGAGTGTAATGCAAGTCTAATTCAGAATCTATCAATCAATTTCCAACATTGTAATTTAAGGGCGAGAGTGTGTTAATGTTGGGACAGTGGGATTTACGCAGGTGGCAGAAGCGTCCGTAGAGTCCAGGATCACACAGACAGGCTCCGTAGGTCCGGTGGCAGCGCCCGTTATTGGCACAATTACACTTCTTATTGCACTGCTTCCCATAGAAGCCCTTAGGACATCCTGCACACAGGAAAGCAGCCCGTAGTAAACTTAAACTAGAGCCCACAGTGGGAGGGGGAAGGATTTCACTGTAAATCAAAAACAAAAAGATGTTGGCTTGGACAAAGCGGATAACTCACCATCCTGACACACGTCTCCGCTGACCCCGGGGGGACACCGGCAGCTCCCAGTGATCGGATCACACGTGGCACCGTTCTTACACTTACTGGGGAATGAGCAGTTTTTACCAAAATATCCCTCGGGGCATGCTGTGAAAAGGAAACATGAAAGGGGTCCATTACTGCCACTCCGTCATTCTGATTTAGTAGTAAGGGTGAAACCCATGGATGTGTATTTGAGTGTCCGTATGCTCCTCACTCTGGTTGCACACGACACCCATCCATCCTGCAGGACAGTCGCAGCCATTTTTCCACGAGTTACATTTTCCTCCATTGGAACAGTCGTCACATGTCAAACTGCAGTCACTGCCAAAGGTATCATCCAAACACACTGGAAACAACAAAGTAATCAATGAAGTGCACACTTCACCCACCTGAGTCGTTACAGTGCAGTTAATGATCGATGTGATTTCCATCATATAATCGTGTCATTTGCTGCCCATTGTGTCTAGCTACGCCATGTAGGCTGAAGTCCCACTCCGCAAATGTGTTTAAACGGATAACTTTTCACAGTTAAATTATTGGTCAGGTCAAAAAAATATACATATATATAAAATGTTCTGCGGTGTCAAACGAGTCCAAGCTGTGGCGACACATAACAGAGCCTTGTACCTCCTGTGACGGGCTGCCAGGACATATAATCCTCAGCATTCCCGGCCAAAAAATCTGTGGTATTACAGTATGTACAGACAGTCTGGGAGCATGAAACACAGTAATTAACCCCCACCATGTGGTCTGTTCCTGCTAGCAGTAAATGAGTCTGTCAGACAGCTTCGCCTCCTGCGAGTCAGGTAATCAGATACAGGTCGCTCTTAATGATAACGAGGGGCTAATGGTTTTGAAGGGGGGGGGGGGGGGACTCACCGAATTTCTCTGCCAGGTTACTCTCGGCCCTCAGCTCCCCATCGTCGTCCTCGTAGTCGTCGTAGCGCTCCAGCGGTTGGTTGTAGTCCTGCATCAAGGTGAGCAGGGGTTGAATGAGGGGCAACTCGATGGCAGCTCCGCTGGACAGGGCTTCAATCGCGTCTTCTAATGCTGCAAGGAAACAGGCGAGAAGAACGTTTGGTACACACTCTATTACACACATGTGTACGGAATATGAGAAGAGGCGCTGTGATTGCCTGTAAACAATACTATATCCTGCTGTTCCCACTCGATCTCCCCATTCCATTAGCAGTCAATGTTGTAAAAATGAATACATTACTACACAACCTCCCTTTACATTTTATTATTTTAGGCATTTGCGTCTTATTCTTCTGGGTCCAACAACTGGAAGTCTGATAGAGATCCAGCCTGACTGCACACTGAGAAGGCGTCATATTACCCTGCTGCCTCTCCTCCACCCATTTACCTTTGCCTTTAAATAAAACAAAAGATAACCCAATTGGCCAATTGTTACACAGTCCCTTAAATACATTTGGATGGGCAAGTAAACTTCTCCCTCCACATTTGACATGTCATTTAAGTTTGGAAAAGCGTTGATGTTAAAATGATAAAAGCTTTTTTACATTGAGGGAATTGTTGTGCTCGTCAGTTGCACTTTATATTCATTCAAGATTTCTCCAAATACCAGATTACCCAACAATGCATCCATGGAATTGTTGTTCTTTTGATGTTTTCGCTAAGGCACCAATATAAATTGATTATTCATTTTGTTTGAAAAACTCTGGTTATTTTCCACTATAAGCTTAGCATATTTATTTGATCAGATACAACAGAGGACCAGAGGTGAGATGCCGATAAATGCACATGTATCATCATTAAAAATGTCCCGTGCCTTTTAAATACCATAGACAGTAGCACAGGAGAAGACAGAAGGACTTGTGTCCCTAGTTTGGACACCACATAAGTTAACCTTCCATGGTGAAAGACATATTTTTGTTTGTTTTTAAATCCTCGGCCATTCATTTATTTATGCCTCGTCTCTGTTATTTGTAAATCACAGAAATGTAATTTGCCTTTAGTTTATCTGAACTGAAAACCAGGAACCACAATAAAACAAATTAAGAAAAGAGCATATGCATTATGTCTTATTGCTGGCATATTCACCCCAAGTGAACAACTTTGTGTACAGGATGTTTTTTTGCAGTGCGGCAACACCAGTTTGGCAGACTTTCCGTTGGCACGTTTCTGCTGTGATTCACACTTGGCCGCTCTATTTAAATGTGGATACTTACGGATACAGGATTGCCGGTCCTCGTCGAGACGGAAACCCCGGCGGCAGAAACACTGAAAGGAACCCGCGCTGTTCTGGCACGTGTGATCACAACCGCCATTAGATGCCAGACACTCGTCTACATCTAAACGACACAGACAACACAGACGCATTACAATTCTGCAACTTTAAGGAGAGACGTTGAGGGAAGCCAAAGCAATTTTCACATGAGCAAGACTCCCTTTACATGTTGAACTTAAACAAAGATGGCATTATGCGCGTTTCTTCGAGTCTGGAACTCTCCCAAATTCAGTCTCATAAAAAAGTGAGCAGCACACAAATTCTGCCTGAAAAGGGTCAAACGTACCATCACAGCTACATCCGTCATTGTCGAGTCTGTATCCTGCCGAGCAGTAACATTCGTAACCCCCGGGGTAGTTGGTGCAGTCCTGCTCACAGCAGGAGCTCTGCTCGCCGCACTCGTCGACGTCTGCCAAACACGACAAGCAGGGACACTAAAAAGGATGAACTGCCTGTAACGATACGCTTACCTGCTCACCGGCAGAAAACATACAAAATCATGTAAACCGTGTACAGGTTTAGCGCTGAAGGCTCAATACAGTTTTCCACCCTCGGACCAACAGAGCATAAAGAGTAATAAAGTCCTACATATCCGAAAAGATGATTTATTAAATGATCGATATAATTGTCTTCAATCTCAGGGCCTGAGTAGATCCCAGTTTTATTTATTTTTGTTATCCGATTGTACCATCATCATCATCATCTGCGCTAACTGAACTTCCCTCTGCCGGGAACGAGTGTCGATGTATTTTACCGAAGTAATGCCTTATAATTTGTTGCATTTTTATTGAGTCAGTGCAAGTACAGCTTCGTACCAGCACATGTTTTGAGGTCGTTGTCTAGCCTGTAACCGTGGTTACAGGAGCAAACAGGCCCACTGGTTGAGTGTTGGCAGTGGTGGGAACAGCCTCCGTTGTTGTTCTCGCAGCTGTTCACGATCTCCATCTCGATTCCTTTAACGAGGCCAAAGTGAGTATCAATACTGTGACATGAACTCAAACCTTATATTTAGTTATTACACATGAGTTGAGTCCTACTGTAACAATGTTTTCCATCAGATCCCAGCTCATAGGCAGCGTTGCACACGCAGGCGTAGGAGCCCAGCGTGTTGCGGCAGCCGTGAGCACAGTCGGCCTCTTTTTCACACTCGTCGACATCTGTGACAAATGGATGTTGAAAACTGAATAAATTTGAGGATTACGGTTTTGCACAGGTTAAAATGTAATAAAATCCACGTTTGCACTTAAAAACCATCTTTGGCAAACTTGGAACTCGGTGTTTGCGGATACCAACAGTGGAAACATTGACAAAGTTGCCATCTTTGGAAAAATATCAGTACCAGACTTGAATCTTAATGAAAGGGATCTTTTGTGCAGTTTTCAAACGTATCAAAACAGTCTTTGTAAGCAAACTGAGTTTAAAACTGTAGCGTGGGACCAGCATGTTTCAGCATTAATCGATGTGAAGTTGGAGTTTTAACCTCTGCAGACTTTTTCCTTCCTCCATGCGCTTTGAAAGTTGAAGTTGTGCCAGAAACTTCTACAGCAGACAGACATTTCCATGTAAACTGGGCCAACTCTACTTTTTTTAAATTTCTCTGCTGCTTCCAATCTTCAAACTTTTGAGTTAACGTGGATGAGAAATTGATCAACTTTGAACTGAACGCCGACTGGGTGAACTTCCTCGGCTGAGAAAAAACAAGCGTGTGAAGATCAAAAGCTCCAGAGCAGCTACTAAATGCGGCAATATTGTTTATTTTCTTCCCTTGATTGACTCCCAGTTGTATAAATAACCATTTTAAATGTCATCAATTTTTGTGAATGGTGAATTTACCTTGGCAGGTTTTCCCGTCTTCTGCCAAGATGTAACCAGCTTTACAGTCACAGTGAGCTTTGCCACCATCGGCCCGACACTCGTGCACACAGCCTCCGTTTTGATCTGCACAAGGATTCTGCACTGCAACAACAAAAACATTCATAGATACAAATAAAAATGGTGTCGGTCGAGTGGGGTTTATTTCTAGTGCTTTAAATGCACACTGCTACTTCACACCTCAACCTCATCTCTTTGTTGTCCTGTCTGCATAGTTATGGTTGTTTGACATGTGTAAGCCTGTCCAGCATCTGGATTGAGAACCTTCAGCTCTGCAAAAATTAGAGGAAGGCTCTAAGCAAACAATTACAAAGTAAAACCATCTGAGACAGTACTTTAAAATGCATAAGTCTAGAATTTACAACCCCCAGAGAGCTGTACTCAACTACATGGGCTTAGAGATCAAATCAGCGTTTAAAAGCGTATAAAACCTGCAAAAACATCAAAATACTAATTTCATGAAAACAAAAACAATGAGGCAGACTGATTCACACACATATCTCATTCCATAAATGACAGCCGATCTTGCCCAAGCACAGACTACCTGTTAGATCATTTAAAAAATGGCACGAGATACCAGAAACCATTTGTTGTTATGATTAAGTCTTCAACATCACACCCACGTAGCCTGCCAAAGTGCTTCTTTACCCAGTCAACATGTTACTCATCTTTTTCGTTGTGTTCTACGCGTTAATGTGTGTCAAGTGTTGGCTGACACCAGTTATACTCACATTTACAATGCTTGCCGTCCTCAGCCAGCACATAGTTTGCCTTACAGCGACAGCGGAAATGAGCGGCAGACTGCTGCATGCAGTAGTGTTCACATCCTCCATTGCTGACGGCACACGAATGAACAGCTGAGCAAAAAAATAAAGAAACTTTAGAAATGTGACAAAAGGCCAGAAGGAACAACTTTTTCTGACTTTCTTTTTGACTGCAGTGGCACATCCACAGGAGTGTTTCTCAGAGGTCGTGACCACTGTACTGACATTCTTACAATCAGCGAGCACCTCAGAGAATTGCTTTGCGCTAAGCCACAAAAGATCCATCCCCACAGAGAGCCAAAAATCACAGAGACGTGACCTCTGTCCACTGATGAGATTGAGGGCAGAGCCGGCTCAATCATCTTCCCTCCGTCTGCGTCTCTGTTTTCGCAGCAGCAGACAAACCTGGACTCGACCCCTGGAGGGGGTCGAACAGCCGGCCGCTCTCAAAGCCGGTGTTTTTCATACTAGAAAAGGCAGGAGTCAAGATCCATCCGTCACAAGCACACGTCAACCGGCAAGGAGCTTTCCAGCTCAAATATTATTCCGCCACACGCTAAGTGTCTGGGATCCCTCCGAGCCGCGCTGGCAAATCAAGAGCTGGATAAGACAGGCAGACGTTAGATTGAATTTAATTGATTTCAGGACATCTGCTCTTCTTTGTCCACCTATGACTCTATGCTCCCGACGGGTATGTGCTGTCATTCGTCTCATTTGTCCAGTGTGCGAGTGGTCCTGTTGTGCACGGTGCAAGCAAATCACTGTCCTTATACAAAGTGAATAAAAGTAAGATTTCAGAGCTGATTTTAAACATGCACACATTAAGCAGCCTGCCTTCTGCACTGTTTGCAAAGAGATGTTTCACCTGGGAGTCTGTCCAGATGTGCACCATGATTATTGGTGCAATCAGTCATTTCTTCATGCAACAGCTGTCGCAAAAGGGCCTCGCAGGGACAGTTAGGTCCCAGCAACGGTGTCTCCTCTATGAGACAACGAAGAGACTTTGCATTACGAAGCCAAGAAACACATAATGAGTTCCACTCTAAATGTTGGGACACTTGTATACATTCCTGACTGCAGAAAGTGGTGCCAGGTTTACACTATTTTTCTCCATCAGCTATTTCTAAAAAGAAATCAATTTCTGATGTATCTGGCATGTCAAAAACAACAAACAGGTACTGCGTGAACTCCGCGCAGGTCAAGAGTGACGGGATAACAAGGAGATTTATGTGAAGCTTATGCGAGTGTTGGAATAACACTCAAGCAGAAGGAACGGAAACCACAGCCAACTATGCCGATCAATCAACACAGTTTTCTCTATTCTCTCTATTCTTTTCTCTATTCTCTCTGGTGCTTTGTTTAATTATGTGAACCTATGCGATGTGTAAGTGGTGAATGTGTTGTGTATGGAAATGCATTTATTCTGCTTCCTCCTTTGTAACTCATCTGACAGGGATCTCTCCTCGGAGGCGCTCCCTAAAGTGTGGGGGGAGTTTTAACGGATCCCCCAAATTTTGTCACATTCTATCAACCGTGCAAACCGCACTGACTGTGACTCAGTGTGGTTTTACCAGCAAAAGTTATTTGAATCATCTCCCAATGGAGCTTTTGTCGGAATCAAAGGGCTCATCTTCCGCAACATGAAGAATGTGGTTTACATGATTAATTGCCCATCTAAAAAAAGCATATGTGGCTAAACCTTAATGATATAACAAATAAAATAACACCAAGTAAAGACTTGCTCCTCTGAGACAGGGATTCATTGTTCAAATGGGACCAACAAAGGGGAAACTTTCAGGCCATAATACTCTGATTAAAAGATGGATGAAACCTCAAATCAAGCTGCGATTGGAACATTTCATCGTGGTGTGCCAACAAATGTGGAGGACATCAGCTGGCGCAATGTGAGCACAGTGAGCGTTTCTTACCCAGGCAGGTGCGGCCGTCCACGTGCAAGCGAGAGCCTGGGTGGCATTCACAGTAATACGAGCCCCTGGTGTTCACACATCTGTGCTGGCAGCCTCCATTATGTACCTGGCACTCATCAATATCTTTACAGAAGGTGCGGGGGGAAAAAAGACACAGAGAGAATGGAGATGAATTAGTGCAATTTGACTAAATCCTTATGAGAGAAAAAAATGGTCCTAAGAATAATGACCAGATGAGCTGCCAAGCTCGAGGAGGAATTAAACACAGGTTTTTAGGGAAGGATGTTCTCCGAGAGGGAAGGAGATGATGAATGGGAAAGTATTATGCTAGTGCAATGCAGCTCAAACAAACAAATCCTCCCATGTGGGAACAACTACTGAACATTTAGACCTAAATTGAAATTCCTTTGCTTCTTGTCAATCCCTTGGGTGCAGCAAACGTATGGAAGCTTAAATCAGAGGATGCAAAACATACACATTCCTCTTCGCCGTGCCTTGAGATTATAAACAAATAAAAGTGTGTCTGGGAAAGTGACGGCGAGGGAAACATTACTGCTTTTCCATGTGACCAGATTTAAGATGAAACTGGACGTGTTCAACATTTCCTATTTCAAGGGTCAAAGACTAATACATTGTTTTCAGAGTTCCACAGCAGACCCCCTGTGAGAGGAGCTGATTTATGAAGTACTAATATGTTTGGACTTCTTCTAACAACCCTCTCTGCTGCCACAGTTATCGGGAGAATTAAGACATGAGGTCTAACCCGCCTCACCTCCTGCCCACTGACAAGTTACCAGAAATGTTGCTGGCTGATGAAAATGTGATAGAACATATTAAAAAAGGTGAGCGTGAATGTACTTTGGCTGCTTTGTTTAAAAACGGCCAACACGTCATAAAAGACTATTAGTCATTGCAGAGTTAAATGTTCAATGTGCTCCACTCCAGACAACTAATTTCAGCTAGAAACTATTTCCAGAAGGATTATTATTATTATTAATTGTCTTTTTCCTTTATATTTGTCCCCCTACAGAGAATATATTTGTCTTTAGGCACTCTTGCAACAGGTCAGTATGAAAACAAATAATTTATTCATTAAATACATTCATTAAATTGCCAATCCCTTAAAAAACAAATCCACATTCTTGTACCCTCTGTGGGAGGAATCATTTGCAAATAAATACATGTATTCAGTCGCCTTCACATCTTGCCTCTCAGAGATGGTTTCCCCCCCCAAGGTCCAAAGACAAGCCAGTTAGGAGGAGCAAGTATACATTGCCAACAGATATGAATACAAGTGCAAAATATTTTCTTTCTACAGGCGTCAGCCTTGTGATGGACAGGTATGGTGAGCGCTGCCTCCGACCCGATGTGAGCCGGGACAGAAACCCTACTCAGAATAAACAGGTGTCCATAGACAACGGATGGATACATGCAGGTTGCTGCTGCATTTTCTTTCCTAAATCATTTTAGTTAAATGGCCTTTTAAGTTTAAGATATAGCAAACAAAAAACTTTTATATGTGAAAACAATCAGCAGATACGGCCCATAAATCAGGTCTTTAGAAGACCCGAAGGGCGGAAATGAGCTTCTAAACGTTCCTCTTCTTCATCTCTCTGCTGCCAAGCTCCTCTTGTCCAGGAAAGCTGGCAGAAGGAGTCCTTTTCGGGGTTTTTTCCATCACCGCTGCATGCCATCCTTTGGTTTGGTTTTTCATGAAATGGGTCCAGCTCAGTGGAGCTGCAGTTTTCCTGTTGACTGCAGCGCATGGTGAGTGAAGACCCTCCGGCCGGGTTTCCACTTCCAGAACTTGATCCACCTCAAACTGAGAGCCAAAGCCTCCGCAGACATTGGCTTTTACTGAAGGAACAGCAATTATCCGCCCGCAGCCACCTACAGCACGGTGCCTGCTTCATGCAGAACTATTTTAGTCCATATCCGAAAGGTGATTTTTTTTTTTAATTTGTTTGCCAAAGATGAATTCTTTTTGAGCAGCCTTGATTTAAGTCCAAGACTGACATCTAAGTAGGACAGCAGATCAGAGGGATTATCATCAATATGGTAATAATAAATGTTGAACATGTTTCATCTTGTGCATATATCCCAGAGTGCTGTAGGCCTGCCAAACATGAAAATAAATATTTCGTCAAAATAACATTGACATAATCTGTCGGGAGTGTAATTGGTTTCTAGCGCTGTTTGTGTAAGCGTCTCTCATGATTCATAATCCATGTTCTCATGTGCTAATCTTTGTTGGTAAAGCAATCATCCCCTAGTCTGATCAGACAAAGTAATCTGGGCGGTTAATCATCAGTGGGGCTGTCAAGGCTAAACTATGAACAAACATGCTCTGACTACAGTAAATAAGGCCTTTCTTATGAATCTAAACCTTTTATGTATAAAAATGATGTGTGATCAATAATCAAAAATCTATGATCCTTTGTGAAATTAACTTTTTACATTTTTTAAAAGAGTAAAATCATCAAATGCCATTGCTCATTTCAATGATTAACAGTTACGTTATTTCATTTTACATCCTATTCCTCTCGAGAAAGGACCCAGAGTGGAAGCATTAAACGCCGCTGTCAAACGTTCCATCTGCAGTTGACTGTGAAATGATCACTTACTTGAAGCAGCGTAGCCACGGCCGTAGCCATGGTATCCATGGTGACAGTACGGTCTATAACAAATCCTTCTATAGTAATTCTGCGGATAGTTTGCAGCAGATGTCAGACATGCCATCACTTCAACTAAAACCCAAACATAAATACCACATCCTGATGACAAAGCCATCGTGGAAAGGGAAACTGAAAGCCTCACTGTAAAAAAATAAAACCTAATTAAAGTACAATAGCTACAAATAGTGGAATGAATGACTGGTTCCACAAGTGCTAAATCCTGGTTTGTTGTAATATTGCAACTACTTTCGATTCACTCCTGTTTTTTCTCGTCCTTCCTCCACCCCCTCTCACTTTTACCCTCCCATATACTAAAACTAAATTAAACGGTCCTCCTCTTTCTCCCCTTCCCTCAAGACTTCCCTCTCACCCCCCAGTCTAAACTATTACAATAAACACAGATCCATTCTTGCATAAATACAAATTCATAATTCTGCATTTTACTAAACAACCTTTTTCTTTTCCTTATTGACGTACTACATTTGTATTATGGGCAGATGTATTTTTCAAATGAAATGTAACAAAGATGTAGGAGTGCACATAATTTTATTGAAGAATAAGAAGAGACTTAAGGATATCCTCTGTATATTGTTCTTTTTACACATAAAGAAAAAATCTCACTAAAAGCCAATGAGATTAGTGCCAGACGTCAAATCCAGTATTTATAAGCCAAACAGCTGAGAAAGGAACGAGCCTTGCTGTGAAATTCACTGTTCAGGAGCTAAGCGCTATGCACTCTCATCTGGTGCCAACACACACACAAACACAGAAGCAGGACCATGACGGAACTTTATAGACCTCATAAAGGGCCAAGCATGTTTATGGTCAGCATCACCTCGCTGATTTGAACAGAAATGGACCTTAAGAGACCTCTGCGGGATAAAATGACTGCAAGCTTCCTTTCTTATGACCGGTCTTCTTAGAAATGCAAACATAAAGTTTCTGTAACATACACCTGTGCAGTCATTGCCTCACGCCACAAGAATCTCAGAAGAACTCTAGCTTAGACAGAAACAGATTGTCTTTGTCACACCACACGCCAACAGTCACAACTCGTCTGGACGCATCAACACACATAAAATGCCACTTTGTGCACACTTCAGAATCATGTGGACAATGATACCAGGCAGTGGGGGGGAAGGAATGCAGTTTGCTACGATAAATTAATTGCAATGAAAGAAATACCCTAAAGAGACCCGAGGAACAGATCAATAAATTCTGATCTCAGAGTTTAATACCTGCTGGTTTTAAAAAGAAGCAACTCACACACCCTTATTGCAGAGCATAGGCAAACCATAACTTTCCAAGTTCACGCTCTTATTTTTTTGAGCAAAGTTAATTTGACACAATGGCTAAAGTGTTGACACTGCTGCCCTGCACACAACGGGACAGCAGTTTGTATCAATACTAATGCAACATTTTTTAAACTCCAAAATAAAATGGAAAATAAGCAGGAATTAAAAACTAGAAAACCGTTGCATTGGTCGCATTGGTTAGTTTCTGTCTTTGCCGGCTGCATTAACATATTAAAATCCCACAGCAGATGTCTTTTATCAAAAATATTATAGCGTCTTGGCAGGGAAAGGATTCCCCCACAGTGCCAGTGCGGTTTGGTAGGATGCGACTCTCCCCAAGCATTTACTTTGAGGAGCTAAATGAATGGATCTTGTCTCTCATTTGGACTCATGCAGACTTGGACTCTGCAGCGCTCGCAGCTTCAGGCGATCCTGCAGAAGGAAACCTGATCGCTTTCTGCAGACCCAGTGCCACACATGCAGCGCTTACTTAAACACCTACTGCATTCATCCAGCGTCATTTACCTCTGCTAATACTCCTGCCAATTACAGACAATTAGGACATTAATGCTGCGGGTAGCTCATTTCTTCTAAAATACACTAGTAGCGGAGGGCAGAGAGCTATGAAAGCCAGCTGTGACAACGCTCCCATCACCGCTCCTAATAACCGTGACCTGGATCAGATCTTTCACTGGTTACTCCAGCAGACACTCCAACGCCTCTCCTCTGGGCTTGGAAGAATTACTATTCGGATTCTGAGATTACCACATCAAGCTACGGCAGTGGGAACATTTTGGGGAAGAAGCTTAGTTTTGGTGAAGTATGGTTCAGAGATGCTCTGCAATCATTTTCAGCCATACAACATTAGGAGGAGACATTCGTTTATCCTCTACAATGTACAAAAGTAAAGAAGATCTGGTCCTGTGGTTCATTTGGGTTAAAATGACATGGTTTTGATGTTAAATGCTTTCAGAATGTGCATTCACTGAGCCACACATAAACATGGAAACGCGAACTCCATAAATACGTGTAAAGGAATACAGAATGACAAAAAAACTGACTGAAGTAAAGAAACTGATCCTCTTTATTTGCTGGGTGAATACAAGTGGGGTTTTTTTTTAAATGAAAAGGTTGTTCAAGATAATGTATACTGTTTGACTAAGAATATGATTCTACAGCTCAGAAACAAAGTTCAGCTAAGCTTACGGGAGTACTACCAGTTTTGCAGTCATAAACTAAAGTATTCAACACATTTAAGGATTTATGGTGGCGCAAGATGGAAAGTTGAAGGATCAGCAAATTTCTGAACGCGAGGAGAACATAAATGTCTGAATCCATCCAATGGATGTCGTGACGCTACACACTCCTCGAAGCAAGAATGTCTGAACCAAGTTTTAACCACTAACTGTTACAGTATGTCGGTCCTGGACTAAAGTCAATGGCAGTGCAATATGTAGAGCCACACTGCTTGCACAAAAAGTCAAAAGGATTTAACAGTATAGTGACGGTTGGGAAGAGTAAAAACACAAAGCTGGTGAGGTTATTTCGGATGAGCAATGCTGACAAAACCAAATGTAACGTCTGCTTGTTTTCAGCGTAGTAACGAGGACTCGATCATTGAGCAGAAAAACATACATAACATTGATGAGCTGTAAAGTGTGATAACGGTTTACAACCAGACAAACAAAGTAGAGGGCTCACCTTGACAGCTCTTGCCATCTTCATTGAGTTTTTGTCCTGCAGGGCACCTGCAGTAGTAACTTCCGATGGTGTTACAGCACAGAGCCTCACACGCTCCATTGGTCTCCTCACATTCATTGACATCTGAGCGGGAAAAACAAAAAAACAAATGCAGAAATGGTCACAAGCAGAAAGCATTTCTGATTGGAACAAATAACTACAGTAAAACAGTCAAACATGTTTAATGAAATTAGTGTTTTTGCTTTGAACATGTGGAAAGTGTCTGGCAAAGCATAAGAATGACTGTGGGGAAGGTTTTTCTCCCTTTCCATCCTTTACGGTTTGTCTACTTAGTACAAACTTCCACAAAAAAGGAAACTACAGTACATCCAAAAACAGAATCAAGACTTGTAATTAAGGAAAAAAGAAAAAGAAAAAAAAGGTAGTATTTACATATTGCCCTTGTCACCTCTAACTTCCTCCAACATGAACAATAACAACTGGCATTCATCGATCATGCACAAGGTCAAAAACACTGGAACATATTTCCATCAGCTAAATATCCGGCCGAAGCGGTTTTCCTCCAGTTCCCAAACTACACAGTGACTCATTTCAGATGCAGGTACTGACATTTCACCACATTCCATCATTTGAGCTGCAGAGCCTGTGCACAATGCGAAGATACTTGAAAGTGAGAGGAGTTCCTCTGGTGGTTTGAATGTTAAATTCTGCTCACATGGCGGGGATAAAGGTCACAGCGTAGTTTTACACTTGATGACATTGGAGGGTTTGATTTGCCATCCAGAAGGAATCTTGGATTGAAAACTGAAAATTAGGAGGGAGCTTACCTTGGCAGTAAGAGCATGTAAACTTTCTCCATGTCCATAAAAGACGAGTTACTTTGTGGAGAAAGGGTCCGAATGCAAAGAAAAAAAAAGGCAATTTTGGTGCATTGCAATACCGGCGTTAAAACAGCATTTTAAATGATTTCCCTCTCGGTTTGCATCATCCGGAATGTGGAAGTTCTTTTTATTGCCAAATGTTTCAACTCTACTAAAAACCAAATTACATGCAATATGTCATTTTACCTTAAAAACTAAAGAATGCATTTGATTATACTAATAAATAAAACTCCTGATAAATGTACTACTCCTGTACTCCTCCGGGTACACCACAAGATCTTGATTTAATGAGTTTGGGTGAGAAAGACTTTTAGTACCATTCATTCAACTTCATAAATAAGTACAACAATAACAGCAGCTTTGAAGAAAAATGATGCAGCAGAAGCAGACTAGAGCAGACAAGTGATGCTGACCTGAAGATTAGAGAAGGCGATCCTGTGCAGAGATGTGCATTACGAGAGCGTTTGTGTTCCTCCCTGAGGCGCAGGGGAATTGTTGTGCTCATGCATTTCTGCTCAATAAGCAGAGAGGAATGTTGAACCGCTACAGGTAAGAATACTAAACAGCACTGGAAACTACAGCGGATCAACGAAGTAGCACGTTTTGATTAAGGACTGGAGTTTAGTCTTTTTCAAAAGTGCAGAAGTAACTTTAAAAAAAAAAAAAAAAAATGAACTTTAGTTTCCTGCTTTAAAAATGCTTCCGTTGTATTCCTGTCTTTACAATAAGTACCATATCGGATATCAATAAATACCAAAGAAACACCAGAGCATTGTGTTTGCTGCACGGAGAAGTAAACGCTAAATACAAGCCATTTTCAAAACAAACTTTCCCAGACATGATTATATGTCCTCTGAATGTTAAACTCAATGACCTCTGAGGAGACGAGTGCGTCTCGGGGGTCATACGAGAGGCTACACCTGACCCCAGGGGGCATTTCAATTTGTGTCACCCTCACTCATCCATCCATCCATCCATCCATCGGCCAGCCGAGCTGAACCTCCAGCAGGGTGATCAGACACATCTAAATAGGAACGCGATAAGAGCAGTTCCCTCCTCCAGAAAAAACAAGCACGTCTTAAGATCAACACGCTTCCCCCGAACATCAGATCACCGAGGTTCTTGCTCCGTGAACTGAGCCCGCGGGGGCTCCGCGCACACAGTCTTCAAAAAAAGAGATCAGAAGCCTGAACCATTGTAGTGTGTCCGTTGCCCCAAGTTATGCACCAGGTCAGGGTCAAAAGGCCAACACTCAGGGTCAAACCCAAGAGGGGAGAACCGCACGCGACCGTCTCTTAATATGTGCGGCACAGGAGTCCTTTTGGCAACAAAAGTTAGGATTCCTTGCTAAAACATTGTTCAGATTGCAGTTAAAACAACACGGTTAGCCTGGCATGAAGGCTCCAAAGAGTTGGGTGAGCTTTGGAGGTGCTAAACTATTAAGTCAATAAAACGCCAAAATATAGTGATAAACGGCCATCACAAGCACTTAAAGCATTTTGGTGAATATGTTAAAATCGTAAATGTGGAAGGTATAGTTAGTGGTTGCGCGTTAGGGTTTCCGTTGGTACCAAAAACTCCTCACATCATTTTGAACCAAAATAAAAACATTTGACACAAAACATTAACATGGAGGAAAAGTAGAGATGCAGATTCACACAGAAAATGGCACAGTTCACCGGGTGGGGCGGTTGTTTAGGCATGCTTACTAAATTGATCAAAAAAAGTTACAATCTGCTTATCACCTTAACTAAAAAATGTCATAATGGATAACCTGGAAGATTCTATTATTGCATTGTTACCATTGGATAACAAATACTTTTTGCTGCGTAATATTATGTCTTCTTGTGAGTGAAATACAAAGCTTAAAGTGTTCCGAAGCAATCAGGTAACGAATAAAGAATAAAAATAACTGATTTGAAAACTAAATCTCCAGATTTTCTGCAAGTTGAGCTGTAACAACACAGAGGGGTTTACATTCCTTTGCTGTATTGTGTGACTGTGATAAGGACGAAAGCCACTGCTCCCAGGACGACGGGGGCCAACAAAAACTACCAGACCCCCGATATTGTCTCGGCAAGGGTCATGGGCCGTAAAATCGCAGTATTCATCGGGGGATAAGCGAGGGGCGGGGCGGGCAGGAAAGCTTAACCTGTTTCCTTTTAGGGTCCTGATCTGAAAGCCTGCTGGTGTAATAATGTGCGCTGCTAGTGTTCATTCCTGGATGCATTCCCTGCTGTCCTCACAGCTGCTTTCATTTACCAGGTGCTGTAAAGACGAGGATTGGTTAAAGGTTTCATTCAGACGAGGGTTTCTCTGCGGCTGACCCGCACATGCAGCAGGACGGGTCACGACAAACATCTTGTCCGACAAACAAACCAACCGTGGATGCACGGGAACTGACAATTTACTTCACACTCTTTCATAGGAAAATCCTCACCTTTGACCCCCAATATAACTGACCCTTAAATATATATTTTTAAAGGCTCTTACGGGTCAGTTACACTGGTGTCGGTTATAATACAGGTGATTTATCGATATCTTTGACTCCAGCTGCATTCTTTCTATCCATGCTGTCTGATCCTATTATATTAGCTTATATGTAATATTATTTTAATTATTTAAACCACACATATGCACCGTTACTGACCTTTCATTTCTCTGTAATGCCGTTTAAGTTTTACCTACAGTACTTTGAGTTTCCTCATTCTTGAAAGGTGCTATATACAAATCAAACCGCCTTTCTTTCTGCAGAGGACACGTTTATTTTATCCGTCCCACAGGCAGCTCCACCACGCGGCTCGGCAGAAGCTCAAATGGATCTAATGAACTGATAAAAAAAATGCTTCCCCAAGCTCACGAATGTTATTAGAAAACTTTTATGGACCCGGTTACTCCTCATGGATTTCACATGGATATTCTTGCTGGAGTCAGGTATCATCGCCATTACTGTGCAAGTACTTTAGTTCTAAGGTTTCCTTGTAATGCTTCTCTGCCAGACTACGGTCTGTGTACATGTACACCGCAGGCAAACAAGAGCGCAGATCCAGAGGTTTTCCCAATGTACAAGCAAAGTGTATTAAGATAATAAAAACATTGTTCAAGCTTTAAGGAGTTAGTCAAATGCTCAGATTACATACATTTAAAACTAGAGAAGACAATGATTTCATAGAGTATGGTTTTATAGAATAGGATTCCTTTGCAAGGCATCGGCTCAAATTCAACATTGCCCCCTGCTGTTAATCCCCTGCTACATCAATAATAGCCCAGATGTGCTGCTGGATGTTTGTCAAGTCAACACTGTGCAATTCTGCGCCGCTCTCATTCATCATTATACTAAAACACAGCTGCCACAATATAAATGATTCAAAAGACAAAGAACCACACTTTTGTCAAAGTGCCAGCAAAACATCTTTCACTCATTTCAGTGCAATAACATACATCAGAAAGCCATGTATGCTGTGAGCATCAACCCAACCCAGGTCCACCTTGGACTCTTTGTGCCCGTTTTGGGTACGAGTTTCTGCCTAAAGGCCTGTAATTGCAGCAACTGTGACTGTGATTGCAGCAAAGTTGTTGGGACTTGGTGTGGCTTTCCTGAAACCTAAATAAAAAGTTATGTTAATGAAAAAGGACCAACCACACATCTGCACGTCTGCACCTCCATGAAGTCATTAACCATCCAGCTCAAGTTTTCAAGCCACTGAATTAGGGCGTGAGAGTTAAAGCACTGAGCGCGCTGGTTATCTGTGTATTTAAACATTCGTAGATTGTTTTCTTCTACCAAAGACATGTGTTGACAAGAAGCCACAGACAAGCAGCGGATTGTTTTGCTGAGAGAAGCGCAGTCGAAAAATATTAATCAAGCGACTCAATCTCTGTGCAGCCTATTAACCACCCAACTGAGTGTTAACGGTTATAATTCGTGGATGACTGACAAGGGATTCATGTGCAACAAAGAATCTTAAATATAGTAGTTTACCTTGTTTAGTGAACATTCTGCTCCACAGAGGCTTAAACTTCCCAAATTTGCTTTGACGGTCCAATTTACTGCTCTGCAAGGTAAGTCAGTTTCATGTGCACATATTTGAGCGCACTCATCTATGCTCGTGTGTTATGGAATACCCCAGTCTTCTTAAGAGCCTTATTCCCTCGTCTTCACTACTGCAGGCTGTGAATGCAGCAGCTCCTTCACTCCAGGACACCGGGAAAGAGTCACAGTGACGTGCCAACAGGCATTCATTGTTGCATACTGGACAGCTCCAGAGATCTGTCACATGACTGGAATCATTTTATGGGTAAGGTAGCTGACAGAGCCACACATCTTGGAAGAGGGTCTGACTCTACACGGACGAACGAGGGGAACAAATACCTCGTGGACCTCGGGGGGGATTTGCGCTCTGAGCCCTCGCGTGTGCTGCATCTCTGCTCTACCAGTTTGGACCTGCGGCTTCCAACTTTGACCCTAGAGGTTTGAGTGCCTGGGACACAGGAAGACCAGCAGGAATCCCAAAATTGCTCGTGGTTTCCAGCCCGTCTACTTCACCCGTCGCATGTGTGAGATGTGCTGCTGTGGTATGTGCAGGCCTAAGCGGACGCTCTGAGCCTTTTACCTGCGGGGTAAAAAGGGGGCAGGTACATGACGGGCTGTCGTGCTCAAGGTGTACAGGGGAGAGTAAACATTGAGGCGCTGACTAATGCTTCACAAGTGTGACACTGCGCGGCTTCGCCGTTGTTTAGAGTTGAAAAGAACAGCAGTCAAACACACCACCCACCAGCTGCATCTGATGCAGAGGCAATGGGCTCTTTTCTGGCCGTGTATGAACCTGCTTTATGGGTTCGTGGGGTTATTGTTCTGATATTACCATTTGTCCGTGTCAGGATTTATTGTTTTCATATTCAGAGAAGACAGAAAGAAAAACAAGCCAAGAAAGACGCAACAACATACAGTCAGATACCCGAGGTGTGGGTCGGTTTGCAACGCAGCATAGTTATTACTATGTGATTCAACCAAAGGTCTCTCAAAACTGCAGGATGCCTTCGGTAGTTCCCAACCCTTTTGATCATTTAACATCAGTCAAAATTCAACTCGCAATCTGTCATTAAAAGGAAACACTTTTTTCTACTTACATAGCTTGAGGCAAGGAGTGTTTTGTACAAAAGATTTTTTTTTTCAACATAAGACGTATATGAAAATTTAAGATTCATAAACGGCAAAACCATTTGGTATAAATTACTATTTTAAAGAAGGAAAAGAATAAATGCTAGAATATATGTTTTGATCATGTTTATTTTTTTTAGATGTAGATTGTTTTAAAATCGACTCAGTGTTTCTGAAGCTCCAACTGCGCATTTTCTTTCCAGCATATAATTAAGTTGAAGTGAGAGGTCACATCTTCCCTGTTAAAATCTCAATTACTGAACAGCTATGACCAATTTCTGACTTTTGAAAAGGACTTTTTCCCATTTGGATTAAATAAATCTAAAGATGTATATTTTATTATATTTAGAAAAATGCACTTATCTGAATATTGCAGATACATGTTTAACCATTTATGCTATAGCTTTTACAGCCATGTAACCCCCATACACAATGTATAAAAGGACTAAAACATTTGACATTAAATCATACAGGTTTACTCCGCAATCAGCATCAGCAGCTTTATCCACAACCCTTTCAACTAAGATTCAAGATCAAAATTGCTGTATAGTCATTATTAAGTTCAGTTTTTCACACCTTAGAATAAATAAAAATATTGCAGGAATGCCAGTGGAGCAGTCTGACTTAACATAGGATAAAACTACTTTTTTTAAAGCATGTGGAAGGCAACCGACCCTGCCTCGTTAAATTTCTTTCAGATTAACGTTTGCCTTTTACACCTCACCTGACATGAGCGGGACTGGCTGGCTGTGCATTGACGGAACTCTCGGGTGAACATTCCCTCGGGCTAAGTGGCTTCCAGATGGAGCGCATTCACAACAGAGGAGATAATGTTGTAAGTGTGGGGGGAAAAACACAGATTAGAAGTGAAATATTTGGGCTTGAGCCGATTTCACATGGAACTGGTACGAAGAAGAAAGACTACAGAGGCTGATCTTCGTACAAGATATGGACGTTTCAGTGGAGTAAGAATGTAAGAGATGAGGAGAAACACCAGTGGCGCATGAAGGGATCAGCCCACGCTGATTATTCCTCTAATTGTATTTTGCAAACTCTTGTCACTGCTAATCTACACAAACTTGATGCCCTTGCCCCGAGCGTGACCTGAAGTGACCCTTCATCAGTAATGCTGTAAAGAGCCTAATGAGACTGGGTGGAAGCTCAGACTGCACAATTATAGGAGATTAGGGTGCTGTGCAGGACGCAAAAGGCAGGTAGGTGGGCAAGGCGGTGTACCCCACCCTTGGACTGTGCACTCCCTCTCATTAGAGGGGTGTCTGTTGGCCTCACAGCAATAAGCTTGTGCTCCATCGCGCTCTCATGTTTAAAGCTAAATATTTCACACAGTTTCAGGACGGAACGGCAGACAGGGGAAAAAGAAGCTTTCTTCTGCTCTTGTCCTTGTAGAGTTGTGTCGTCTGTGCATTTTCTTTGGGGGGCTAAAATGTCCGGCTTGCAATCAGTGTATTTGAGAGATGATAATGAGCATTGAGCAATTTAGGAAATACTGATTGTTGAGGCTTTCATGAAATTGTGAACAGAAATGTCTTTGCAGTCGCAAGGGTTAAATAATCACACGGAAAACTATAAAAAGGATCAATTGTGAGTCGCATACTATTGCATTTTATAGACAGGATTGATCAAAAAAGGTGAATAAAATACAAATACTGATGTTTTAGCCCTGATGTATGGAACACATACCCACTATTTGTTTAGAAATATCATATCATATGTTGTATGCCAATAACAGACAACAGTGTGAATTATGGGTGAGTATTAAAGTCTTAACACTGCCAAAAGGTACCAATTCTTAGACAAAAAAAAAAAAAATATATATATATATATATATATATATATATATATATATATATATATATATATATATATATAGAAAAGGTGTGATATTCCAGGAATCTCTGCTGTGTTGAAGGTGAACGGTGAAACAGGATTTTTACCGTTTACAGCTCCTTTGTTATCACATTGTCTTGCGTGAAAAAGCTCCAGCGTTTTGTCTTATTAAAACAAAAAGCCGTCTACAACAACCAGAGCAAACTAAAATTTTCTAGGTCTGTTCTTTTATAACCAAATGTGACTTAAAAATACACCAGACATGATTGGTGAAGGAAGTACCGTCTTTCCAGTCCCAAAACGTTTAGGTTAAAAGAAGCCTCAGATTACAGGTTGTTAAATGCTTGTGATGGAAAAGGAACAAGTGTCCGCTTTACATTCCTCAAAGTTGACACAAACATTTCTGTTTTGACCTTTTCCACCTGTTATGTGGACAGCACACTTGTTTCCCCCAAACACCAATAATGATTCATAAATATATTTTCTTATTGGAAGAAGTACAGATGAAATAAGCCACACTGGCTAATTGACACAGCAAGGCCAAAAGTCAATTCATTGAAGAGACTAAACTGTCCCATCTCCAGCCATGAGGACCAGCGCATGAATGTCTGTTTCATTGTGGGTAACTTACTCTCCAAAGTGAGTGCATGGAGGTTTTCCAAATGCTTTCCTTAATCCCAAGTGAAACAAAAAAAAAAACATTTAGTGGGACATCAGAGATGAGGGATTTCAGTGGTCCTGAACATGAAAGGGACAGATACACTATATATTTAGCCAAAAAAAAAGAAATCAAAGTTTCCTCGCTAATCAAATGACTGTCACACTTACCAGAGGGAGGAGCATGTGTGAAATGGTTTAGCCATAAATGAGAGGGATGTTCTTTTACAACATGACCCCATGCAGACCTCTCATCCTCTGACAGTGACGGGAACGAGCAGCAGTAACAGATGGTTTCCCTCATGTTTAGTCCTAAAATGGCTTGACGATGGCCCCGCATTTTCAACAGAGGAGGTTAGATGTTGCGTAACCGTCCTGCTGTGCATTACCTGCGAGGGAAGCCATGGGTGTTCGGGGCCGCTCTAAAATGGCAGAATAGATTCACGTGCTGCCTTGACCTTTGACCTCTCCGCTCCTCTGAAATGTTAAGCGCAGGGGGAGACGGCAGAAGTCACTTCTGTCACGTTAATCAGCTTAACCAAGCGCACAATGATACTAATACTATAATCAATGGTGATTAGAGGGGGGGAAAAAAAGAGCAAACAATAGATTATTGTATGTTGCATTCAACCATAAGATCAAAGTCCGACTGTTCAGCAGTACCTATGAGCATCCTGCCACCAACGTGTTAACTTTGGCCTTAAAGTGCTTGTCATGACGAATAAAAGGAATAAACCCTCCATGTATCCACGTTTACCAAAATCTTACAAATACAGACCAGTTAGGGAACTGAAAGAAGAGACAGTGAGACATACAGAAGCAGAAAGTCAGATGTGAGTGGTCTCGTGTGATGACTGGTTACATTGTTCTCCAGCTATTGGCCTCTTAAAAAGGTTTTGACCGGACGACCCCAGTTCAAGTCTGTTCATTTCAAAAGGTTTTGTTCAACTCAAGTTTCCTTTAACAAGCAAATTAATCTCCACAATAGCTCCAGGGTTGCTGTTCTGACCTTGCAACTAAACAAGCACGCTGCGAGACAGAACCACAGTAAGAATTGTAATGTTGTAGTGAACCAACACGTTTTTGGGGACTGGAGCAATGTTTTTTTTCATAAATGATTCTTCTGTATTGTAGGTGAAACCCCTTTGAAACAAATAACTGGTTGTAAAGTTAATTTAAGGGAATAAAAATGTCCATATTTGCTCTGAAATTAAAAAGGCTAGAAGTAGCATGAAGGAACGTGAACTGGTTCAGCTGAAAGCGGAGTCAACCCTAAAATTGTACATAAGTACAGCAATTTACTCATGTGTGTATTTAAGGTTACTTTCCACCGCTGTCTTTGTTCAATTGTGTCTCATTTGATCTGACTTCATTAAACGTCCTAATTAAGTGCTTAGACAATGTATGAGAAACACTCAGACGTGTCATCATCTCTGAATCTTTCACAAGGCGTTTGTTCAGAATCCGACTTCAGCAGGTTCTTGTGCCATTTCTCAGCCAGTAGACGATGGAGGACTCACGTCACGCACCAACAGGCTCCTTAGAAATAACTGACCGCATTATTAAGCTTCAGTCGGCCGGTTATAAGCTTGAGCAAAAAACTATATTCAATAACTGGGTTTTGATCTCTCTGGTGGATAATCCTGCTGGATAATAATAAACTGTTACTGGTAAGAATGGATGACAAACCTCAAATATCTGCACTTAACTGTGGCAGTTCAAGATAATAACATGCGTAGATGCTACTGATACAATAAAGACATTACAATGACCCCAAAGCCGGCCTAGATCCATTCATCATCATCATCATCATCATCGTAATTTTAGTTAGATAAGAGCTCTTTCAGTAAAGCTTTTCGCAGTTTGGGATCAACAAACAAAAGCCAAAAACAACGTATATTAAACCTGTGAGAACAAAAAATACAAGATTTTCTCACATTGGGTTAGATCTATTTGGAAAGATGCTTCCCCGCTAGTATCAAGGATTTCAAAACTCTTAAGAGTTATTTGAGGACTAATAGAAAGTTAATCAATTTTATCTATGCAAGCTCAATTTCATTTTACCTTTAACCAACGAGACGTAAAAAGGTAGTTTTAAAAGATCAAGATTCTTAAACTAAGACCCTTGTAAGGGTTCATGTTACAAAAAGTAAGTAAGTAAGTGTGTCTGTCTCTCCAGATGTCAGCTGGTACGAAGACGTCTGCCCTGCCAGAGGTCTAAAAGCTTTGGAAGCTCTTGATCCCAGAGGACACCACTTGTCTACCAATGACAAGCTGGATGCCGAGTACATCAGGCACCGATTGACAAAACCACACTGGATACAGGCAAGACAAAAGTACTTCAGTGCAAAAACTGACAAAATCACACACAACAGGGACTTGGACAATCTAAATACATTTCATTGGTAATGAATCTTTATAAATGAGACACAAAAGATGCCAAAATATCTTCAATGAACTAAGCAACAATAAGTACCAAAGCTTGGGACATACACATCCCACTAGATCAGCCAAGCAACAAGCCCGTTATTAACAAGGGATTCAAATGTTGCTAAAATCCTGATATGCTGCACAAAAGAACATCAAGTTCAACAAGTATGAGGAGGACAGAAGAAAAAGATACAGAATAGTGTCTCATGACCGATAATGCTGTGTTCAGGACCCCTTCACCTCAGAAGAAAGTTAGAGTTATTAAAAACAGGTTTCTTAAAATACCTAACGTTGAATAATTGACCCATTTCTCCTTTCCTCTATCAAACCCTAGCTTATCTTAACGCCATCAAATGTTACAACGGGTACCCGGTGAATCATTTGAATAAATGGACAGTATTTATCGTCTTGAGCGTCACTGAGACACAACGCTATACTAAAGAAAGCAAAACAGATGACAGCTCCAGACAACCGAGCGCGAGGCAGTAATTGGCCCCTTCCAACAACGTAAACACACCACTCGCTGGAGAGAAATACGGGCGAACCACATCAAAAGCTCCTCGCGGAGCGATCACCACATGTCACGGCGGGAGGAATGCAAACGCTGACATCTGAACTAATGAAATGATGAGTGAGCCTCTTGCGGTTCCACGCATTCGTCCTCGGCCACATCCTCCACGGTGTTTGGCGTAAACACGAGGAGAGAACGGGCAGTGACGGACGGCGCTGTGCAGCACGTGGACCTCAGCCGTGACTGAGCCGCAACGGCAGCATCCGTCTCGTCCACGCAGCGAGGTCGTTTATCTGGGACTCAAGAAAAGTGACGGTTACAACAAAACGGTGTTTGCGTGGCCACCGGCGAGCGCCGGTCAAATCAGAGCCTTCACTGAGTGAAAGGAGGCTTTTGTTAGAAGTGATTTTACGGCGCTTTCTCCAAATAGCCACTTTGCCCCCAGCCTGCAGTTTATGCCCTTTGCCCCCCGACACAGGAGTGACCTCTGTACACGCGGCACCTCAAAAAGAGGGACAGCTGTGAGTGTAATCCTGCCTGCGCTGGCGGCCGCAACCCCAAATGTTACATAGGCCCGTTTCACGACAATCACAGGCCAATATAACGGAGTGTACAAAAAGATCCAAGAAAAAAACAAAAGAGGGCCAGTCAAGGCTGCGCAGCTCTCCACCAGCGATGGCACCCCGAGGACCCCGCTGGTGGCTGGTTTTGTAAAGTTCAGGACATAATTGCATTTAGTTTGGAAGTCAAACACAAAAACTCATCTTTCATATCTCTTCAGATATCAGGAACACAATTGCTACTGTTAAGGGTTTCGGAAGGCTCTCGAGGGAGGCCTCAATCCCTGTTCTCGTCCCGGCCGGAAACGAGGACACGAATGAGTCAATTCGTTTAAATTCAAAAATCAAAAGTTATTTAATAACTGAACAACGTAATAGGGATTACAATCACAAAGTGAAATACTAAGCGAACAGTGGAATATTTCGCGAAATAGAGAATCCTCTGAGCAAGTCTGAAGGGACTTATCAACGCGGCTGCAGGAGAAATTCTAACAGTCTTTCCCCCGCCATGGTCCTTTGAAAACTCTTGAGGTGTGTCTTCCTTGGTGCATTTGAATGTCATTGGCCTCTTCTCCAAAGGGTCACCTCCTCCATCGTCCCTTCCACGTCGAGGTGTGAAGCTGCAGCTGTAACCTGAAACCTCTCTGTCCTAGCTGTCCCTCACACTCCAATGCACTCAATGTAGATACATTCGGCTTTATGCCTCAATGAGTGAATTTAACAAAGCATACATCGTTTAAGTCTTCATCTTATAACTAGTACACTTTCATTACAACAACCCATCATTAATGATCACTGTTCATCACACTTCATCTTAAGATCTAAGACAGTTCATGTGGTCCAATTCTGAAGACATTTGCCTCAGTCGGCTGCCTTACATGAAGTTGTTCATTTTATTACCTGACAGGAGAAAAAACTCCCAAAAAACCCTCTTTGGGGATAAAATTGGGAGAAATCCATAAAGAACGGCAATTGGCATCCGTCCCCAGGTTTTAACATCACATTGTGACAGAATGTTAATGTTCACTTCATCTAACATGTTAATGTAATAACTAATATCTAATAACACACAAACTATAATTCTAACACTAAACATTATTACACGTACTATAATTTCCTGACTAGGGGTGCACTTCTGGCTTAAATCCCTAACACTACACAACAGACTCCACAATGACGGGGTTTTCTTTTCTCTTTTCTTTTCCTCGTACTGATTACAGTATTTTGATAGTTTCCCGATAAACTGAGCATCCATTCCAACCGCTTTGAGGTTTCCTCTTTTATCCCTCATTAAATCGGTAAACAGACCCATTATTGGACATGCCGGTCCATTTACAGCCAACGGGGGAGTTTTAAAGACTCATTATTACCATATTAGAGGAATCAACGACACCAACTGCAATTCAAGTATATTTACTCTTGTGAAGAGACATTAGAATGTTTTGGTCTACTAAATGTGTCAGGATGTTAGGGTTAATGGTTGACCGTCATGACTAGTCCTATTACTTTATACCCGCTGTGTGCACTGGCCCTTCAACGCTCTGCAGAGTGGTTCAAGTCTTTATGCAGAGTCTCTATGAAACGGTGCTTATATGTGTAATTTCCTGTAAATCCATTTTTCAACTTGGCCATTCAGGACCAGCTCAAAAAACAGCAACCAATAGTCTGTGTGAACCGTGTGTTCATGGATCCAAAGAGCTTGTAATTAAGTCTTTTATATCAAGCATGAAGTAATCAGAAGTAAGTTAGGTCAGCTTAGGCTTACGAGTCATTGCTGCAAGTCCCAAAGCTTGATCATAAGTCCTTCAACAGGAAGAGAATGTTTAGCTACGGGTGTGGTGGAGCAGAAAAATCTTTCTAGGAACATTACATGTTAAAGGTTGAAGTTAGAAAGGAACTTGCAGCTTCTGGATGCGCGACAAAGAGCGTTAAATGTGGACGGAACACAAACAAAACGAGATCTTCATTGTGTCCCTGCAGTTTGAACTTGACTCATGCAACCCGGTGTTTAGCAGAGCCTAATTGTGTGGACAGACGGACGATTCTGGTAAAACATGTGGACACCAAGAGGAATTTCCTGTCGTGTGGTGTTATCAGAATAAAAACAGAGTCCTCCGCTGTTTTACTTCAACAGCTCAAATTCAACAATGGAGATGCTGATAAAGAAGCCAAATGCTGAGATTCTCATTCTTTTGTGGAGGAAGGCAGTCACTCAAACAGAGGTCAGTGGGGAGGATTGGAGAGCAGACAGACCGATCACAATTGTGGGATCGAACAAAGAGCTTGAAAAGGTGGTTTCAATCAAACGGCACGCTCTAATCTCCTTCAATCAGAAGTGTTTTAGGATTCTGGCTTTTATTGTCACGACCTACTGCGTCCACTGACAGTAATGGAAACTCAATGTGTGTAAAAGATCACTTTGTATGGTTTGTTAGAAGCAGGGAGTGGGGAGGGGGGGGCGGAGATCAAACAATTGAAAGGGGAGAAGAAAAGGGATTGAATATGAAACATAGTCTGGCTGTTTCTACTCACCATACTGGCAGCTGGGTCCGTTGAACCCTGCAGGACAGTCACAGAGCTGAGTGGATCCAACCCGACACTGGCCCCCATTGAAGCACACGCCGTAGCTGCACACAGCTGCACGCGTGGACGCAGACAGGATGGTAGGAAACAAAAAGAAACATGAAAAGAAAAAGAAAATCGTGAGTGAAGGAAAGACACCTGGCGTTTATCATGAGATGTCGACATCTTCGGTTTCAAATGATGACATCTTTTGATCAAAGCGTCTACCTGTTCACTCCTGACTAGAGAGGAACCTCGATTCTCCTCCATTCACACCAGCCAATGTAGAAGGAATCCGTCTTTGAGCTGAGGCTCTCGGCAAAGACATTTCTAAACGCCATTTTGCAGGAGTGTTTAACATGAGGGCGTTTAACAGCAGCTTGGATGACTTCACTTACTGCCCTGTAGTTACCTGAAAATGACCCTGATTAAAGGAACTTTTTTGCAAACAGTTGGTGGATCGAGGGATTAATCAGAACACCAGGTGAGCGCGGCGCTTCCATCTCTCGATGCCCTGCGTATATAAAGCCCTTTAAGTCAAACTGGTCATGCTAGTTAAGATGGGAATTTCAAAAGAACACATAAAGTATGGAGGTCGAAACATATGAATCCACATGAGAGGTTTACCATCACATTCCCTACGCTTAAACACTTGCATTAATCATGACAGTCCTTCACCTAAATATGCGTGTTTGTGTGCTGAAGTCTTCTTGCTTGTGTTCTTATCTGATGTGCGTCAAGTCTAATGTTCCTAAGCAAGACACAGCTGTTTAGGCCTAACCTCCTGAGCAGAATACAGTGTTTAGTGACGACGGATCCAGATGATTGATGTCGGTCATTGCTTTTCCTGACTGGCGACATGAGGACACGAGATTGAACCGCACAGTCACGCTAATAACAAGAGATTTAAATAGTAACCTTCCCCAAGATGATTGTGAAGAGGGCCTCTGAATGTCAGTTGAACCGTACATCTTCTGCCAAATCCGCATTTTTCTGCACATCTAATGATCCCCCATCACACCAGGCGCTGCCAGTTGTCAGTTGTCAAGCCAATTTTAGTTTACATTTTTAAAATAAGAATTGGGAGTTGTGACCATCAACTTCTTGGGAAGTTGGAGATATGGGCTACGTATGGCTTTAATCCATTTATTACAAAAGGCTTCAAAACTGAAATCTAACAAATCAGCTTGTTATCCAATCCATTTACAAAAGAAACCTTAAGGAATTTGTTTAAATTGGAAGCGTTTATTGTTGAACCACTATTGGCCATGATTAGTGTCGTCTGAAGACTAAGACAAGCATTCATGCTTCAAGCTAATATCTGGGAGGATGCAGTCAGTCAGAATACGAGTTAAATGGTCTCTATGCTTATTAATGAATGTTTCCATGTCCATTTTTCTAATGCAATACTTCTTAAAATGACCGTAGAAATAAAAAAAACATACAAAACAAAATCTACAAACGTCATGAAAGCAGAAGGGAATAACATAATATGTCTAGCCAAAAGGAGAGGGGCATGGCGAAGTGCTCAATTATAATCACAGATGAGCCAGAGTGATTTCATACTTTCATGGAGTCTCTGGGCTCTTTGGAGACCGGCGCCGAGACTAAACATCCGCCTGTCATCTGGTTGCATCCTTAAGACACCTGCTCAACATTTGGACCATCCAGGGAGTCTAAACGCACAACATCAAAAGCCATCGCTCGCTTGTTGTCTCTAAAGAAAACACCCATCAGCATTTTCCAGACTGATGCCGTGTCAAATACCTCCGTGGTCCTTTTCTAAATAGCCAAGATGTCTTGCATTATTTGCTGATTCGCTAGAAATCCTACTCCAACAGGAAGGCCATTTCATGGCTGCTAATCTGTCCGTGATGGCTTTCAGTACCTCAAGACTGACTACAGAAGCTATGATTCACTGTATTAGTTCAACATACATAACTACCCCCACTTCTGTGATTTTCTAATGTGAGGTAATTATGGAGCGCTGAAAGCTACAGATGACAGACAAGCAGAACAAAAATACACAATTCAGTGGTCAGAGTCACTCCAGGGTAGCATGGCTAAGCGACCATAAGGGGAAAGCACATTCCCCCTTCTGAGACACGGGATTGTCGGCAGCTAATCGGGGCATTTACGCCCCCCGAGCTCCTTACGCTGCTTAATCTTCCCTGAAATCTTTTCTTAATGCGGCATGCAGCGTGGCCCAAAACTCACGCTCATCTGTGGCCTGGAACGTATCTACTCTGTTATAAAGACACCTTCTGCGAGAGGATCGGCAGCTCCCGCCAAAAGAGCAGCAGGGTTCGGCGACTTGTGCCGATAAACAACGAGCAGGTGTCACCCAGGCAGCTTGGGAAGGGGACGACCACCGTCAACACAGACGCAGCCCGGCGTTTGTTCAGGCTCCATCGACCTGATTAACCCCTGGAGTGAGAGGGTGAGAACATTAAAAAGGACAGCGCACAGACACAAAGGCCGGCGTTTCGTGCCACGATTGTTACGCATGGAGCAGATCACTGTACTTTTGAGGCAACAAATCATGTTTCGCTGTACAAAAGGAATGTGTCATTTCAAAGACTTTATGTGAAAAAACAGGGCCAGCTATGTTAGATGATCTTTGAAATACCTCTAATACCATGTGAACCTCCCATTAGGCTGATTTGACACAGCAGGCAGAGCAACGCATGGCAAAACAATGTCCAAGCGTGCACAACCCTGCAATTTGCTGCTCCCTACATTATGAGAGAAATGTATTTTGATCCTAATTTCTGACTACGTGGATGAGAATATTACCATCTAGTCACGTCACAGTGTTGACCGATTAAAAAACACCTGTTGTGGTCAGCATTTGCGTGGCGCATTTCTGCTCTTCTACTCGCTCTAAAAGAACAGATGTGGATTTAACATGATGATGGCTTGCATGTCACTCAGACTAAAATGGAATCATACAGCACATTTTAAACACAGGCAGCTCGTTCCCTGCATAAGCTACCGGCTCACCTTACTAATATTGCCGTCTCACATAACAACCACATGTGCAACTGGACAGCAGGTCATGTGATTACTTAAAGTCCTTGTGTCTGCCTCTTGTCTTTGACTGCCATGTTTGCCGCCAGACTCTTATTACAATAACTTCCAGTTTGTTCCCATTACACGTTCTGCCAGCTAGCTACAGACAGATCTCAGGATGTTGAGAGCACTCATAGCTACATAATATGGAAACAGTCACAGAAATTGTGGCAGCTTTTGTTTAGTTTTTTCAGTATTATCCCGACCGAACAACCTCTGTATTAATAGATTTATGTAGGAGTTTGGATACATTTGTGTTCAGCTCTGCAGGACATCTTCTCCACACAGAGACCACCCACGGATAGACAGAGGACCATTTCCTCTTCTGTGGCCACTAGGCCCATTTCACAGGCCCAGCTACCTTCGCCAGCCTGCTGCCACCACAAAAGGGGGCCAGTTCCTATTCAGCAGTTAACGAGGACGACAAACTGGAGGAGACATTGTCCCTGCCCCTCAGACCCTGCCACAAAGCTTATTGTTGCAGTCAATCAACATAGCGTCTCCACTCCCGCCTAACATCGTCCATCCTCGCTCGGCCCTTGGCTACATGCTGAGGTGGAGGGTTTAACTCGCCGTTTGAGTGGTCCTCCAAATGTTTAATTAGAGGAAGTCGCCATCCCAAAGTCAATAGCTCTTCCTCTTCAGCAGAACAAGATAGTCATTGGGTCATTTGGACCCTTTACAAAATCCACAAAAGTCACTTTTAGTTTATAAAAAAGGTATAAGGACTACACAAGTTACCCGGCTGACTCTTTATAGACAAGTTATTCCTGTATTGTAAAAACATTGAATAGATGTGATACGATCTTTGATCAATGCCATAGTGTAAATGAAAAACTCAGTCACAATTCAATGAAACAAAAAGATATGGAAGACAACGAGTGGTGGGCTTAGCAAAAAACAACCAGATGTTTGCTGTGCCATTTTCTTTTTCCAAACCCATGAATGACTAGAATAAGCAAAGACTGTCGGAGAGCACAACAATACAAAAAACATCCACTGCAAGACTGACAGGATGTAAACATCTGTACAATGTGTGGATACAGAGGCACAAGAGAATCTCAGGTGAACTACAAGAAGGGCAAACCACTCGACTCGCAGCCACTTCCAAGCCACTGTGTGGACAACATGATTAGAGCCCCAATTCAACAAGCCGTTCTCCTAATTACCCTACACTGACATTTTATGAGGGAACACACACAGAGAAAGAGACAAGAAAACTCAGGAGTGGCAGACACTAAATCACGATCTCACACACAAAGCATTCCCATCTTCCCTTCTTTGGGGAGGTTTAGGGGATTTGCTAAAGCTGTACATTCTGCGGTGCAGATTCTTCCCTTTGGATGTTGGAGGCGCTGTTGAAAACAGCCCAACAGATTGCATTGTGCTGAATGAGGTACAGTAGAGATAGCGCATAGCAAAGTGCACGGGAGTGGGAGAGGGGGGATCGTGGTGTGAGCTTCCCTTTATCCTTGTTCAATGGCTCAGAGAAAAGGGTGATTAGTTTCTCTCATCTCAAAGTGCTGCCACGTCTTTGGTTACGGAGATAAAAGCCCTGCCTCACGCCAGGGAGGGCAGCCATTGTCACGAGAAGAAAAAAAAAAACTCCTGTCTACCGAATTGAGGGGAAAGCATGAGGAATGTCTTTATGACCATTTTAAAACAATCCAAACTCATTGCGGAGCAGAAATTTTTCTTTATACTGTATTGTTTAATGCCATAACCTTTTCTCTGGAAACAAAGACATTTGTATAAAACGCCATGAAAAACCATGGCAGGCTCATCCAGGTCTCTCGCTCCACATCCCAACACAGGGTGTTCATCGGACGGTGGCCATTGAGCATGCGGGTCAGTTCCAGGTAAAGCAACGAGAGCAAGGAAGCGGAAACTTTCTTGTCAGTCGACCGTACAGGGCACAAACTGTTTACAGGAAGGCTTTGCCAGGAGCCCGTCGATGGTATGCAGGCTATGTGCTCTGGATCACTGGCTGTGAAATCCCATCAAAGGAGGCTTCTTTGTCCCAGCGGTGTGAAGCTAAGCTTATCCACAAGGAGACGAGCTGCTGGCAGCCCCAGAGTGACAATCGGAGCTACGCTTCCATACATGGACCTGTGGACTGGAACTCACACGGGAGAGATTCATATTTTCTCTTTTTCATGCGCATCAGCAGTTGGTCTCGCCACCGTGACTCGAAAGGTATTGTTGAGGGGGCCCCGGATAATTGGTGGGGTAAACTCTGGCTGGGCCTTTACGTTTTAATACTCATGATGCAATCCTCTGACTTGTCACACCTATGAACGAGTAGTGTCACATGACCCTATGGTGGTCATCCAACATTTACACATGGGACCACATGCTGGAGGGGGAATGTGGACCATTTGCACTTTCATCGTATTAAAAGTAAATACCGTGCCTTGTTAAAGACGTCTGTCAGGCAAATTGTCCTCTGCAAACCAAAGGAGCGCTGCAGAGCCGTGACTTCACCTTAAATTGTAATTGTTTTTCCTGAAAGTAGTAAAAGAAACTACAATGCAACGCAAAGATCTTTTGAGAGCAAATGCCAACACTTAAGTCTTACAACACGTGAGATTCTTTTTCCCACCATCCACATCTAAACCTTGTGGGACTGTAAAAAGACAAGTAGGTCATGGCACTGACCGATAACATCTGCTCGGGAGTGGATGGGCAAAGCATCTCTTGACCCTTTTGACCTTTTTCTGAAAACCATTCATTCAGGAGTCTCTGCAAAGGCAGAGGTGATGTTTAACGCATCTTTCCTCCCGCTGAGTCAGGAAAGCATATCGAATGCCTACGAGTAAGCATACCTAACCGCAAAACCCAAGACGTGTTTTTTGTATAATTATTGAAGCAGCATGTGGATAGTTGGATACTTACGATACAGACAGCCTGCTTCTCCATTAAGTTGGGACCATCCAGGGCAACACTTGTGCACAGTCTGATAATCCTGTCGGTACACTTGTCTGTATGCAGTGTAGTACGCTGTCCTGTTAATATGACAAACATCAAGTTAAAAGCTTTCAATAAAACCCGTTGAAATGGTTTATCGAAAAAAATCAAAAGGAATAAGAAACTGACAATACAGGACTTTTTGTAGAATTGTAGTGTAAAACAGTAGTGTGCGAAAAAACAAGTATACAATATATACAAAGGGATTATGTGACGTTATCTGAAATATGACATGCACTTTTTTAGGTTTCATGTGGTTGAATACCATGCGATTAGAAAATAAACATGAGATTGGATCAAACATCTCACAGTCTTTTAAGTAACATGCAGTAAGATGTTCAGCAAACATTTTCCCAGACCGTTAAGGCGCCATTTCAAAGTGTGATACTGGCAGAGACGACTTCAGAGAACGATGCCGATCCCTGTACTTTGGGACACCTCTCATTGCTCTACGGTCATTACCCAATGTGGAAACACGTTTGTTTAAAGCGAGTAATTGTGGCCTTGGCTGCCTTCAAAGCAGCCTTTGACTTTGTAACGCGGTGAGATAACGCTGTGAAAGCGAGCGCAAGCAGCAGACTGAGAAGCTCCTGAAACGCAGGCAGGCTAAAACGTTAGCATCTCGACCCTCCTTCAAAGGAATGCTGGCTGCAAAGACGCCCGGGTGTTAAATAGCTGTTGGCCTCGATGAAATGGGGCCGCACCTTGCACTTAGCTGCATGAGAGGCTCAAGGCTGTGATTACAGAACAAGAGCGAAAGAGGTCGAGAGGAAAGAGGAGGTCGAGGACATCGTCCAGTTTGATACTGTTTGGAGGTGGAGTCAAATGAAGCGGATACATTAGTTTGGTTGCATGACTTCATGAAGCTATAATTAAGGCTTTGCCATAGCCAGAGATTCATCAGCAAAGCGCTACATCCACTGCAGGTGAAGATGAGGAGTGTTTGAGTCAGCGGTAAGCGTCGACAGACAACAAAAGGGAAGAGTATTACTCACCTCCTCTCGTATCCCATGCACCACGACTGGGCGGCACAGCCTTGCTTCCACACTTTAACCATGCGTGTGAAGGCCTGCACACACGGCTGCCTCTGGGCGACCAGCGTCACCTCCCTCTCCACGCACACATTGGGCCTGAAACAAAAGCAGCGGTGAAAATACTTAGTGTCAAAATGTTTTACAGATTTACAGACGGCAGCGGGACAATTTATGAAGGCTGTGGGATGCGCTGCAGCAATGATAGATGGACGGAGCTTACAAGGCCTTCCTGCCTGTGCCGAGATGTAAGGCCGATTGGGAGGTCTGGCTTTGGTATATTCAAAGACTCATGGGAAATTCCTCAGACATTATCTATCAGAACTCAGAGCTGCTACCTGTAGATTAACCACGACTCTTCACATTTGAAACCTTTACCTGAAAGCCATTTTGCATTGACGTGAAACTGGCACAGATTTGTTGTTTCATGTTTATCTCCAAATACACCATTTTTCAGACAATTCACGCAAAGACATTTACAGTGTTCCCACTGGACATACATGCATGTTTTCACTCGTTTTCGCCCCCTGGTAAAACACGAGAAGACTTTCTAATTGTGCTGTTTTGTCCCCCTCGCGCAAAGCGCTTCTACAGGCGGACCTGCCACTGATGTCTTCGTACCTTGTACAAAAATAAAGCGCAACATGATCTTTGAGACATTTACTGCGTCGGCAACCCTCCAGCGTCAGACAGGAGGCTCCGCATACAGAGATCAGCAGGAATCTAAAAAACATCCATCTGCTCGTCTCATAAACAATAGTATTCACATTCACTTTACATAACTGAAAGACCTCGTTGTAAGTGGCAGTTAACCACAGACAATATTGTCTCACATAATTCACTGCTTAATATTTAGAGGTTTAAACACTTTGAGGGGCTTCAAACTAACTTTGATAGAGTTAGGAATGCAGCACAGACCATCAACATAGAGCTGATATATAATCACGTTAATTACAGTGTGACTTTGCCAATAAAGGTCTTGATGAGAGTGCACAACAATTTTAATCATCCCGCTTTTATAGCTCAACCAGCTGCTTTCAACACCTCAGCAAAACTTAGTTCTCTGCCTCTGGGTCAGTTTTGTGTTTTTTGAAAAAGCAGGTGAATGAGCAAGTCAAATTTAGGAAATTTGATGCTGAAAAATTGTTTTAACAAAAAAAAAAAAAAAAGTAGACATCCTTGGATAATATTTTAAAAGTTAACAGAAAATAATCAGCAATACATGACAAAAGATTACTCACATATACGGTTGGAGATTGTTGGTGATGCCATAACTCAATGCATGAGCCTCTATAATAAATATTAGGAAAAAATGAAAAACACTATCCATGTTTCTGGATCGAGGTTTCAATAAGTGAATTATAACTAAAAAAAATCCAAGCGCTCACTGGGAGAAACTTAAAACGCGCACAAAGGTTCTTCCGCGTGGAAATGATCTGTACTTTCCCAAAAACGACCCAGCCATCACGTGCGGTGTGTTTTCTCGCTTTCCGCAGGTGTGTGCGTGCGTGCGTCTGTGCGCGAGTGGGACACGGACTGAAAAAGTGCAGCGGACGCTCCGGACCGACGGGCACAGAGTCGCCGAGGCTGCGCGCGGTCTGCCTCCCTCCATTGACTTCGTAATGATGGCAGCGGTTTGGTAGGGGGAGGATGGAAAGGATGTCATTTATTATTCAGAGCTTCTGAATCACACACGCACACACCCCAAGACAGACTGCTGCTGCTGCTCTCCAAACAACGGCTTCATTACGCGCATGTGTGTTCATGACCCCGGAGGGTCCCGGGTCACCGCTGTCCGCGCAGCTCCGAGGGTACCAGCTCCGCGGCATCCTGTTCGAATTAGATGAGACGCTCTTAAGACCCATCAGAGCTCATCTGACAAATGTGTGGCCGAGGAACGTTTTTCTCGAAACAAAAAGTCGTGTTTTGATAACCACATGCATTTGTTTGTCCAGTCAGGGCGCTCCACAAATATATATTTAAGCTGTTTGAATCTTACGGTAAAGTGTGGAAAAAATAAAAGGTCCCGCATATTCACCCGTATATGCACTGATGTCTTAGGTACCCATCGAGTACGAATAGAAGACAACATGCAGCCTCGTTATGCCCTACCGGTGATAAATGAGTGTTTGGCAATTATAGTGCGTTGAATATTTATAAATTATTTTGGTGAGATATTTATATATATATTTTTTAATCAGATCAACCTTCTATTGAGGCCTCGTTGTACAGCAGCATTCGTCAAAGCCTACTTTTAATACCTTTAATATTTAAGCCACTTTTATGGTTACATGCTGGACATTCGTAAACAAGTGTGTTCACTTATGAATGTGATCAAAGCTATTGAACTATTCTACTGAAAATACATAGTTTTCTTGGTCTCTGATGGTTCCCTAAGGATTCATGTTAATGGTTCTATATCCATGATATACTGAAATAAATAACTACACACGTAAATGTTTACATCCCAATATTAGTTTGTCTTGTCTGCACATTGGTGGATGCAGGATTGACCGATGAGCGTAGTTTGTAGCATTGTGTGGGGATTTGCCGCCACCTTGCGGTTAAAGTGCAGAGCCGCGTGCTGCAACTGATATAACGTCACATGCAACAGAGACTTCAACAAATGTCAGCCGACGTGTCCATAACAACCGGAAGTGGTCGCAGAAAGCGCACTTTGGACAGACCGAACTACCGTAAAGCAAACAAGCCAAATATGCAGCGTTTTGTAATTTGGCACATGTTACGTTTTAACCGAGTTGGGTGATTTTGCGACGCTCCCATAACTCCCGCTTCCAGCGACCTTTAACCCCTCTCCGGGACGCACGCCATACGCTGCCTCGTAGCATGCAGCGGGTAATAACGGGAAGACTTTGCGCACTTGGAAGGTGTCTCACTTTTAAAGACGCGCTCACACAATCGCGGGGGTCAGGGGCTCCTCGGAGAAACATGTCGTCGTCTTCGTCTTCTTTTCAAACCAAGCGGCCGGTGTCCTTGCTGGGCACGATGGCTTTCGGCGGGCGAGCTGACGCCGAGCAGAGTTTGCAGATGGTGAGGACTTTCCTGGACAGGGGACACAGCCGGGTGGACACGGCCATCATGTACATGGACGGGAAGTCAGAGGCGATCATAGGGGGCATGAATCTCCCTAAAACAGGTATATCAGACGCACGCATGTTCGCGATGATTCTGTGCCCCAAAACCCAACGCCTGGACTCACCGGCTGTTGCTCATTAGCTAATTAGATGAATATGTAGTGGACGCCAGCTTGGAATTCTGGGTAGGAAAAAGGGGCCAAAAGTGATCCTTATTTGAGGAAAACACGTTTTAATGTGTGCTCATTGTATTTATAAGGGACCACGTACAATATGTAAGACATGTGCTACCATTTGATTTACTAAAGTAATGTTTCTATATACTTAAGTACAATTTGGAGGTATTTGTAGTTGGCCACATCACTCCACTGCATTTGTCTGATAATTTGAGTTACTTTCCCAATTCAGATTAGGAATACAGAATAAACCACAAATAAATTGATGATGTAATACAATTGTTTACGATTAAACTTAATCGACTCCTGTAGAGAGATCCACAAGATTCCCACCTCTACACTGCGTTAACACTACGTGTACCTAAGTAAAATATCTAAGATTAGCTAGTTTTAATTTGTTGTGAATCAATGCCACATTTGTAATTTGTTGTTTCTGTGCGACAGTAAGCATAGCGACCAAGGCCAACCCCTGGGAAGGGAAGACGCTGAAGCCGGAGAGCGTGCGTTCTCAGCTGGAAACCTCGCTTCAGAGCCTGCGGACTGATTGTGTGGACCTTTTCTACCTCCACGCCCCTGACCACCTAAACCCGATCCAGGACACCCTCAGGGCCTGCAATGAACTCCACAAGGAGGCAAAGAGACTAGATGGCTTACGCTCTATGAGTTGCATATATTTCTAACATACTGAATCATTTTTCGTTCCATTTTTAATTCAATGTGGAACTGTCGCCCTCAGGGGAAATTCAAAGAGTTTGGTCTTTCAAACTATACATCGTGGGAAGTGTCCGAGATTGCCAGCATCTGTAGACACAACAACTGGATTGTTCCCTCTGTGTATCAGGTATTTCCGTATAAAAAAAGAAAAAATCATGATTAATATCTGATCACCCCAAAATGTATGTCAACGGTGAATTCTTAAGTGTAAGTGAAATACCGTTCGTTGACATGCGCTCATCTGGCCCAGAAATTCATTCTTTTCTGATTGAGCGGACTGATCTTTTGTGCAAATGCTTGTTCAGAATTGCTGTAGTTTTTTTGGCGGAGATTGATCATTGTTGACTGTCCTTTATTTAATTGAAACCTTTGACTGATTTCCGTGCACTAAACCTTTCACAGGGGATGTACAACGCCACCACGAGACAGGTAGAGACCGAGCTGCTTCCATGTCTGAGATACTATGGAATGAGATTCTACGCGTACAATCCTCTGGCAGGTGCATATCTCCCGTCCTGACAATCACTAAAAGTAGATACTTAGTGGGTGATAAATTATGCAAAAAAGGTGAATACTTATGATTAATACAATACTACTGTAATACTGAGTCAGACACCACCAGAAGGTTGACATTAGAGGTTTTGAGGGAAACGCCTTAACTATACAGACTGAAAGATTTGGTACTGTATTCATTATATTCAGCCTGGGAATACTTGACTTTTTGTCCAGCACCATGTTAGCATGCTAACATTAGCATTTACTGTATTGCTCAAAGCGTCCCTGTGCCTTTGTCAGAGCTGCTACCATAACTGCAGTGTTCTTGAGCAAGTGACAATATTGAGTGCATAAATAGCAGAATCATTGATCATTTTAACTTGAATTCTGACAATATTATTTCTCCTCTGCAGGTGGCCTTCTGACAGGAAAGTACCATTACCAAGATAAAGATGGTTCCCAGCCTGCAGGACGATTCTTTGGCAACAACTGGGCTGCAGCATACAGGGACAGGTGAACGCCCAGCTGGTTGCACTTGAGATTTTCCCAACCACTCCTTACATTGGAGGGATTCATCTACTGATGAACTGAAAGCAATTGTGCCTGTCGTCTTCTCGGTCAGATACTGGAAGCAGAGTCACTTTGAGGCAATAGGCTTGGTACTGGACACTTTGGAGACCGCGTACGGCTCAGAGAAACCCTCCTTGACCTCTGCTGCCATGCGCTGGATGTACCATCACTCCCAACTTAAGGTACCCGTCGTAAATAGCTCACTGCAGTGACTTACCTGCTGATTGTAGCCGTATATTGGCACTTGTTAACACCCAGATCATCGTTCCTTTTTTCATCTGAAAGGGCCTGGTCAGTTGTAGTGTATTTATCCTCAACACTAGTCAATGGCTGAATTTGGTGCTTACAGTAGCTGGATGTTCTACATGTTTTCCTCTTTGCTATGTCAGGGGGATCTGGGTGATGGAGTGATCATTGGCATGTCAAGTATGGAGCAACTTCAGCAGAACTTGGCCGCGGCCGAGGAGGGTCCTCTGGATGAGAGAGTGGTCTCCTCATTCAACAAGGCTTGGGATCTTGTAGCCCACGAGTGTCCAAACTACTTCCGCTGAAGAGCCAAACGCTGCCAGTTCCTTTAAATGTATAGAGAAATCTGCTAAAGACATTTCACTTACATCCCCAATACCCTTTTCTTGAAAATCACAAATATGAATCAGTAGACCAGTAGATATTCATGCCAACAGCACTTCATTGGAAATGTACAAATGTAAAAATGAAAACTTTGAACATGTTTCAGGGAGTCTGGCTGCATTTACTGTCACATTAAAATATTAGATCAATTTTCTTGCAACGTTGTTTTTCCCCCTCGTACACTTAAAACTGGTTGGGTGGGTTTAACACATGAGAATGTGCCAATTTATTTTGGCTGAATGTAAATAAACCAAAAAACATTGTTTATCAAAACAGGTGACATTCATATAAGGAACATGTACGATTTTTTGACCACCATTTACTGAACAACTCAGTCCAAAGCTATACAGGAGCGAGATGATTGAGTCCAGGACAGCACTGGCAGTCGGGGGGGTTCCACATCAATGTCCCTCTGCCGTTGAAGGCCGGAAGAAAACACTTCTGCCCTTGCAGATGTTTCACTCTGCATCATCTTCGTCATCATCGTCGTCGTCCTGCATGGGCTCTTCCCCACCAGCAACGTTCTCAAACTCGCCCGTTTCAGAGTTCCACATACACTTGATCTGCACCTTGAATTCTGCCATCTCGATGCCGAAGAGTTTCTACGGAGCCAATTTGAAGAGGTCAGACAAATGCAACACAGCGCTGGGTGTCAGTTTAAAATGGTTTGTAGTCATTCAAGAACTCACCAGAACACGAGCCTGCTCAGGAGTAAGCACATCTCCTTTCTTACAGACCGAATGCTCCTTCAGCAGTGTCACCACTCCTTTTGAACAGCACATGATAGAAAATGGGATTCAACATCCAATTGGATTTTCTTTTAAACGTCCTGTTAAAGGGTCAATGGAAATACGGGAGTTTCCTTTGTTGCACTGAAACATGTTTAAAGTATAAGGCTGCCCGGGGCCAACAAAGCAAGTTACTTTGCATACATTTACAATGTCCCTATACACTCAAAGACTTGACAGAAACATTTGGGAACCACTGCCCTAAGAATCATTGCAATGGACCAAGTGGGAAGTCAAAAAACAAAGAAATTGACTTTTACCTTGCTGGTTTTGGTCTTTAAGTGGGATTTGTTGACAAGAGAAATGGATAATAATGCCAGTCATTTTATTTACCTTTCTTGAGAGCAGTCGGAAGTCCTAGTTGTCTCAACTGGGGCTCCATCGAGTGAGGAAACTGTTCGAGGGGTCCCTCATCCAGAGTAGTGTCCATCTGTGCACGGTTGCCTGCTCTTGCATAATCCATCTCTTTGAAATTATCAAAATACCTACGGATAGAGAACACCTTTTAGATAACCAATTATTTGGAGAATAACTGAAGTGTCAGTGCATTAGCGAGGCTCAACTTACTCTTGCACCTCTTCCTTTGTTTTATTAGTGAATAGCAGTCCCACTTCTCCTTGTAGATACTTGCTGACCTGGATGTTATCAACAGGCAGTCCAGATGTATTTATTTGCAACAGAATTACATTTTCTGGCATATGATCACATCTAGGATCTCACATACCTTGTGCAAATTATCTTTGTATTCGTCCGTATCTCGTTTACCCAGGGCAACTGCCATGACTTTATTTTTGCCGAAAAAGAACCTGTGGAAGAGGATACAAAAAAATCTTTAAGATAAGCACTTGTCGAATGTATATGAATAACGGGATAAAATGAGCAGAAAGGTTACCTGCTGTGTTTCCACGCAGTCCTGATATCTTTCAGTTTGTTATTTCTCATATTGGCCACAGAGAATATGAACAAGTTTCTGTACGTGTCCACACATTTCCGTAACTAAGAACAAACAGAGAATTTACAGTGAAACACGTAGCTTCAGTTAAGTTTACGCTAGTTAGCATAGCACTCTGGTTAGCATAGCACACGGCGGCGACAGGACACTCACCTCCTCGATTAATTTCTGTTTTGACTGCAGTCCCTTCTTGGCTGTTTTCGTTAACGAAACTGAGAGGAAAGACCAGGTGAAAAGCAGTGGATTAGTATCGTGTTTGATAAATATCAGACCGTTAAGCCCCCTGGTTGGTGTTTCCCCACAGAAGGAGAAGCTAATGTTAGCTTGTTAAATAGCCTGCGTTATTTCTCAGTTGTCGAGCAATGACATACAATCAACTAGTTAAACAGCTCAACCGCTTGTGGAGTTTGTAAATGTACTCATTTATGATCTTTTTTTTACTTTTCTTGTCTCTCTTTGACTTCGGCATGGTGTCCTCTCACGATGCAGCAGCAGCAGACGCACACGTGAAGAGAAAGGACCCCAAATGTTTCGGTTTGCTGCCAACCGTGTGGTGCCTGACTAAAAGAAATAAAAGACTTTTAATCAAAAATGTATGTATGTATGTATGCATGACGTTACTTCTGCTGCCTCCCAAAAACACACGGGATGTTGGCTTCATCACTGTTCTTCAATATTTTTTAACTAACTAATTATAAATGGGGGCAAAATGCGTTCCATCCGTTCCATGTACGCAATACATAAATGTAATGCTGAAATAGCCAATGAACAATGTATTACAATAGAGTAGCAACAGGTATTATGATGGGAAATCAATCATTTTAGTGACATTAGTAACATTTCAAGCAAATGTTCCCATAGTACTGACATATTTATGCAAACAACGTTTGTATCTAAAAAATACAACGTTCTCAAAGATCAATGTAAAATGATGAAATGAGGAAACCTGTACACGTACGAATATATTACACCCTAAAACATATAGTTTGAACAATTGAGTAAAATACATTAAAAACAAGTCTCTCACGAGAGATGTTGCGTAAACAATTTGCCTTATGACAAAAAAAAACCCCTAAATGCATAAATAATACACGTTCAAACTAAATTAAGTTGAAATGCTTTGTTGTTCCTCCGGGCTTCTTCATCTTATTAACCAGGCTTATATCTTATCGACGCTGTCCTCCGTCTGCTGCCACCGCGCGAGAGAATAAACGGAAAGGTGGGAGCGGAGTGGGAGGGGCCGCCGTTCGGTGCCGAGTTTAGCGCTCTGCAACATGATCCGCGCGCACCACGGGGAGGCCGGGCTCTGCGGCGCTGCGTCCTGCCATTCCCACGGAAGCGCGCGGAGAGACCGGATCGAGCCGTCGCGGGATGACGAAGAAAGGAGGTGGACCATCTACATGTGACGGCAGGCTCACACGAACCCACCTCAGCATCAGCAGCGACTGACAAAAGCGAAAGGCAAACCCGGAGATGAGTCTGACGGGAGGTACTGCCGGTGCTCATCGCGGTCTGCGTCAAACCTCTCGCTCCCTCGGAAGATAATGCCCTCGGATTCTCCTCAGAGGACTTTTGGGGGTTTGTTCTGTACTTGCTGCGTTGGTCCATGTCAGCGCCTCGGGGTAAACATCCAACGGGCACGGTGATGGTCCCCGCTTCTCCTGCCTCACAGCCGCCCTCAGCATCTGCATTGTAAGGGGAAACTCGTCCTGTGGGAGTGGGCTTGTGAAGCAATTATGCACTAATACAAACAACCTCTTTTCTTGTTGTTACATTTTTAAAAAAAGACAAAAAAGGAAAGAGCAGATTGGAGCCATAATTGGATTACTGGGTGTCGTTGTTTCGCCGTCATGAACTCTCTGTTTTACTCCGACCGGCCGCCCGGCCCGGGCTGCAGCGCCCCGGGCGGGTCGGGCGCGGTGACCAGCGCCCTGCGTAACGACCTGGGCTCCAACATCCACGTGCTGAAGACCCTCAACCTGCGGTTCCGCTGCTTCCTCGCCAAGGTGCACGAACTCGAAAGGAGAAACAAACTGCTGGAGAGCCAGCTGCAGCAGGCTCTGCTCAGAACGCACTACCGACACCTGTACGCCCGCGAGGTCGCCGTGCAGACGGACGGCGCCGACGCGCGTATGCCGGGAACCATCTGGAGTTTCACCCACGTCAGGAGGCAAGGGGAGCGCTTCGAGACCCTGCGCGCCCCCGGGGTGACGTGGTCGCACCCGGACGGAGTTGGGGTCCAAATCGACACCATCACGCCAGAACTGAGGGCTCTGTATAACGTGCTGGCCAAAGTCAAGCGGGAGAGGGACGAGTACAGGAAAAGGTGAGTAAAGTAGTTAAAGCTTCGTCCACAAAGCTGGATGTGTTGTAATTTACTTCACTGTACAAAGCGAGGAATTAAAGGTCTTTAAAGAATGTTGCTGGAGGCCCCTGTTCTTGACCGGGCCCCCTTATCAGCACTTTCCTTATAAGAATGGAAGTGAACATATGTTCACAATATAGACTAACACGAGTGTGCATGAAGCCTGTGCGAGTTTTACAGCAGGAATAGTCAAGTAATCTGTTTGCACGCCCACGTTATAGTCCACACTGGAATCACCCCGACAAGAGTGCAAGGGTTGAATTAACATTAAATCAAGACCCACAATCAATATGGCTCGGAAAGATAGGCTTGTTTATTATTAGAACCTGGAAAGATACATTGACCGACTAAGAATTAATCTGCATCTATTTTGATAATCAATGTTATTTTCAAAACAAAAATGTGACCATTTGCTGCTTTTACTGTTCAAGTATCCCTGTGTTGATGGTCCCAGAGCTGAAGCAAAGCCAGGATGGGCATTTCCTTTTTTTTTTTTTTTTTACAGATTATGCCATTTTAGAAACAAAACAATAAATCATCTGTTTATTAGGCGACAGGATCAAGTTGGTTCCGAGATTTTAGCCGTTTTCATCCAAGAATCCAGATGTGAGTTCTTACTTCTTAGTGGGACATTTTGGGTGTGGTTCTCCAGTGTCACCAGACTCTCATCTGACAGCATAGTGGGCAGATGACAGACATCAGAGTGATGAAGTTACATTTCAGGTAGTATCTCACATCAAGGGTGTCAGAGGTGAGCTCAGCATTTCACAAAGATGTTTTTATTGTGAACTGAACTCATCCTGTTTCTCAGTCTTCTGAGGAAATTCCTTTGCGCGGCTCATTCTCCGCCAATTGTTCTTTTTATCACATTCATTTTCCTTGAGGGCTCACTGTGCAGCCCCGGCTGACCCCCGTCACTGCCGGCCTGCTTGGCTTGGCAACGAGGGAGGGGGGGAAGAGGGGGGAAGAGGGGGAGGGCATTCCAAGCAACCGCTTGCCTCTGTTTGCTGCCATGATTCAAGCTGAGAGGCATTTTAACAGGCCTCCGTCTGCCCGGTGAGGTCGGCGATGACGAAGGCCGACTTCCCTGCGAACACACTGACTCAGTGGCACAGAATGTGTGAGCTCTCCCACTCCTCTGAGCTGGATATCCTGTCCAGTCATTCTCTGTATCGCCGGCCGCCCTTTTTTAGTGCGTTCCTGCTTGAGAAGACGGACGACGGCGTCCGGGACGCCGGCCAAATTACAAACTGATGCAATATTTGGAATCTCCTTTTAGGAAAGCTGCCGACTGTATAAGTTATTGAAACAGCCATCTCAGTTTATGCTTCATTTTGTTTTTTGCTAGCAAAATACAAAAAAGCTACAGCACTTTGCACATTGACCCTTGAAACCTGCATCGTGCCTCCAAATAGTGGCTGTCGCGTTGAGTTCTTTTCATTGGCGTCGGTATTTTGGGTGATATTTGTGATTACATTTATCTATAACAACCCTCAAAAGTACTAAGATGTCAAACATGCTTTTTATATTCATTTTAGGTCCTGAGAAGTGAGGAACAAGAGACATTTTAGCCTCTTTATTTGGGCCAGAAATAATGCTAATCAATCACTTTCCCTTCCTCTCACGTTCTCGGCCCTTTGCTTAATAATTGCAGAGCTCACCTCCCAGTTCTTTTTTCTCCCAGTCTAAATCTTTGTTTACTACAGTCACGTTTAAGCATCCAATCCCCGAGCCCCGTCCCGCCAATGCCTTTTCTGCTCTGTGCTCTTTGTGTTCGGGCCATTCCTTCGCCCTTCACTCCACCCCTCTACAGCCCCTCCACCCATTCGCTCCTCTCTGCTTCAGACTGCTTTGTGAGGCATCCTGGATCCCGACGGGGCCCAACCCCCCCTGCTCCCACACTGCCCCGGTGATTTATTAAAGCTTGCCCAGTGTGGACACACACCAGGAGATGAATGTCTAGCTGGTTCATATCTGAATTGGTCACTTGTATTCATACCACAATGTCAAGTCAAGTCAAGTCATTTTATTTTGTATAGCCCAGAATCGCAAATTACAAATTTGCCTCAGAGGGCTTTACAGTCTGTACACATACGACATCCTCTGCCCCGAAACCCACCATCGGCACAGGAAAAACTCCCCAATGCACTCAGACATGAATAGCTTTAAAAAAATAATACAAATTTACTAATAATACAATGTTGTTAACCTTCCTTACAAGCGTCCGATCAACATATTGTCTCACTTAAGAGTGTATCAACTTTTATTAACCTCAGAGAGAAGTTGCAAGCAAAAAAGGTTTTGCGTGATTTCCATTAATGTATTTTCTCAAATGTCTAGAAGTAATAGCAGTTTTTATCAGAAATTCTTCAAAAAACCTTCATTGAGCCAAATAATAGTTCCTTATCTGATGCCCTCTATTATACAACCTTCCTTTTTTGACAGAGGACGGTCTTGTTGTTTCACAGCTACTGGATGTAGTGCAACACTGGATCAGCAATTTAGTTTTTTCAAACATTCTTAACTAATTTATCAAATTTTCACACATATCACATTTGAACGTGTGCTTGACCACAAACACATGCGCACACTCTGTCTTTCACACGCAAGCATACGGCACACATACAAACCCTTGTCCAAGCATGGAGCGCATAAATCGGACAGGCGGCTTAAATGAGTTTCCACTCAGTGTCTGGACCTCGGGGTCACATATCTCTCACACAAGTGACAGAGCAAATGAAAACAGGTACAGTCGATTCCAGTGTCGCCGCCCACCCTGTTTTTATCCCTCTGTTTTGCATCACTGTGAAATGTATCACTGGTGGGTTACTGAGTCTCTAACCGCCAACCATTACCACCAACACGCGATTGTGCTTAAAATGCCATGAAAAACAGGAGCGGACACTGACAAACATAGTCGACGGTGAACAACAAATATGTCAAGTAAGATAGAAACTGTGTTTTACCTGTGACAGCTGTCCACATTTGTTTAGTATTTACATGTTATACTGTTGGTGCAGAAGTGTTGCAGCTGTATCTGTCACACAGATAAGTGCACAGAATAAGTCCATGCATTTTGCATTTAACAATTTGAAAGAGCTGCACCTTTAAAGATATCGGTAGTTATTTGCTTATTCCAAAGAACACACACCCAATTGACTAGTTTACATTTCTGGGGAACAGAGATGCTGGCAGTCAGCCATGCACATGAGGATTGCACAGAGAAAAAGAGGGACACAGAGAGCGGATTGATTTACATTATTATAACATTTTTAAGGTGCAATGCAGCATTTAGACTCAGACTGTAGTGCCACAAACACTGCCTCAGTTGAGTCTTCAACCAGACTTCGGTGCTGTGGCCTTTCCTGATTGGTTCTTTACTCCATCAGTGAATGGAGGCCAAACAACTGTCCTGCTAGATCACAATGTGGGCGTAAGGGACGTATAGACAAAAGTCTCTGGTCCTCCCGGGCATGTTCTTCTCGTATGAATAATTCACTACAGCTGAATTTAGCCGATCAATACAATAAGGATTCACCAAAGGCGTTTTTCTGAGGCTTTAATCTTTCTTCCGGTGAGAGCAGTGAAAGGCAGAGTTGACGGTGTCTTCTGAACAAAGCGGACTTTGATTCCAAAGCTGGAGGTTGCATTGTCTTTCCTCAAGATATCCCACTTTCCCCCGCAAAGACCTGAGGCGCCGCGCCGATGAGCTCTTCAGCCTCTATGACTGTCCGGTGGTGACCTGCCCCGCCAATAAACCAGGCCGCCTATTCAGGAGAGGGATTTTCTCTAAGCCGTCACCTAGCACAGAAGCTCCAAACCTACAGCCGGCACTGCGCCGTATCCTGGCACGCAGCCGCCTCACTGAACTGGGCCTCTCGAAGCGGGAGACTCCCTGCTGCCGGGATGCAGAGACAGAGAGAGACAGAGAGAGACAGAGAGAGACAGAGAGAGAGAGAGAGAGAGAGAGAGAGAGAGAGAGAGGTCAGTTGACTAAGAACATTGGGCTTGAGATTACAGCCTATATCGTTTCTCTCTTTCTCCCACTTCCTGTCTGTGTGGTGCGCTGTGCACAAGAAGTAACTATTCATTTTGTAGATATCCTCATGTTTGAAGTGGCAACATTCTTCTTCGTCAGCGCCACAGACCTCCCATGTTACACCATTATTTCCTCTTGATGGTCATTTTGAGTGAATCCCAAACTAACTCGCCTGCTGTTGTAAAGAGCGGTGGTTACCAACGTTGCGGAGTAGGAAGGGTCAAGGTGTGGCTGGATGAATCTGAGTGATCCAGAGGTGATTAATGAGTTAGGAGCAAAAGAAAATCAGATTTCTGCAACAGAAAGTGCGCATTACTTTTTTGGCTTTTCTGACATCTTTTTTTTGTTTCTAGTAAATTTGTTTAGTGGCCTTCTGTGTCAGTAAATGGTTGAGGATTATTGTCATTTCAAATTTCTACATGTTTTTAAGGTTTCACTCTCAGAAAACCATAATATCTGGGTGAAGGATGGTTTTCCCCTCTGCTTCGCTGTGCCGTGGCTCCCTCTTTACTCGTGTCTGGAGCGGCTGTGCCGTGCAGCTGTGGTTGATTATTCATGGGTATCGATACGGCCGGGGGCCGTGGCGTGTTGCCATATTTAAAAGGCTGGAATGCACCTGTCTTTTGTCAGCACCGACCGCGGGAGGACGAGTGTTCTGTACTGTGTGGTTGGGGGACCGTATTGGAATTAGGAGCAAAGTAAGAGATGTAGAGTGCGATCGGTCAAATACATCCCAAATAAAAGTCCAGAATTGTCAAACCTAATCCATATTTACACCTCCTATAATTCAACCATCCTGTTCAGCACTGCTCAGTTTAAATAGCTTTTGCGCCTTTTCTCGAGATGTGCTGACACAGCACCTTGACATAATAACCGTTGCTGTTTTGCCAGGCACCTTGAAAACACACATTGAGCGATATGGCAATATCATAAATATGCCAGATACATAGATTGTTTGCGAGTGTCTTGACGTGGTCTTAAATCCACTGTTCTTGTTTACTTGATCTCAAGGTAGACCAGATGTGTCTCTCCCTCCTTGGAAATCCTAACGTAGTGAGAGTACTTTAACCTCCTAGGGCAGCGCTCTCATTACGTCTCTTGCAGAAGCAAAAGCTTTTTTAATATTAAAGGTATAATCTGTGAAGCTATGCGTAAACAAAGTAACTTACCGGAAGCAGAAGTATTAACAGATACTTTTGAACACAAACCACAATGCTTATATTTCATTCATGTGAAAAAAGTGATGTAATTTATATTGGTACACATTGACATATTTGCATTTTTAAAATGATCTGTGTTACACATACTTCTTTACTGCTCTTACTAATAGCTCATTTTACCCATCTACACGTCCTACAAAGCTTTGATGCTTCTCTTCATTTAACCAGAAATATAAGAAGTATTGTACATTAAGGGTTAGTTGCTATAGCCAGGTTGGCTCATAAACAAATTATTCCCTCTCCTTCATCTCGCAGCACACTTCCCCAGAGCCTGTTGTTGTTTTCAGAAGTCTTGTATTCTTCAACCCACAACTTGAATATATTCTGTTAACAATTCAGGAGGAAAAGTGTGCACAATCCGTAAATCCGGGTTGTAACCAAGCTGGATGAGATCCATATTGTGAAACACCTTAAATAAAGGCCTTATAAACAACAAAATAGTCACTCTAAACCTGGGGGGGTGTTATTAAACTGGATTTAGCCCTCACGCCATTTCAGGTCGCCGTACGAGATACTGACCTCTTCAACACCTCAACACCTCCCTGGAGACATGCCACGTGCCAGCCTGCTTCAAGGCCTCCACCATCATCCCTGTTCCCAAGAAGCCCAGGATCACAGGACTCAATGACTACAGGCCCGTCGCCCTGACCTCTGTAGTCATGAAGTCTTTTGAACGGCTCGTCCTGACCCACCTGAAGTCCCTCACCGACCCCCTCCTAGACCCCCTGCAGTTCTCCCCTACAGAGCCAACAGGTCTGTGGACGATGCTGTCAACATGGCCCTCCACTACATCCTCCAGCATCTGGACTCCCCAGGAACCTACGCCAGGATCCTGTTTGTGGACTTCAGCTCTGCCTTCAACACCATCATCCCGTCTCTGCTGCAGGACAAACTCTCCCAGCTGCACGTGCCCGACTCCACCTGCAAGTGGATGACTGACTTCCTGTCTGACAGGAAGCAGCACGTGAAGCTGGAGAAACATGTCTCAGCCTCTCGGACCATCAGCACCGGTTCCCCCCGAGGCTGCGTTCTTTCCCCTCTGCTCTTCTCCCTGTACACCAACAGCTGCACCTCCAGTCACCAGTCCGTCAAGCTCCTGAAGTTTGCGGATGACACCACCCTCATTGGACTAATCTCTGGTGGGGACGAGTCCGCCTACAGGTGGGAGTCTGACTATCTGGTGTCGTGGTGCAGTCAGAACAACCTGGAGCTCAACGCTCTAAAGACAGTGGAGATGGCTGTGGATTTCTGGCGGAACAGAGCCCCACCCTCCCCCATCACTCCACCGTTAAGAACTGATGTGTGACTCCACCGTCACTATTGTGGACTCCTTCCGTTTCCTGGGCTCCATCAGCACCCAGGACCTCAGGCTCAGCAGAGGTTGTTCTTCCTGAGGCAGCTGAAGAAATTCAACCTGCCAAAGACGATGATGGTCCACTTCTGCACGGCCATCATGGAGTCCATCCTCTGCTCCTCCATCACCGTCTGGTACGCTGCAGCCACAGCCAAGGACAAGGGCAGGCTGCACTTTGTCGTCACTCGTCACTTTGTTACTTGTTTGCAAGTGCACTTTATGCTTAATATTTTTTAACTTTGTTAATATTTTAAATTTTTAACTCTAACTTTATTATCTTGTTTTATACTAACCCATAGCCTTATTCTACTAACTCATTGCATTAGCATTTCATTTTACTTTATTCTATTACGTGCACTGCTGTCTTGTTGTCTATTGTCTGTTTTGTGTCTACTGTCACGCACCAACCGCCAAGATAAATTCCTTGTATGTCTGACATATTTTGGCAATAAATGTTTCCTGATTCCTGATTCCTGATTCCTGAGATCAGTTGAAAAACAATTGTGGTCCAGAAATCAGATTTCCTCTGAATAGAGCGGTTGCAGTCTGTACAGTCCCTGCTGGGGTTCATCCTACAGGTGTGTGTACCTGGAGGTACAAAAGACAACAGACATTTGACTAGTGGCGATGTCTCATGGCTCCATTATGCCTCGCATACTGAACACACCCTGAGTGGTGAGAATCTGTGCCAGAAGTGAACATCTTCATCCCCTTTTCTTCTTCAATGTCGGTGCAGCCCCACCCTGACATGGCCCTGGCATGCCGGCCGTTGTTTGCACTTACAGGGAATCTCACAAATCCATGTCATTATTTGTCAACCAGAACAACAAACTCAAAGCATCTTGCACCGTAGGTCTGTTAAGCCGGCTGTTTAGTGGAGTCTTATGTCCTTACTGTTTATGTGCAGTTAAATGTCTTACGCTTGTGCTGTATGTTGCGTCAACAGCCGGCGGCTCAGGGCTGCTATCATGGCACTACGGCGCGGAATGCAATGAATGAAATCAATGGGAGAAAGCTACCTACGCAACAGCACAGCAGTGTGCTTTGTAGGACGTGGGGTGGGGTCGGTTTGCGGTGAATACTGCGGGGAAAGCTGGTTTTCTGTCACAACACTTTGGCACCGCCCCACCCGGTGGGCCGCCGCAGACGCCATTAATATACAATGACTCAATTCCTGTTCCTACGTGTGACACAGTTTTTCCTTGATTGGAAAAATCCATAATAAATTGAACGACAAAATTGTTATTGGATCTCACTTTCCTCGTGTCAGTCATTGTTAGTTGGTAATAAACTATCGTTTGACTTGTTCTAACAGAAAAGACATTTAACTGTCATCTATCACAAGCCTCAAGAAACCATTACGCTTGGCTGGTTTCCAGAGACAGCCAACACCTTTGCATGTCCAAACAAAGATTCAAACAGTAATCATTGCCATTATAAACACTTTCATAGGTTGCCGTGAAGGTAATTACCCTATAAGGTTACACTTATTTATTCCTGTTCGACTGGTTGTTTTACATGTGAACTATGTGTTTGTCTCCCATCTGAAGGATTTACAGTGATCCATATACCAACACCCCTCAGGCCAGCGGGCAGGGGGCTGGCAAAGGCTTTGGGGCTTAAGCTATTAGCTAATGCAGGGGTACAGGGATAGACAAGTCAAGCTCACACACATGTTTTTAGAAAAAGTCAGTTTAGCAATGCTGCGGTGTAAGTACGGAGGATTAGACATGCAACAACATTGGCACCCAATTATCTCAATCAGTCCATCAGTTTTAACGATGTTGCACCAAACCCTCTATTCAAGGTGGATGCTTTGATCAGTGTCAAAAAGAGTTTACAGTTATAGTCTCATATTGTTCCATGAGCACGTCAGGAACATGTTTGGTGTCCGGGCCCTTTTTTTTAATGTTGTGTTGCATCGAGTCGATGTTTTACAGTTTCTTCTCTCTGAACTTGCTTCTCAGATCTCCTGCAGCGTTGAAATGTTGCTCCATCTTGTGAGGGTTTACAATGGATTACCAACCTTAGGTTGTTTGTCCGTAAATGATGCATGAAAATACCCTGACACAAATGGAGCATAGAAACCTCACCGCAGAGTGCACAAAAACATACTGCTGTTGCAAGAAGTTTAATTGAGAGACAGAAGTCTGGTTTAAGATGGAGAACATTCATCAAACTTGCGGATTACATTTCCCAGTGCAACCAACCTTTAATCCTCAGTGTTAATGCTATTTCATCCAATCTGTTCCAAACCTGCGTAATGAGACTACAAACTGAAACTTCCAGTGTGCTGGAAAATGTACTATTTGTCCAAAAGTAATGAGATGCTGCACTTTGTTGGCCTTAAAACATTTAACATATTCATTAAAATAATTTGAAGATAACATAATACCCAATACTTGTTATGAGTTATTTTTACCTCAAGATACTTCTTTTATTTGTCAAACAAGTTTGTTAGATGAAACAACTTGATAAGTGTTATTCTGTGAGATGTCATTGCCCGTGTCATTGTACACAAAAGGCAAACATTAGAACATTCCACATATTATACACACAATTAAGTTATACTAAAAGTATTATATCATGTTAGGAAATATGTATGAATTGATATGGGCCAGCAGTGTCGGACCCACAAGTTGAATGACCTCGATGAATTTTCCTCCCTGGCTTAAATCAAAGCTGCGTGTTTCCTCCCTGAAGGAACTGAAGAAGAGGGAAAGACCCTCGGTGTGAGATGTCTCTGACAGCTCTCAAAGCCTTTAGATAAAGGCGAGACTTTGCAAACGATAAAGAGAGATGGGAGGGAAAGACCAGTTATCTATTGCATGCTCACATTTCGCAACCAGATGTTTTTGAAGTTAATCGCCTTTTATTGCGAAAGACATTGGACACCAAAATGTGAGGAAGAGGAATGTAGCATCCATTGGGAATTACAGTTTTAACAGCCAATTATTTCAGAAGAACATTTCCATGTACTTCCTGTGACACAACAAGGTTGTCTTTTTATTTAATTGAAAATATGCACTGGTTGGCATAAATGTGGTAATTAATGTGTTAACCACACCAGGTAACACATTTTGTTTTCTCTGATTCTTTGTGTCATGACAAGAAAAAACAATTGCTGATATTCAACAAATTAAGTTCTGCTGTACTTTGTGTTTAGTAAGCTATGTGAGCATGCTAATATAATGACACAAGGTGATAAACAGTATACCTGCAAAACTAGTGGACATATTAGCACAGCGACATTAGCATGTAGCTCAAAGCGCAGCTGCACAGAGCTGCCGGCGTGTAAAAATGTCAGTTAAATCCACTTTTATTGTCATACATGTGCACAATGCAGCACTCAGTGAACCCAACATGGTATTAGAAGCAGTTGGCGACTATAGTGAACCTGGGGAATTAGTTTGGGGTTCCTGTGCTTGCTGAAGGGCGCCTCGGCAGTGTCCAGATGACACACTGCGCTACTTATGCGAGCCTCCAGTTTGCTCTTGTTTGTGCTGCTGTTAGACATGTAACATACACCTGGTTCATGTTATCATGATAAATCCACGTAAGTTGCAAGTGGGATATTCTCAGCTGTAAAACATCGTAGCCATTCCTATGCAGTAATCCGTGATTTTACAACAAATGTAAAAAGTCTGTCCTCTAATAATATTTCGAGGAGTCAATCAAACAATGACAAATACTGTCCCCTGTATTAGCTACGAGCTAAATGCACTCGCTCCCGGAGGACCCGTGATAATGGCAGCTTAGGAAAACGTGTGCGGTCTCTTAGCAACGCCGACATTCCTCCCGCTCGGCCCGCTGGTGTCTGTGTCCTGTCTGGGTTAACGGGGCTATATTTAAGTCTGGCCTGCAGAACATAAAGCAGCGGGAATCAACCGTCCGTGAGCGATGATATCTCTGTGCACAGTTCACAACGATTTAGCGAGTTAGGGATGAATCTGCACTCACTTCCGATGGCCCGGTCATAAGATGGCTTTAGAAAATTAAGTGGTAGAGTACAAATGTGTTTGTCTCTGTGTGTGTGTGTGTGTGTGTGTTTGTGTTGTCGATATGGTTTGAGGTCGGGGAAGGAGGTGGAGCAGGGAAATGAAATGAGCTTTGACTTTGGTGCTTTGTCCCATCAGCAGAGACCCCTGAGCACCCGGACAGCTCCTGAGCTGCTTTGCCGGGCCGGATCCATATCGGATTGCTGAATCATTACCACGCCACACATGTGTCTCTGTGTAGTCTCGGGAGGCTCTAGTTTACGGAGCATCATGACGTTCAATCAATGACCTACTATAGTCCTACCTCCCCCCCGTTTCACATCTCTGTGCCACAAATGCCTCTTCCCAACACGCTCCTCCCTTTCGCCCAAGATTATAGGAAGAATCTGCCCTAAATGTAAAATATGGCACTAGCTTGTCCGTTTTATAATTGCAAATAAATCGCGGGGAACGCTGTTGTCACATTGAAGACCTCATATAGGCACCTGTAGGGATCCTTGGGAGGAATTGCTTCTGGACTCCTGTGATTTGTCAAAGCTGTCAAATGCATCATTCCATAGGAGCAGCTGAGCTGGATGGTTGTTTGACCTGTCAGATGTATTGACCCTTCAATCGGTTATCACATGGCACTTCCTGTTTCACTATTGCCTGCCCTCATTAGAGTGAATTGTAGTTATTCAAATTCCTTCATAGTGTTTGTACTTACATTAGATTTTATAGTTTGCTTCAGAAAAGGCACATTACAATTAGTATCAACTAAAAAATAACAAATGAAGGCTGTATTGATAAAGCATTATTATTATTATTATTAGCATTATTGTTGTTATAGAACACTTTATGGGAAGAACAATGGGCATTAGTTTTATGAGTACTCAATATTGCTGTTAGTTGACTATTTAAATTTAAATTAAAAAATTAATATTGTAATATTGTAATGCTAACACTATATTTAGTTATTTTCAATAACCAATTACTGGCTTCACAAGCCCATACACCTTTTAATAGCTAGACTTAAGTTACACAACAAAAACTAATTTATGAATAAAAAATACATGACTTTGAAACCTTTTATAAAACTAGTGCAATGACAAACTCCCACATCTGAAATGTACCCTATTTAATTAGAAAGGGTGTAATAACATCTGTTATGATACATAATTAATCTACTCTAATCAAAATGGAACAATTTTCGCTTGTAATTTGGTTGAGAAGTTCTACTGGGTGAATGTCACTCTCCTTAGTTTGTACAGGGTGTTGTCGGATTCAAACTTTAACTTGTAATGAGCAACAGAGGCTTTGTGGAATGATACATAACCGCACCTTAAAGTGTTCCCTGTGCTCCTCTTGGTATTTACTGCCTGTTGCATAACTGATCCATCAAAACGTATCAAACACATTAGAGCATGAAGTTTTCCTCCTACACTGATGAAAAAAAAATCATCCAGGCAGCTCGCGTGCAAACTCTCCCGACATACCGCACGAGGCAGGGAGTGTTTGTTGGCAGGCGCTGCAGGAATGCTTCTGACAAAGAATCAAGAAATGTTTGATGGGAGACACTTTATGGTTTTCCTGCAGTGATGCACTACAGTTTTATCTTAAATCTTAATGAATTAGAACTCTCTAGTTATTCTCTCTCTTCATTTAGTTCATTTGAACCCTGCTACATAGCGTGTGGCCCACTGATGACAAGTCTTCAACTCTTAAATCTGCAGCGTTACAAACTGAGTGTCTGTGGCAGCTCTCCCAGGAAAAAACACAAACGGTGCACATTGTTTGTTTCTCTGGAAGTCTGAATCCAGATACACATCCCTCTTATCGCCATAGCAACCACCAACGTAAACGAAACAAATATCATCCAGATTTGATTTTAGACGAAATATCATATGTCCATTACTAGATTGTACTGGAGGAAACATTCTTTAATCTTTCTCTAATAGGACATTTCATTCTTTTTTTTATTGCCAATTAGATTTCATCTTTATTTGGCACAAAAAGATGATATTTAGTCCATTTTAGTCTATTTCTGTATCCCGAAAATGAACTATTCAATCTATTGCATTGATTCATGTTGGCTTAACACAAACACGGTTAGCAACATCACAGAGGACGGAGTTGTCTATGAGTCGACACAGGCTCCAAACCTCCTGCTGTCTTTGTCCTTGTAAGGAGACGCCGGGTTTGTTCGCTTGACTAAGTCACGCCAAAGGTACGGCAAAACCAGAACCACAGTCTCGGCACTCGGGCCGGATTGTCTGGATGCCTGAAAGCAGTCAGTGGTTTTCCAGTAGACTTGTATGGACTGCTGAATTGTGGCCGTTCCAAATGATGTAGAAGCACTCGCTGCTTAGTTCTGTCAATGACTCCATTACCTTTGACAGACGACATAAACGACCATGACACATTGTTGACACGGGGACTCATTGCTCCGGCAGTCAGTCGATTTAATCACCGCGTCCAGTTATCACCCCGCTGTATTGAGGGAAAGGACGTGGTGGTGGTGGTGTAACGAACCAATTTGCGTCTGCAGAGGATGCGATGCAGATGTGAACCCCGACGACCTTAGCCAGAGTCCTGCGGCAGACGGACTGCGTGTGTGTTGTAGACACGGCGAAGCAGCTCCGCCAGCATTTTTAGAACAAGGCTTCAATCACTGGGCGAGCCGGCACGCCCTGCCAAGGAATACTTCTTCCTAATTAGACAGTGTGCATTCAGCGGGTCCTGAATGGAAACAAGGGCGTGTTTTGTTGAGAAAGTGAATATCTAGAGACGCATGCAGTGATATTTAAGTGATATCAGATATATTTGGCGGAGCCCTCTGCAAAAGGGAAATACAAAATGTACTGTTTTAACATGGCTGACATTGGAAAGATGAGTGATACGTCTCAGGAAAGAAGGGAAGGAAAACTGTGGTGCTAATAATATCCTGCGGCCTATGGGGGGGTCGGGCACTTTATTTTTAGGGATGATCGCTGCATGGCTGTGGGGATGTTTTGCCGGTTGCCAGTCAGTTGGTTCCCCACATTTATCCAGACGGAAATATCTTAACAACTATTGGATTGATTGCCATGACAGCTGGTTCACACATCCATGTCCCTCTTATGAATGTATTAACCAAATGTGACATGTTGACTTCTCTGGTGCTCTTGACATTCGTGCTAATCCTGCACGCTGAAACATTAAACCGATACGGTGAACATTGTAAGCATTAAACCACAATATATTTTTAGAATTGTCATTGTGCTCAAAGCACTACTGGAAAGTATGGCAGAAGACTCAATTAACTAAACCAATAAGATGAGCTGATTTAATGTGACTTAACTGCCAAACTTTAAACTACGATGTGCTTCATAATTCAATCTACTTTATCTTCAAAAAATATTACTTTCAATACTTGCACGCGGGTCGGTAGGACGTACATCCCAACTGTGGAGGTTTTACCCGTCCTGGCACGACTAGATGATTTCATCATTTGCTTTGAATTATCATCTTATACCTCACTCACGTTGTGAGGAAACAAGCAGTTAGCATGAAAGTAGTCGCGGTGCAGAAGAGATACTCCGCCCTTTTGTTGGGTGTGTTAAATCTCTACAGTCACTCACAGGTTGAAAAAACGAGCAATGCCGTGTTTGGATAAGGACGGAACTCTATTCTCTCTGCAGGTTGCAGGCAGTGGGATTCTAAAGACGACTGCACACAGTGGGAAGTCGACAAAAGATTGTAAATAGGGAGGAAAGTGTGTGTGTGTGTGTGTGTGTGTGTGAACCCACGCCGTCTGGCTCCTTTTGTAATCAGAGATGGGAGTATTATACCCACCAAAGTGCGATTAACCTGTCTAGCAGCCCTCGGGCGGGTTCGGGGGGGGGCCGGGCCCGGCAGTGACTGACCCACCTCTGTGCTCTGTGTTGCAGATGGGAGGAGGAGCTGTCCAAGCGAGAGCAGCTGGAGTCCAAGGTGGAATCCATGCAGCAGGTTTGGAAACGGGGGAAAAGAATATAATCCGCTAACATACAGAGCTGTTTGAAGTCTTCCCAAAAACCCTTCACCACACGCAGAGGAGGAGAACAAATAGGACCAGAGGATAGAGCGGATGCATACGTACCGTTTCTGAACTGCAACTACAGCACAAGCATACACACTAGTTATGTTGTTCTTGGTGTTTTATTCTGTGTGCGCTCAGCAGATCTTGATTAAAAAAACTAGATTACAGACCCATTAGAAGGAGTCTGCTGGCCTCGATATAGAATAAAAGATAAAATATCACCATTATGTTTCTGTTCATAGCAGGCAGAGGAAATGAATCTAGAGGCAAAATCCATTTAGAGTGTCACACCTTGAGGCCGTGTCACAAAACACACTCCGCCCCAGCTGGTCCCACTACGTCATCCGGTCGGCATCTTTCCGCCTGTTTTTTGCGCAAAATCGACCAGTCGCCGCATGCGTGTTTGTCTGGCATTCTGGGTCAGCAAAACCCCAGATAGAGAGGTTGAGGGCCGTCCCACGGGGGCCTTAAACATTTCAGTGCACACAGGAAGTGAGTGTGGGAGGGAAGTCTGTTCAGAGATAGTCCATTCTTTGCTACAGTCATTTATTGTCCAGGGCGCAGAGCCAAGGCAGTGTTACCGTGGACAGTCGATAGAGTTAGTCATCCTTTTAATTGTTGAAAAAGTCAGTCCTTTAACTGCTACGCACGTGTTTACTAGTTAAATAGGATGGCCATGTGTTTGGTGGGGAATTATGTGAATACAGGAGTTTACTTAAAACCTCAAGAAAAGCTAGTCTGCTTGAATGAGGAAGGTTAATTGATAATTAGGTTTATGGTGCAAATGTGAATCCAGAGAATGTATTTGATAAAACGGTGGGAGTATAAAGGTTGTGTCTTTTAAGTCTTTTGAATGTAGTAAATGAGTAATTGAACATTAATGGAAGCCTGTAGTTAACGTTACAAGTGAATACACTTATTTCCCGTTTAACTATTCAGCAGTATTTTCTTGTCCATTATTCACCAAAACCTCTGTGTCCGAGGTTCTTATGTTCACTTAACAAACATGCAAGGATTCGAAATGGCCAAATACCAAACACCGTCAGTATCACCAAATGCTTTGCAAGGCTCACATTAGCATTATCTCAATTATGTAAATATAAAAAGGAAAGTAAGCTCTGGCGACAGAACATGAAACGCTAAACATTAACCATTATGGAAATGTAACAGTACAAAGGCTTTATTTTATTAGAAGGGTTTAATCTCAAGGAAAGTCTTTTATCTACCTGAATGCCTCTCATAAATGTTTTATACATTTATTGAGTATGTGAACGTGTCCTTTCACGTTCATTATGTTTAAGCATCCGTGCGTACTTGTTAAGTGTATTATTTTATTTCCTTGTCGTCCCAGAGCGCCCAGGAGTCGACCGAGGTCCAGGACGAGCTGAGCGAGAAGGTAGACAGACTGAAGGCTGAGCTTGTGGTCTTCAAGACTCTGATGGGGGATGTAAGTATCTGCTCAGAGCAGGAGTGACATGTCTGAAAAAGCCTTCACACTCCGCGTACTCACTCGAAGCGATCACGCTAAACGTTCTGACAGAAGTGTTTGCGGGTCGCACAATTGCTTTCCTGCACATTGCTGAGCGTCAGTGAGAGAAAGGCTCTTCATTACAGGTCTAGATAATAAAACTAAGCACACGCCCTTCCTTCCTTATTTGCGAGGAATTGATAATCGCAGAAATCCACCAAGACAAGGATGCATTGAGTAAAGCTCAAATAGCAGCTGCAGAACAAGAGCACTTCCTGTTCTGTATAGCTGTGTATTGTTCTCGGGGAGGTCTGCTCACGAGTGATATACAGTTATAATGTATTGCGGTCGGCCCGGTCACAGCTAGTGCTTGCTCAGGGACAAATGCAGTTGGATGTTGTTGACTTTTTTTTTTGTTGTCACGATCATAGCTCTCTTATCTTTTGACATCTGTGCACTGTAGATGTTTCATGTTATTTTCTGTGCTTGACTCGATCCCTGATGTGCGATCCAGAGACGGGTGAGTGACGTAGAAGTAGTGGTTAACTTAGGTTAGACTGAGTGGTTTGACAATTTTGTGTGATGTGCTCTAGATGTTGTCCCCCTCTTCTCATTGCTCCTATTCTCAAAGCTTTGACTGTGGCAGGAACAACTAACATACATGTGACTTATTTATGTAATTCATATGTGACGCACCAAGTCTTATCCAAACAGAATATTATTGCGGAATTATTAAATTGACAAAATGATAATGCAAACTTTTAATGGTTTTTTTTTAACATGATAAATCTAGTCCTGGCCAAGATAAGTGACAGTCAGTTATAGATTACACATTATATCTCACAAGACATAAAGGCTATATTTATGTTTTTAATTTAAAAACTAATTTGTAATTATTTTACTAAATTGCATGTTAAAAAGGTATCATAAGTTTCAAGATATTTTATGTAAATATGACAAGAACGACACATATTTAAATACCACATATATGAGACCAACTAATCAAATTCACCATTAAAAGTGCAAAACACTACCTTTGTAGAACTGCCAAACAGCATCACAAATGACCATTACATTCAGTCGATGGCACTCTACTTAAGTTATTCACCTGCCACGGTGAATCAACTTCATGTAATGAATGTGCCACAGTGTGAGATGGACTTTGGGCTGCACGTGACGTCTAAAAACTGTCCCTACCCAAGCAGCAAATGTCTGACCTGGACACCAAGATCCAGGAGAAAGCCCGGCGGGTGGACATGGACATCTGCCGGCGGATCGACATCACGGCCAAACTGTGCGACGTGGCTCAGCAACGCAACTCCGAGGACATGTCAAAGATGTTCAGCATCGGCCCGGCCCGGCCGCTCCCAGAGAAGGTGGGTGCCCGTCTGCCGTTTCACTGTTTGACGGTAATCGAAGAAAAAATTACGGAGTTCTTCTGTGAAAGAGAAACAGTCAGCAACTAAATGAAATCAGAGCTGCCAGTGGCCGACCGGCTCGTCGTGTACTCTGTGACCCTTCTAAAAGGTGATGGGATGCATGTCTGCATGCTCGCAGACCCACACACAAACATAATAACACACCGAATACTCACAGGAGTAACGTTAACACATGCACCAGCACACGCACACAGAAAGGTGAAATGCTGAAGTGGCAACTCTTGCTGCACACAAGGTTATCGTATTGCGCCGACGGCGCTGGCTAAGGATCAAGTATAAATCCACCGTGACTCTAGCTGGTGACTTGAAAGTATGCACATGCAGTCTGTCCAGTGCAGATGTTTTAATGGTGGTGGAAACACTGAATTAAATGCATGTTTGGCTCGTTCGGAGAATTTTTCCCTCTGGACCCTCAAGCAAAGGGGTTACGTTATTTTGTGTGTGTGTGTGTGTCTTTCACAGGGGGCTATGGCCTGCTGCAGGAGAAAAGAGCGCAAAGCTGTGTCCGACGAGGAGAGTTCAGAGATGGATGCCGAGCCCAGCCCTCCGGAGGACGACGTCCCCGGTTCGCTCAACATCACAGACGAAATGAAACGCATGCTCAACCAGCTGTAAGCGGCTCTCAGACACGCATACATGCGACGAGGATGCACAAGCACACACACACACACACACACACGAGAATAAGAATAGAATCTGCTTTTATTGGGCCTAAAAGTATTTTGTACCAGTAAGACGTTGTTCTGATGGAATCGCTCTGCGTATTCCTTCACTTCCCTCTAGTGTTTATTCAAAGGGTTGCATACAGGACGCCCATCGGGCAAAACTAAGCAGATTTACATACTACTACTGACTGCTCTGGTTTTTTCTGTAAACTCTTCCTTCCGTCTGTTTGTCGCATCTTCCTCTTTGCTCGTGACCTTTGCCGAATCTGCTGTATGTTACACTACTTCTTCCTCTCCCTCCCTCCTGTCCTCTCCGGTCCCTGTCCTTGTCCCTGCGCAGACATTGCTCAGATAACTCCTTTGTTGCCAGGCGCGAGACGTTTGAAATTGACGACGACTGCGACAGTCTGACGTGGGAGGAAAACGAGGAGACTCTGCTGCTGTGGGAGGACTTTGCAAACTACAACTTACCGTGCGCCGTCCCCGCAGCGGCCGGCGCTGCCGCCGGGCCCTCCGACGGCAACGGGGAAGCCGCCGATCCGGTGAGTCCTGTCTGCGTCTGTGGAGGGTTTTGAAGTCAAGCGAGGCGACGTGCCGATGGATCATCGCGGTGGGTTTTGCTGTGTCAGACGTTCACTCGTGCATTTTGAATAAGACTCCTGCCCGGTCTCTCTAAGGACTCCCAGGATGGAAGTCTTGGCAGCCTCATTGATGAGACAGAGTCCCTCTTCAAGACCAGAGATGAGGAGTACCAGGAGACCATCGGACAGATTGAGGTAGACGACGTGCACTTGCGAGCATAAAGCCGGATTAAAAGCAAAACAAAAAGATAAAAGATTAAAGATAAAAAAGAAAATTTTGAATTTTTCTTTTTTTATGACCGTTTGTGAAATGTGATATCCAACATTGCCGTTTGATTCACCACCAATATATGGTATAATTCTCTTAGTTTCAATTGGTAAAGTATATATTTTTGTATATTAACTGCTAGAAATGTATGGGTTTAATGTGTAGTATGAACTAGGGACAAAGCTCTTGAGTCTAGAACAGTGGTTCTCAACTGGTCTGGCTCCGGGACCCACCATCACCCCTTAATGACAAGCCGCGACCCAAATCTAACATTCTCAACTTCTCAAATTTATTTAATGGAAATATGGTGCTGAGATAGTATGGAGACAGAATACGTATGCAAACACAAAAACAAGTTTAATGAAAAAACAAAACAGCCAGCTTTTAATTCAAATTTTCATTTTCCCAGGCAAAAGCCAGCGACCCATTAAAAACAGGTCCGCGACCCACCAGTTGAGAATCACTGGTCTAGAAAATACTCTATATACAAATAAAATAATGTCAAATACGATTTTGATCTATTTTTCTTCAACATGTTGAATCAATACGGCAATGTTATATTATATTCTATGTCATCATCTCCTCTCCTAGATGGAACTGGCCACAGCAAAGAGCGACATGAACCGACATCTGCACGAGTACATGGAGATGTGCAGCATGAAAAGAGGCCTGGACGTGCAGATGGAGACCTGTCGGAGGATGATTAAAGTCGGCAGGAACTCTCCCTCCGCCAGCTCCGTGGCCAGCAGCGACTCAGGGAACACAGACGAGATCCAGGACGAGGTCTCGGAGAAGGACGCAGAGGCACTGGTCCCCGTTAGCTGATGGCCGCACAGCCGGCCGTTGTCCCACCACTTACCAAACCCCCCCCCTCATCACAGGGGTCACCTAACCTACGTTTGGGCCTGTTTGACCTGTTAAAGTTCTGATGCTCAGGACCTGAACTGGTGCTTCAATACTATTTTTGTGTGTGTTCGCGTCTTTGCGTCACACAAAGAATGGGTGCAAAAAGAGTCCTTGTTCCTCTCTGCTGCCGCGCTGGATCCGTTTCCAGAGCTTCACATCATTTTAGGGCAGAGAGAAATAATATGTAATTGTTTTACACTCGCTGAGAAGTATTTTCTACAAATTCTTACCCAATTAATGTCCTTTTATTCTAAAGGAATTTAAAATAGTACATATTGTGCTCCTCCACATATAATTATTTAAAAAAACGATCATGCATATTTTCACATACCTTTATGTTCAGTTTGAGGAAAAACGTATGTGCACCTGAAGTGGGACATCATTTGGTTTTGCTTGCGGTCCAAATTTAACTGTTGTTTTAAGTGTCTTCTGCCAAGGAGACGAAACAAGGACTGAAGGCAAATGGTGCAACAGTTCTGGTGGTTTCTGAGGGAACTCTGCAGAGTTGCCAAAGGCGGAAGAGGAAAGGAGCACAGCCTTCTGATGCATCGGTGCACTACTGACATTCTATGCAACGAGCTGGCCTTATTCTTGGACTGGCTTTCATCCTTCTTTGTTTCTCTTTGAACCGATACAATTAGCCTTTTCAGCAAAGCAGGTGTTTTCTATGTATCATTTTGAGAACTCGTTTTTGTGTGTGTGTGTGTTTGAGCGTAAAATAATCTCACTGATTTATGGGAACTGACTTATATCTTCATTTGTTACTTTAGCAGTCAACATCTGCCTGATGCTCCTTGCTACTCAAACAAGTAGTGCGTTGTTCCGTTTCTGATGTACTCTACTGAGCAAACCTAGTTCTCATCTACGACAGATTATTTTGCGCTCATCTAAACGTGTGATTTGAAATATCTTAAAATCCTGTATTTTTATGAAAGAAATTCAAAGTGAAGTAATTGAATCCAAACAATGCCCTCCAACGTCTTATGAAAAAAAACAAAAGACGCATTTTGAAAACCTCCATGGATTGTTATGTGTGTGGTTATTATGAGCTGTTATCCTGCTGTCCTGCAAGGGACTCTGTTCCAGATGTGCTGCACATCCTGCTGTGTCTCTTGTGAAGCGGGGCTTAAGGTGTCAGATGGTACATCGAGGGCTGCGGGCATGTGAGCGTTTACCCCCAGAGGCCTTTTAGTTCATATTAAGTCTCCTTGCAACCGACTGAGATGTCTCACAGTTGCGTTCTTCAGCGCTCTCGCTGGGTTAGGGTAGAAAGTGGCCGACGCACGGGGGGCAGAGGGGGGATTTCTATCACCTCTGTGTAAGATAATGTGTGTACGGTTTGCTGGATCAAAGATGAATTAAGTGCTACTTCTATCTTGAAGTTTTATAGAAGCAAAATGTTAATATTCGGGCCTTTTTGTTGTTTCAGCATGTTTGTGTGGAGAAAGAAGCTATGAGTCTTTCTTTTGTATTTTTTTAACTAAATAGCTGCAATGCAGACTGTTTGAGAACCCTAATCATGAATTAATTGTGGCATAAATTGTATTTTTCACTGTTTTGTAATCATTCTATGTTAACCCTAGTGTGTTATTGTCATCATACTCAGTTATTATTTCTGCAGGATTATTAAACTTGATTCAGGCGTTATAGTCACTTGCCGGCCGTGTCAGATCATAAAAAACACTCACAAAAAGGGTGAGAGGCCATTTTATCCTTCACATCATTTTATGTTTGAATCGATGTAAAACCAGCCTGACAGAGACGCTCTTTTACTGGTACCGTTTTGTTTATGAATGGAGCGGCTGTGACATCCAGACGCTCAGTGACACACGGCCTGTAGGCGGCACCACAACACCGTCACGGCCGTCAGCCAGCCAAAGCAGAGTGTACAGTAACGGGACAGAGACGGACATCAATCTATGAATACTACTAACTCTGGTGCTGTTAGTTCACGCCCACCACCACCACCGTGCGTGTTTATTTCGCAGACATTTACTGGATTTTGGAGACATTATATTAATTGTATTTTGGGGCAGGTGAATGACATCCAGCTGGTAACACTGTAGCAACACTCAGAGTGAATGTCGTTCTATTGGAGGATCCTCTACAGACCTTACAGACAAAAGCTGAGCAAAAGAAATGCAGCAGTTCAAATCCAGGGATATACGGTGTGCTGTTATAAGAGACCTTGGTATATTTTTGCTTTAATAAACGGGTTCTTACATGACCAACTTACAGTATGTGTGTAGCGGTGTGTAAACTCTGTCCGGGCGGATGTGAATCTTTCATACTAAAAGGGTTTTATAGCCTTGTTTTTTATCACGGGGGCGATGGGTTTAAATGGTTGCGGTAGCAGTTGTGTCAACATACAGTTTTAGGTGTTCATAGACAAACCGCTTTGCTTGGTTGTTACTTTGTTACTTATGTTACTTAATTCATAAACGTGATGGGGATAAACGGAGCAGCAATACCTGTGGCCATATTATGGTGAAATCCGCTGTATTGGATATTGGGGTTTGTGTTTTATTTGCATCACAGGAAGCTTCCTGTGGGGTTCATTTAAGGTGGATTATCTGTCTGCTTTCATGGAATTACTTTTTCTTTTAGATTTATTATTATTTTTGTTTAAACTTATTGATACAATGTATTCATGTCTGAGGAAGGTTGTTTCCAAGTTATGAATGTAATCGATTGGTATTGGAGGGAAATAAATAAAATGGTGGATTGGATAGAAATCAGTTTATTTTTATTTATATCATCATTGTTTATTATTAAAAACACAAAAGATTTGAAACATTATACTAATCAGAAAATGTTTTTTGTAATAATGTAGATAATGTTCTTATAGATAAAGTTAGATATAAATTACGTGTATTATTAACATGTTGACCAATTTCTGAAATCAATGAAACAGTTTATTAGTCCTTAGTTTATTACTCTTACTGTAATAAATAGTCTCATGGTCATTAGACCATTAACGTATTGAATCACTTTACTTAAACTGGTCATTAATGGTATTCATTCCAAAATATAGTTTGTGGTTCTATTTTATATTTTTAAAGCAGGCTTATTTTGACTGAACTTTTATACGCACCTGTAGAAGTCCTAATCTCACAGACGTCCTACAAAGCTCAGTATTTTAACCATTGATATGCAATTTGTTCAAATAAGCCGTAAAAACAATACATTTAGAATAGTATATTTATTATATAAAACATGGGTTTTTATGCAATGGAAAGAAAGTCAATATAATGCAAATAAAAAAACACATAAAATATTATTTTTACTCTGAACACGTTAAAAGATTCTGCTACCGAACAAATAAATGTAGAGAATTGGCCTTGACTTATTATACCTTAAACATGTAATATTAAAACCACCAGTTTAATGTTTGATTGTATCTCTTAAAAGTTAGTCAGGAACAGCAGCTATAAAGTCCAATTTCCTCTGTCTGAAAGAGTCCAACATGAGCCAACCAGCTCACAAGTTCCCCACCAGTCAACAGATATATTAAATGAGTTCTCCTCTCTGATTTACCTTTATTCTATCAGAGTCCACCTCTCCCTCATTTTTACCCTTCTGCTTCGAGGAAAACAATCCTTTTGGCCACGTCCTGCTCGCCGTACTTCTCTCGCAGCTGCTGTCGGACTTCGGGATCCGCTGAGAACAAAAGACTGTCGTCGCAGCGATTCCACACCGGCCCTGAAATGGAGGTGGGATTCAAAAGCTGCTCCAGGGCGGCGGAGAAGTCTCCGCTGGTCTTCAACAGGGCTTTGGTCACACTGACCAAGTCCTGGAACAAAAGATAGCTGTTGCGTTAGTTTGGGGAGACGCTAACTCAACGAAGCGAATACAACCATACAAAGAGCACCTGTCGGAGGCCTCTGCTGCTCACCTGGTTGGTCTGGCTCATCAGTTCTTTGATTCGCTGTTTGTCCTCGTCCAACTGCACCTGGGTCAGCGAAAGGACGGCGTCTGTGTGCACCGCGGCCCGCGGTTTGGACGGAGCTACGGGATGGTCCCCGATAATGGACTGAGAGTCCTCCTGAGATTCACTGTCAAATATGAACAGGTGGACTTTGGAGGGCGCATCGACAGCCTCGCTGGCCACAGGTGCAGGGAGGCCGTTGCCGGCGGGCGGCTCGGCTTCCGGCGTGTCCCCCTGGGGACTCGCTACTAGTTCGGGGCTGGACGCCGTGGAAACGGCACCTGTAGCCGTGTCCGATGGCGGCGGCAGACGCTCTGCTGATGTGGGTCGCGTCGCGGCCGCTTCAGTCGGGGTTTGGATATCAGGACCGGCATCCTCATCCGACTAAGAGATGGGAGGAGAAGAGTAGAAATAGACACAGAGAAAAGAGAGACACTGCGGATTCGGCTACGTGACAGTGATATGATCCTTTGAGTTTAAACCTAAAATTAAGGCTATATCTGTGGAGTTGAACCCCATTCATTTCAATTAATGAAGTGGAAAGTAACAGCTACCAGAGTTGAAATCATTTGAACCCCTTAGATGGTGTCTTACCTCACTTCCATCTTCAAATTCCTTTATAGCCATCTCTAGAATCCCCAACTTTCTCTTTTCTTTCTTCTTCTGTGGTGCTGAATTAGACTCCGTACCTGGTGAACAGGAATGGAAGATGAATGAAAGAAAGGAGGAGAAGAAGAGGGATCATCTCAAGTATCTTGAAATTAAGCTTTTTAACACATCGGATTTTTGTACTCTGCTGTAGCACAAACCTGCTTGTGTTTCAGGGACGGCAGCTTCTCCCGTCTCCTCCTCTCCTGCTGCCCCGCTGTCTCCTCTGGGTCTCTTAGGAGGAGGCTGTTCTCCTACCGTGTCCACTTGAAGAGCGGACTTGGTTTTCTTCGAAGGCTGCGGAGATGCCGGTGGACGCCCAGGAGAAGTCGTCGATGATCGGAGTTTCCTGCTGTACGGTTCGGGCAGGCGAGGCATCTCGGGTGCGAGCTGCCTCCGCGTTGCTCTGCGCTCTAGTTGATCCAGCTTGGGGGAGACTTTCTGCTTCTCCTTGGACTTTTTCGGAGAAGATGTGGCATGCAGGTACTCGGGCTCAGCTGGAGGAGAACCGCATGGCGCACTTTTTTGAGGGGACATGACGTGCGTTTGTGGTTCTTCCGCTTCTGGTTCTGCACTCTCAGCTGTATCAGTCTGTGGGTCCAAACAAGGTCCCTCAGGGTGGGGAGAGTTTGACGTTTCAGCTTCTGCAGCCTCCCCGCATTTGCTCTCCGACGGTTGTTCATCGGCCTGTGGGTCCACATGTTTCACTTCCTCCTGGGGAGGGATGGATGTTTCAGCTTATACCGTTTCTACCGTAACAAATGGGGATTATTGCAGGCAGTAAATTCTGGTTACCACTTGTGTTTGGTCGGTTTCCATCAAACGGGTTTGAGCAGAGGCAGGATCTTCTGGACGGGAGGCTTTTTGAACAGCCGTCTCTTCATGGTCTTTTACCTAAGAGCAGACGGAGGAGAAAAGTCAGGCTTCATTTCCATAAAATATGCAACTATCGGGAGTCTGAAAGTATTCCAACAATGAATTTGTATTTTGATGGAACATATGTGAATGAATTCTTTACGGTGTGTGTTGGGAGAAAGCACTGCATGGTTTTCACTGGTTGATTAAACCGTTTGTCAACCAGGAGCCATCGATTAGAACGCACGCCAGACAAGATGTTCCTTTGGAAGGTTTATTAATAGTCGAAACAAGCTGTGAGGTTCTAAAACAGATACATGAAATAATTAGCAGACCTCTACACAATGGAACATGTCTGCATACGTATAGAAGATACTTGAAAGTCTAGGTATAAATAACAATTCCAATCTTACACATTTGAAAGCTTTCGGCTTCATTGCAACATCGACAGTGTTACAAAACATTACATTTTACATTCGAACACAGAGACAAAATGACAGCATTCATAAACAGTTATTGGCTTCTGACGCGCCACAATGCGAACAAAGAACAAGCAGCCGATTATATTGGACAAGATCACAGTCTAAATGGTATAAAATACACCTTTAATGAACTAATACAGAACTTTGCATTCCTTACTGGTTGTTTGCACACACACACACACACACACACACACACACACACACACACACACACACACACACACACACACAACACTTGAATATCTTTACAGCTGCGGCTGTACTTTACGTCGCCACTCTGAACCTTTCCACTAACTTTGTGCTGGTTGTATTAAGAAGATGACAACGGTCTTCTTCCGCAAACAACTTGGCGTAGTGCAGTTCCTACGGGCTGCTTCTCTGAAACCCGTCGCTAGGTGTCGTCCTTCGTCACAGCTGCCCACAAAATCTGTGTCAGTCAGCCACGTCCTTCGGACGTCTTCAAAAGAGTTCGGGTCTGAGCGGTGACGTACAGCTCAGCTTTAACTAATCTCACTGCTTTCTCCAAGGCACATCCAGAGCGTGTTACCCCTCGACCTGGAGTTTAGCCCGATGACCTTTGAGCGTGCGGTGCATCGTTTTGAACTCCTCCTTTGAGATGAGTGCCTCGGTCAGAGACAAGCTCTGCCGGCTTGCCCCTCCGTGCAATGGGAGGAGTCAGTATCCAGATGTTTAGGTGCACGGACCCAAGTTGTCAGACACTTCAAAAAGTTCCCCTATCTTTTCTCGTGGTGACGACCGTCCTTTATCGTGAAGGGTCCAAAACGGTCTATTCCTGTAGAAAACAAAATGGAGGTTTGACTGTGAGAGGTTTGCCATCTTGGGCACAACAGCAGTGGCTCTCCACCTGTGGTAGTCGGGCAGGACCGCTGATGGCGCTTTACAGCTTCATGGTCATGCAGAATCCAGTATTTGCAGCGAAGCTCAAAAGCAAATAAGTCCTTCTGAGATTGTCTTCAAACTGCTCTCTGCTTCCTGGTAACCTGGTGCGGGAAAGCTGTCTTGATTAGCAGGCTGTTTCGTGGCGGGACTGTTCAGAATCCTGTCTCTCCAGAGACCGGGTTTTGGCGTCAGAATTCAGGTGTCTGGCAAGGTCTTGGCTCCACTTACTTTTAGCAGACAGTTCGAACAGTGTGAGGTCACAAATGGGTTGTTAGTCCACGTACTTGCAAGCCTGGACGTCAGTGAGCTTCTGGATCTCAGCTACTCTTGTTCCACCAAATACAGGATTGTAAGCCAAGTGAGGACGGTTGAGGAAGCTGTCCAGAAGACAACGTCACAGAGCTCCACAGTTAGCTCTTCTTTTTTTTCACCAGTAATGGGGCCAATTCTGACCGTGCAGTGGTTAGTGCAGCACAGAGCTCCAGCCTCGGCACAGTTTGCCGTTTCTTTGGAGCCCCTCCGGATCTGGCAGTTAGGAACGACACTTCCACACAGAACCTGTGTGTTCTCTGGGCGGAGGTAGGCCACGGAGCAGTAAGCCTTTTCTGAAGCATCAGCGGTGATGTGCAGGTCTCGCTGAAGGTTGGAAATGTCCATTCCACAGCCCACGTGGCAGCGAGGCAGTGAAATATGAGACAGATGCTGCAACTCCTCCTCCCACGTCAGACTTGGCTTCAGAACATCATCAAGCGATGGCAGGTCGTCCCAGACGCTTTTTTCCCCAGAAGTGCTGCACAAGAATCTCACGTTGCGAAAGGGGACAATAAAGCCCAGCGGGTCGGTCAGGCGTGCCAGAACCCGGTATACATTTCTCATGGTGGGTTTGGGAGGATCCAGCCTCCGGTATTTATTCTTCAAGGCGTCTGAATTGCAGAGCAAGTGGAGTCCCAGGGCAAGCTCTTGTGGGTCAGGGTTCCACAACTCACTGTTCTCAGATCTGGCTCCTGCTAGAAGGTGGCTGATGCACAGCAGGGGGGGCTACATGGGTTTTAATGGCTCACCTACAGTCGGTTTGTCGACAAGTTGTCGGCTTCTTTAAAGAGAGGAGGTTGTCCACATAAAACGAATTTCTACTGACATCCTCACCGGGCTGACGGTGGTCGAACACGTGTTCCTGCCACGCAAAGGTTGCCCAGCAGGGGGCTACATTTAGTGCCAAACGGCCGGGCGTGGCATGTGTAGATGCTTGGTGGTTCCTCGGCCTTCAGGCCTTCTGCCTCCCTTCTGATGGTGACAGTATACAAAGCAGACTGGGACCAGGCTGCAGTGGCAGCAGCTTGTTGAGGTTCATTCCCTTATACACAAAGGAGCATTGAAAACAATCCTGTTCTTTCCATTGTGGCTTACCATGTGATGTGGTATGACCCCGGATTCAGGTGCATCGCTAAGATCCTCCGTTTGCGCTTTTACTTTGTGGCCTGCCTTTTCCAAATCTCCAAGGCGTTGCTCCGAGCGGCGGAGGTTGTCTTCCATCAACCCGTGAAGGGCTCCGAGGATCTCCGGCGTCGTAGCTCTCCGTCGGGGAGAGGCAGGCATACTCTGGAAAGCGGCATCTACGTACTCAGGCTGGATGGGACAGTGAGCTGCCGCTCCTTGTTTGTGAGAGGCGTCAACCTGACGTGATGGTGAATGATGTGCTGGCAGGGAGACGGTGTAATCTTCCATCCAGGCTGGCGGTCGTGTATCTCGGCGTGGACGAACATCCGGAGGACGTGGAGTCCCCTGCTTATATGGGAACATCTGCAGTTACTCCAATCTGGCTCGAAGGACCAAATTGTTTTGTAGACTTGGAAAAGACGGTTTAGATTTCACAGGTTCATAAGAATGGTGCGTCCACCAGGTGGCATGGATTAGAACGCACTCCTGACAAGATGTTCCATTGAACGTTTTATTAATGGTCGAACAAGCGTGTGGTTCTGAAACAGATACATGGAATAATTAGCAAACCCACTTAATGTAACATGTCTGCCTACATATAGAAGATACTTAATACTCTAGGCATTCATATACTACATTGTGCAGGGAGAACATTAATTAACATTTAACATGAATTACCTATTTACGGCACTTTAGGCTTACAACGTTAGTTTCACATTCAAACCTACAGTATTCATGAAATAGTTATTGGATTCCGATGCTTGCCACAAGGACTACGGTCAACTCAGCAGACACTTGAATTTTAGTGCATCTATATAAACATTCAAATTCAATTATTTGGAATTCAACATACAAAGTAAGACTTATTTCGGAGAAATCTCTCAATTGGTAAAATTAAATAATTCATTTTTTGAAATAGTGGCCAGATATGTCCTGAACACAAGTTCATCAGTCCTGTTTGGAATTATTCAGAAAACTGCTTTCATAGGACCTCAAAAAAGTATTAGCTTTTCGAACCTACACTTATATGACTTTTGTTTTGGAAAATATTTAATTTTCTGTATAGTAGTCAGAGAAGCCCTAAACCCATGTACACCAGTCATTGTCTGGAATTATTAAGAAAAGCCTTTTCATTGCAGCTCAAATATTGAGAAAATAGCTTTTTGAACATCCAAATAGAGGACTTTATTTTGGAGAATTCTCTTAATTGGTACAGTAATTTGATTTGTTTTTCTTCGGTGTAGGAGAAGTCAGAAATAGTCCATTATGTGGCATTATTGAGAGAACTGCTTTTATTGGACGTCAACTATTGATAAATGAGCTTTTTTGGCTAATGTATTTTTGAAAAATATGATGTACAGTAAAGATGTCAGATTGAGTATGAGGGAGTCAGATGTCCTGAGCAGACACACACACACACGATTCATACACTGGAATTATAGATTACATATCTTTCATCAAACTTTTCTCTGTAAAAATAGAGAATTTACATTAAGACATCTACAAAATAAAAATGTTCCCTGTGTTTTCGGTCTAAAAAGTAGTTAATTGTGTTTTTATAGCACATTTATGTTGTATTTTCTTTCTAACTCGTAATCCCCAGCATACAGGTTCACTAAAGAATCTGCTGACCTGATCGCGGTCCACGAGGCAAACAAAGAACAAGCGGCCGATCATATCGGACTCGATTGCCGTGCAAAATACGTAATTTACACCTGGCGTTCAAATACTACAGAACTTTGCATTACTTACTGGTTGTTTGCGCGAGTCTTGTAAGGGGGAACTCCAAACAGCACCGTAACACTTCAATATCTTTACGCACACGGCCGAGCCTTTTCACTAACTTTAAGCCGGTTGTATTAATCCGCGGCCAGATGACCGCCGTCTTCTTCCGCAAACAATAGTGCGGTTCCTACGCGGCTGCTTCTCTGAAACCCGTCGCTAGAGGGCGTCATCGTCGCATGACTGATAATAACTGCAGTCTCCTCGATAAAAGTATTCACATTCATTACTCAAGTAGAAGTAAAGATACTAAAGGTTTAAAAAGACTTTTGTAGAAGTTGAAGTATCAACTCAAGATGTTTACTTAAGTAAAAGTATAAAAGTAAAAGCAATGTAAGGGGAAAAAATTATATTAAGGACAAACTCTTAATGTGTAACCTTGCTCACAGAACATGTCAGTCCGTTACAATATTATCAGAAGGCGCCTTCAGATCATGTGACCTGCCGTTCGGATGATGGAAGCATGGCGATATTCAGAGAGGCAACGCTAAAACAACAGAGTGTCTGGGACATATGTATCTATAACTTAAAAAGATAAAAACCAGAACCCATTTTCCAGTGACGGCTAAATGACACAAGTTGGAGGATGTACACACACACGTTGTTCCCATTGATTGGTAGACTGCAGCGTCTCCCCAGGTTTACTACTTCATGGGGGGAGGAGAGGGGGGCGCACCCCTGTTATAATGATGGAAAACACTGAACTGGCAGCGGTCGGTTATCAAAACATTGGCCAAATAACCCATTTTTTCAGGCTTTATGAAGAAATACAGAATCCCCCTGTGTTCGTTTCTAAAGCCTCGCATTGAGACACACATATATTTTTTTTAAATGAGCTGCAACTACTTGCAAGTCGCTGTATTGTGCCAGATTCTCAATAAAGTAAAAACATTTACGGCAAACCCATGGTCGTGAAGGTACACATTTAACGTTACGTGGAATCTGCAGGCGGGTCCATGTCGCTAAATACCAACTGAGATCGCCTTGTGCTGTTCAGAAAAAGGAATCCTTCCACCGACCACTTTTCACACACGCGTCACTCTGATCTGCAGGTGCATCGCGGAGAAAACCAATAGGGTGTCTGGATGGTAAATGTTTATACTTCTCATCCAACCACAATCAAATTCACTGTATCCGGATGGCGCGATTTATCTGAATAGGTTTTTTGTGTGTGTGTTTTTGAACGCCGACAAGCCGGAATGAAAACGAGCCAAAATGAAATAGGAGTAACGAGGCTGTTTTTAAAATGTAAGGAGTAGGAAGTACAGATGTTTGCGTGAAAATGCAAGAAGTAGAAGTAAAAAGTCATCTGAAAAAGAAATACTCCAGTAAAGTATAGATACACAACATTTCTACTTAAGTAAAGTAACAAAGTATTTGTACTTTGTTGCTTGACACCTCTGTTACTTGGACATATTGATCGTTGGCTGCCTGTGAGAAGATGTTCTAAAAAATGTGCCTCATATTTTGTAGACATGCTTTAAGAGACACACAAAATATAATTGGAACTGGTTTAGAGAAGTCTGTTGTACAGTTGCATTTCAACAGAGAAATATAGGCAGGCATACTCTGGAAGGATTACCTTGGTTTTGCTCTCTGCTGGCTTGGTGTCTTCTTCTGTTGTTGCCACCTTCACAACCTCAGACTTTGCCAGTCGTGCTTTGTAACGGGATTTCATTGACTGCCAGCTGTGGCTGGTCACACTCTGCTTCTCCATCTCTTGCCAAAGTCGGTTTCCCCCAGTCTCTGACTTGTGCTTGCTGACATAAGTCAAAATGGCAGCATCATCTTCAGCAGAGTAGGAAAGCCTGCCTGACCGTAGTAAAACAGTGACAAACACAGTAACACAAATTGAAAATGCAATAGTACATGTTGTTCAAAAGCTATTTTACAATTGAACTTTAATTCATTAAAGTCTGTTCGTCATACCTTCCGTGTGTCCAGTTGAAATCTCTTTCTTATTGTTGAGTCTAGCTGACTGTCTTGGGACCACTACAGGATTTAACTTGTAGTCCTCTAAATTCAGTTGTTCATTCTTCTCAATACAGTCAAAAATATACTGGGTGGACACAAACCTAAAAAAAACAAGAGATCTTAATATGTTTCAAGTTACTTTAAGTTTAAGTAATCACATACGAATACATGGCAATATTTCAACTCACTATGCAAACAACTTAAAAGATGTTTTGCCATTAAACATGACATGTCACATAGTAAAACCACACAAAAGTCATGCATGATTTCTTTTTTTTTTTCAACTGAATAAGCAAGAAAGCATTTCTAACGGCATCCCGGCACACTGCCTACCAGTGAGTAGTACTTTCAGAAATGGAGCCTCTTTCCTCTGGTTCTAGGAGCAGGATTGCTCCTGGCTGCTGCACTTTGCACAACACTCCGGCCCCAGCGGTGATGAGCGGCTGCAGCTTAAGTTTAGCAGGACCCGGGCGCAGGAAGAAGGTCATGGGTTCACCATCCACGGTCATAAACAGAACTGGGGAGATGTTCCGTTTGGCCCCATTCTGCTGTTCGGACACCATGGTTAAAACGTTTCACCTGGTGAAAGAGAGGGAATGACGGAGAAGCCCGCATCGGATATCAAATATTAAAGTTAGTCTTTTATTACAAAGTAACTAATGTTATGAACACAAACGTGCAAGTACCACTAGAACCTGTTAATTAAGCTAAAACAACCTGGCATATGGCAAACAATATAACATCTCTTGCCTTTATCGTGATTCAGTAACTCCGGAAAAGTTTGTTTCCCACCAGCTCTTGATTTAATTTACCCGTTTATCAGTCGGATACAGTTAACAGTAGTAATGCAGTCTAATGCAACAGCACTGCACCCACGAAGGTTATGAAGGTCAGTTTTGGATGAGGAGGTTTGGGACTTTCTAATGTTACACGAGTCATAATTGTGCTAACGGTAGCTAATACACCGAAAACGTGAACATTGTCAACACGACCGAGTGTCGCATTATGTGACGTTAGTGACCACATTTGAATGACACATTGGGAAGTTTAAAGGTCAGAAACCAGGAAAGGTTAAGTGGCGTCTCGAGCACCTCAACAACTAACGTTAACGTTAATGAAGTTAGCTAACGTATGAACATTATGCGAAAAGACTTCCGTTCATTATTGTAACTTTACGTCCGGTTAGCACGATTAGCATTAATGAAGTGCAGCAGAATGTAGGCATCATTTGCTAATCGTTGCATTAAACTTAAACACTGATGATAGTAGATATTGAAGTATGAACTTACAATGTATGTTAGAGTTTTTGGATGTAACAATAATCGCTGTAGTGTGTTTACGTCATCAGCAGGCTCCCCGGTCCGTTCCCGCCGCTGCGCTATTACGAAACAATGTCCACTTCCGGGTTTTCTTCTTCGCTGGTGGAGTGCAAGCAGTTAGTGTTTTATATTAGTGTAAAATATAATATAAAATATAAAAAAATATGTATCATATATTAAGATATTATCAGATACAGAGGGGCCATTTCATTTATTACATTTCGGTTTGCGAGCCTCTACTTCAAAAAACACAGTCAAATATTGGGCATTACGATAACAACCTGTAGGAACTGACTTCAAAATAAGAGCCAGGTCCAGTCAAGTCAAGTCATGCAATGTACATCAATTACACACAAAAAAACAATAAATAAATGGATACATCAATAAATCAAATTAAATTAATGAATCCAAAATAATACGTTTCAAGTCATTATAACTTACATTAAAAAATAATATATAACAAAAAAGTAATAATTATTGCATTTAAGGATGTAAAAATTAAAGCGTTTTGCAATCTCATCTTTTCAAGTCATACTTATGGGCCAAATGATCTATGATTTCGCATCAGATTTAGAAGGAAATGATCTACGGAATAATTTCAATTCTGGACCAGATGTCGATTTTCTCCTTTCTCCATGAGCTGACTTCAAATCCAATTCATGAGCCAATGTATTTATTTTCATTAGATTTATAAGACAATGGTATTGTTCTTGGTTTCATTTTAATTTTATTTTGGAAACAGTGATACATTGTAATGGATTTATTTGTTATTTTTCTTCTGTGGCATTAATATCTCATTAAAACCACACACAGTCAGAGTGGTGATGTTATATACACGTGACAGTGGACTGCCAACAACAACAGCAAAAAAAAATGTATACCTCCAGAATCAAACACGTACACATTGACAGTCCAGTGGGAGATATTATTCCTATTCAGTTTTATTTCCCCCCTGAGGCAGCTGTATATGAGAGGTATGACGGATGAATTCTGCACTGATTTCAACACCTCATTATGAAAATTATAGTGGTCACAGAAAATTAGACCCGTGATCTTCTCCTCTATTAGCAGGCAATCCGTAAAAAAGACATGCACACATACTTTGTGTTGTTTTTGGATGCTCTGAAGCCTTCTCGTTTACAAAAAACACAAATTTATTGACATGGTTAACCCAACCACTGATTAGACTTGACTCCTTTCTGACTCCAAAATGACTGCATTTTGTTCAATGCAGAAAAGGGGGGTATCTGCACATTTTGGGCACTTCACAGCTACATCTTGCCCTAAAGTGAATATTTTTAAGTTTCTTTAATTTTACTTTGTCTTAAAAGAAGTATAAAGGAGTGACGTTTTATCCTAAAACAACCTCGTTTGGTTTTCTGGTTGTTATAGTGTCTGTCTACAGGTTTCCTCATAAGTGTAGCACCAAATAACTAGTATGTAGTTGAGTAATGTTTGCTTGGCAGGGAATAAAGTCACTCTGACTCTACGTTATCAGAGCGTCTTTGTGCTCTGTTAGTTTAGCTCGTTCGGCAGGTGCCTTATATTGTAAATGTGCTCTTCAGATTAGCTCACTCCTGCAGCTCCTTCACTCGTGACACAATTACAGCCTCATTCCTCACCGTTCGCTGTCCAAAGCCGGTGTGATGCATTAAATACGCTTTTAGATGTAGCACCATTAATTTTTTTTTTCCTTTGTATGCATTTTTTAATTTGTCTATAAACTTTAAAAAAATGATGCGTATAAATCTCTCTGAAAGGACAAAAGTGAATCAACATTTCCTAACAATATTACTCACTTTGAGAAACCCGCAGTGAATGTTTATCTTATTTTTTGTTCAGCTAAGGAAGCGAGGAAGGGATCGTGCTGGCCGGCGTACTGCATCATTTCACACGACCTCACCTCCCTCACAGTCTGACAGCTCACTGTTGTTATTGGCCTGTATCGCTCCACTCCCTCTTCCACTCAACCAGCTGAAACAATACAACAGACACGAGGTGTCGCAGCTCCTCCAAGTCTATGTATGTTTGTGGAAAACCTGTAAATATTGATGTGTAAATATTCACTCCTGTGGTCCATCCTCAAGCTGAACATCTTTCCTCAATCGTCATCGCGTCTCAGGAGTGTGTTTCATAACACTTCATTTCAGAGTGAGGATTTGAAACAAGGTCACCGCGGAATAACACGCCGGGGTTTGGTTTGGCTCGGACAGAAGAAAAGGTCCCCGCTGTGAGGTTCAGTAGTTGAGTCCTTCCTGTAGAGGGAGATGTTATACTACTCTGCAAAACACCAGCGCTGTCCATCAAACACAGTATCACTGATCACTTCAGTCCAGAGAAAAGGATTGATTTAGCTATCGTGTGCCAATTAAAGCAGATTGTTATCTGATCTGCTTAACCGTCGGGCAGTCAAGTGCTTCTGGTTGCACAATTAGAATTTGGAAGCAGACTTCATTACTAATGCTTTTGGAGACGGATCAAGACTTGGGTCCCAGTGTGTTTTGAGCCTGGTTTCTGGCACATTGCGATCCTCCCTTTAGATGTGCTGCTTTGGTGAAACCGGGCTAAAGGGACCCGGCTCCCTCTCAACTACTGGATGGCCTCAGTTTCATCATAGCCGTTTGAGCTGCATTGCTATTGATGATAACCTGAAAAAACTACAGCGAAAAGAGCTGAGAACCATGAAATCTAGATATTTAACACCGTGGGCTAACGATAGTGTAGCGAAAGTCTTGCATTGCAGTCTTGCATTGCATGTCCCTTTACTCCAGATCATCGGAGTGAACAACTGAATCTTTAGTCAAGCTTTTCCATCTTGGCCGCTTTCTGAATAGACAGGTTTTAGCCAGTTTTTTCATACTTGTGACATAACGCATGACATGGATGTAAGACACCTCCAGAGTGTTGCAGACAGGCGTGAAAACAGGCTGTTACCAGTTAGAGCTGAGTTTGTGGCAAAAAATGTCTGACGCCTTGATGAACAGAGATAGGGACGATCTTGTGCAACCAGCATGATTTCAAGAAACATGTTTTTCTTTCTTGTCAAGACACAGATGTGAAGATTAATGCAACTCTCTCATTTGTCGGTTTTCAGCGATGGAGCAGCCACAGTGTACCTGGAGGTGCAATGTTGGACGTTTGCAGCAGTCTGCCCAGGTGCTCTTTGGTTGTGCTTGCCAACCAGTGAGACGTTTTCAACCAGAAGTTTTTTTAATCTTTTTCAATATTTGCAGAATTGCATTGCTCACCCACAGAGCAAGCTAAATGACACCCTCCCTGCGGGAACCTCATTTTACTGCACAATGACGTCACATTTCATCCATTTGTGTTAAAATGTTGTTGTCTCAGTAGACGTAACTGTTCAGAAGAATTACTGAGGGTGTGAAGAATTACTGAGGGACTAAAAACAAAAAACACTTTTACTTTTAGAGCAAACCAGGAATGATGTGCAGCACGTTCAGCAGCGGGGACCTTGCATGAGTCACATGACATAACAGCTTGAACAGGGTCACATTGCCACATATGTCATTCATGTTTCTCTTCGAGTGTCAGTGACTTGCTCTTAAGCGTGAACGAGTGAATCCTTTGGAAAAAATCCACCTGACAGAGTTAAGGTGTGCCATTGAGATCACAATGGCACAATTAGTCCCAATGATGTATGGCGGAAAAACAGTAGCAAGACGTAACATCTCCACAGTGTGCCAGAGAAAAGGTTTTGTCATATTGACTCCTACTCATATATAAAGACCAAAGGTGTCCTTTGTGTTGCTTTTGATAAATTTACCCATGAATAAGATCCAGTGCATTGACACTCCTTAAATGTTTAAAAGAAGAGTGAAGTAAAACACTTAGTGTAGTTTTGAGTCAATACTTAAAGATGAGATGTGTAACATGTAGTGAAGTGATAAAAGCTTTGAATAAAGCTCTAACTATACATTCAAATTGTGTAATCAACACTTGTTATCTTTTATTTTACGTATTCATGAAAATTAACTACTGTTACCATTATTTCTATTGCATTACAGAAATGTGTTTTTTTTTCATGCGACTGAATGATTCAAGTCCAATGTAAATGGGAAATCTGGTGCACGGCCCCACTTCTTGGAATTTTTGCTTCATAGTTTTACAGCGTAACAAATATCCCAGAATTAACTATCATTATAATTTCTTCTTAGTCTAAAATGTTCCCCTGGAGAGTTAACAAGAACACAAAGTGCCATTATACAAATTCCGAAGGTGTTTTCTATTCAAACATCAGCTTAAACACAACAATTTTCCGAGAGCTATGTTGGTCGCACAACGGCAGGTGTATCACTTCAGAAATGCTTTTTCTGGCACACATATCAGGTATCGCACACTCGTGGGAGTCAAATTCCTTTCTGATGCTAAAACAAAAGAGAATAAAAAAGTGAAGCTGCTGTTTCTTAAGGAGCCCAACAAAAACAAAACTTCCTGGAGTAAATCACAGTCTTCTATCTTTGGACTCGGGTCCGCGCGGACGGACCGCTGCAGAAATACACTTTAAGAAAGTTACTTGGCAGATTAGCTCAGGGATCTTGGCAGGGCTTGGTCTGCTGAGACTGGCCGTAACAAAGTGAGGATATGCTGACTCGGCATAAAGAACACGTTTAATTACCATCATCATCAAGCATCCAAGGGGACCATCCGGGTCGGAGCCAGGAATCCCCCCCTATCATCTGCCAACTCAAAGACTTTATTTTTAGTGGCCATCTTCTCTTTAATCTGCTTAAGTCTCACGGCCTGGCTTTTTTTTTTTTTTTTTTTACAGCTCACACACTCTTATTCCTCATCAGAGTTTGTATGTCCTTTCTGCTCAAATCAAATGAAATGCATGTAGAAGGAATAAGACAACGAGAGCCATTACACCTCCTGGCCGTCCTGAGACGTCTTTTAGACTCATAAATGCTCCCGTTGCAGCACAGCTTGATTCTCACATGTTGTAAAATAACATGTTTTATATTGACTGAAGTCCTTAGGGCAAAAAAACGGAAAAGCGTTTTTTAAGTATGATTATGATGGAAGGAGCACTGATGAATTAAAGTGGCTATAATGAATATTTATTGTTCTAATGAGGGCGTGTACTGTGAAAACACTCCCAGGGAAAAAGCATCTGACGCTACAGTCCTCCTCGGCTCTTTGGAGCGTTTTGGTGTCCACAGGATTGATCTTATCCTCAAGTGGGTTGGTTCACTGGAAATATATTTATGTAAGTGTATGTATGTGTTTTATGGGCTCTAACTACTAAAACCTAATGTCAACCATTTTTTTAGAGCTCGATCCGAATGGCGTGCTGTATATCCCCGATGAGACGACAAGCATACTGTGAGTTTGTCTACTCAGAGTCAGATGTCAGGAAGGTGTCAATGAACCGGTGTCTTGCTGACCTGTTGTCTCAGTGAGTTACACTGCGAGTTTGACCCTGACCTGGTTGTCGCTTGCTGTCTCCTGTATATCCTCACAAAGTTTAACTGTAAACTGATTACGTTTAATGAAAAACGAAAAGAAACAACAAAACCGAAAACAACGGCAATAAAACGTTAAGACTGTTAAAAAGTAAAACAACCTCACCGCTTGTTGATCAAACATCTATCCATAGACTTTGGTTTTCTGCCACAGTTCAGCAAAGTTCAGATGTTGCAATCGCTCCATCAGGGTGTGTGCGCGTGTTTGGTAAGAGGCACCGAGGTCAGCTGATGTAATAACTGCAAAACCCATTTCTAGAGTCTGGGTGACTGGAATGCTTTCAAGAAATGATTGGGACATTTTTAATGACTTGAAGCAAGACACCAATTTCCAATAAAAGTTAGAAAATATTTTATTTACAACATCCCCCCTGTGGTTTTATCAAAATCTGATTGATCAGACGCATGGATAAAAAATAATTTTATGGCAAACATTATAACTCGACCACTTATTAAGAATTTTCAAATAAAACAAAGCTGAAAAGCGTTTGGCAGACAATTCATCCATACAAAAATAATACACATGAACATATATTGTACATTATACATGTGTAATATATCTTTTTTTAGATGGCATGAATTACACATCAAAAAATGAGTCAATCGGCAATCCTATAAGGAAGAATCCGGCGTGTACGGTTTCATCGTCATGGTAATGGGCCTTATGTTGGCTTCACACTTTCTCACAGTTTCTGCAGCCGGCCGAGACTCAAATATGTTAGAGGCAATAATCTGATTTCTGTCTTTGTGTAAAGCTGATTAAAAAGAGATAGCACCTCCCCCCTGATGCCAAAACGTTGTTTCGTGTGTGTGCGTGGGTGAGCGTTCATACACTTGTGTGTGTTCACAGAGGTTTTGAAGTACACACACACACTGCTGCTGCCTATGGTCGGTTGTAACGCAACATGTAGATAAGCTGCACGTGAACAGAGCATACGTGACATGTGTAACACATGGTGTAAAGATATTTCACAGTGATTTCTCCTGAAGGCACTTGAAGCAGGCTGATCAGGTAGTCACGGACGCTCGTCGTGATTAATGGTGCTTTCGTATTTAAGTCGGCCGCCCGCTCGTTCACCAAGTGTCCGGGCTCAGCCGGGTTATTCAGCTGCTGCTGTCTAGACAAGATGGAACAGTCAGACTCTGTCTTTCTGCCCTCGATTTCTCTTTTGCTGTTCTTCCTCATCTCTTTCTCAATTTCAGTCAGCCTGTCTGGCTACATCCCTTTATTTCAACACACCAGCAGCACAAAATACTTTATCATTAGGATTTCACAAGTTATAGCTTTGATAATGAAATATCTTAATCCTCTTTTTCATTCCACTTTCTCAACTCGTCCTCTTCTCCCGTTGAATTCTAATACAAGTCCTTCATGATCTCCTGCAGCAGCGGATGTAAGCACATGTCCACCTCCGTCTTCTTCAGCAGCTGGATGAGGTGGACGTGGTCGGTTACGATCTGACGCAGGTCGGTCATTTTCTGGAGCAGCTTGGCGAACAGCTGCAGACAGTCTGGGTGGTTTAGCTTGAGCTGCAGCTCGAGCGAGTGAAGCACCGTCTCCTGGAGCTGCTCGATGGGCTTCACGTTCAGCAGGCCCGGGCGGTCTGGACGGGTTACAGAGACCGGGAGATTAAATCGGAGACTTTTCTAGAGACGCATTAAGCATCTATTAGGTCAACGTATCTATTGGCTGGCAAGCAGGTAATTTTGCTGCCTCTTTTTAGCCGACAAAGCTCTATCATTATTGACAAAATCATTCTTATCTTTATTTCAAGCTATAATCTTCGTTGTTTATGTTAATAATTGACTTAAATGGTTGCTGGTTCATCCTCATAAAAGGTTCAAGGCCAGAACTTCAACAAGTGGTCACACGCTAACCAGCAATATTAGAGCACATAGTTTGGGTTTCTGAGTGAAGTTGGTCTGGTTTGCCGTTATGCAGGCATGAAAATTAAAACATTTAAACAATTGGTCTGATTACCATCCAGGCAATAGAGGAAAGACAGGAGAAACCCTTAATTAATTATTAATAACAGACGAAAAACGTGTAAACAAGAAAAGTTAGAATCACGCTACATGTGATGTAGTTTTACTGTTTCTTTGAAAGACACTAACAGTTTTTTGTGCTGTATTTTAAAAAATCCAAAGTGCAGCTTCAGGCAGTCTCATGAGTTCTCTTCTGAATGAAAAAAGACGCTGGCTTATTAGGACTTTGAAAAGCAACATGTTGGTCATTTCTTTAAATACTATCTACTCTCATAGTGAGAAGGTTGATAGCATTTTTTTCTACAAATGCTACGTAGTAGCAGAAGAGTGGAATCACATGAATCTCTAAATCAGATTAATTTACTACATTCAAAGATCTGCGATCCACAAAATATCCTCCAAAACCCAACGCCCCCCAAAAAGCACTCACCCCCGCTGAGGATGATGACAGCCAGAAACAGAGCCATGTCACTGTCGTCCAGCTCGAGTATGTTGAATTTGACTGAGAAGTCAAACTTTGGTTCCATCATTTGACCGAAAGGTTTCCTGAGGCTCTTGAGGAACTCGCGAGTCATAAAGATCTGCCCGTAGGAGATAAGGGTCCCGTCTTTGTTCATCAGAGGCGCCATCATGATAGTTAGGACCTCGATCACACCATACTTCAGCAGAGTCACCTGGTAGAAGGGTCGACGTGAAGAGATAACAGCTGATCAGATGTGGGTGAGCGACGGCTAATAACACGGGTTTCATGAACACCGCGGGCCGTCGCCTCTCACCTGATCATTGAGATCCAGATCGATGAACCCTGGGATGCTCTTGGCGAACTCTGTCACTTCTCTCACCGCTTCGGCTGAACGTGATTGACAGCTGTGGAAGAAACGCAGCTCCAAAGCGTCTGGCGGAGGCTGTCCGCTCACGTTCATTCCCATTCCCAGAAAGCCGTACTCTGGACCCTGGTAAGCTCCTATGATTTCTGAAAGAAAGGACGTCCTTGATGAGGCGCTTCTGTTCGGGGATTAATATATATGTTCAGTGCAAAAGAGCAGCCAGAGTTTTAAAGTCAGTTCAACGTTGTAAGACAATTACAACAATTTGAACATTGGGTCATATTGATGAATAAAATGTACAGATAATAAGATAATAAAGAAAGTGATGTAATAACTAACTTAAAAGTTGTTGTCTCTAACCTTCAAGTCCTGCTGTGAGGGCGGATGAGTGTTGCTCCTGGATGGGTATCTGCTTACAATTAATAAACTGCTCTCCCTCCATTAGAGACTTCATGTCATGGATGACAAAAGGCTGCACATTGAGTAGAAAGAATTGGAAGAAGAGAAATTTGTAGAAAGAAAAACCAAAAAAAGGACAAAAGAAAAAAAAAATATTCAGAATTAGCTACTCTGAGTACTTGTCAGATTATATATTCTGCGTATATACTTTGGTGATTGCTCATTGATCAGACCTGCAAACAGAAATACCACAAGTGTGATATATGTAATGGAGAAAGTAAACACATCTTTGCTACCCGCTGAGGCAGGTAATGAAGCATAACTAAGTTAAAGTTCCTCTGAATGATGAATGGTACCATTCCTATCCTTAAATGCTCCCCCCTACAGGTAAATGAATAATTAAACAGATAAAGAGGTAAGAATAGGAGAGCAAAAAGATAAATTATTATTTTGCAAAGGAAATTAATTGAATTCATGAGCTTTAAAATGCAACATTGCTCCGTTCAATCCACATGTTGGGGTTGTCTAAGTTGTTTGATATTGGCTAACTTTAAAAAAGCACAAAGTGTTCTCTGTCAAACTCATTTTGTAAAAAATGCTCCTTCCTTCCCCTCTGATGGAGCGTCTACAGTGCTGGTGGAGTAAAGCGTTGATGAAATCAACTCCTATCAAGGTCCCGCGTGTCAAACAAGGTAAATATTCCGCAAAAGATAAAATAATTTACTCTCAATTTGTTTCAGGAGGTTCGCTGCGGATTAGTAAACAAGCCGAGACTTCCTCCAACCAACAGATAATGCGGTGCCAGTTGGCTGCTCTCGCTGTGATGAAGAGCCACAACAATCAGAAGAAAGGGGGGCGGCCTTGAACTCGTGTGACTTCGTAAAAACAAGCCACAGAAAAGGAAAAAAAAAGACTCATATGCCGCTTGTACAGGTGGTCGAAGAGCAACAACAAAAACAACAACAATAGTTATCACTTGAATTACTACGTAGCTGTAGCAGGCGCACTTTGGTTGATTTTCCACCACTAAACCATAATTCATTTGACATTATTTACATTTGAATTATACTTAAATATATTTTTAAATGCTTGATTCATGTTTGGGCGTAGCGGTCAAAATCAATCGAATGTTACCGGCCCTTTAATTCACTGCTTTTACTCAATGACAGTCTACTTAATAGGTTCAGTGAAAACTAAAATGATTTGGTAATAGAATTTTTGTACGGTTTAACTGATGACAATCACACATTTGCCGTAACAAAAAATTAGCAACACATATTAAAAAGAATTTCTAAGGAAGACTTTTACAAAATAATCATAGCAGGCCTTTTAAGTTTTTTTCTTCCCCTATGTTTTTACTAGCTTTTACTTTATTTTTTAACTATGTTTTACTGCTGATGAAGAGTGTGTTATAGATAAAATTAAATTAAATCAACTTTGGGATTTAAGCAAACGCCAGAAACCCACTGTTTATCATTTTTAAATATTTACCCCAGCTTTCTTATCTCTGCCAATTGTAATTCCTTGATGTGTATTTGCTGATCTCTTTTGAATAGTGAAAAACTCAAAACGTACATGTAAAAAATACAGAAGCAGACAATATCTGATGTTTTCATGCTTTTGGCACATATTTTCCTATAAATTACCAAATGGGTTGATAAATCTAAATCTTTCATTTAAAACGTAACCGTGATAACCAGGAGACAAACCAATGATGTGTATTTTGCTCACGCAAGCAATACAGAGGACTCCACCACCATTGAAAATACATAAAGTAAAGTAGAATTTTGCAGTGCTGCTCACCACGTTGTCTCCGGTCTTCCCAGAGAGGATGGCCCTGGCCTTGACCTTGGTGAGGGGGAAGTTTTTCAGATAGGCTTCATACAGATGCCGGGACAAAGCCCTCAGATCTGCTGCCTCCGGGTGCATGTGCACCACGTCCGAGGAGAACTCAGCCAGCAGTTTCTCCTTCTCGGCCTGGGGCATTCGGCCAAAACGAATGGCTGAGGAATAAAAACAGACAGACTTAAACATACATTAGCGCACAAATAGACACCCGTTAGTACACAGTGAGAGACCGTGTAAGAGCACACGCAAAATGATGTAGCAAGCAGGAATAATTGTACAGATAAATGCACATTTTGACATGCATGACCACGACACAAAACACTGATGTGCAAACTTCTAAATAGTTCAGGGTAAACAACTCATCTCAGTGGAACCTCCTCCAGTCAAGTTATCCAAAACTTTACATTACATATCGAAGTCACAATACTGTCCTGCTCCGAAACATCCTTCATCAATCCGCTCACAAAATGTCTCAAATAAACATATTATGGTCCCTGAGACCCCTGAAATTCAATTTGAAGATGGTTTAAACTAATGGGATGTTGAAATTAAGGTGTATGCAGATTTTCATATTAACAAAAATTATGTATGTAATTTTGTATGGAATGTTTGTATTTTTACATCTTCCTGCCAAATGATAACATTTCATACAGTACATTACTGTACTGTGTATAGTTCTTTTCTGCTCTATGAGCTTCAGTAGACTTTAGAATTCATTGGACAGTGATAAAGAATCATATCGGCTGGCTAGTGTCTGTCCGCACACACAACATTTCTGTTTCACATGAGGCGTGTCAAGTCAAGCAATTACAAAACGTAGTTCTCTTTAATAATACTACTTGTATTTTCAGTCTCTTTTCTCCTCACTCTAGCATTTGCTGCAGGGTATTCCCACACAAAAAAGGTCCGTCTAGTTTCCATTTTTAAAAAGATGAGTGGGGGGGATTGTTATATGCAAACGTCCATACACAAAATTATCTAATTTAAGTTTTTAATGCCATATTTTACTAATGCTTGAGAAATGTACATTTTTTAACAAATCTCAGTTTGAGATTGTTTGAAATTGACTATATTTGTAACTTCAAATTGTATTACGGCCCTCTATACTCGTTGGTTGGACATTTTCTTATTTAGCTCTCATATTGTTTATAAAAATAAAAAATATGTGTAAGTGTATAGTATACACTTGATGAAAAACAATAGCTGCTACACTATTTACAAAACATTTTCCATTACTTTTTTTAAGTAGTCACATTCCGAATAAGAAGGGTGCTGAAATGTTATGCTTAAGTTGCGAAATGGTTGAGGTCATTTTTTCTGTTAGTAAAAGTAATTAATTATCCTCCATTCAAGCCTCTGCAAAACATGTACTGAGCTTTGTGGAGTGCGTGCACAGCAGCTAATGTGATTGTGTAATTCTGACTCTCACACCTTAAGCAAACAAATACCATCTCAAGCTGGCGACGCGCCTGCAGCAGTGACACAGCAGATTGGAGAAATCAGTGGTGGTTTATCTGCTCTGAGATGTCAATCATTGGCCAATTAAAAGCATTCATTAAATAAACGTAGGAGGAGGCGAGAAGAGGGACGGGGAGATAAAGTCGCCTGAGAGGTGCAATAAACTAATACGGTTGTGTATTAACTAAGCATTGCACATGCTAGTATCCTACTGTCAATATGAAGCAGTTATGCTATTGAGCTTTGATACTTGACTGACATTTTTTTTAAATAACTACAATTTAAAAACAGGCTTTCTAAGAAAATAACTGCACACTTACTTTAGCCAAAAGAATTCAGTGCATACCACAAAGCCTTTAAGTCCCTCGACTGACTAAGATTGCAACGGAAGCCTCATCTCGGTTTAGGCCGGATGTTGTAATATCTGTTATTAACCATCATGTATTTCTACCCGAATGGCAATTATTCATCTAATTACACTTTACTCCTTAAACTGTCACTCTCAATGTTACCGTGCAGGCTGGGAAGCGGTTTTGTTAAGACGAAAGGCGAAAGCAGTGGAGTGAGAGCTGTAAGCTGTCCCACCCTAACAGGTACAACAAAACTATCAGGCGAGTCGGGGAGACGTCAATCAAGCTCAACCTGCGCTCGCGCCCACACAGTGCCGACCCACGCTGAAACTCAAGAAAGGCGTGGCCAGCGTTTGCACAAGACCCGACTGCAGCTGGGCAATTCTTCTACAGCGGGAAAGTAACGGCCAAGCTTCTTGTCCACGAATGTAAACTCACAGAAGCCTCTAAATGAGCCGCAGCTTGTGAATCTAACCGGCAGCGACGAGAGAAGCAGCAGCAGAAGCGGCGGTGAACTGCATTTGCATCGACAGCCTAATCGATGGGCCCCCGGGGCCGCCGAGCGTGGGAGGTGTCGCCCGCTTCTCGCCACTTGCAGGATTTGGTGCATCTCTGCCTTGATCTTGCGTGAACGGTTGAAAACCCACGTGGGTGTAGCGTGGCTGAGCGAGGCGCGCACATGTGGATTTGCTGATCTCATCTCCTTTTTTGCTTGACATGGACCAAATTTTTAAGTTTGGATTCATAGCAACAGTGTAAGCACAATGGGTCTAAAACAGGAATTGCTTGTGAATTTTAAGCTGGCGATTTAGTAACCGTGTTCATTTCAATGCTATGGTATTTTTAAGGACATGTATGAAAAAAATACCTGTTGCCATCTCTGGTGCACTTACAACGTTTATCAATGCAACAATAAGAAGATGAAAATAAATTAACTCCACGTGAACTGGGTAAAATAAGCCTCTTTGAATACTGCTGGCCGCTGGTTCATTGCACGAGCGATGGGAAAAAACATACGATCTGTGTCGAATACCACAAAGGAAGCAAATGGCAACAGATAAGGCAGCATTGTACACCGCTGCGTGTGCTACCACCACAAAAGAGACCAAAATAACAGCAGTTTGGTGAAGATGTGAATGCTGTTCTCAGAGGGCACCAGGGGCCAAAGAGTGTCTGCGAGGAAGAATTACCATGGTGCTTATTTACATGGAGCCTGAATTCATCCTCTGAATAGAACTTAATAAAGCACATCAAACACCCCCATCTTACCGTTGTGTGACATGCCGACATTGAGGCACTTCTGGAAGCGACAGTATTGGCATTTGTTGCGGGACTTCTTGTGAATGCGACAGTGCAGATCACAGTGATCGTACACCAACTTTAACCTGATTGTCCGTCTGAAGAAACCCTACGAGACAGAAGCAGAGACAGTAAGGTCAGATGGTAACAGCTAACATAACCTGTTTTCTTCCATTTGCTCTTCTCTGCTACATCTGCTCCTTTTAAAGAGGCAAAGAATCGCACCGAGAGACAATAGAAGTATGATAAGAAATAAAGAAAATGCATTAATGGTACTTTCATCTACTTCATAAATACACAAAAATGGGTATTGTAGTTTAGGCATAAAAGGAAGTCAAACAATACATTAATATATAAAGAGATCCAGCTATTTTACTATTACAGTTTTGTTTTCTCACTTTGATTAAAGTTCGTTGTTGGTGGAGTAGCTCCCTAGAGAGACAAGAGAGACTCCATCTATTCACTGATGTAGATTAGATACTTAGGTTCCTAATCGGAGGAAGTCATTTCCGCGGCCCACGAGTGTGTTTAAAAGCAGATTGTGTTTCAGGGTGGATTTATGCTTTGTTATTTTCAACCTTAGGACCAAAGGAGCTCCTTATCTCAGCTGGTGACTATGTGGCCACAGTCAAACGGCTAACACACTCCTACGCGCAGGCTGGCCGATGGCTGTGGTGTCTACGCTGACTAAGGAGGTGTAATGGAACGATATACTGAAAAGACACAAAACAGAAAAGACTAGAGTCTGTATTGTATTGCTGTTTTTTTAGACGCATACGAGTGGACTTGTACCATGTGAAGGGCATCTGCGTTCTTAAATTCACAGATGTTCCTTTTTAAATCGTGGGTTATTTAAAGAAGGAGGAAGTCAAATGGGGGTCAAGGCTCCACCTCAATAAAGAATGTTTTGTGTTTTGAAACAATCAGGTGTTTGCCTGCTTGGCTGACCCCCCTCTTCTGGTGAATCCCCCGAGGCTTGAGCAGAACAATGACTACTGTACCTTTCCATCATTCAGCCTCGGACGGTACAGCATGACTTGGACTAAGTGCTTTGTACCTTGTAGTAAATCCAACACAACAGTCCTGACAGTGTCAGAGAGGCGCTGATTCAAACCCCACGGTCAAGGCTGAAGTTAGCGTTATAATAAGTGCTATTATAACAAAGCCCATTAAAATACAACCAGTGATGAGTTAGTATTATTGGTTACACAATGTAGTATCTCGATTTATAGAGATATAGACCATTTTTTTAATATAATCATCAACCTGAAACCTTTGAGTTGCTTTGGCTGGTCCTGTATTTATGGAACCTGGTTGTTAGAAGCGAACGTGAGATAGCGTTAGAATAAACCACAGTGCCCAGGTTTATGGTAACAATGAAACTTGTCACCTTACACCCGAGCGGCTCACTGATGTGTTTTGAAGGTTTTACAAACACACAGCACATCTAAAGTAGGTTTTCATACCAACATCAAAAAACTCAGAGGTTAAAATCTTCTTGGAAACAAACAGGAACAAAAATGACAAATTACTGCTATTGTTATAGAAAATCCATGTCCCATTTCTTAGAAGAAAAATGCCACAATTTAAAGCTTCTTATAATGTCTCGGTGTTTCAAAGAAAACAAAAATGTGTGTGAAACCCCCCCCACTCCATTAGCTATTTATACTCCATACTGACTGACGAACAGGCCGACTTTAAGGGGCTGGGTGCGCGTCTGTCTTTGTTGGGCCCTCGCAAAGTGGAAAATGATGTGGCTTGTGGTTAAAGTGACAGACATAAAAAAGATTATAGCGTTATTAGTTCCACAAACAGGTTTCACCTGCGAGTGACACATGGTGACAGAAAAAGGCTGGCAGAGAAACAAAACTCAACAATTCAGCGTGGAAGTTACCATTTCCTGACATGTCTACGGCTGGTATGACTCCACTGCTGTGCACCCAAGTTTAATAATATGCATCTCTCCAACAAATCAGTTGCCAGTATTTCAAAATGCCCTCTTGAAAACAACCACATGATCACAGAGTCCTGCTGGTTGTTTTGTTTCCGCTCTACAAAGACGGTTACCCTTAGAATAATAAAAAACTTCACAAAGTTAGTGATGTTTGAAGTCCAACCAAGTAGATGATGTGTAATGAAGATCTGCAATCAGCATAAAATGAATCTGCAACTACTTGTTAACTGACTGAATGATAATGGGAGTATTTATAATGACAGCCTAATTATTGAGAAGCTTTGCTGCTCTCTTCTTTTGGGGGATAGTAATTGCACAACCGTTGTTGAACCGTTGGTGTAACAAAAACAGCCATGTCATTTTCACTAAATGAGGAAATAACACCTGATAGTCAATTCTACAGTTTTCAACACTGGTTATTCTTCCACAGTATGTTTATACGTTGTATTTCCACCGTTGCTCAGGGTGATCCTTCGGCCTTACCTTACAGCCCTCACATGCATGGACGCCATAGTGAAAGCCTGAAGCTTTGTCCCCACACACGCGGCACTCGATGTTTAGCGCGGCTGGCGACGCTTCGTCCTGGAGCTTGGAGAACACGTGATTGTCAGAGTACTGAGGAGGCGACGCCGGCTCCAGCTTGATCAAATCTGACAGCAAAAACATCATCAGGCAACAGAGGGACACCGAATGATGCAGATGGATAGAAAACTAAAACTTTTCAACTTTTATCAAAGGTTTACTCAGTTGGCGTTATCAAAGTTTCTTCCTGTGACGCATACTAACGGCTATAGCGAGATTATCATGTCTTGACCGACTCTCTTCTAAATGTGATACCTTTGATACATTTTATCATTAAAGCTGTTTTCTGCCAGGACTTTAGCAAATTGAAATAAACTTCTACTACTTCCACTGGCGATCCCATCACATCGCCTGGACTCACTGTGCGTGTCTGGCTCCATTCTGTAGCTGTGCATGTTGGCGTAGTCCATGTGGGTCAGCTGTTCCTCGCCCTGACACGGGCTGGGGTCGTAGGCCAAGCCGGCAGAGGAGATGGAGGATGCAAGCGGGGGAGACAGGGAGGACGGGATGGAGGGGGAGGAGGAGATGGAGGCGTAGTCCAGCGTGGACAAATGCTTCATGTCGAGGGAGTGGGAGCCGTCGCCCAGCTCTGACAGCTCCACGGCGCTCAGGCTGAAGCCGACGGGCCAGGCCAGGAGCTGCTGGGTGTCCACCATGTCGACTGTGGAGAGAGATGAAGCAGTCACGCAGCGGCGGACGCAATGTCCTTTGTTGACTGTATGTGGCCTTGCTAAAAGAAAACATGAGAAGAACCAGAGAGAGGAGAGGAAGAGGGGAAGAGAGAGAGAGAGAGAGGGGGGAGGTGGGTGAGGTCAAACATAAACAGGAACAGTAGACGGGGGAAAGAAAGATGATAATGAAAATGTACATGCTGCGTTACACATGGTGTTGATGATTAAATATGTCCGGAACAGAGAAGCCCAAACATAACAAAGCGCACACACACACACACACACACACACACACACACACACACACACACAGACCCCCGGCTCTGCAGCGCGTTCCCGCAGTCCGTCTGTTATTTGGTAAACAGCGAGGCAGATTGTGTCACCGCGAGCACAAGGCGAACTCTGGCACCCAGGAGCGCCTCGCGGGCTCTAAACACGGTGTCCCTCGCGGGCTGTTTGGGTGGCTCGCCGTGTGATTGCCCAACCAAAGGACACGGAGGGCAGGACGGTTTGAGGCGCTGTCTGTCTGGGGCCAAGGATGTGGCACAGACTGAACCTTCTGAGTGCTGAAATATGCTACCGATTGTTAATTAAGAAGTGTGGTGGATATTTGCTCCAAAAGCGGAGCTTTTTTAAAAGTCTAGGTTCTTTTTTCTTGACTGTGAATCTTTAAAAACAGAACAAGAATGTCTATTTTGTATAAATGAACTCTGCTACTTAGAGGAAATGTATTAAATTTGACCTGTACCATGTATGAAATAATGCAACACTCAAATAGAAAAACAAATGTTTGACACAAATGAGAAGGCTCTTAGTCATTCTAATTCTTGCTCAGATGGTCAAAAATTGTTGGAAGAAGTGAACCGAGATTGTCAAAGTCTAGTCAACAGAGGCTCAGTCCACACAAAATGAAACCACGTACACAGCTTTACAATAAGGGAAGTATGTAGAGATCATACCTTTTAAAACTATCTTGTTAGTGTGATGTATTTGATTGTTACAACTTATTTTTTTTAACTACAGTCATTGCAGCTATTAGTAATTGCTTGAATATGTCACACTCTTAATATTGGTTGAATTTGAAAACTAGTTGCTACTAACTTTTGTTAATGCACGTCATATTTAGGTTTTATAGAAAGAATTATTCCATTTTGATATGAAATGTGAGTAAATAAAATAATTTGTTGAATTGTTTTTTCTTGTTAAATTATATATATTTTCATTCAAAATCGTAAGGCATTACTACGTTTTCTAGAAGAGAAAATCCAGATCCATGTGTCTTTCTGAATTTCAATAGTGGGAACTATTACTTATTGCATGCTTTCTTTTTTCTTTTCAGAAGGAGGAAGCTATGCTTGTATTCTGACCTTGATTCAAACTAAAGTAAAACACAAACTAGCAACAGTTTATAAATAAGCAGTAGAGTAAAAGGTCTGTGCAGTAAACCGCCTGGCCTGCCAAGCAACCTTTTGTAACAACACAAGTTTTAAAAATAAACCTCCTCTAATCAACCATTTGGAAAATAGGGTAACAAAGAATCCAATATATTACGCAACAGTGCAACACTAAAATAGCTGTACTCGGCTGGCACAGCAGCACCAGGTATAAAAAGAGCTTGAAATGGCTCCACTTTACTTGGCAAAACATCCCTGCGCAACAAACATCCTCTTCTCTCAACTACTTATTGTTTCCTTTTCACCCCTTTGGACTGTGGCAACAAAAAAAGTAAGCAGATGACCCACTTGAAATTCACATTGATTGTTTCAGAACAAGAGAAAAACAGTGTGTGTGTGTGTGTGTGTGTGTGTGTGTGTGTGTGTGTGTGTGTGTGTGTGTGTGTGTGTGTGTGTGCGTACGTCCGCAGGTTGCGGCTCTGCTGTCATTGGAAGCTGCTGCAGGGGAAAATGCTGACTATTAATAACCAGAGAAACCTGGATTCTTTTCCAGGTCCATATATTTGTTGGCCATTTGCCACTAGATCCAGACCTAAAATAGACGAAGCATTGGAGCGACTCGTGTCCTGGTTGGCATCAAGTCATCATAGGGATACAGGAATGGTGGGAGAAAGAGCTCTGGATGTGAGTGAGAGAGATGGGGGGAGGAGGGGGAGTCCTCAAACCACTTCAAAAAATCTAACTGCACCCTGGAGGCTTAAAGAAAAACCCCTACTGTTAATTCACAGCCGGCCCTCAGCAGGCTAGAGATGAACAACGCTGAGAAAGTAAGAAAGAAGTTGTTTTGTAGCCCAGCAGCTCAACCAAATGTGCTCCAATAAAAAACAAGTTTGCACTGTAAACTCTGCAGTGTTTAATAAAAAATCCACTGCATTCAACATGTTTGTATCTGTGAATGCTGTGTGGGCAAACACCATGTCAGACATTATAAAGGATGACAGATGGTTCGTATTGTTTATGCTGTGTTTATTGTTTGCAAAGGTGTGTGTTTGTGTGCCCGTGAGAGCACGTGCGTGACAATTATGCCGGTGTTTCCTGCCAGTTCTCTTATTGCCACATGTCAGAACTTGTCTTCCAGATACGATGACAGCTCGTAGGAGGGCTTTTTATCAGCTATTGCCTCAGACATGACATAATAACAAAAGGCCAACGGCAAACTGGCACACAGGGCTGCAGTGACAAGGCGGAGTGGCTGTGTGTGTGTGTGTGAGAGCATCAACTTTCCAAGGATATTTGAATGGACATTACTTAAGGGAGAGTGAATGAACAAAAGCAAAAACCGCTAACTGGATTATTACATTATAAAATGATAATACCCTAACAAGACTACGGTAGAGGGAATGATTCAGCTCTCCCAGTCTGAAAGCAACAGTTTTGGGGGAAAAAAGGAGGCAAAACCAAGAGGTCAAACTGAGAGATGTGAAATCTTTCCTTCGGGGACAAAGTTGCTAAACGAAAGTGTTAACTTTCAAATTTCTCCACAACAGTAAAGATTCAATCTAAAACAGATTGAGCATAAGGTGATCCAGTGTCTAAAGTCCTCTTTGTGCTATATATATATATATGTATTAGATTGGTAGGTCGATAGGTCTTTACTGTTTACTGAAGAAATATGATTTAAATAGAAAGTATTTCAGTTAAATTTCATTCGTTTAGCAACTTTGACAAAGGGTTGTGAAATCTTTCCTTCAGGGACAAAGTTGTTAAACGAATGAAATTTAACTGAGATACTTATATTTAAATGATTTAACTTTCATATATATATATATATATATATAGGATATAGTTCCGCAAAAATAAAAAAATAACAATAATTGGAGAAAGACTAATTGTGTGATGGTGTAGAAGCACATTAAGGCACTCAACACTGGAGCTAATGTTAGTGTAGTACCGTGTGAGTAGTGTGGGACCTTGGCGAACTCTGGAGCCGGTCAGGTAAAACGTGGGAGACAAAAGGAGAAACCTGCCCGGCAGCATTCAGAGGGATCAACACTCTTATCCTCTCTGTTTGAATAAAAACTATGTCACCACTAATGTCAAAGCAGACACTCTGTCTATCAGAACCACTATTGGAAGTCTTTTGGTATATTTTGAATATTGTGTTAGAAGTTACTTGCGGGTTGCATCAGAATTAAACACAATGTATTTTATGATGGCGTTTGCACACTATGGGTCCCTCATACGTCACAAAGTGAAGTATCTCTGATGCAAACATAACTATGTGCCCTCTAGTAGCGGTTAACATGCATCATTTAGCTCAGTTTACCACATTTTTTGCTGTTCCCTGTCTAACACCCCAAAGACATGCTGCCTTTCCTGTCATCACGTGTGTCCTGCGTGTTTGTGTCACACTCAGCGACAGGGAGTTAGTGCACACGGCGCTGTGACTTCCTGACCTCTTCATGTAAATCAGCATGTGGTTTAGTGTCGGTGACTAAAACCAAGATATGCCTGCCTGCAAGTCTGCCTCAGTTTCTGCGAAAGGGGAGAAAGGTGCATGATATTGGTCTGGTTTGTGTGAGGTAACACTGGGATGCGGTGGAATGGTTGAATGTTGTATTAATGCTGTGCTTTATTTGTAAGTACCTGATTTTTTTCCCCCAAATGCCTGCAGGGTATAAAACGTCGCCTGCTACACTGGCCCTTTTAGTGGTTACAAGTCGCTATGGACAGAATGACATAAAAGGGCCTTCCCCTTCTGCACCTTAATGATCAAACAGAAGAGAAGTGTGAGCCAGCGGTCTGGACTGCCTTCTCCACCCAAACAAGAGGCTCCTTGCGTCTGAAAACCGACTTGTGTGGTTTATACTGAATTTAGTCATGAGACTTTGAAGCCTGGCACAGATAAAAGGTAAAAAAAAAATTAAAAAAGATTTCTGACTATAACAGCACCCACTCTGACTTCTATTTGACTTTTTTTCAAATTTCTGTGTTTCAACTTCCAAAGCAAGGAAAGTGTAGCCCTGATAAACATCGAGTCACCCGGAGGTCAGATTGCGGGGGAGGCTTCACGCTTCTTCCCAAAAGGGCACAAATTGAAGAAACCGTGTTTTTGAGCCTTTTAGAAAGCATAGCCACACGCACCCGGAGTTTGAATTCTCACAGAAAAAGCGCCTGGTTCCACAAAAAACGAAAAAAAGGGCGCAAAATAAAAAGACACGCTGAAGAATACGGCGCCGCCCCATACGACCTAGTTACAAGCCAATCATACCAATCAAAGGGGTTTATGAGCTCACTGGGTCGACCAAACATCACGAGGATCTTGTAGACAAAGCAAAGCGTGGTTACGCAGTAAGGAACTTACATACTCCAAGTCTAAGAAAGCTGGAGGACCCACAGAATCTGATGCTCCCAAGAGACTGAAAAGTGGAAATCCACTCGCAAACAAACCACGTTAAACGATCAAGTGAAGACACTGCTGTGTGTATTCACTGCTACGTGACAGCCGTTATCAGAGGTGGCAGATGTAACACTGTTGTTTTTTTTTGCATTCATTCATCGTGCATTGATTCCGCATCATGAACTAAAGGACGGTGACACACACACACACGCGCAGAGTACAGGACAGTCCACTCACCCAGTTTCTCCTGTTTCACTTCGGAAAGTGTTCAGTGGGAGCTCGTTGACCAGCAAACCAACTGACAGTGACAAAACAAACTGGTGTGTTTATGGTCATGTTTTTCCTCAGGAAGTAATGACCAGTAGAAAGGGAACTACACACACGCACACACACACACACACACAATCTTTCTCTTCGTCAGAGTCTTGGCTCAGCAGAAGTTCAGACTACCATGTGGTCTGGGGGTGTGTGTGTCTTTCATTCCCCATCTGTGGGTTTCATATGTGCATGTCTCCGGGTAGTCATACAGAACACAGAACACACTTGTGAATTTGTGCCCGTGTGCTTGAAAATTGGTGCGTGTTTGCGTGTATAAAGTGGTAGACATCAGATGCAGATGATTTCCTGTTGCTTCACTCTGACAGGCGACCTCCTCATGCATCTCTGGTTGCACTTCTCTCTCTCTGCTCAGTCACTCAGTGTCGATGTGACGCACTCACTTCTGCCTCCTAATGCAACACCAGCTCAACACCCGCCTGCCTCTTCTCTTATTTTATTTTAAAATCAGTGTCATTTTCTAGCCAGAATTTGTTACAGACATGCTAACTGTAAATGTGCTCTACTAAATAAAAAGCTCGCAGGCGTTCCCAATCCAAACAAGACAGAAGTGGTTTGTCCTCGTGGGGTTTGCAAATGGGACATTTCTTCTTTTATTTCCACGTCAACATAAATTACGTGACAATAGCAACACTTATGTAACAAACGGGATTCCCAAAAACTACTTTGAACTAGAATCAACTTCAACACCTATGAGGTAAACGACAAGAGGAGACTTAACAAGTCAGAGACAGAAACTCTGTGCTGGACTGTGACCTCCAATCATTCATTCACAACTGTGTTAATTTAAGCAAAAAAGGGGTCATGGTTGCGCAGGCAGGGATAAGTGTTTTCACTGATCTCATTCCCCGAGTGTGAGCTGGGACAATTCAATCTCCCCAGCGATCCAGAGACGACCAGAATGAATGTCGAACTGCACGTTTTCGAAGATGGAAAACATAGATTCTTTAAAAAGACATTAAAAGAAATGCGATGAGGTGACAGATTACATGAAGTGACTGCGCCGTCTGATGTGTTACCCCGATGTTCGCTGTGGTTGTTGGCTGCTTGCTAAATCTACCGTTTATCCCGGAGGGGCCACATCATGTTTTTTTGTGAGCTAGTGGAAACGTGGAACTAAAGCACTGAAGTTGGGGTCAAACCCACACTGTTTTCACCAATGTGAAAGAAACACACTACCGAACAGCTTAATACAGAGATAACAGCAACAGACCAACATTCCAACATTCCAATCGTGTGTTAGGTGAGCCGAAAGTCTCAGGACAATTATTATTTATTATTTTCTTTTTTTGATAAAACAATTATGGTGTTCAATGATGTGATGTTCATATTCAAATAAGCATATCACCCCAAATGCTGTTAAACTGAGCTCTCGCTCTGCACTAAGACCTGACGGAGTGGGTTATAAATCAGGGGTAGTGTCTCACACACACACACACACACACACACTAATGTTCAGGATGTGTTGTACATTGCTGTCAGAATCCTAATGAGAGTAGGATATGCGGTGGGCCTTTCATTATCAGACAACAGGGTGACTGACCTCCAATGAACACCACTCTGGGGGTTTGTAAAGAAACATATCAAACGCTTTTGCGCAAAAATCCCGTATGGACAAACAAACGTCACGCTGCATGTTTCGGCAGATACAACAGCACGCTGGGACGTTTAATGTTTAAACTTGGATATGTGCGACACAAACGGGCAGGTACATGCACGGAAAGAGAGAGCGAGAAAGAGAATCTTATATATTGGTATATGTGTGTGTGTGTGAGTGTGTGTTGGAGGGGAATCTGTAGTTTTTATCAATAATCTGAAGACATGAACTGTCCCCCAATTCCCTTGAACAGTTATGAGTTCATGACTAAAGAGTCTCTTGAGCCTCAAGAGCTTCCTCAGTGGACGAGGGGCAGGAGCAGTGGATTCCGTCAGGGCCTCACACACACACACACACACACACACACACACACATACACGCATGAGCTGTGGCGTCACAGTGACAGACAAATGTGAATAAGGGAGACAGGTGCAGTAGTTCGGTGGTGCTCCTTCCATTTGTGACAAGGCAGCAAAGTCGAGAAAAGGAGGATGACGGATGCACCGTTGTCTCGTGAGGATGCCACGTAGGTTAGACATCGCTCTGTGTGCGATCTCAGCCGTGGAAGTCGTGCGCATGTTCACAGAGGAGTGAGAGGAGGGCGGCGCGGTCGGAGGAGGGAGAGGTGCATCGTGGGAAGGGTCGTACCCTGTTCCTCGAAGTGGAGAGGAAACGACGGGAGTGTGCGCCGCCCACCGCCGCTGTTTGGCTGGACAATAACAAAACAAGCCGTGACGTGAGGCTCATTCACAGAATGCATACGCATACCTGCGCACAAAAGAAACTGATTTAGAATTGTCTGTGGAAAAGGAAGGCCAGAGAGGAGGTTTAAAATAAGCTAAATAAGTGTCAGAGTTGACTTAATTGTCCAATAACTGTGAAAATAATGAATGAAACAAGAAGGAAAGCTTTGAGCGGTCTTTCTTCTCGTTTCTATTCTATTTAAATATCATTTGCCAATTTTAAATTGAGGGGGCGGATGACTTTTGTCATCCGCAGCAAAACCTGAACTAGGGATGTCTGACGGTGAAGCATCCAGTGAGCCCACAGAGAAAGTGAGTCAGTCTTAAGTTCCCAATAGAGGAGCTGCTGTTTGCTCCCACGTCTTTTTTATAGGGGAAATAGGGCAAAGGTTGCTAGATATCCCTACTGTCTGTTGACTAATATCTGTGTTGAAGTGCACAGAAAAAAAAGACTTCTTATTTGTGTATTAGCGCATATTTGTGTGTTGATGTGGGTCTTTTTGTCTGTGTGTGCGTGGGCGTTTTACACAAACGATAACTGCCTCCAAAGCTCCAGCTTTGTCGTTTTATGGCAATTCTATTAATTGAGAGGAAGCAACGCGAAGCACAGCAGCAGTTTAAATGATTTGGGTCTTAAGAAAAGACAATTACTGCATAACTCAATCAGCCGATTACCAGATAATTGTCTCATTGCGAGCGTTTTATATCTCATATGAAATCATTGGACTGATGTTTCTGAGTGTATTGTTCTAATAAACCAAGGAAATCTTACTTTATTTTAGTATGAGGGTAACTTAAAAAATAAACACGTAATATGTTTAAAAAAAACGCACCAACTTTAAGTGTGGGAGGGAGATAATGTTATAAAAATAGATAACAATTTAAAAAAAAAACGTACACCAAAAATGTGTTCCATGCATGTAAATCAGACTGCATTTACTTACATGGTGTAAACAGGTGAAACTTGCTGTGACTTTGACCAGAAGAGACTTTTCAAAAGACACCAGTCAAATCTCAACAGGCGTAACAGTTACAAATGATTCATTTCGAAAATAGTTTTTACAGTTTTTTAACTCATGAAACATAGTCAACCGTCTTTAGCAAAGTGGTGAAGATTCAGTCACTTTGTTCAACTTCATCCTCGAAATACTTGAATGTAAATTATACCGCTGCTAAGATTAATCCTGATCCCCATTAATTACAATAAAACCAGTGGATAGAGACTGAAAAACAGAGATTGTACTGAAAGAAGAGAAGCCATCCGATGGAGGATAAAAATATTCACAAATAGAGCAGATGTTTTGAGATGACGCTGCATGGACACTGAATGTATTTAAAATATTTACACAGTTAAAAGAAGAGAATTTCTAAGACGACATGATCTCAGTGTAATTTAATTAAATTGAATTAAAAGGTAGCTTCACAGAAAGAATAATAAAAGTGGAGATATACTTTCTCAGACCAGGATGTAGGTGGTGTGGTTCCAAGCAAAAGTGGTTAACTGGGCTGAACCTGAGAGTAACTTTCTTTTATCAGTTTATTTATACGGGCACAAACGTGCAGTTGAACATCTTCCTTCCTTTCGTGCAGTCATAACTTTTAGCTCTCACTGAGGTTTTATATATTTAATAAAGCCACTGCAAACAACTGCTTCACAGATTGACACCTACTGATATCGGAATGTTAAATGAACACAGATTAAAACGATTCAATTGATAATTAAAGACGAAAGAGTGAAGCGGTCTTTAGAATCCTGAATGTCGTCCAACAGACGAGGCTTCGGGCGGAGGTGTGTCGTCTGCAGGGATTTACGTGCCGTGTGAGGGTCAACATAAACATGGCTCGGTATCTCGAGACACTCCTTTCATTTACTACAACAGAGCAAAGTCCACATCTGTCACACACACACACACACCTCTCTTTAGGAATTATATAACTTGATAAGCAACAGTTTTACTGGCTGGTACTATCAACACCCTCAGTCGGGCAGTTAAAGGAACTCACGCAAAGCTTAGACACAACTTTCTACAGTCGCTACATGAAGGATCCTAAAATTCCGCAGATATAGTGCAGACCAAACAGTTATTCCCAATGTCACACGCTCAGTGGCTGTTTTAGAATATTGAAGCTGTATGGTGACAGTATTCCGGATGAGCATTGTCAATCACAGTAATGACCTTTTATAACTTCCCCAAAATATTATTTCTCAACCACAAATTGATCACATGTTCCTCTAAAATAGTCACGTTACATCAGCGGTGTCATTTTAACCTTTGATAAACTTAAAACATGTAATAGTTCATAGGGTCAGTTTGAAGGGTAATGTCCTTGTTACTTAATCATTATGGGACTCTCTGTAAAACCATGTGACTTTTTTTCAGAAAGCACGACTTTCTCTCTTTTTTCTGGACACACACTAGATACTTTTATCTTTTCTTGATTTAACATATATTGATTCATTTATATTTTTTACAGCGTTGTTGTTTCAACCAACTTTATTAGTATTATCATGTAAGACATAACAGCATGTCTCACACGGATCACGCAGCATTTTAACCGTGTTTTATCAAATAATTTACTATCAACATGTTCTTTATGTATCTGGCAGCTATCTTCAAAAGCTACTATAGCTCTTTTTACCTGGCATGCAGGCAGCGATTATTCAACTGCCAATACAAGTTAAAATAAACTTTACACATTATTGTAAACAATTTATTATAGTGTGATATTGTACTTCTATTTGCTTGTTCAGCTGCATGGCCAAAATAAAAAGGCCAGATATATATTTCAATCAGACGTACCATCCCTGCAAATGAAGTTGTGAGCTTTCTCTTTAGTGGTGGACAGACTCACTGTTTGTCAATAAGTCTGACTCCTGTACACAACAATCCCGATTATCTCTCTTTCCCATTATCATATCATAATAAAACAACACGAGGCCGTCAGCCGCCACGGAGCCACATGGCAAACCTCAGAGAGAAATCAGTGTTGGCCCCTCAGCTTGTGTCCACTTTACTGCTGAGTCACGACTGTCACTCAGTCCCAAACCCCTCACATGACACAGAGGATAAAGACACGGGAGAAGAACGTTTACGAGTTAGTGTGAACGGCTCGGCTGTATTAACCCTTATAAACGTGAGTGTTTGCCACTCACCTGGGTAGCTGTGCCCACTTTGATGGTTGAACCCTCTGCCTGGTGTTTGCATGGCAAACTCAAACTCACACTGTGGACACCTGACTGTGTGCCAGGTGTCAGTCCTGTACACCCCCCACACACACACACACACACCCACACACCCCACCCCCATTACCACCCACCTGTATGCCACTGGGGAAGAAAGGGTCCATCATTAGAAGACAATTTGACAAGGATGGACAAATGAAAACTTTATTTGTCAACATTGTTTCGCACGAACAATGTTTTCTTAAGCTTGTTAGAACTATTCAGAACTCCCCTGGCAGGTTGTGTAACGCCGCGTGTTTCTTTTAAAGCAGACGGTTTATGTGACGTGTTAAATTGATTTGCGGTGCGTTAACATTCTCAAAACACGCAGCAATGACCCCCCCCCCCCCCCCCCCCCCCCACACACACACACACACACACACACACCCCTGCGAACTGCGGAAGGTGACTGACCTGGTATGAGTGCGCGCGGCGCGGAGGGGAAGCCGGTGGCGCGTGAGCCTCGGGCACCGGGGCGTCGTCTCGCCGCTTCCACGGGGGCGCAGAGTCAAAGCGGTCAGGTGAGTGTTTGCGGTGGAAGGTTTCTGGTCTTGGTGCTGCTGTGCGGGGCCCGCCTCTCTCTCCCACCCACTCTGTGTGTGTGTGTGTGTGTGTGTGTGTGTGTGTGGGTCTCTCTCTCTCTCTCTCTCTCTCTCTTACGGGACACACACACACACAGGAGGGATCAGATTACCAGTCATCATGTAGCTATGGGTGTAGTGTTGGAACTCTTTTTATTTGAACAGAATTTTCATTTTAGAGCCTAATTTATTAAATTAATTGTTTGTTCGGCTTTTAAAGGGAGGTAAAATAGAACAATGCTAAGATTGACATCAGCACAAACACTGGATAAGAGTCCAAAAAAAGTCCTGTGTTCAAAAGTATACACTTTCCCTACAATCTCACATAAAAGCTGACAAAATAATATGTTGTATGTTTAGATCAGAATTAAATCTGCAAAAATTGAAAAATGTAAATTGTGGTTTATTGCGTATTAGCTACGGGATCATTTTACAAGGAGAACCAACACAAACCCACCCAGCTCATTTCTTTTACACAGCTTTTCAACTTTGCGGGGGAGTTTTGGAGCCAATCCCAGCTGGCATCAGGCAAGAGACGGGGTAAATCCTGGAACGGTCATCACTCAATTGCACTGCGGACATAGAACCATCCTGCTGTCTTGGAGCGTGGGAGGGAACCCACGCAGGCTCGGGGGAGAACACGCAGACCCCACACAGCCGCTGGGCGGGTTCGAGCCCAGAACCTTTTGCTGTGAGGCATCATTGCGAACCGCCACACCACCGTGGCGCTCCACTCTTGAGTGCCTGTTGACTAAAATGTTGGTTGGTACAGGACAGATTGTTAATCCGTGCTGAATCTCTATAGACTGCGTTGGTTTGAGGGCCTGAGACTAACTCCAACCTAAACCTGACTTGATTTTTAACCCTGAACCGATGCAGCGAAATCTACAGGCTACGGAAATAGTTCTTCGTGAGCGCCGATGGCTAAATATTCACTTGACAGGCCAACAGTGTCTGGTCCGATTTGGTTTGAAACTTCCTGTAGATGCAGTGACGTGCAAAACAGGCAACCGAGCAGTCTGGTGAACAACAGTTACCACAACCGAAAGGTTCCGCCAATGAAGAAAGGCGTGTTCCTGTTTTTGTCACAGTGTCAGCGACCAGCCGATGACCTCCGGTTGGCTCCAATGATGCAGCCCCTACGTGACACTTCATGGCGGTTGAGTATGTCAATGAAAGGACTATAATTCAGTCCGAATTTGGGTTATCTGGGAATCTTCTTTTCAGCCCAGAGAATCCGTTCATAATTAAAGACAGAGGACTGATTGTGTAGCAGAATTCTGTGTAAAAATAAAGTGCTTGAAGACTGATGCTTAATAAATGTCAGGGTGAAATTTAGCCCCTGTTTCTTTTCTAAAGCATTAAAACAACCCCCCCAAAAACCCGCTATTGTGTGAACACTGTCTGCAAAATCAACGTTTATTTCAATTATGCTATTTCAGTCTGCACTTGACCTGCGAAATAAGACACCTGGAACACTTACAGACCTGCACACACACACACACACATATGCTCTTTCTCACATGTCCTTCCCATGCAGAATGTATTTGTGCTGTACTAAAAAACGCAAAGGAAGGAACAATAAGAAGTAGCGGTAAGTGGTAATCAGTAAGTGATTGAGTCCCAGGGGACAGGAGGTCCTGTCCTCTTGTACAACATTTCCCCACGTATACAGCGCCATCTGCTGTCTAAACAAAGGTAGTTCACCCTCTCACCCCATTAAGGAGAAGGAGGTCACTGAGTTTAACAAATATTCTCGAATGACACCACAGGACTTTCACAATGAGCTGCAATATTCGGCTTGGATCCAGACTTGATGATCCAATATCCCAACATTTAAAGACATAAAGTCATCCCCAAGGTGAATTGCCACAACAGCAACCGATCCGTCAAACTGTATTTGTAATAGAAAGTTATTTTTGCATGATTTTATGGCTGTTACAAATGGCTTTGTAAGACTTAAAAGAAAGACCATTTTGCCCTGTAAAGCATTAAAATACACCAGCGTTGTTTAAAAATAATTGATCAGAAGAAATATTTGGGAGGAAATCATTTCGTAGAACCCAAAATCAGGAGTTTGTCTCAGAGAGCTTCACAAGCAGGTAACAAGTAGAAATAGCCCGACACGCGCACACAGACACACACTTTACCACAAACTCTTCAAGGGTTTAGATTACCTGATGTCAGTGCAGCTTAAGTAAATCAGTGATCTGAGACTTCTCAACTTCTCAAAACTTTTAGGAATGCAGCCAAAGCAGTGCGTTGCGCTGATGGACAGAGGCTGAGCGAGGGGCCCGTGCCTCAATCATTAAGGCGGTCTTTGTAATACCAAAGGTCTTTAAGACTCACTGAAATTCTTACTTTTGAGACACGTTGTGTATCTTCCTTATCCAGTCATGTCACTCATTGTGAGAAAAGTGAAATAATTTTTATTGTACAGAGTTGGAGATTTCTTCAAGCCCTATAATTGCACGTTCAAAAAGGCCATATCTCCATATTTGAAATGCAATAAAAACATAATTCTCAATAATTCCTGGCAAAGACCAGTGTACTCATGTTAAGGACCTCTCTGACTACTAGCATGCTGAATATGAAATCATTTTACTGTACAGATTTGGATATTTCACCAAAGTAAAAACCCTATAATTGCATAAAAGAGGTTTCTCCATGTTTGGACTGCAATGAAAATTAATTTCTCAATAGTTCCGGGCAAAGACCAATGTACCTGTGTTAAGGACCTCTCTGACTACTAGCATGCTGAATATGAAATCATTTTACTGTACAGATTTGGATATTTCACCAAAGTAAAAACCCTATAATTGCATAAAAGAGGTTTCTCCATGTTTGGACTGCAATGAAAATTAATTTCTCAATAGTTCCGGGCAAAGACCAATGTACCTGTGTTAAGGACCTCTCTGACTACTATGATGATAAATATCAAGTATTTTTACTGTACAGATTTGGAGATTTCTTCAAAGTAAAAGCCCTATTTTTGGATGTTCAAAAACACCGCGTTTGTTTCAGGTCACTGCAGATGAAGTGAAACAATCATTGTTCAGAGTTGACTTTATGGATAACAGGTAGAGGCCTTTTTGGAATACAGCAAGTGTCCAAACTTTATCTATTTAAGTTAACAAAAGTTAACTTCATTGGGTCTAACCTCCATTGCAGTTGCCAAAGTTGTTCAAGTACGTGGAGCAAGACCAGAGGAACCTGCACCAGTAACTGAAGACCTCAGTAACCTTATGGAGGAAAAAGAAGCAGACGATGAGAAAGTCCTTACAGCTGTTCCGGGTCAAGCAGCGCCGTCTCCTGATGAGGAAAACATGTTTATTGCCAAAGAACCAGAACCAATTTCCAGTGAAGATCACGTCTCTGATGATGATTTCCTTGAAGCAGGTGAATTAGCTTCCCAGGAGCCTTCGGCTGGAGCCCACCATGAATCTTCAGAGGATGAAACTGTGTCTGAAGAAACTGCCTTCGTGGAGTCATCTCCAGAGGAAGCTACGGACAACATCGCCCCAGCTGTTGCTTTTGAGAGTGAACATTTTGTGGAGAATACAGCTCCAGAATCACTAGTCGTAATCATTCCAGAGGACAATGCGACAGAAGAAACTGCTGTTTCTGTGGAGGATGCATCTCCAGAGGACTCCAAAGGACTTTCAGCAGCATCAATCCCTGTTATTCCCGTGGGGCTTCAGAGGACAAAGCTCCAGAAGAACCTTTACTTATATTCCCAGAAGAAACTGCTGCTCTTCCCATGATGCCGAAGGAAGAGAATTATTTTGTTCCGGTTCCTGCAAAACTTGAGAGAGAAGAGGCCGGTCAATGGGAAACCGCTGCAGAGGAACATGCTTTATTTGTTCCTGCTGACCTCGCTGAAGAGGACCTGAATCATGAGAAAACTGTCTTGATCATTGTGGATCATAATGGAGGTACAGTTCAACCTGCTGCAGAACAAACGGCATCGCAAGTGCCAGCCCCAGAAGATCTGGTTGACTTTGCCCCTTTGGGTCCCTCAGATTTAGAGGTGCTAATCCTCATCCCGACCGCTTCACACTCGACTGCGAAACGCTCCAGTCAGAGTTGGAGGTCACAGACAGAAGTTGCCATCAGGACGACATCATCTGCAAAAGCAGCGATGAGATCCGCAGCCCCGCAAACTGTCCTCCTCCCCCCGACTACGCCTCGATATCTTGTCCAAGAAAACCACAAACAAGATTGGTGACAAGGCGCAGCCCTGGCGTAGGCCAACCCCCACCGGAAACGCCCTCGACTTACTGCCGAGCACCCGAACACAGCTCTCGCTTTGGGCGTACAAGGATTGGATGGCCCCAAGCAAGGACCCCCTCACCCCGTACTCCCGCAGCACCTCCCACAGTTTCTCTTGGGGGACCTGGTCATGCGCCTTCTCCAAGTCCACAAAACACATGTAGACTGGATGAGCATACTCCCAAGCCCCCTCTATGATCCTGGAAAGAGTAAAGAGCTGGTCCGTTGTTCCACGAACAGGACGAAAACCGCATTGTTCCTCTTCAATCCTTGGTTCGACTATCAGCCGAACCCTCCTTTCCAGCACCTTGGAGTAGACTTTACCCAGGAGGCTGAGTAGTGTGATACCCCTGTAATTGGCACACACTCTCTGGCTCCCCTTTTTGAAGAGGGGTACCACCACCCCGGTCTGTCACTCTTTTGGCACTGTCCCAGACTTCCATGCAATGTTGAAGAGGCGTGTCATCCAAGACAACCCCCCAACACCCATTGCTTTTAGCATCTCTGGACGGATCTCATCAATCCCCGGGGCTTTGCCACTGCGGAGATGTTTGACTACCTCAGTGACCTCCACCAGGCAAATTGACGATGATCCCTCCTCCGCCTCCAGCTCCGCCTCTACCAAAGAGGGCGTAGTAGTTGGATTCAGGAGTTCCACAAAATGTTCCTTCCCCCTCCTGAGGTGCCGGATGGTCTTCCAGAAGCACTTTGGTGCCGACCAAAAGTCCTTCTCCATAGTTACCCCGAACTCCTCCCATACACGCTCATTGCCTCCATCACGGCAGAGGCTGCTGCCCTTCGAGCCTGACGGTACACTGCAACTGCCTCAGGAGTCCCACCGGATATCTTAATCCGGAAGACCTCCTTCAGTCGGACGGCTTCCCTGACCACCGGTGTCCACCACGGGGTTCGAGGGGGACCGCCCCTTGATGCACCTAAGACCTTGAGGCCACAACTCACTGCCGCGGCTTCAGCAATGGAGGTTTTGAACACATGCGGCCTCAGATCAGACGATACGATTACAAAATCGATCATTGATCTTTGATCCTCCCAAAAAGGACACCGGCTCTATATGGGAGAAATGTCCCTAACTGATGATGGGATGCATCTCCAGCAGCAGTTTCACACAATCGGCTTACCAGTGACTGCTGAGTTGGACACTGACTTGTTTGCACGCCTGTGGCTCTTTCACTTTTAGCTTTTGAAAGCCAGGACACTTTGATGAGTGTCTTTGTTGTCAGATTGGCGTTTCTGCTCATCCTCCTCTTCGGCATCTGCTTTTCTAACGATGGACTTTGGTCCGATAAGCTTGCATTGCGATCTACAGACTACAAAAACAAAATGAAACATTCATTTACCTACAGTCACCAACTGCAAGAGTCAGTCATTTTTTATAATTTCAGGGTTCAGACTCAAAGAAACCGTAAGAAACAGGTCTCAACAGGAATTAGAGGTGCAGCTCAAGGTACCAACTCCATATTAGAGCCTTCTCATAAGTCCAATAAACCATTGACAGCAGTAAATGCAGACTTCTGTCTGGATTCCTCACTCACTTCGAGCTCTTCTTGGGACCATAGAACGCGTAATCATCTTCCCCGTTTCCGACCCTTTAGACATTGTGATGTTTAAAGGATTTCTAACAGGAAAACCTCAGTGTGTGTTGCTCTCAAACTTAAAACTAACTGAGTGAATTTGCCACACAGTGTGTTCTTAGACTGTGGTGGAACATGGAAGCTAGAACATGGAACATGGTGAAACGTTCTATTCGGAGGTCAGATCTCCGGAGTCCCAGTGAAGCCTTCTAGAATATGCAAATAAGCATTTAGAGTAAATGTGTGTGTGTGCACAGTGTATTTGTATTGATGGACCCTATCTACTGAATATATTCATACAGTGCATAAAATACTATGCTATACTTGTTGTGTTCATTGTTCATCTTGATGTTGAAGGCAAACACATAAAAGAATAAATATCTCAACAATTGTTGAATCCTGATTTTGTAAAATCCCCTGACTTTCTCTCAACTGCCATCATTTTTTTCATTTTTTTGGGATTGCCATTAATTTGGTGCGAATATCCAAAGTAAAATGATTGGTCCAAATCATTGGGAGCCAGCAGAGTCCATTAAACAATACAATGTGCCTCACATAACCCTTGTTGCAAATCTTTGCTTTTACATTTTGTGTTCTACAAGAGATAAACAAACAAGACAAAAATGTGTGAATTAGAGGCATAGAATTGGACAAACAGATCCAGACTGTCCGTTTTCTCTTGTTTTTTCTGATGGCTTAAGCACGTTTTTTGTAACTATTGGCTATTTTTGCAAAACTCTACACACAAATAAGAAAACCTTTCAGTTTGAGGTCATACTTCTGTCATAGTTCTGTAAACATACAGGAATCCAAACGTCAAATATTGATGTTTATTTACACACATCAAAACAAACACAAGTGTTTTTTTTCCAGTAATTTCACTGAGAAGAAAAATCTGTCTACATTGTGTCGTCTCTCTGGGTCTGGCCACAACATCTCGTCTACATCCTGGTCAATATCCCCACGTGCCTCCTCCATTGCCTGCAGGGCGATGCGTTTATGGGGATGACGCTCAGAGACCTTCCAGCACCAGGCAGAGAAGACCTCTTCAATTGGATTCAAGAATAGAAAGTATGCGGGGAGGGATGCGCTCTCGAATTTTGACAGTGATTTCCCGCCATACACAGAGGCTGACAGAAAGGAGGACATATACTCTACAAAACAAAGAAAATCCTTCATTGGAGGACCATGTAGAACCGCAAACCTCACACAGGTGCCCGAAGAAGGCAAAAGCGTTTTGATCCACGGTGAAGCATATACCCTGCCGACATACGAGACAATGTAAGGGACAGTCCACCCTAAAACAGAAATGTAACAATCCATTTCCACATGACTGTGAATGACTGAATCCAAATTGTTAAAAAGTATTTATTGAATATTGATGTTCACAGAGGGACTTATTCACATCCAAGACCCTTTGGGTTTTAAACATCACATGAAATAGAAATATTTTAGATTGTGCAACATTTTTACACATTTCCTCAAGATTCATAGGTTTAAGGTAGCAATAGTGTTTTAGACTATAATACACATTGTAGACAACTTCATGGTGTTTTCAAAAAACAAGTGTAATATCAGCCACCACCCTGTTTAGACTACCAAACGTGTTCTTAACTTAATCCTTAATAAAAGGATGTATTTTTAAGAGAATTCCTAACAATCAATTTTATTTTAAAAAATCCTATTTTTGGAGTATTCTTTCATCTCCTGTTGTCATTGTGAAATCTAATCGCAGTAAGGAAGAAATTGCTAAAAGCGGAAAAGTCAAATAACAAGTCAATTCATAGATGCTTGCCTAAAGCATTGGATGCAATGGATGTGTGTGTGCGTGTGTGCGTTCTGTCTAACTTTCTTCCCCGTTCTCCCCTGCACCCTTGATAAGGCGTTTGTTGCCTCTCTTTCCTCCCGGTCCTCTGGGTTTTGCAAAGGCCTGCTTTAAGGTGTGTTCTATGGGGTGCACCTCTTCATACAGGAAGTCCTCCGTCAGGCCGTCGCCATTGTCTATCTCCATCTACACAAACACACACACAGCAAAAGCACCACACCTATTAAAGGACTCTTCCTTATATAAGATGACCAGGTTACAGATACATTATGGAGGCATTGTTAATTCTTTAACTTCTGCGATATATTGTTGTTATCTTATATGCAGGTTATCTGGGTGAGCTCTACCTTCTTGGTGACCTCCAACTGGTAGTCTCTCTCAACCTCGTCCAGCAGACGGTTCTTACAGCTGGAGTATAGCATCCGTTCCTTGATGCTGCAAGTGTATCCAGGCATTGAATATATGAACACTGGAAGAAACAGAACGGCGTCACTTGATCAGCTGATGTGTTCAAGTTCACTTTATCAGATATACTTATCACCATCTGCTGTTGAAGTGATTTGGGCTATGAAAAGTATGTATCAGACACTCAAAATCCCACTTACATAATACATACATTACATGGAAAACATATTTTGCAATCCTGTGTTTTCATATGGAGCCCCCTTCACCCTTATATTAAAAACAAAAAACGAACGATAAATAAAAATCACTCTAAACGACACTTGATGAGCAGAGACCATGATGCTTTGCCTCGCTGCATTACCCCCCCCCCCCCCCCCCCCCCTGCCCACACCTGGGGGTGGCGACTGTACCCACCCAGCGCCTCCTGCCGCTGCCCTTGGTGGGAATGTTTGAAGATGAAGAAGTGGTATCTGGGGCAATCCGGGGGGATCCGGTAGGGGAGCTCATGGGTCTCCGTAGGCTTGGTGTGAACGAGCTCAATGGTCTCTTTCTCTACGTCCAACCTCTGCAAGGCCACGTACAGAAAACATGCGCTGCTCAAGGGTCAGGTCAAGCACGGCCGATTTAATCTCATTCCACTGCAGATACACAGACTGCCGCACGGTCTATTATCAGTCTAAATGTTTCATCTCAGGGCTCACCAGCTGTATGTAGTTGATGCGTCTCTTCTTGAGCTGCTGCAGAGCTTGTTTGGTCTCTTCTTGTAAGGGGAATGCAAGACCTTGAAGAGTATGTGGCCTTTTGTCCAAGCCAAACTCCATCGTAACCTGCGCGATAAGCAAACAAAACAAAACATGAGACCCGGTTTGATTTGTCCCCGCACCGATAATGCAAACGCAGTGACTCAAACAGACTGTGACAAACCCTCGCTCGAGCTGTTGGAGTCCCAATCCGTCTCCGTTCATCCTGTGGATGTAGAATATTTGAACTGTCTTCTTCTTGCACACGCAGTTGAATTTGTACTAGAAAGAAATTCTACATACCCACATAGCTTTATCCTGCAGAAAGAAAGTGGAAGTGTACAGAATGAGAAGACATAATGTAAGCATTTACTTATCTCTTATAGCATATTCAGTTTGTTTCAATAGCATTCAAGCCACAAATATGAATTCTTTTTTCAGTGTGCATCAGTCCCCCAACGTCCAATGCTCTAAATTTACTCCATATAAGCCTATTAACATGTTTTTGACATTGTGTCATTTTACTCTAGTTGAGTTGTATGAGTGAGCTAACTTGTTTAAGTTTTACCTCTGTGACTTTTATTCGTTGTAATTCCTGCTCGGCTGCTGTGAGCGGAGCGGGGCAGCAGCAGGAGGCCATGTGTCGTAAGTATCCCTGGAAACAAAGGTCATCCTGCAAACAGCCACACAAAGGCTGGTGCTTAATCGCCGGCGGCTAGAGATTCAATGATCAGTCGTCAGGCCAGAGGGGTTTTACTCACCTCCACTGTGCCAAACATTTCATCTCTTATGTGACCCCCTCCAAACTCTTTCTTCAGCGTGGCTCGGGTCGCCGCGTACACCATCTTCTGCCTCACCTGAATTGAATGCGAAATACTCTTTAGATGTTACCCACGTTTAAGGATTTTATTATTATTATTATTATAAGTAAGTTTAATTTAGTCCAGTTTAAGTTTTGTCTCAGTCAGGATCATCTTTTATCAGCAGACTTCAAGTGACTCAATATGATCAGTGATCAATCAGACGCCTCAGACATACTGGTGATTGGTCAGGTGACCAGGCGATGAAGATCCACTCGTATCCCTGTGCATTCTGGGAGTCCAGACGGTAGAGGATGTAGCACGGCTCCTGAGGCGTGAGCAGAGGAAGTAGGAACTGATCGTAATCCTTGTCCCAGCTCTGTGCCGGCTCTCTGTATGAATCTGACACCAACTCTTCTGCAGACAAACAACGCGTATCAGCACCTCAGGATTCAGTCAAATCCCCCCGAAAGCCTCCTTGTGTCAAATCGATTAGAAACATCTCATGTTTACCATTTCTGATGACAATCTTCATTATTCTGATGGTACCTCCCCTCGCCCGGGCCAGAAACTCTTTCAGCTCCGATGTTGCTAAAGTGATATAAGACGACAAGTCAAAACTGAGGGTGGGGGGGTGAAAGCAGGTGAGACAGTTGGGTAAGTAAGAACCTGAGACTCCACTTCAGGGAGAAAATTTGATCTCCTGTCAGAGAGTCACGCCATCACCTACAGCGACTCAGGCAAATAACAACACAACTGACACATTTCATTCATTTGTCCCCAATTTTCCAACCCGCGAATGAAAGTTTGGCCCTGAGAAGTACAGTAAGCCTTTTATTGCACTCCCTCCTTCTCTCTCACCATGGTTACCAAACGCGTCGGCCTCATAAATGATGTAAGATTAGGTGAGAAAGGTGAGAGAGGTAAGCCTGTGCCAGCCCGTCCCCCAACACTCCAGTTACCACATGTCATAACACACGCAGAGACGTAGCTCTTAAAACTATCCACAAATGCCTGCTGGTGCTACAAATCATGATTATTGGTATCACAACATTAGAAGAGGGATATTTTAACTGAGAATAAGCTGTATACTGTGAAGGCTTACACTGTTCTACGTGTTGCCTTTTTATTCCACAATTTACTGTAAAACAGCTTCATCAAGTCAAAAGAGGATAACAAAGAACATAACCGGTGAGATTGGTAGGATGGAATAGATGCAACGACACACTTTTAGGCTAAAAAGGAAATTATGAAAGCACTTTAACGAAAACTATTCTATGAAAAAGGGTTCCCTAACTTACCGTTGATTCCAGTTTGGTGGGACATGTTGTTGCCGTCGGCTTCACACTCCGCTCACGACAGAAGGACGGGTTCCGGCTCTCTGCGTCCTCGCTCCTCTCGCTCAACAGATCGGCTGCCTCTCCCCTGATGGCAGACGGACGGACCCGTGCGCATCAGTGACATAAACGCTTCGTGGGTGACTCGGGAGATTCCTAGCACTTGAAACACAATCTGCGGAACTGTGGCGGATGAGTAATAACGTGCCTGTCAGTGGATATGTCACCCTAACCACTGATCTAAAACTCGTTTGAGTATCCATGACCACAACTTTGAAAAGTCTCTGTGGGGGAGTGTCTCCTAAGTCACATACTATCCTGCACCGTGTGTGAGGCCTCGTAGAAATACACTACTCGTGGCATCGGTGGTCAGTGTGTTTTTAGAGGCCGTCAACATTTTATTCAGCTGACGGCAGGATTTCAAATTCAGGTCGAAATGTGACAGCATGCAACAATCTGACGGCCACATGATTCATGTATTTGTGGTCAGTTCATTTTGATCGGCAAAGTTAGTTTGAATAGTTCATAAAAAAGCTGTGAATTGGGGTTGCAGCTGAAGCGACGTGCGAAAGCTATTTAAATATACTGTGAGTTTTTCCTCATGGAGAGATATGAAAATCTGTATATAAATATATAAAGTGTGAGGTGGAGCTGGAGATGACTTGTGAGGACACCAGAAGAGTTGGCTCCTGAACAATCAGTACTAATGGATCCATTACTGAGGACACAAACAAACTCATCCAGGTCACACACAGAACACACACTTCCAGGTTAGAAAATAAATGAGAGGTGGTAAGAATGGGAATGCACAAACCACCACCGGCTATTTCTCTCATTTCTCACATCTTTTGTGCACACACGCACGCGATGGAGGGAGGTGAGAGGAAGATGAGTGTGCACCTGTGAGGTTACCTGTGATGGGATCATCCATTATTCACTCAGCGGTGAGTGCACAACCCAAGCATCTATGCATTATTCAAAAGAAGCCCCAACCTCTTCTTCAGGAGGACACACGTAATGTGCACTGAAGGAAAAACACCTGTTTGAAGAAATTATTCAATCGGCTCATGTCAGTGTCACTGTTTTGTCAGGGAACATTCCTCATCAAGTATTTGACAATGAATGAATGGTTTGTTTTTTCAAGCAAGATTTACCTAACTTTGATTACATCTTTTTAAAACAAACAAATAGCAAAAAAGCTGATTTTGAGATTTAGGAAATTGGGATTCTAAATTCTCCCGATTGAAATTCTTCCAATTACATTATTTACAAGGTCAGATTAACCTATAATGAAAATAATCTTTTGAATCCTTGAACTGTAAATCAAGATTTATCTACAGTCAAATAAAACTATGATGTCAAAAGAGGAAAAAAAACAGTTTTTATAGCTCTTATTTTCAACTGAAACACTTTATTACAAATATTCTTAAAATTACATAAAATATCAAGGGACACAGTTAAAACTTAATATTTAAAATATCAAGAAACAGTTAACCTGTATAATGTACTGAATGGCATAAAAAGTTCTCAGAATGGCATCAACCCCTTTGAAAGGTAAAAAATACAACAGGGAAAAGCCATTCAAAGTAAAAGGAAAACCCTTTTCTGGCCTTGTGGTTCTTATGAAGCCCTGGTTACCGGTCCAACACACAATGCTACATCACTGCGTAGCTGTGACGTTTTTAACAACAAAGATCCGGCTGGAAATCTCCCTCTACGTGTCGTCGATACATGGCAGCCAAAAGGTCTGTAAAGAAAACAGAAGAACAACATGCAAATGAGCCCTGTGTTCATAGCGGTTTGCTGCTGCACGTGAGACAGTGACGAGTGACGAGTCCGATCTCACCATGTTGCTGCAGGCGCTGGCAAACGTCATGTATCTGGGATTGAACTGCAGCGTGTTGATGGGTCCGGGGTGTTTCCCATCCAGCACAGCAACCTTCATCCCGCTCTCAGTGCTCCAAACATGGACTCTCCCGTCCTCTGAGCCTGGACAGCGAGACACATTTTAACATTTGGCGCAAAAAGAGATCTTACAGGTAGAGGCCAAAATATGAATGTGAGTTATTTAGCTTTACCGATCATCACAAACTGAGAGTCTGGAGTGAAGCAAGCCTCCAGGGAGATGCCTTTGCTGTTGTTGTAGCCCTTAACATGCACAAAGACAGAACACATTCAACCTAATATACAAACAGGTGTTATTCAGTTGGTTTATTTGGAAATGGGATGAAATTAATCTACGTCTCTTACAGAAAAAGTGTGCAGCGCGGATCCATTGAAGGCGTTCATGACACGAATCATCCCTCCATTGGTGGAGATGAGAATCAGTTTCCCGTCATTACTGAATTTGAGTCCAGTCCAGTCGCAGACACGATTAAACCTCATGTCGAAGGAGGCAAAGGGACCCTTTCCACAGGGAGATCCCATTTATTAAAGGAAACGCAGGATGACAAAATAAAGCACAGCACACAAAGGGATCTGAATCTTACTTTGTCGAAAGCACGGAGGTCGTATAGTTTAATGGCCTGTGATTCCACTCCTGCAGCAAATATCAGCCCATCGGGGTCAAAGGAACACACGGGTTTCCCGAGTGGATTAGTCAAACCCTGAAACACATAAATCCAAAGAAAGCACCAACATGAAGCCTGGATCTTGATGGAGATATTGCAAACGTGTTACTAACATATTTCATCCTTCCCAACTAATGAGCTATAGATTGTTATAATAACGTCTCTCCTTCCGTTTGGTCTTTGTTTTGGGGGATAATGTCTTCAAGCATTGTGTTTTAGTAGCAGATCCAAGTGGTTCCTTTAGGAAGGTGACACCCACAGGTCACAGTACAAATGCTAATTAAAAAGGGGGACTGGAAACCTAATGATGTGCAATAACTTAATGTGCAGCAGGAGCTGTAATTATACACTTGAGTAAATGTCCTCAGAGAGCAGGCGAGGTGTAATGTGCCGGCCCAACTACTCACTTGACAGTTGGGAGCACGCAGATCCCAGATGCGGATTGTTTCGTCCAGCGAGCCCGAGATAAACGTATCATCCACTGGTGACATTGAGAGAGCAATAACTCTAAAATTGCAAAAGACGCCAGCATTAACAATAACTGTGAGAAACCATCATTCTGCAGAAACCAAACAAAGACAAGATAAAACGATTGAAACATAATGATGACTGCAGGGAACAGATAGCTAGCTGCTGTGGAGAAAATAAATAAATGGTAAACATGCTATTATTCTGCGTCTCTGCCGTTCAGAGATGTGTTTCAAGAACACGTCTTTCTTTGTGTATTTATTATGCGCCTATTTAAAATAACAACTTGACGGATGTCGTGAGTATAAAATGTACTTCCTGTAATCACGCGTTAACGGCCTGTGCAGCTTCTTGGTTTGAGATGTAATCCAGTAAACAACTGATGAGGCATAATAACACAGCGTGTGCACCTGAGCTGCAATGATTAAACAAATTATGAATTAACATAAAATGAATAATACAATATTAAAATAATCCATCAATAATCAATTAAGTACATTTTAGCACAAAAGGCTTCACAAATGTGTTGATTTGCTGTATTTCTTTGTAAAGAAATGGCAAGGCTGGAGGTTTGAAGCCCGGCTGTCCCGCGTCAAAGTGTCCCTGAGCGAGACACCTAACCCCTAACACACCGCTCCCACTGTGTGCGATGGGTTCACTGCAGAGAATAATGTCCCCATGGGGTGGAATCAATAAAGGAAACGGTCTTCTTCTTCTAAAACAAATATCTTGAGATTTAGAATGTTGATTGAACAGAACAAGGAATTTAGTCATCTGTTTCAACTATGGAAATAGTGAGCAAATACATAGATAGTACTTTTCAATTTAGTGTGCATACTTAGGATGCATCATTTTTTTCTAAAGTGGAAGTAGTCTACTGGTTTGTTAAATGTTGTTTTGCACGCACACAGTCTTGAAAGGGGGAACGCCAAACAGATCCGTTTAGATATTTACATATGCCACATATCTTTTACTCACCTTGCAGTGTGACCTGGGAAATACCTGATGTACTTGTTGTCAGTGAGTGACATATATCGGATGGTATCTACGAGACACAAAATCTTCATATTACTTTTCCAAACCATTTCAGAGCACTTAAATTTGTATTATTGTAGTTTATAACGTTTGTCTGACAGTCTGTCTGAGTCAGTACCATCTAGTTTGTTGGAGCTGTAGACTACAGTCTGTGCATCTCCATGTGTGTAGTGGATGAGGTCTACTCCATACTTCTTGCTGAAAAGGGTCCTTTCCGGTCTGAGAAAAGACAGATATAAGATATTTAATCCCGTTAATCATTTGATCACCTGATCAACCGCATTGACACATCCACGTGGACCAATTTAACCAATGCATATATGGGAATGTCTCGTTATTTTCGTGCAGAAATACATGAGCTAGTTTGCTGATTGAATGTACTGATAATATCGGTCACTTACTTTCCTTCTCGGATATTATATAACACAATGCAATCGTCGTCGCTACTTGCTACTGCATTTTCACCATCCGGGCTGAAGTCCACACAGTTGACTTTCTGTGAATTTTCTCGATACGTCCGGGCAACCCTGAAACTTCTCAGCACGCTGTCTGTGATCCTCATGTCTGCAGCGTTTCATACAAAGTAGCCTACAGCAAAACCGTGCGCTCCATCGGCTCCTTCCGATTCAATGGAGCCCGGTGGCCATTTCTTACGAGCAACTTGTGAGCGTCATTTAGGAGCCTTTGGGGCAAAATACAATATTGCATGTAAAGAAAAAACAAAAATAAAACCAAACGTTACCAATGGGTTATAATGTGCAACCATCGAGCAACTCGATGGGACAACTACGCGCTTGTTTTGAATGTTTTTGTCTGCCAGGGAGGCGGGGTTCTTAAACTGCATTACATTCAGTGGGTTCACGGAATCGGCCGGTAGCGGGAAAGGAAACAAGCACACCTCATGCAAGTAAAAGGAAATACGACACATAACAACAGGAAATGCTTGCTGCATGCATTGTGACATTGCAATTTACAACATCTGTTTTTAGAATTGGTCTCGGAGGTCAGTAGTAAAAAACAAAATGAAACCCACTTGTGAACCACTTATTTTGTGTTTTTGATCGGCTTGACTGAACAATTTAAGTAGTTTGTGTGATTAGTGTACAAAAACATACAACCCTATATCCCAAAACTGCACTTATTTAACTGAACAAAGGAATATTTGCCAAAATCACTATCAAAATATTCAATTTCTCTACTCTGTACTTATTTCAGATGCACAGAAAATAGTGCGTACGCCTTTATTGCTTTGATTGTGAAAGGTGCGGACCGGAAGTCGGAAACGCGGAACCTGCATGTGTCCTCTAGAGTCTGTCTGTGCCTCCTAATGAATAGCTGTAGAAGAATAGCCCGTAGCGACTTTAAACACGGCCTCTCCGTCGCCTTCTCTCCCGGCAAACCGCCCACAAACTGCCGCAGGTGCCCCGCGGCCGCGCCGCCCCTCGGCCGGGGACATGCCACCGCCGCTAAACCGGCTGCGGGCTCCCACGCCGGAGACAAACCCCGGCTGAGGGCCGTCGACCTGGCGCAGAAAGTCCAGCGGCAGAAGGCGCCGCCTGCGGCCGCGGCGGAGCCGCCGCCGTCGCGCCAGCAGAAGAGGGTGACGGAGCTGAAGCGGCTGAGTCTGCAGCTGCAGGGCGTCCACCCCAACGTGCTGGCCAAGCACCTGCACAGAGGCGTCCTGTACCACGACAAAGACGTGGTGGTCATCAACAAACCTCTCGGTGTTCCTGTCAGAGGTAAACAGGGGGGCGGTTTACAGACTGTTACGCACGGTGATGGATTTGGTTAGTCGATTAACCATTTGTCGAAATGTTCATCCATTCATTTTTTTTGTCATCATTAAAGCAAATTGGCTGTCTGGTTTGTTGTTTGCTCCTATTTCGACTCTCGGTTTGTCACCTTTTGGCTCTGTTTTTTGACATGGACCAAAATATTATTCTGCAGATTAATGGATAGTGTAAGCAAATCTTGCAGACATACATTATTTCACGTATCTGCAAATGTGAAATATTGTAATACCCATAATGATGATTTTAAGCATCTATTTACTCTACCATCAGTACTGGAATAGATTTCACTTAAATAATATTGGTAGAATTGTCAAATCATGCTAAAGCTGAAGAACCTGAATACATACACATGTGTGGCTGTTGTTCTCCTCAGATGACAGTGGGGCCACATCCATCTCCTCTGTGCTTCCCGTTCTCTCCAAAATGATGGATGGGTTGAAGATCAAGTCTGATTCTCAGCTGTTCCCTTGTCTGAAGCTGGAGAAGGAAACGACAGGAGCTTTCCTGCTGGCCAGGAGTGAAAAAGTAGTGGAGCACATACTGGACCTTCACAGGAATAACCAAGTGCAGAGGAAGTACTGGTAAGATTCAGTTGTAATGGGGGGGGGGTGTAGAATAAAAGTGGTTCAATTCTTAACGCGGTTTTTAATCTTTATCTCGGCTCAGGGTCATCACAGTCGGTGTCCCTGTCCCAGCAGAAGGACTGATTGACATTCCCGTCATAGAGAGAGAGGTCACAGGCCCTCGGCCTCACTTCAAGGTGCCTCTTTTCTGTGGTTTTTATTGCTGTAGTAACTTTGTATGCATCAACATCATCTTACAGGAAAATGCATTCAAAATATGATAATGAATGGCTGTATTCATTGGTTTAAAGAAAGTACCAGTTTTAGCTCTACAAATGCAAAGAGCTGCTTTCTTTTCAGTGTTCTTATTATTATTATTATTATTATTTTCAGATGGCTCTCAGCCCTCTTTACAGAATGAATGATACTGGCGACGGTGTGACCAAGGTCCGAGCCCATCGGCAGGCACATCCTGCAGCGACTAAGTACAGAGTCCTGGACAGCAGCAGTGGCTGCAGCCTCGTGGAGCTCCAACCTTTAACCGGTGAGACGGGTGGTTTTTGCCCCCGGAATTAAGTGCCAATTAACTTTGGTGAATTCCAGCTAAGAAGCCTGTTTTTTTTTTTTTTCTCTCTACATGTCGGCTTTCTTATGTCCACAGGAGAGAAGCACCAGATGAGGGTTCACATGGCACTTGCTCTGACGTGCCCCATTCTGGGTGACCACAAATATTCCCACTCGAACAAACTTGCTCCCCAGGTAAAATATGTTTACAATGGAATGGAACAAGTAACGAAGGCAACTCTTACATCTACACAGTGTGGATATTACGTTATTATAGCGGGCGCGAGGGTATTTGATCAAACCCATACAAAAAGGATGTCTGATTCTGTCACTAAATATGAGTGTCTTGCATAAATAAATCACTAAATGGTTCTTTTTGGTGCACAGAAATTGCCAGACCGTGTGCTGGCAAGGCTCGGACTGGAACAGAGCAAGATCCGGCACCTTCCCCTCCACGTGCACGCTCGACATCTCATGCTGTCAGGACCCAGCGGCGCGGACATACGTGTGTCCTGTGCCCTGCCAAAGTACTTCCTACAGACACTGAATCAACTGCAGCTAACTCTTCCTGATGGAAAGGACTAAAAATAACCACTCCGGTGGGGGGAGAGACTCACAAATGTGTTTGCTCTATTGCTCTTTGGTTCTTTTGTCTTGTTTTTGGTAAGATAAAAAAAGATCTATGCTCTCCAGATGTGTCAAAGATTTCATTTTGAGTCCTTGACAAATCTTCCAAAATGAACACTACTTTTAGGGTTTTTGAAACCTATATGTTATCAGGAGAAGAATAACGCAAATGTTGAACTATAAACGAATGGCGCCACGGTCACGTGACCTCAACACTGCCACCGCTACACTAAAAATTGAGTGGTGAGAAGAGGGAACCAGAAGACTTGCTGACTCATTTCATGGTTTTAGACTCATCCTACACTCTTGCATATAGTAATTTAGGACTTTTTTTATGCTCTTAAATTGTGCTTTTCCACTTATAGCAGATGATTATTATCAATTCTAAAACAACAAATTACATATTTTTAACATGTCTGCTGAGGGATTTCCTTGTTACCTAATGCAACGCAAACCACAGCAATGTTTGTTTTCTTCTAAATGCAACCACAAACAGTCCAAAATGAATTCATTTTTTTCATCGTGCCATCCGGTGAGCTCTCACTAACAATTTCCACCCAGCTGGCCTTACATGGGGGCCGTGTTCCACGCTGCGATTTGAAGCATCTCTAATGTAAACGAAGCGGTTAAACCTGATCCCACAGGATTTTCTTCAAGCAGCACAAAGCTGCAAAACGGTCCACAAACCAGACCAGATAGCTGTGCGTTCGACTGGCAAAACACTAATGTTGCTTAAATTGTATTATGGTTAAATGTAAATGAATGCATTGATAGTCCTTCCATAGTAGTAATTAGTCATTTTCCCCTTGGTGCTTTTTCAAAAACACATCCAGTATATCAAGAGTTGTGTAAAACCTTTTAAAAGTTTTATTTTAATGAAATTGGAAACAATGCTTTGAAGTATCCAGCGATTCCTGCAGAATCCTGTAAGAGGTGAGTGGTTTTAGGTTAAACGCATCAATCTTATAAACTTTGAGAACACAGATCAATGAATAGGTTTGTGCTACTGTAAACATGGTTGTGTTCTTAACAGGACTGTTTTGAGGAACTTGTTGCCCATTTTCTGTAACTACATTTCAGAAAACAATATAACTACATTTATTTGAAAAATGTATATTAACAGCTACGCATTATTTTTCCTATTTATTTCTGAAACTTCTTTGAATATTCTTTTAGGGCATTTTTTAAACATCTTTTGTGTTAATGCCAAAACACAATTTGCCAACGTCGTGATCCAAATCCGTCACCTGGTAGGAGGCGACATTACGGTTTGGATACTGTGTTTGAATTCATTCTTGAAAAGGCCCCAAACTAATCCTTATTTCAAAGTTCAGAGATGCATTTCCACATCTGGTGCTAAATACTCTTGAATTGTCCAGACTGTTGATACAAAGATTAATGCTGTATTCGCTCAAAGGGTTTTCCATCTGTATGTCCTGTTTAATGACCTAATGTACATACATACAAGAATAAGTTGGCAAAACTGTCAAAGGGTGATCTAATCACTAGCTTTGACCTGAGAATGTTTCCCATTTCCTGCATTACTACAATATAGCACTTTGACCATGTGAAAACCTGAGGATCAACTCACTCAATGATCCACAAGCATTTTTTTTTTTTTTTAAAACAGGCACAAGTTTTTCAGCTTTCAACGTATCAATACATGATCCAAAATGCAGTCAATATAGAAAATAAAGTTGCGAGAGGTGGTCCCTGTAATTGTCCATTAAGATGTCATGTAGTTGGACTTCGAAGAGACTATTTGGTAAATGGTCTGAGGTTAAGTAGTAAAGGTTAAATATCCTCACATTGTTTTGATGCATTTACAGGACACTACCACCTCTGCAGAGCTCAGAGGGCGGGAGGTCAATCATAGTCCAGCAGGGGTGAGACTAAAGTCTCAGTTACTTGCCCGTTTAAAGGTTACAGAGGCAATGGCTTACAAAGGTAGTCAAGAGAAAGGACAGTCCAACCAATCAGCTGAAAACAGAAGGAAAAAAAAATAGCTTTGCTGTTGTGATGCACTCCTCAGAAAGAAATAATGATTGATCCCTTTCATTTGAGATGATGGTCATTGGGGTTTAGAGAGTCAGGATGGATACTGCATAGTCAACAATCAGCAACGAAAGACCAAGTTCCCACGAGTCCTCTCGATTTAGCTCATGGCATCCGGACCGGCGCAGATGATCTCCTGGATCTCTCGGACTACAATGATGCGGGCCAGCACCTGCTCCACCTGCTGAGCCGTGAGGGGCTGAGACGAGTACCACATCGGGCTGTTGGGTGCGACGACGGGCTCCGGTGTCATGTAGTATGCGTCGTTACGTCCCTTCACGCTTTGAGGACTGGAAAAGGACGGTTAAATAAAAGAAAAGGGGAGTTTTCTTTTTTTTTTTTTTTTTTACAATAAAGAATGTTCCGGTTACAAAAGTATGTGTGCGATTGAGTGACTCACCATTTGAAGAGATAAAAGTCATAAAGTTTAATTGGGCAGCGAAGGGGATTCTCGGGATCCTCGGCCTGCTCCTCGTACATGTCATCCGTTCCTGAAACGGACGCGACAGGTGAGCAAGCAGCAACCCCTGTTGTCAAAGGCCGTGCCTCAGAGCCGCATCCACACAAGTGGCTTACTGTTTTGAGCACCTTTCTGTCCTGCGCTGTTTGGACCTTGTCCTTTCAGAAGGCGGATGCTGGTTGCTTTGTCCTTGGCGTTGGCGGGGTTCTTCTTCGTGTGCCTGAGGACCTTTGAGAAAGCTGCTTTCATGTGCTGTTCGGTTGTCATCAGGTGGAAATGCCTGTGATGAACCACATACACAGTCATTGCATCTCGAGTACACACCTGTATCTACGAAAAGACAAAACACCCCGGCCGTTTAGTGCCGAGGTCACTCACTTAGTGTTGAAATACATTAGAGTTGTGAGCAACGTGGCTGGTGAATGTGCACCGAGCTGTTTGCACTCCCACAGCATCTCCTCGGTCACGTGACTCGGGATGACGTAACCTGAGGTGGAAACGCACACACACATACACAATGAGCAATTATTTCCATTAGACAATGAAAATATGAATGTTGATCATCTCTTACCTAAAGGATGGACACTGGGTTTCCAACCATCCAGGATTTTGTGTAAACACCCACAGAAACGTGTGTAGTACGGATCGGAGAAAATGTCATCCACACGGCCATTTTCAAAGAGATACTGACAAGGAAAACAAAAATAGCTGGTTAAATCTTGAATTGAGACATTTTGGCCTCATACGTCGCTGAGCATTGGGTTGCTAACCTTTTGTATACACAAAAAAACGTAATATAGAACATCGGCTGTGAATTGCTCTTCGTCTGATCCTCGTGCCTCCTGCGTCATTAGGGAGAGGCCGAGGTTCAGCTCGGCGACCGCGCTGGACACCAAGTCTTCTTGATAACGCAGCGGCTGACGACCTGATAGACAGATGAGGCAACGTTGTGGTCAGCGCCATTAACGAATAACGGCAATAAAAGTTGCTAAGAACAATAGCAACAGAATACATTGGGAGTCAAAACAAAACGAAGTATCTCCATAGGAAATTGCAAATTGGTGTTGAGTGAAAAACCGGGAAATAGGGACGTGTTTGAATAAATGTTAGTTAACTTACGTCCTATGGGTGCAAGCTTGGTCTTTTCCTGCTTGTTTAGCTCTGCGTTTTTTCGCTTCACCCAAAGACGCCAGACCTCCAGGCCTTCCTCTGGCTTTAGGCAGATAGGAACCATGATCTCTGTAGGTGGTTCGTTACCCTCCGTCTCCATGTGGCCCTGCAGGAAACAAGTGTCAGTCAATGACTCGTGGGGTAAAAAGTGCTGCAAGTATGAAACGCATCTTGAAATGGACATCACAACGGTTGGCTTTGAGATATTGAAGTAGTTCCTGACTTTAACAAATGGTCGACCATGTTTTTTTCATGATGGCCAAAGCACAAAACAAATGTATTGGGATTCCTTTTTTATGTTACGCATTGAGCTTTGGGAAAACAGGGTTACACAGCACAGGACATATCAGTTAATGAAAAAGGTCCATTCAAACCTGCAGATGGAGCTGCTGCTCTTGTCCATCTTCTCCTTGGCTCTGCTGTTGATTTGGGTCCCATATGTGTACCGACTGTGTAGTGTTGTAAGTCCCGCCTACCGTCTGCACGGCCACAGGGATGTGAATGTTGCCGTTCATGAACTGAGCTGGGAACAGGGTTTGTACAATTTCTTCTTGTGACCCGGTGGAGACCGACTGCACATCTGTGGACCTCGATGACGAATTGGGGGACATTTTGTCCTTACCGTTGGTGGTGGTGGCTTGCATTGTGTTGTACGTGTCCTGTGGTATTGCAATGTGAGTGACCCCCTGCTGCTGTGGTGTGGAGTACACAGGGATGGTCCAGGTCTCGCCCGTGGGACTGGTGATTGTTCCTGTTGTGCTGTACAGTTGTGCGCTGTCAACAGTGAGCAGATCTGGTCGTAGGGACACGTAGCTCTGCTGCTGCCCTTGAGGGATGGTTAGAACTGTGGCCACCTGTTGGCCCTGTGGCACAGCGTAGGACACAGCAAGAGGGACATCCACTTTACGCTTCTTGGCAGGTTGGAGAACCGTTGAGACAGTGGCGGACCTCCTCTCTGCCTCCCTGGGAGAGTCCTGTTGCTGCGAATGAGACATGGCCTCGATGGTCTGAATCTGGATCTGTTGGCCATCTTGCAGTTGAATTTGTTGGCCACCGTGCAGCTGAATCTGCTGGCCACTTGGGAGTTGAATGTGCTGGCCGCCCTGGAGCTGAATTTGCTGACCGCCTTGGAGCTGAATTTGCTGGCCGCCCTGGAGCTGAATTTGCTGGCCGCCCTGGAGCTGAATATGCTGGCCACCCTGGAGCTGAATCTGTTGGCCACCCTGGAGCTGAATCTGTTGGCCACCCTGGAGCTGAATCTGTTGGCCATCATGTAGTTGAATCTGTTGCCCTCCCTGTAGTTGAATATGTTGGCCTGCCTCGAGCTGAATTTGCTGGCCGCCAGGCAGCTGAATATGCTGGATCTGTTGTCCACTTGACAGCTGGATTTGTTGTCCCCCAGCTACAGCTGCAACCAGCTGCGCCTGAATCTGTAGAACACAGTTGAAAAAGTCACAAGGCAACATCGCATGCATGCACTTGACAACGGTGACCTTTTAAACACATCCTCTACCTGCTGCTGTTGCTCCTCTGTGAGCTCTCCCTGCTGGACAAAGTGAGCTGTTGAGATTCCCTGCAGGTCTTGCTGAGAGGGGGAGGCCACCTGAAGAACCTGGCCAACCGATTGGCCTTGCTGTTCCTGAATCTGAACCTGGCACACAGGGAGAATTGGAAGAATCATCAGGCCAGTCCGCAGTCAAATCAATAAATGGCTTTCGCGCTGATAGACTGAAGAAAAAAACAAACGGGAATTTAGACGATGTGAAGCTGCACTACTAAAGAAGCTCCAATAATCAGCAGCTTAAACAGCCTCCACATCAGTGCTTTAACGGAGTCAACCAAAAGACACGAGAAAAGATCAATTGTTTATTGGGGAATTTAACATGATTGGCTTGTCAGACATAAAAATGTAAGGACAGTAAAAAGTGCAGCTGTAGTGAAAAGGTGACTTATCCCTCTTTAATGTGAAGCAGTACATTAAAGTTACCTAAAGACACGTAAAATGAAATACAGTAGTAGAAGGGCAGCTACATTCTCAGAGAATAATGAAAAACTGAAAACAAGAATCTGACATTTTTGTCTCCATATTAAATTACAAATCCTTCCTCATTGTTTGAAAAACATTCAGTGGGTAAAAGTATCTACTTCAATGACTCAACTTGCACTGAAAGACTAAAAACACCCTGCAGGACCCCAATAGTCACGTGTTATATTATGACATTGGCATATAAACTAACCTGCACCTGAAGCTGCTGTTCAGACTCCTGATGCACGGACAGATGAGGCGAAATCTCGGCCGAGGTCACCTGTGCCGGTCATAACGCACGTGCATATAAGAAGTGCAGCAGATTGCCCCACAGTGAAGAAAAGAAACACTCCCATCCTAAAGCAATAAAACGTAAAGAGGGACCGGCTCTTACCGGACCAGCCAGCTCTAAGAGGGAGCCGGCCACTTCGGTGCTGTCGGTGTACACACAGTTGGCATCCTGCTGCTGGTACACCATGGCTGCTGTGGTGGTGGTGGTGGCAGCCCCTCCCTGCTGGCTGAACTCCTGCAGCACCTCGGAGCCCTTGGCCAGAGACTCCAGGAACTCCTTCATCCTGTGCTGAGGAACCGTGCGGGCCTTTTGCCGTACATACTCATCAAAGGAGACCACCCCGCTGTCCTGCTCGTTCATCCTCAATTGACCTGGGGAGAAGCATTTTTACAATGGTTTAGTCCAGAGCTGCACACGTCTGCAACGCATTTAGGGTGCATACATATAGTGAAGGATATTCGTTTGCAAAAGAGAGACAAATCGGACAGACTTTACATGATAAGCTGAGCAATGTAATTGAAATGTGCTGGGAAAATAGGTGGCGGTCGCTACAACGCAACACACGGGACAAAGTGCATTTGTAATACAACCACAGAGTTACGCTTCAAATGTTTCTAGTTACGTTAGACAAAGTCATAGGTTTAGCAAACGGCACATTGTTGTAATACGGGACAATGTTTATAGGGTACGAACAAGACGGCTCCTGACTGTTTAATACCGGTATCAACGCTACAGCTAACGTTAATGGTTAGCAAGTTAGCTTCACAATGCTAGCAAGGCTGTGTTTGGACACAGCCCGTATGGATATGGTTTACTTGTTAGCAACCGCGGACTGTATTTAACACCACAGAAAACCACTTTGACATCTAATCGCTGTGAATAGCGCCATCGACGGTTGCTCATAGAACAAAGCGACGGACATTAAAAGGCGCAGTCCATTCATTGCGCGTAACATAAAGCTAGCTAATCGTCGTGCTAATGTTAGCCAGCTAGCTCGACGGCTCTGGATCCCGTCATGCTACCTTAAATAAAACGAAATCCTCTCCTTTCCGCCAAGGCACGGCGTTTAAAATTAAAAAGCCGATAAACGTCTAACGGCTACCGTCACCACACCGTTGACTTTAACGACATAACTTGTTGCGGTATAAACCCTCAGAACGATTAGGTTGCGAGGAAAAAAAATGTTGCGGCGGGCGGGCGAGGTCTGACGTCTGCTTATTTCAGGGTGAGATCCACACACGACGGTGTAAAAAAAAAAAAACACACACAATAAAAAAACAAGTTTCCCAGCTCCAGCTCAAGCACACATTTAAGTATCCGTTTGAACCGCTGAGAGGTAACACGGCAACCTACACTTCTCTGCTACACATGCGAAACGCCTCCACCGTGTTTATCCCGTGAGGTTTAAAACGACGGAAGTTAGGCCCCCAAAAAATAAGGCGACTCCTCCGCCAGTGACGGCCCGCCGCCCGCTCTCAGACAGGGCAACGGGGCAATTTTGGGGGGAAAGGCTTGGTGGCACAGGTTAGAAGACACCCAAGATATGTTACTGTAGCCTCTCATATGGACGCTTCGTCATATTTTAGAACTAGTAAATTGCATTTTTAAAAATCCACCAAAATAATGTATTGGGTGACCAAGGGCCACGCGATATGACTCGACTATGGGTTATTATATCTGACCTACTTATTCCTTCATTATCTGACATTGAAAAGCAGAGTTGGGAAGTAATAGAAGTGGACAGGAAAAGTTAGATGGACAGATTTAGTTGGATTTTAAATCTAAAGGAAAGCATTCATTGAGTGCTTTTTATTTAAAGGAAAACCAGATTGACACTTTCAGAACGATGTTGTACATAAATCTCACGGTAATCTCAATATGCCACAGGGCCTCTGAGAGGACTGTGAAAGCGCAGAGACGTGCTTGAAAATTGACTTTATTTTGTTTACGTTGAGTCATTTTATAAGTGAAACATAAAAATATACACAGGACAGCAGTGTTAAAAACGCTTCCCAGAGATGTTCTGGTGTTGGTAAACATTAGAATGCATGTACCTTTAACAAAATGTAACTTCCCCAGTCTGCCTTAAAGAGCTAGGCATGTGCAGCCGAGGGCCTGCCCCAGTTCTCTCCACAACAAACTGCCTCTCGCCCTTCTTAAGGTGGACCGACATAGATGCGCTGGGTGCATAGGCCACGTCCCCATCACACTGGATAGGAAATAGTTAATTCCCACACTCAATGCAGACCACAGAGGCTATGTGGTGGAAGCACTGGAGAGAGTAATACACGTGTATCCTTAATATTTGTCTCTAATAAAATTGCTTACTGTAGCAATAAAAACATAGTTACTTTTATCTAAGTGGTGACTATGACTTTGCGCACTTGGTCCAACCATTAGACTTGCTGAATAGCAAGTCAGGATACAAGGCATTCATTTTATTAAAATGCAATAAATCATTTTATTCATGTACAATTTTGAATTGTGTGATACCAATTCCATGCTTTTGCCAAGCTGGGCTGTATTTTTACTATGAAAACTGAGTCTGCAAACCCACTGGATTACACAGTAGAATTGTTGTGAAACACATTACAGTGTCCCTTTCTTCAATTTGGAGCCTTATTGAAATGTCACAATCGCCAGAACAACTTGATACTGTACAATGAAGTCAAAGTGCAAGCACGACCCCTGACATCTTGGGTAGTGAACAGATCTTCCATTCAGACAGCAACAGTAACACCGAGGAGGGCGACAGGTTGTTAACAGCGTGGCCTCACAGACACTCATCATCCAAAAGGGGTCTGAGCGGGACGACAATGAAAACCTCCTCTGGTCTGGAATCACGTTAACACCGGTACGCACTCTGCACTGCTCAAGGGTTTAAAACCAAGGAGCTGACGAAGCTGATACTTCTATTAAAATATACTCTCCCAGTATACGCATAATCTCTGAGGGAGAAGGCAGACGCATAACGTCTGAGGAACAATTAAAGGAGTCATACATCCATAGTAAATGATGATTTTCTGAATGGTAAATACAGACAATTATATGTTTTCTTTTAAAAGTTTACTTTAGTTATAGAATTCATACACAATTTTTGTTCACTGGGTATAATTATTTGGGCTTACAAAATATGATCAGTACTTATTTGAAAATATCCATAGCTACATTGTAAAATACAGTTAATTCAAAATACAGGTTTATAAATTGATTTCTCCAGCATGTTTTTATATTTATTTTTTAACTTTTCCTCTTTCTGCTTCTCACTGTCTCTCATTTTGAGGATTGGACAGCCCTGTACTCCCAGTCCTTCTGCTTGATCCTTATTGCACCCGTCTGTTCCTCTCTCGTGCTTCTCTGGCAGCCCTCCACAATGTTGCTCTGCAGCTCCTTCTCTGGGCATGGGTTACCTTCGCTCCCCTTGGACTTCCATTCTGCATGGGGTTCATGAGTCTTTCACTCATCTACATCCATTTCTCATGTCTTCTACGCCAGTGGGTTTTCTCCACAGGGCATTGAGAAGTGTGCAAAGTGAGTGACAACTGTGTTAGGGAAGTGGAGGCGCTCGGGCTGGGGTTGGTGGCTCAGTCAGTTTTGGGCCAGAATTCTTGAGTTAGCTCAGGCATTTTCTTTGGTTGTCATGGGATCCTGCAACTTCTGGACACTGTTAAGAGATCATTCAAGGGGCGAACAGAAGTGAAGTGCCTAAAGCGGTGGAGGAGACCAGCTTGTAGGGTAGATTCTTGAAAAACATTTGGAAAGGGCCTCTAAGAAAGCCTGGGTAGACCTGAGTGTATGTAACTGGCAAACTATATCTATATGTCTATAAAAGGTTTCACCAACAACTTGATGAGTCCATACGATGATCAACAGACTCCAGCATACCAGCTTGATCCAGTTAGCAGCAGCAGCTCTGACGCTGATGGGGCAAAAAGTTGGTGTATGCAAATGTATTCTTTGTCTGATAGAACGCCAACGCCTGTTAACCTCAGGCGCCGCATTGAAGACGCATTCGCCAGGGACAGCCTTTAGCAGGAGGTCTGATCACACCCCTACATCCCTCTTGGACACAAGACACGACTGATGGAAATGTAGGTACAATACCTTCGCCTCCAGTTTATGTTTGGTACTGGTGGAAGTTGGATACAGAGTATACATCTACATCTAAAGTGCCGATACAGTCGCCTGGTAGTGTGTTGAGTCTCCAGCTGCTGCACATCAGAAGGAATAATTTCCCTGAGCGCCCTCTGCAGTGATGCATCAGCATGACCGGTATGAAGATGTCACAGACCTCTTAGCTGTCTCTTTTGTCAGGAGCACCACTTCTAACGACCCAGTCTTTGTTATCCAGACTCCATGAAATGAATCACATAATGTGGACAGACTCTCCTGCAAGACATTGCCTCATCAAAACACTTCTCGCCATCAGATTAGTGTTTTTGTTTGGCTTACCTTAATAATAAGTGAAAGCTGCATGCTTGTTCTCATTGTGTATATCATCATATAAAATTACTTCATATGAATTACCATGATAAAAGCCATTTGCAGAAATACTGCATTAAAATATTGAGAATTGCATTTATTTTGTTCTAATGTTTGATTTGTCCTGCAGGACAAATTATACATGTACACAAACAGTAGCCTCATTATTCATATCTAAAGAAGAACCTTTTGCTTATCTCGGCCCAATAAATCGCTAAGCTTATTTCTTCCATCCTGCACTTAGTCAATTTGAAGTTTGGGTTTTGCACAAAACTGTCCGATTGGTCAATCAAGAGGGTTTAGCAGAAAGATCAGGGTATGGTGGGCCCTCTTGTGATTACAAATGGCAAATTTACACATTGATTTGCTCAATTTGCAGGATGAAAAGTATCTATTCCCAGGAAGGAGGATATTGAGCTCGGAGACACATACCTATATACCGGACATTGGACCTGGAGGCAATAGCCAGTTCCTGCAGCATCTTGAGCAGTTTACTCAGAATCATAAACGGTTTATTGCCGTTGAAGTATATTTTAGACATAATTTGCCTTGGTGATGGGTGCATAACAATAAGCACAGTGCAACAGTGGAAGACAGAATTTAAAAAAGGAAATTGGGAAATTGTCATAAAAACAAATGAGTATGTTAAAACAAGTATGTAATTTAAGTGTCAAATGTATATATATTAATAGAAAAGAGTTACGCAAGGGTATGTAACTGACCCAAAGTGTCCAAAACATTAGGGATGCGGGACTTTGCCTCGGCATCCACAGCTTCCCTCCAGTGACGTTACACAGTCAAACACTGAAAACAAAGAGGCACCTGCAGCTCAGCACCCTGCATTCTTATTTATGCCACAATATCCAAAGTTCTCTCAATAGATGCCCTCTCAATATTCTTCCTCGCAAATCTTAAAAACGCCGCAAGGTCAATCTCAAGCTCTTCAGTCCCACAACAGTAATTCACATCACCAGACCTACCAGATCCCTGTGTTACATCCCCCCTAAGTATCCCTCTCAGAGCGACAAACTCAAACCAATCCTCTCGCTGCCTATACAAGTGCACCTAGCCATTTTGCTAGCCACACCTTTAATTAACCTTGGATATAATAAGAGGAATTTCAATTAAATTATTAATTTTTTGATTGACGTTTGTTGGGAAAAATAACGTTGACGGGCAAAGACCTCCAGGGTTGTAGCTTGACAAATGTGAGTAATGTCAACTTTACATACTCCAAAGCCTTCTCAGCATTGCCTTGACTAACATTGTTGTTGGCAAAAGACTTCCTAAAAAATGTTGTTGGCCTAAAGATGGTCATTATTTGAGTCTGACAACACTTTAATTAGTCATCAAACATGACATCAAAACCCGTTCAGAACACAAATCTAATCTATTGACTGTACGACACAGGATTACCCGCATCACCTGCACGGATCTCACCGGACAGGTTTCTGTCCGCTGCTCAGCTGTTCTGACGTCGAGCACGCTATCTGACGTCACCGTGGGAGTGTTCCACCATCGGGAGAAATGAACGGTCATCAACACAATCCTCTCAGCGCCCATGTAAGTTGAAGCCGAGCAAAACACACATTTTACGAAAGGTTCTATGAATGAAATGTGTTTCCGATGTGCCGCGATCCGATTCCGCCCGGAAGGGGCCGCGGTCGATTAACCGCGTTTCTCCGACAGTCGCCGCCCGCCTGGCGAGGCGCCCCGGTCCGCTTGGACTGAGCCAATGGCCGAAGCGATGTTTTTTAGCCGGAGCGTCTAGCCAGCCTGCTAACTGACAGGCGGAGTAGCCAGGCGACGAGGGGGCGCCTGTTTTGCTGCCCGGGAGCGTCTGGACTGGGGGGGTTGCGTTTGAACGTTAGTTACATGTGAGTGGTCGGGAAAGCGTATCGCGTTTGCTTCTCAGTGAGGGTTTAACCTCCCAAGAGACAGCACCCATGGCTCGGATTCAATTATGTAATTATACCGCGACGTGTCGGAAACGTCAAATTAAACTGAAGTACTTTTAGCTGACTGGACAATTTCGGCGTTGGTTCACAGTTAAACTCGACTCGGTTCACTGTGAGGGACGTGGGACTTGAATCCCCCACCGTGAAATAAAAGCCTCCTGCGGGGTGTGATTAAGGAAGCCCGGCGGGAGTACGGGGCAGATGGCTCACGCGCAACCTCCAACCCGAATTCGCCCGCTGCTTTCTGAGCTTCTCACACCTGCGAGGGCCGCTTTATTTACTTGGAAAGGATTCTTCTGCATGTTTTATATAATGGAGGTACATTGCGTTTCATGTGTGGTGATGACATAGACTGATGTGACCTTATTTACGACCCGAGGTCTTTGTCAATGTGGCAGTTTATTGTGGCACTTTCCTGCAAGATTCATTTTTTAGTTTGATGTTCAAAATGCCCGATTATGTTGTATTTAATTGTGTCATTTAACAGTAATGACGTGATACAACGCGCCATAATCTTGATTTATGAGTGATTTTAAGTTATTAGAACAGGTGAATCATGTATCTACTGGATTATCCTGGGAAGTGTGTGTGTATCACATTACATCATGTATACCATGTTCCCTATCCCACCATCATATATTATATAAAACATAGTGTACTATTTGTTATCTGGTGACATCGGGCAGCTGTTATGCTAAATATTCACTAACCCTAACTACATAGTAGCACAACGCCAGGACCTCGCCCCTCACAGTAGTGCCGGTGTGCGTTGTGACGTAAAACGAGCTCTTCCCGGTGCTCCACGTTAGCTCGTGCTGCTAGCTAGCAGAGGGGCAGACACGCCATCAAAACGGGGGCAACGAGTCACCTGGACTTTATCCACCGCAACGGTCGGCACCACCCTTCAATAAACAACAAACCGCATGGGCGTTTCCCGCTTTTGTGCGATACATTGGGTTGTTTTCGAGGTCAGGCCTTCGGACGTTGGCTAGCGAGCCGCTAATTGCATCCGCTTCTTATTTTTAGCTGGTGTTAAAACTCCGGGCTCAGACCACAGTAACTTGTTCACGTTACGCTTAAACACCGCCAGGTAACGTCGGCTACGTGCGAGATTCATTGCATCCACTCATCTGCTTTTACGTTGGTAAGCGCACGCGTTACTACTGTTGCCCAACGTGTAACGACACCGAATGCACCTGTAACTCGTGGAGTAATTGAATTAACGAGCCTAAGCTGCGCGGCGGTAAACACGCAGTCTAACGCGGGCGTGTTTCGCGGAAGTGTGCGTTCAACGCAACGGTCTTAAGGTAAAAGGAAACTTTTATTGTCGCCACTGAACTGGCTGGTGGTGATGATGTCATCGGGGTGAACGTGTGACGGCATCCACGTATTCACGCGGAGAGCGACGCTTTCTGGGTAACTGTGCAACGTCACCGTTTATGGACGTTAGATCAGCGTTGAGTGACTTTATCTCAGTTGGGTGATTCGTTTACTGCAGATAAGCCCTTGCGGCTACGCGGCACCATTAATCAATATTTACACAATTCATTCAACTCAAACGTTGACCTTGAAGCCACGGGCCGTACAGCGTTCAGAACGGGTTTTCCTTTCGCCATTTAAGCCACTTTCCTGTATGAGCTCATTCCAAAAATAGTGGTTGTTTTGGGTTGAGTGATCATTGTTATTCACTTTTGTTCCATTGGAAGGAAATTAAATAATAGGCTGCCTTTTGGTGTTAATACTAAGGTAATAGGATAATGGTTTTATTAATGATACCAATAGATAAGAATAGTAATCTGTAGACCAGCCTATGACAAACATTTGCGATCATTTTGTCATATTTTGTTGCATAAATGATGGTTCTCAGACAGCATACAATCATTGATAGTTCCAGTCTACAATATGTATTCAATGACATTAGCTGCAAAGCGTCTTTACTAACAAGTGGGATGTGAGGATTCTTAAAATAACAACTGATGTGTAGACCTGATGGTATAAATATCTGACTGTTCAATCCAAACTTGTTTTTATCTGCTTTACCCTGTGTAGTTTGATGATTCATGTTCTACATTTAGTTTTATTTCTAGGGGAACAGACCTACGTAAATCCATAGTCATGATGACACTATACATATATATATATATATATATATATATATATTATACACATTTTCTTTTTACAGAAAAAAATAGTTAATACAGTATTTATTAGATACTTCTGAATAACTCAATTTAATAAATCAGGACGTAACCTCTGTCTGAAATTGTAATTTTCAAAATGTTGCAATCCCCTTCTTAGCAAACTGTTTCTCACCCTGTCGGGCCTCTGTGTTGTTTTGTCTTCACAGCATGTTATTTTCCTAAATGTCCATGGGAACAGCTGACTAAAGTTTGACAGCTATCAGTTTTCCATTTGTAAGACTTACACGGAGGAAGCCGTCCAATTGTCCTGGATTGAGCCCTTCCCAGTGTTGATCGACCCACAAATTATCTGCTGATGAGCACATCTGAAGGTACGTTTATCTGTATTTGGACTCTTGCTTTAGTTCTGTGCGCCTCTATTGTATTTAAACCGAAGCGCTCTTCGTTTCGTTAGATCTTTGCTGAACAATAATATTATCACGTTGAATGTCAATCAATATGTATTTGTGTGCATGTTATAATTGCAGTCCTGCAAGAAGGCTCTATTGACTCACAATGCCTGACTGAACCTGACTGGTCATAGAAAGTGATGAGAAGGCAGAAAGACGATGCAAAAGAGCTGCTGAATGAGCCCATTTTTAGTATTCAATATTAGCATGAATCTGTTGTTGTATTTCTTTAACACAATCTGAACCTCATGAGTACCAATGTAGGAATATTTGATTAGAGCATGTAAGCCCGTATGCCGATGTAGCAATGACTTTAAGAACACACAATTATGCCCTGCTGTCATTTTGTAGAAATGTAAATGCAACACAAGTAAAAGCTTAAATGCTGCTGGACATGCACGACACCCTCTAGACGACGTGACCTTGTAGCGCTACATGTACCAGAGTGAGAGGCGAATGTTTGGTGACCCACTTTGGAAAGAAAACTTCGCCCTCAGCCTAGAAGAGTCGGACGTCATCATGTTTTCATTGAGCGCTATAGTTCTGCGACTGTGTGGACTGTGTGTTCCTGAGTCTCGTCCCGAGGTTCTACTGCAATACGTTACTGAATAGCAGCGTCTCAGTCTATTAATTAGTGATTCGGGATCAGGCAATGAGTGCCTGTTTTTCACGATTTCAGGAATTCATAGATGAAGCTCTGTTAAATCAGTTGTCTATGTTGCTGCGTGTTCTATGCATGATCATTGTTAGCCTTGACGTTACGACATCCACAGCCAGTGAAATGTGCACTTGTAGCCTGCGTAGGGGAGATTTAAAGCAGCAGCCATGGATCCACGCATATAACTAAGTTTAGACAACTGTGGCTTAAGACATGATGTCAAACATAACTTCATTATCTTTGACTCGTGTTGAATTAAGTTTAAGGAAATGTAGTTTAGAGTTTCCATTGGTTTGTTGATTCTTAAATTATTGTCCTTTTATAGAAGTGGGGGGATGTTTGACGTCAATCTGTTGATGTATTCATTTGTTTTGAGGAATGAGTGGGATGAGGGATGGCAATGAGTGAAAAGTATCACAATTCAAAAAGAAAAAAATGCAACCGTTGTTGAAGCGTGTCGGTCAGGTACCTAGTATCTCCTGTTATAGCTGTACGGTGCACCACCACCTACCCTTTAACAAAGGGCTTTCTTATCCAACGCCGAGAGCTAACGGCTGCACCAGCAGCAGTGAGTCACCGTGTTGCACTAACGGAGCCTTTTATTTGTTTTTTTGGGGTATTGCGCTGCCGGCTTGTTAAGTGATACTTAGTGCTGACTAATGGAACCGTTTTTCCAGTTTTTTGAAAAATAATCTGTGAGTTAGTCATCTCAAATGTAATGTTGACAATGGATGAACGAATTGTAATCTGTTCTTTACAAAAAAAAACTGAGCGGTAACTATTGGTGATGGGTGCTATCCAGGTTTTTATTTAACATGTGGTTCAAGCAGGCGGAGGCATAGCAGAAGTGTTGTTGTGCAGTTGTGTATGTGTGTGGCTTCAGAGATGAACACTGAAGTAAGAATATTGAATCATTACCTTCTGAGATCATCAATCATCTTAAAAGCATATATTCCTTTGTTAATAAATGTGCAAATCTTGATAAAGCCAGTTTCTGCTTGCCTTCTGGGTTTGATGATGTTAAACTGTCCATGAATTAAATGTCAAATCAGTATTGTGAATAAAACCTGTCTGTTAGGCCATCTGAAAATCTAATATGTAAAAATGGGTTTTTGTATTTAAGTATAAACTCTTAGTTGGCCGAAGGTCTCTCTCTCAGTACGGTTGTCTCCTCCCAAACCCCCCCCCCTCCAGACGAGACGTTATAGAGATGAGTTGTGCAGTGACAGATTCTTTGAGCCACATAACGTTTATGCCAGGATTTGATGTCCCTTTACATCCATTCTTACTAGTTCCTACTGAGTTGAAGCTTTGTGTTTCTCTGTGGTGCCACAATGGACCTCTTTCTGAACCATATCCTTTCCTGTTGCACTGAACGTATGATTTATTTATTTTTTGTTTCCATTTCTGTTCATTTAGCTAATCCCGAGTTGTGAGTCAGTAGAGGAGAAGCCGGGCTGATGGTAAGATGTCTGTCACTCTCTTTCTCACCTTCTCTCCTGCTTTCTGTCTCACAGTCTCATTACATGTAGATAAAACAAAATGCTTTTCTATAATCTGCCATTCGAGGGCCAGAGTCTTGGAATGGTCCTTTACATTCCAGGATTTGGCCTCGTTATACAATGAGAGGCAAAGGGAAGACCGCAGTGGATCGCTGAACACCTTTTATCAGTTGAGACTTGGATATTAATCGCTTTCCTTAGTATTTAATTTACATTTTTCACACTGTACTCTTTGTTCATTAAAGCACTCTCAATTATGTTGATCATTATTTCCATTATGAATACTTTCTGAAATAATATTATTCCTTTTTAATAAAGGCTTCAACATGTACAAGATTCCAAACAATGACATTTCAGAAACTATTCTCTTTATTTTGTAGAGATTTGTGTTTTTGCCTCACTGGGTTGTCAGACATGCCAAATGCTATTGACTTAAAATGGATACTGTAATGTATGTTTTTCAACGAGTGTCTGTGTCAACCCAGTTTATGTTGCTAGATGTTGTTTTATATTCTGCTTATTATGTTCATCACTCACTGCTGCATGTCATAATTCATTTTATTTTCCTTTTTGTGGTAGACAAGCATGACATTGAGCCAAGCCACAGATGCATGTCCACTCAAAGGGCCCAACTGAGCACCACCCGGCTCTCAACCAGGCGCTCAGAGGGAGGGGACGGGGGTGTCGACAGGACGCTGCTAGTCCCCTGCACCCCCAAGTAGCACCTCCCCGAGACACTGGAGGTCTCAGATGGATCAGGGTAGTAGTGAGCAGAGTCCAGAGGAGCCGGACGCGGGAGGCCGAGCGGAGCTGGAGGGCGGCAGGAGGGCGTCGGAGTCAGAGCATGGCTTGTCAAAAATCACCCATAATGCCCTGGAGAACATGGGAGCGTTGGGCCATGGCCTGAAGCAGTTCTTCCAGCCACAGCGCCGACGCTCCTCCGTTTCCCCACATGACTCCGTCTCGTCCTGCGTAGGTGCCCCTGCCTCCGAACCCGCTGACGCAGGGTCCGAGGTAGGGGACGTTCCCGCCTCCTCGGCCCTCCCGTTGGATTCTGACAACTCTGCCGCTTCCGCCCCTCCCGCAGCTCTGAGCCGTGTTCTGCAGCAGATCCGAGGTGCCCCACCAATGAAGCGAGGCACCAGCCTGCAGAGCCGCCGCGGCAAGGTGGGGGGCACCGGGGAGCCTCCCCAGAAAGGTAGCCCACAGATCCACCGGCGCAGCACCCATGAAGCCCTGCTGCAGGCCGGCCGGCCGCGGTCCTCCTCGACCACAGACACACCCACCAGCCCGGCTCTCGCTGATGTCCTCCTGACCTCCGGCTACCACTCAACGGAGGAGCCTGACAAGGTGAGAAATAAACCATCGACGTGCAACAGACCAGTCCTTACAGGAAGAAGTAGCAGTGTTTGTGTACGTAAGTCATGCACTGGGAGGTTTGTGCTATCGGTTACATAGGCAATCGCCTAGAGTTCCAGGATGTGGGTCTGTGAGGGTGGGGGGGAGAATAGAAAATATAAATTGATTTGTTCTCCCTGTGTGAGTCATAATTCACTCAAATCTAAACACAGAGACTTGAAACACATTGACTGATTGACTGTGACTTACCCTTTACATGGAGGGCTTTCTCCAATTACCAGCACTGGTAAATGCCCATAAGTTTGCTTAAAAATCGCTGGAAAAAAAGACTTCTCAGAACTTCCGAACATGTCTCGTATTCATCGGGGTTAGCTGTTTTCTTGAGTACAAAAATGAATCATTGTCTGTGCACTGAGGCCTCAGAACCTGCTAAGAACTAACACAGTATCACTTTCCAAATGCTTACTCGCCTTGCTGCAAACCAATATGGGCTAAAAGAGTTGGCAACAGTTCTCGCACAGATTCCGGGACATTTGATATCCTGCTTGCATCCCCAAAGTATGATGGGAATTGAAGTGCTAAAGCTCAGAACTTGTTTGTCCCAAATAGAATAAATATAATGAACAATAGCAGTGAAAAAATGCATGAAAATTTGCTTTTTATTTAAGTTTTGGAAAGTCCCACATACATTATAGTATTACTGGAACCTCTTTCTGTATAAATATACACATTTGTTCTTCATTCATAATAATATATATACTTTTTAATATCACTCCTAGTACATGCACAGTAAAACTCTCAAAATCATAATACAAAGAGACATTGCTCATTGGTGCATTACATTGTGTTTGTTTAGAACCTTGCTTCAAAATAGAAGATAAAACCGAGTCATGCCCTAAAATCTGTGCAAGAATGTCAAAACTAAGTGAATTGTGCAAATGTGTTAAAGGCCATTAATGGCTCGGCTGTGCCTGGATGAACCGGTGAATGGGAGATGAGCTGTGAGTGGTGGAAGGTCAGCTATTGCCTTTGAGTAGTTGGTGACTATGTGCTTTAAGCCTTTTCTAAATTTAGAATCTTGCAGTCTCTGAGTGTACTTAAGGTCAGAGAAGGCTTGCAGGGCTAAACAAACGATTTTATACACTATTCACTTCAGATACTGTAACAGTTCTCATAACACAGAGAGAACGTATCATAAACACCAACTTATTGACAGCAACACATCTCCCAGTGCTCGCACAATCGTGCATGACAAAGTTACATGTTAATAAACATCGATTTTAATGTTTTCTCTTGATTCCGTCATAATTTCCCCACCTCTTCTGTTGTCCTTTTGAACAGCTGGATCGCTATGATGGATCAGGCCCCGCAGTGTCACCCAACGCTCTCCCCTACGGGGCAGATGGGTACGATGTAGTTGACGGTACCCCAGATCCCCAGCGGACTAAGCTGGCCATCGCCCAGCTGCAACAGAAGATCCTTAAGCTCACAGAACAAATCAAAATTGAACAAACGGCACGAGATGACAACGTGGCTGAATACCTGAAACTGGCCAACAATGCAGACAAACAGCAGAGCGCACGCATCAAACAGGTGTTTGAGAAGAAGAACCAAAAGTCCGCTCAGACTATCCAGCAACTGCAGAGGAAACTGGAGCACTACCACCGGAAGCTTCGAGAGGTGGAGCACAACGGCATCCCTCGCCAGCCCAAAGATGTTTTCCGAGACATGCACCAGGGGCTGAAAGACGTTGGAGCCAAGGTGTGTGCTTTTTTATTGTTTTGTTTGCCAAAAACTCACTCTCAGGAACATTTAGGGGGTTTTATTAACCAAAAAAATATTTTTTTCCAATAAAGTAGTGATATCTCTGATAGCAGTCTATATTAGTTTTCAAAAGGTGGCTGTCTCACTTGAAACCGGAATTAGTTCCAGTTAAGCGGGCCGTTTGAAAAAAACCCGTTAGATACGTCGAGATTTTTGTCCATGCAGAAAGAAAACGGCGTATGACAAGATCAGCATGTGGAGTAATTGTTGTACCTTTTTGAAACTACGCAATAGAAGAAAAATGTTCAGTATTGCAAGAAGTAAACGTCCTGGTTAACCCAAAGTGCAGAATTAGCCTTTAGCTTCAGTGATCCGGTCCTGGATTTTATAAAGGCTGCAGATGGTTTTGCTCTAAAACTGCAGGATTACACAATGTTATAAGGTAAGACGGCTCATGCTGATCCTTTGCGTTTAAGGCTATTAAATGAAAACGTTCCTGTCCGGCTCCTGTAAATACTCCTGTGATCAGTTTGACAGCAGTTATTCATATTGCTAACTCAGCCTGAGCGCTTACCTGAGACCACTCATTACAGGTGACAGGCGGCCTCTCCAGTTTCTCCCATGCCACTCACTCTGCAGCTGGCGCCGTGGTATCCAAGCCGAGAGAAATCGCCTCCCTCATCCGCAACAAGTTTGGCAGTGCTGATAACATCGCAGCCTTGAGAGATTCCTTGGACGAAACCCAGGGAGACGAAGGTGTCGGCCCGGGAGGGACGAGGGCCCTCGGCACTGGACAGTTGCAGTCCAGCCCAAAGTACGGCAGCGACGAGGACTGCTCCAGCGCTACTTCTGGCTCTGCGGGAGCCAACAGCCTGACCGGAGCCCCCGGAGGCCCCCCTAGCTCCAAGGGCAACACCCTTGATCACGGCCATGCCTCTGGCTTTGATGCTATACTCCATGAGATCCAAAAGCTGCGGGAGAACCAAGGTCGACTAGAGGAGTCCTTTGAAAGCTTGAAGGCCCACTATCAGCGGGACTACACAATGATCATGGAGGCCTTGCAGGAGGAACGATTCAGGTGTCGTATCACCCCGCATACGCTGATCGGTCCGGATGGGCAGAAGGAAATTGACCTGTTTGTGATGTACTGCTTTGTTTTGCAGGTGTGAACGTTTAGAAGAACAACTCAATGACCTGACGGAGCTGCACCAAAATGAAATTCTGAACTTGAAACAGGAACTAGCCAGCATGGAGGAGAAGATCGCTTACCAGTCTTACGAAAGAGCGAGAGACATTCAGGTGATTTTCACTCCCAATGAACAGGATGTTTCTGCTTTGTCACCGGAGCAATTTCCCTGACGGTTTTGTCTCCGACCTGCAGGAGGCGCTGGAGGCGTGTCAGACGCGTATCTCCAAGATGGAGCTGCAGCAGCAGCAGCAGCAGGTGGTGCAGCTGGAGGGTCTGGAGAACGCCACAGCGCGGACTCTGCTGGGCAAACTAATCAACGTGCTGCTGGCGGTGATGGCCGTCCTGCTGGTGTTTGTGTCCACGGTGGCTAACTGTGTCGTCCCCCTGATGAAAACACGCAGCCGCACGCTTTCCACGCTGCTCCTCGTGATCCTGCTGGCCTTCCTCTGGAGGCACTGGGACGCCATTTCAGAGTACCTGCATCACTTTCTCCTGCACTCCAGATGACCGGCTCGGAGCGGCCTGCTTGAACAAGGACAGGACGGAGGATTCGGGGGGGGCTGATGTGTAAAGGGAGGGAACACTGACCCGCCGTGCACGTTGAAGCTCAGTGGTCCTAGGGTTGCATCAGAGTGTTGCCACTTTATCTCTTTTTGAAAAGAATACAATAGAGAATAAGGCTAGACGGGCACATATAACAGGCACAGTTGAAGGAGGTGCTGAGAGAACCGCACGCCTGATTTCTCTCTTCTGAGTGAATTTGTTTACATGTGGGAAAATTTGCATTGTTTTCCCACAGAAGAAATTGTAATTCAGAGTTTTATTACTTATGAGCTAATTCAAGTGGTATTGTTTTTGATGTCACCGCTATTTTTAATACTGCTGATTATGAGCTTTTAATCTTTCTTTTAACTGTAATGAGCTGACAGCTAATTTAGTTAGTCCATATTCTCTTTTTTTTTTGTACGTTCTCGCTCTTCTAGTCTCGCTGCTTTGGTTTTTCAGTCTGCTCTTTTGTTCCCCTTCACTCAGTCTTTAAAAATCTCAGCTTCTGTGACCAACTCTTCCTCTTCCTGCTTATTACACTCTGAAGAAGTTGGTGCTTGCACATCAGCTGCGATGCTCTGGTACCACACACACGTCACTGGATCAAATAATAGTGGGTTCCCGATGGATGTGAGAAGTCGGTAACACTGGTTCTGCCTCCACCAGGATGTTGCCATCATGACCATAGAGTTTGGAGTTGCGATTCTGCCCTCTGGGCCAACTGGCTCCGTCTGGCCGGTTGTCTTTTCCGCTGCAGAAGAATAATCAATGAACTGAATGAACATACTTGAAGAGCAATCAAAGTGCTCAAAGACTCAGTGCTTCCGTACTGTTTCTCTTCGTGACAATGAAATAGTAATACTTTTTAGTTGTTCTGTTGTTGTTTTTTATTTTTTAAAGACAAATAAATTTGCTGTTTTAAAATGTGAAATTGAAATTAACTCCAATATCATGAAGTTTCTAAGCTTGTTGGTGTCACTTTGTTTTTGCCTGTTGGGTATAAGTTTAGAATACACTGTACATAAGTGAGAGGTTGTGCTATGAAGACAGTGTGAAGCTTTGATTCTTACGTTAACATCTCCAAAACTACCTATCTATGAGAGTAACACAGGCATGAGGAGTTCCAGGTTTTGATTTGTAGTTAATACATTATCCAACATGTAGGCTATTTTCTGTCTCACTTGTTGCAAATGTAAAGAAAACAGTACAGTTAACACAGTTAATATAGCACTCATTCCTCAATATTTTGAAATGCATTGAGGTCCTCAACGCATTTATCATCATTCAAGCGGCATCAAGAAACGTTTAATAGCAACTGATCATTTAGGAATCCATGTGTTTTTCACGTGTGCTTTTTCCTCCATGTCAAGATTGGTGCTGCGAACAAGGGATATTTGAGCGTGTACAAAACAGTGTTAATTTTGTTGATCAAAACTATGACGAAAAATGTTCGTTAACAACCTTTTTCCCATGAGACTTCGACGAGACGAAGACGGAAACGGAAACGAGCGTACGGTGGCCGAGACGGTTTAACACAAGTCTTCTCACGATGTGGCGTGTGAACTATAGTAATTTCCACTATAGTCGGTGCACAAGAACCACCGATGTGACCGAGCGTGCAGCGTTCGTGGATGATGCAGCACGTGTGACACTTTAATAACCGCCGTTACACGACAATAAACTATATAGACATCTATAGAATTACACCCGCCCAAGTGGCCAGTGAGAGAGACGCTTTACTCGCCACAGCCGGATTCCACCCGGATTTGGCGAGTCGGCGGGTGCTGATGTCAAGCCCGGTTTCCATTTAAGTGCTACTAAAATTGAAATTAAAAAAAGTATTGTGACTTCCTCAACCCTCAGCATTTTCGTCTCGTCTCGTTAACAAAAGTTAGAATAGATTTTGTCGTTTTTTTCTTCAAAGATCCGTTTTCGTCGCGTCTTAGTCTCATGGGAAAAAAGTCGTTAACGAACATTTTTACTAAGCAACATAGACGCGCGAACACACGTGTCAGGTGGAGGCTTTTGATACAACTGTTACAATATGTCTATTAAATGTGACTAAAACGAATATGCATTTTCGTCGAAAGACTAAGACTAAATCAAAAATAGCTGCCAAAATTAACACTGGTACAGAAGAACATCGTTTTTTTTCTCCAGAAGATGCAACACAGCAAGTCAGAGTCAGGGACAATCAGTCAGGTTTGTAGCTACAACTCAGACAATCATTTAAAAAACAACTCGTTAAAATATAGCCGGTAAAACCAGAGGTTCTTCTACTCAATTCAGTTGAATTTAGGTGATTGTTGTGCTTTCCTGGTACCTTCTGTGTTGTTGCTGCTAAAACTCACAGTATCTTAAAATGCCCTTTTCAAGGACAAAAACAACATTTTGATATCTTCCATCTAATTGTGATGAAAGCAATGCATGAAGGATGAAGATAGTAACCTCGTACCAGGTAGAGGTGTCACGTTCATATTCTCCCCATGCAGAAGAATTCCGTCTGCTATTGTGATACAAAAATAAAGAATACGGCCTTTGGGACAATCAAATGCAGTTATTATAAAGAGGTTCATCTGCCTACCAACCAAATCTTGACCACTACACAACTGACTGTTTCTTCATCTTTCCTCAACTTATCAGAACTGTGGCGTCCCTCGCTCAGGTTTGGAATTATTGATTACATGGTAGCATTAAAAAATGGATTAATCCAGCGAGATGAAGGTCATGGGAGAACAAGGGTCGGACAGGGCAGTCCACGCAGGGCACCCTGTACATCCAGGCATCGGGCTTTTGACGTCATGTTCCACGAGCTCTAGGAAAACAATGCAGACTTGAAGAATGCTCTGGAAATTTTAAATCCTTCCACCAGCAGGCCTGCGGCCACAGCGGGGGCCCTACAAGAAGACTGATAGTGCTCAGCGCCTCCCACGGTGCTCTGCAGGCGTAAAGTAACTGCTTTTCTATTTTGCAGGAGTGAACAGTTCAAGGAGTTGACTAGAATAGTTAACTTGAAAAGATGAACTTGCACATCAGCCTCTTGAAAGAGCCACAGATGTCTTTTACAGTTTTATCATTAAAGAAAATACCAATAGTGCTACATTTAGTTGAGCAAAGTCTTCTTGGAAGGATTTTAATAAAGGAACCCTGAAAGTTAGGCTGACGTGCACCTGGTCTTGAAATTGAAAATGACACAAAAAGCAGATCCACCAATATAAGGGTATTAATTTGGTCCCCATCATGAATGTAGTTTAAATACCTCAATGTCAGCACATTCAACTTTTAACCAAAATTCCAGGGTAAGGCAACAGTTTAGGGTCGAGTATACAAAGAGGGCTCAGCACAAGACAGCCAGGTCATTACACAAATTTATAAACATGCCAGAAAAAAGCAAAGTAATCCTAGTTTCAAACATTAATCCAGGATCTCTTCAGCAATCTGGTGCGGAAAACCCCCCCCAAAAAAACAGCAAGACTCAAAGTCCTCCTCTAAATGCACAGAAAGGAGTAAGCACACAAAATCAGAAAATTAAGATTTTATTGCAAAACAGTATAAAATATCAGTTCAGTGTATATTTATTCAGCAGTCTTCCGCCCTCGTTTTCCAGTTGCTTTAACAGTGGGTGGGTCGCTGCCTGCTTTAGCAGCTTTGCTCCGAGATGGCCATCCTGCCTTGGTGGTCTTTGGTGCTTCAGAGGCTCCTTCACCGTCCTCCTTCACCTTCGGCACAGCCTTTTTCGCTTTTGGCCTTTTGGCTGGCGCAACCTTTGAAGTAGGTGGGTCTGAGGTAGAAAGTTCTTTTTCCTTCTTTGGCTTTTTTGGAGGTTTGGCTTCCTTTAAAAAATAATAATAATAATAATAATAATAATTCAAAGCTTTGACCAGAATTTTAAAGTATGTTGTGGTTTTGTTTTCCGTTTGCTGGCATGATTTTGTTTATTTACTGGATCCAACTATCCAGTCATACACTGTCGTATGGACCCAGTGTTTTTTGTGGCCTCAGATGTGTCGCCTTGCCTTTACGTGGAAGCCTACATGTCAGTTTCCCCTCCATCTCAGAACACAACCTCACCTCCTTAGATTTGTCCTCTTCGTTATCAGCATCGCTCTTCTTCGCAGCACCTTTTAGAAGGTAGAGGCAATTAAAAACAGACACGCCTCAACATTATATCCAGGCTTAATCGTACCCGCTTTCTTGAGCTTCTTGGCTACATCCTTTGCCTCCTTCAGCACGTTGGGATCAACATTCTCAGTTTTTGGCTTGGCCTCCTTCGCGTTTGGCGCGAGCTGGTGTCAGAGGACAAAACAGCAGCGATTAAATTGAGTTCAATTATTTTTACCAGATTCGCCGAGTCTACTTGGGACACCTCACCCGAAATTTCCCCGTTGCGCCGGTGGTGACATTGGAGTTGGCGGGTCGCACCAGCGTGCCGGTCTCGATTCCTTTCTTCAGGGCCCTGCGGACCAGGTGCTTCAGCCTCACCAAATCCACAGAGGGGTATTTCTGTCCGATGAAACTCTGGATCGCTTGGGAGGAGACGCCCTTGCGTGAGTCCAGCTCTTTCAGGGCTTCCTTCACCATTATTGCGGTGGAGGGATGGGTCGCAAGTTTGCGCAGCGCCGCAGCATCTAAAGAGGAATGAGACCAAAGTTTTACATAATTGGATCAAATGTCACCTTAAATTAAATGACCAATTATATACAAAAAAAAAAAAAAGAGCACTTGATTTCTTCTCTTCCACCGGGGCATCGCTTGGGGGCAGATCGGCGGTGTCTTCCGCTGCTGGTGCTGTTTTTTTAGGAGGCATTACTGAGTATTTACAATAAAGAGGGAAGAACTGAGCACTAAAAGCTACACGTGTCGTGGAGTCTGAGAAAAAGAGCGATGCTGCTCTTTATGCATCTACTTCCGGTAAAACGAGACCAGGTGAATCTCATCAGCGCCAGGTGCGATCAATTAGGGGTTTAAATGAAAGTCGTCTGCGACCTCGTATCGTCTGCCTACTTAAAGCACTTTTGAATCATTCCAAAGGGTCCAATTACTTTTTTGCAATATTCTGGGAAAATATATTTTGAAGAAATGTATGGGTTAGTCCATAAAGTTCATTGTTGAAATTTACAAATATATTCTGGGTTAAAACATGTCTTGACTTAAAGCACACACTGAACGAGTGGATTTAAAATAATAAAGAAGTGGTGCACAAACCAAACCTCTCTGTGTCATGAGTTAATATCTTAAAGATTCGTGAGTACTAAAATTGCAATCATCAAATGAATGCAAAAAACACTATCCACCATAATCTTGAAGTGAGATGCAGATGTAAGTGTCGTACTGTCGGGACAAAAATGGAATAACAGCATGTGATCTGAGGGCAGACCATGAGCACGCTGAGTGTGTGAATAGGTGCAAGCAATTTGTGAGCAAATGAGGAACAAACTCTCACATTCACTTATAAAGTATTCAGGCTCAATGCTGTGGCCAAACGGATCTAAAAACATCGCAGGCTCTAATAGATGTATGTTTCTGTGGTTTGGTTGTGTGATTCACCGGAAATGCTATCTGTGGTATTCTGAGAAGCAGTTCGGCAAAATGATACGTGAGTACATCAAAGTTCACTTAGACAAGCATCTTCTTTGGAGTCGGTCTTATAGGATTGTTCTTCATCATGGCTGGACGCCTGCTGTTTGTCACCCTCATGTGTAAGTCAAACCTCCTTTAGATTCTACACTATTTAAGTTGTACAATTACAAACTGTAGGGAAGATTCTCACTTGCAAACATGACATTAATATATAATTCCACACAGTTCCATCATGCTATACTACGTATGTATGATCTTTCCTTGTAGTTGGTGATTTTATGTTCTCTGTTTTTTCCTACTTACTGTTTTTTTGTGAACTTATTGTATAACTGCAGTGCAGACTCTAAACTAATTTACTCCTTTGGTTGAAAAGTGTCTTGATCTCAACTCCAACTTGTGTTTCACAGAATTTCACTTAGGGTGGAGTTTTAATCTTCTCCATTTCTGAAGGTATTAATGAATTATTATGTTTGTTGTTTGAACATTTTGTATTTCCGACAGATTCCTGTGCCAATACTAAAACACAAGGTCAGTCTCTGATCTTTCATCTTCCATTTAATCTATCACCATTTTACAACAGGAATTGACCTAATTAATGGAGTTATTCAGTATCTACTATTTTAAAGGGTTTACCTCTGTATTTCCAGCTCGTCCTCAACTCATAATGAATTCAGCGGTGATCTCAGAGACGGAAACAGTCACATTGGACTGTCGAGCTCCATCATATCCTACTGTCCACCAGTGTTATTTCACCATTATCGGAGCAAAACATGCCAAAGGCTTCACTTGTGTGCAGACACTGACAGGAACTGAACTGTTGAGGATGTCAGACCAGAAAGCACCTGCTGAGGTTAAAGTGGATTGTTATTACACTGTAATGGTTGGAGACGTGTATCATCCATCTGCACACAGTGTCACATCATCCATCACAATCCAAAGTGAGTGACTGCTTATCATGCACAGTAGTGACAGCGAGAGACAACTAGGTTACGCTGTGTCGTATTTCAGGTGTTTTTAAAGGGACTGAAAAAAGGGACAAGCGAATAATTAATTTAGACAAACATCAGGAATTATGCCTCCACATTTGAGTGTTTTGTTGCATGTAATTTGTTTGTATGTGATGCTGTGACAGCAGAGTCAGAATGAGTTAATTAGCCAAGTACAATACATTTTCCGACAGAACAGCTGTTTAGAGGACAGTGACAGTTGAATAGAGGGCTACAGGTTTGACTCATCTTCTAGGCCAACCTCTGAAAGTTAGTGTGACCCTGGTTCCCTTTACATAAAGCCCACGGAATGTTTTTATCAAGATAATCTTCAACAAATGACACAACACACTTTTATGATTGTTCAAGCACATTTTATATAAAATACATATTTTTAAGGTTTTCATATGGATTTCTTCACTAGATTTTACCGTCAGCAGGTCTTGTGCTTCCGCACAATTCTAGATATATTGTACGTGATATTAAAGAATCACAAATTGTTTCTCTTGCTTCCTACTTAAGTTTGTATAAATACTGTCCCCCACACTCACACATGACGATGGCGGGTCCAAGCTGATCCTCTTTTGTTGTAGATGTTGTCAAGTCGAGCACGACGCAGACTAAGACGGCATCTGCTGTGACCACAGGTAGAACCTACGTGGAAATAAAATCCACATTACCACAAATCCAAAAGTTACAAAATATTTCTATTCAGCAGGTCTTTGTGCTTCCAGGCCTGTAACTACTGTAAAGCAAACATCAGGTAACAAAATTACAGATATATAAAGTCCCATTTTATCAATCACATATTTGTATTGTGTTATCTTTGAGTGTTATTACTGTTTTGTTAAATCTTTTTCTTTTATCTTAACTTTTAGACAAATATTCATGAGCACACAGACAATATGAATACATTATATATTTTTGTTTTCCTCATCAAAAGTAAATAAAAATAACATTGATAACAAATATAAAGGTATTAAATCCCTCAATATAGTTGTTATTTTTAAAGTTATAAAATATTTCTATTCAGCAGGTCTCAGTGCTTCCAGGCCTGTAACTCGTATAAAGCAAACACCAGGTAACAAAATTATATATTAAGTCACATTTCTTTGATCACATATGTGTTTTGTGTTATCTTTGAATGTTGTAACTGTTTTATTTTATTTCAACTTTTAGACAAATATTTATGAGCACACAGACAATATGAAAACAATATATACTGTTTTTGTTTTCTTCATCAAAAGTAAATAAAAATAACATTGATAACAAATATAAAGGTATTAAACGTTTTTGAAATGAAGTTTCTTCTTTCAGCAGATCAAACCTTTGGACCAAGAAACTCTGGTAGTTTTAGTTCTCCTCCCCTCACAACAGACAAACCAACATCAGGTGACACGAATACTCACATTTCTTCATTTTTTTTTACATTTCAATATTTCACCACTCAACACCTATGAATTTAGAACCAGGAGCTGATATTAAAGGGTGTTGCTCACACATGATGCTGACGGGTCCAAACTGATCCTCTTTTGTTGTAGATGTTGTCGAGTCGAGCACGACGCAGACTAAGCCGGCATCTACTGTGACCACAGGTAGAACCTACGTGGAAATAAAATCCACATTACCACAAATCCCTCAATATAGTTGTTATTTTTAAAGTTATAAAATATTTCTATTCAGCAGGTCTCAGTGCTTCCACGCCTGTAACTCGTATAAAGCAAACATCAGGTAACAAAATTATATATTAAGTCACACTGTTTTAATCACATATGTGTTTTGTGTTATCTTTGAATGTTGTAACTGTTTTATTTTATTTTATTTTTATTTTATCTCAACTTTTAGATAAATATTCATGAGCACACAGACAATCTGAAAACAATATATACTGTTTTTGTTTTCTTCATCAAAAGTAAAAAAAAAAAACATTGATAACAAATATAAAGGTATTAAACATTTTTGAAATGAAGTTTCTTCTTTCAGCAGATCAAACCTTTGGACCAAGAAACTCTGGTAGTTTTAGTTCTCCTCCCCTCACAACAGACAAACCAACATCAGGTGACACAAAGACTCACATTTCTTTATTTTTTTTTACATTTCAATATTTGGTGACACAAATACATTTCTATATTGTTTTTTCCAAATATTTATTTAATATTCTTACCACTGAACTCTTTTTTAGAACCAGGAGTTGAAATTAAAGTGGGCTGTGATCATGTGTTTCTGCTTGGTTTGAGTAGTACGTAATGCTCTGAAATTAGACAGTAAAGACCTGTTTCTGATTATATATCAGAATTTCATGATGAAGCTTGCGTGCAACGTTAACAGTTAAATTGTCAGTTGAGAAGCAACACTTTGCCTCTCCTTTTTTAGATTGTGTTCTCTTTTTGTAGGCATTCAGTATTTTCACACTCCTTCTTGCTTCTGTGTTTGTTGTGAAACTGAAACTGAGATGATTGTGGCTTCCGAAACAGAAATGCAGAGATGGATGTTCATGGTGATTGCGATTTGTTTGGGAGGTTTTTTCTCTATTTCCTTACTGGGACTGGGCCTTCTGTGTAGCAAAAGAACATTGGGTAAGAACTTGACTTTTGTGTCAGATATGAACTGTCAAAGAATTTGAGCAGAGGGTCAAAGAGACCCTTTTGAACACAACTTGCATGTAACTCTGTTTAGAGAACAGCATCAATTACCACATTTGCATTAATGTGATTGGATGTTAGTAGTTCCACACCTGTGTATGAGACAAGTATTCCAGAGAGAGCTAATGCCAAAACAAGCACAACTTCCAAGGAAACTGCCTCATGTAACAATATGCTTTTCTCTCTCTTATATTTTTCAGAAATAAGTTCTTACAGGAGGTGAGATTTTTTGAAAGTTGGTATTATATTATACGTTCATCTTATTCACTGCAAGTCGCTGCAGCAGGACTCAGTTGTTGAATGTGCAGAGAGAGTCCATCCACTATCCTCAACTTCACCATGGCAAATGGGCTCATAGGAGTTTGGAGAAAGAAAAATAAACTTTATTGATATTATGCTTATGTCACGGTTAGGCTTTACGTCTCGTTTTATTTTGTAGTTTCATGCCTCTAGTGTCCCTGGGTTAATTTACCTTCCTGCCTTGTCCTGTCATCCCCTGTGATTGTCTGCCTTGTCCATGATTGTTTCCACCAGTGTCCAATCACCTGCACCTTCCCAGTGTATTTAAGCCATGTGTGTCTCCTGTCCCCTGTCGCGCCATTGAATGTTCAACCTTGTCTTGCCTGTGAGTTCCTAGTCCGTGTCTGCCTTTTCCCCCCCCCCCGGTGATTCCGGATTATTTAAAATTACCTTTTGTTTTCAAAACTCGGCGTTTGAGTGCTGCCTCTACCTACCCGTTCGTGACACCTTAATGTCCTACAATGCACTGTGCCTCTTGTCTAATGGAGGACAAACTCCGTCGGTATTAACGCTTGTTCCCCTTTATTTCTGTATAGGTCACAAGCTGATGTCACTGGTAATATGCACACGTAGTCAGACATCATCACTATTATTTATATGCATATTTATATTTTGGTCTTTCAGGGTATTCGGGTGTGTTTTACTTGATGTTGCAGTTGTCATAATATTACATTACATGTCATTTAGCTGACTCTTTTATCCAAAGCGACTTACATTGCATTTTTAACCCATGTTCTTCTATATTTTTAACCCATCCCGGACATTGGGAGTAGTGTGCAGCCGTAAAGGCGCCCGGGTGTCTTGCTTAGGAACACTTCTACATTGGGACATGGAGCAGCCAGGGTTCGAACCGCCTTGCGGTTCCCGGCACACCCTGTCTACTTCATGCGCCACCGTCGCTAATATGAGATATCTTGAACATGGAGAATTGGTAATAAATATATAATTTGTCAAGATGGATTACTTTTTTCATTTATTTATGAAATCCTCTCAATTCCTCTTGCCTCCTATTGATTGGAGCTTTTATTTCCAAAATACCTTCCTGGCTTGTTTCAAATTATATTAAATTTAGGGGCGCACAACAGATTCTTATAAAGATCAGGTGGAGCGTATTGTTGGCTTTTTACAAAAAACCAACTTGACAAAAAGCATCATCTTTGTGTGCCGTTGTGTCACATTTGCAGGTTCTGTGAAACTGGAGGAGCAAACACTTACACATGAGAACGTACGTTGAATGAATTAAATATGTATCCAATACAGGTTTTTAGCTACAGATGAAATAAAAACCTTACAACATGTTTCTTTTTTCTCCAGCACGCCATGTTCCAAATATACGCCAATATCCCCAACGAGCCACCTGCATCAGCCAAACAGGACGCAGTGTAAAGCAACCTGAAGCCACATTGAAACACAAGCATTTTATACTGTGTAGAGGAACGGTTGGGCGGACAGTCAAAACATTTTTTTTTAAATCAGTTTCTTTTACATTTTTTAAACATAATATTGTTTGTGAAATTGCAATGCAAATTGTAACTGTAACAAACGACAGGTCTCAGCTGGCTTTAAGATAATGTTAGCACACTTCATATTTTGTTTTACAGGGAGAAAAGATTTTAGAATTTTGACATAGAAATACAAACAACTGATGTTTCTTATGTTTTGCAGTTAAGCTGCAAAAGTTGCAATCGTCACCATTATTATTTTGTGAAGTTGGAGGCTGTTGATTAGCACCACATTGTAGACAACTTCTTTCTCTTCAAAGTCAAAATAGTATAAGCTTGCTTCTTTAGTACTTGTAACACAATGCCTGCTCAATTAAACAAATACAAAAATAAGATGACCGTGTGTTCTGGTTATATTTTCTTTTTCTGGGGGGCCGCTTCCCAGCTGGAAATCGTGTACTTGCTAGCGAGAATTAACTGGTATCTATTAGCAATGCTGAATACCGCCTATAATCATCCTACCTTGCCTCATGTCGGAATGATGAATGACTACGAAACCTCGGCCATGAACTCCCCAAATACAGACAGTCAGGACAAAAATGGAATAACAGCATGTGATCTGAGGGCCGACCATGAGCACGCTGAGTGTGTGAATAGGTGCAAGCAATTTGTGACCAAATGAGGAACAAACTCTCACATTCACTTATAAAGTATTCAGGCTCAATGCTGTAGCCAAACGGATGTAAAAACATCGCAGGCTCTAATAGATGTATGTTTCTGTGGTTTGGTTGTGTGATTCACCGGAAATGCTATCTGTGGTATTCTGAGAAGCAGTTCTGCAAAATGATACGTGAGTACATCAGAGTTCACTTAGACAAGCATCTTCTTTGGAGTCGGTCTTATAGGATTGTTCTTCATCATGGCTGGACGCCTGCTGTTTGTCACCCTCATGTGTAAGTCTAACCTCCTTTAGATTCTACACTATTTAAGTTGTACAATTACAAACTGTAGGGAAGATTCTCACTCGCAAACATGACATTAATATATAATTCCACACAGTTCCATCATGCTATACTACGTATGTATGATCTTTCCTTGTAGTTGGTGATTTTATGTTCTCTGTTTTTTCCTACTTACTGTTTTTTTGTGAACTTATTGTATAACTGCAGTGCAGACTCTAAACTAATTTACTCCTTTGGTCGAAAAGTGTCTTGATCTCAACTCCAACTTGTGTTTCACAGAATTTCACTTAGGGTGGAGTTTTAATCTTCTCCATTTCTGAAGGTATTAATGAATTATTATGTTTGATGTTTGAACATTTTGTATTTCCGACAGATTCCTGTGCCAATACTAAAACACAAGGTCAGTCTCTGATCTTTCATCTTCCATTTAATCTATCACCATTTTACAACAGGAATTGACCTAATTAATGGAGTTATTCAGTATCTACTATTTTAAAGGGTTTACCTCTGTATTTCCAGCTCGTCCTCAACTCATAATGAATTCAGCGGTGATCTCAGAGACGGAAACAGTCACATTGGACTGTCGAGCTCCATCATATCCTACTGTCCACCAGTGTTATTTCACCATTATCGGAGCAAAACATGCCAAAGGCTTCACTTGTGTGCAGACACTGACAGGAACTGAACTGTTGAGGATGTCAGACCAGAAAGCACCTGCTGAGGTTAAAGTGGATTGTTATTACACTGTAATGGTTGGAGACGTGAATCATCCATCTGCACACAGTGTCACATCATCCATCACAATCCAAAGTGAGTGACTGCTTATCATGCACAGTAGTGACAGCGAGAGACAACTAGGTTACGCTGTGTCGTATTTCAGGTGTTTTTAAAGGGACTGAAAAAAGGGACAAGCGAATAATTAATTTAGACAAACATCAGGAATTATGCCTCCACATTTGAGTGTTTTGTTGCATGTAATTTGTTTGTATGTGATGCTGGTTCCCTTTACATAAAGCCCACGGAATGTTTTTATCAAGATAATCTTCAACAAATGACACAACACACTTTTATGATTGTTGAAGCACATTTTATATAAAATACATATTTTTAAGGTTTTCATATGTATTTCTTCACTAGATTTTACTGTCAGCAGGTCTTGTGCTTCCGCACAATTCTAGATATATTGTACGTGATATTAAAGAATCACAAATTGTTTCTCTTGCTTCCTACTTAAGTTTGTATAAATACTGTCCCCCACTGTTGCTCACACATGACGATGGCGGGTCCAAGCTGATCCTCTTTTGTTGTAGATGTTGTCAAGTCGAGCACGACGCAGACTAAGACGGCATCTGCTGTGACCACAGGTAGAACCTACGTGGAAATAAAATCCACATTACCACAAATCCAAAAGTTACAAAATATTTCTATTCAGCAGGTCTTTGTGCTTCCAGGCCTGTAACTACTATAAAGCAAACATCAGGTAACAAAATTACAGATATATAAAGTCCCATTTTATCAATCACATATTTGTATTGTGTTATCTTTGAGTGTTATTACTGTTTTGTTAAATCTTTTTCTTTTATCTTAACTTTTAGACAAATATTCATGAGCACACAGACAATATGAATACATTATATATTTTTGTTTTCCTCATCAAAAGTAAATAAAAATAACATTGATAACAAATATAAAGGTATTAAACGTTTTTGAAATGAAGTTTCTTCTTTCAGCAGATCAAACCTTTGGACCAAGAAACTCTGGTAGTTTTAGTTCTCCTCCCCTCACAACAGACAAACCAACATCAGGTGACACAAATACTCACATTTCTTTATTTTTTTTTACATTTCAATATTTAATTTTTTCACCACTCAACCTATGAATTTAGAACCAGGAGCTGATATTAAAGGGTGTTGCTCACACATGATGCTGGCGGGTCCAAGCTGATCCTCTTTTGTTGTAGATGTTGTCGAGTCGAGCACGACGCAGACTAAGCCGGCATCTACTGTGACCACAGGTAGAACCTACGTGGAAATAAAATCCACATTACCACAAATCCCTCAATATAGTTGTTATTTTTAAAGTTATAAAATATTCCTTTTCAGCAGGTCTCAGTGCTTCCACGCCTGTAACTCGTATAAAGCAAACACCAGGTAAGAAAATTATATATTAAGTCACATTTCTTTTGTAGCACCCGTATCACCACTCTGTGAGTCACTCACGTGAGAATGGGGGGTGCTTGGGTTCGATGTATCGTAAAACCTTTTAGCAAGAAGCTATTTAAAAAATAAATGAGACCCAGAGATGGATGTTCTTTTAACAAAAGTAAAATAAATAGGGCAACGCCCTTGTTTATTTAAATACAATAATTAATTTCCCCCAAAACCCAATATTACCAAATAGAGAAAAATAAATAACCAAAACTTCCCCAAAACATAAATAATAAACTCCAAATTCAGTGATACAACCCCAATAGTATCAAGGACGTTACATCAAAATATATGTTCGAAATGTTCCCGTTCCTCAACTCGGAGAATACCAGAGTTCAACAATAACAACAAAAACTTTCCCCTCCAAGTGTCATGAAACAAGTATCAGCCGATGCGGTGTTGGGCCCAATCACCACACACAGCCACACATGTTCCAGTTACTCACGGCAACGATATGTACGGAAAGAAAACACGTTGCAGACCTGTTTGGTCTGGCAAAACATTGAGAGCGCCGAAATCACTTTCAAAACATTGAGAGCGTGGAAACTCGGGTCCGCGATGCGAGTCACCGACACGTCCGCCCGGCCACGCCCACCGTGGCTAGCAAGCTCGGCTCCCTCGATGGCGACCTCCGCTGCTTCTCCCCCGCTTCGTCCGACGGGGTTTCAGCTTTGGTTTCTCCTCCGTTTCCAGGCTCACAAACACACCGAGTCCGCGGTCCACTCCTTCCAGCCTCCCGCGCCGGTTTATTCTGCCTTCTTGTCTCCTGCTAGCGTCTTTTTCTCTTCCCCAAAAACGCCGGCGTCCCCTCTCTTCACGACTTCTTCTCTCCTCCTCGAACCCCCAAAACTTCCAGAACTTTCCAGTCACGTGTCTTCCCCGTTGTTTTCCCAACCAATCACCATTGGCTATACAGCGCGAATACACCACTGACCAATAATACGGTAACAAACAGTAAGTACTAAAAGACTAACGGCCTAAAGCCTCTGGAGATAGTATTTAACTAAACATGAACTTAACATTAGTATTCATCACTATGACAAACATTACTCCATGCACAACAAATAAACATCTCCCCACTTAGAAATCAGGTGTCCCCTATTATGTATTTAATGTAAAATAAACATTTACTTTTTCTTTTTATAGGCAGGCACCTAGTTTTGAAAGTATGACTATAGTCCTAAGGTCACCAGGGGACTACACTTTGATCACATATGTGTTTTGTGTTATCTTTGAATGTTGTAACTGTTTTATTTTATCTCAACTTTTAGACAAATATTTATGAGCACACAGACAATATGAAAACAATATATACTGTTTTGGTTTTCTTCATCAAAAGTAAATAAAAATAACATTGATAACAAATATAAAGGTATTAAACGTTTTTGAAATTAAGTTTCTTCTTTCAGCAGATCAAACCTTTGGACCAAGAAACTCTGGTAGTTTTAGTTCTCCTCCCCTCACAACAGACAAACCAACATCAGGTGACACAAAGACTCACATTTCTTCATTTTTTTTTTCTCCAATATTTATTTAATATTCTTACCACTCAACCCTCAAACCAGGAGTCGATATTAAAGGAGGCTGGGTTCCTGTGTTTCTGCTTGGTTTGAGTAGTACGTAATGCTCTGAAATTAGACATTGAAGCCCTATTTCTGATTATATATCAGAATTTCATGATGAAGCTAACATTGATAACAAATATAAAGATATTAAACGTTTTTGAAATGAAGTTTCTTCTTTCAGCAGATCAAACCTTTGGACCAAGAAACTCTGGTAGTTTTAGTTCTCCTCCCCTCACAACAGACAAACCAACATCAGGTGACACAAATACTCACATTTCTTTATTTTTTTTTACATTTCAATATTTCATTTTTTCACCACTCAACACCTATGAATTTAGAACCAGGAGCTGATATTAAAGGGTGTTGCTCACACATGATGCTGACGGCTCCAAACTGATCCTCTTTTGTTGTAGATGTTGTCGAGTCGAGCACGACGCAGACTAAGCCGGCATCTACTGTGACCACAGGTAGAACCTACGTGGAAATAAAATCCACATTACCACAAATCCCTCAATATAGTTGTTATTTTTAAAGTTATAAAATATTTCTATTCAGCAGGTCTCAGTGCTTCCACGCCTGTAACTCGTATAAAGCAAACACCAGGTAACAAAATTGTACATTAAGTCACATTTTTTTAATCACATATGTGTTTTGTGTTATCTTTGAATGTTGTAACTGTTTTATTTTATTTTATTTTTATTTTATCTCAACTTTTAGACAAATATTCATGAGCACACAGACAATATGAAAACAATATATATTGTTTTGGTTTTCTTCATCAAAAGTAAATAAAAATAACATTGATAACAAATATAAAGGTATTAAACGTTTTTGAAATGAAGTTTCTTCTTTCAGCAGATCAAACCTTTGGACCAAGAAACTCTGGTAGTTTTAGTTCTCCTCCTCTCACAACAGACATACCAACATCAGGTGACACAAATACATTTCTATATTGTTTTTTCCAAATATTTATTCAATATTCTTACCACTGAACTCTTTTTTATAACCAGGAGTTGAAATTAAAGTGGGCTGTGATCATGTGTTTCTGCTTGGTTTGAGTAGTACGTAATGCTCTGAAATTAGACAGTGAAGCAATGTTCCTGATTATATATCAGAATTTCATGATGAAGCTTGCGTGCAACGTTAACAGTTAAATTGTCAGTTGAGAAGCAACACTTTGCCTCTCCTTTTTTAGATTGTGTTCTCCTTTAGTAGGCATTCAGTATGTTCACACTCCTTCTTGCTTCTGTGTTTGTTGTGAAACTGAAACTGAGATGATTGTGGCTTCCGAAACAGAAATGCAGAGATGGATGTTCATGGTGATTGCGATTTGTTTGGGAGGTTTTTTCTCCATTTCCTTACTGGGACTGGGCCTTCTGTGTAGAAAAAGAACATTGGGTAAGAACTTGACTTATGTGTCAGAAATCATTGAGTTATTCTTTGCTCCCTGCTGCTTGATGAACTGACAAAGAATTTGAGCAGAGGGTCAAAAGAGGCACTAAAGACCCTTTTGAACACAACTTGCACATAACTCTGTTTAGAGAACAGCATCGTTTACCACATTTGCATTAATGTCATTGGATGTTAGTAGTTCCTCACCTGTAAGTATTCCAGAGAGAGCTGGACTTCCAAGCAAACTGCCTTATGTAACAATATGCTTTTCTCTCTGTTGTGTTTTTCAGAAAGATGTTCTTATAAGAGGTGAGATTTTTTATAATTTTTCAGAAAAAGTTGAGGGATGACTTGATATTATTTTAGACGTTTATCTTATTCACTGCATGTCGCTGCAGCAGACTATGTTGTTGAATGTGTGGAGAGAATCCATCCACTATCCTCAACTTCACCATGGCCAATGGTAGTGTGGAGAAAGTAAAAAATAATCTGTAATGATATTATGCTTAGTGTCCTACAATGGACTGTGCTTCTTGTTTAATGGAGGACAAAATCACACGGCATTAACGCTTGTTCCCCTTTATTTCTGTATAGGTCACAAGCTGATGTCACTGGTAATATGCACACGTAGTCAGACATCATCACTAAATTATTTCTATACACATTTAGAATGTGGTCTTTCTGTTACACTTGCAGGTTCTGTGAAACTGGAGGAGCAAACATTTACAAATGAGAATGTACGTTGAATGAGTTGAATATGTATCCAATACAGGTTTTTAGCTACAGATGAAATAAAAACCTTACAACATGTTTCTTTTTTCTCCAGCCCATATACCATCTCTACTCCACTATCCCCGACGAGCCGCCTGCATCAGCCCAGGAGGAAGCGATGTACAGCTACCTGCAGCCACAGTTGAAGCACTAGCCTTTTATACTGTAAAGAAACTGTTGAGCGGAAAGTCTTCTTTAATCCATTTATTTTACATTTTTAAACATAATATTCTTTGCAAAAATGCAATGCCAATTGTAACTAATGAACAACAGGTCTCAGCTGGGTGGCACACTTGATATTTTGTTTTACAGGGAGAAAAGATTATTGAATTTTTATATTGAATTACAGAGAATGGACGTTTACTTTTTGCAATTGTTGAATAGGTGCAAAGGTTTCATTTTGTGAAGTTGGAGGCTGTTGATTAGCACTACATTGTAGACAGCTTCTTCTTTCTCTTTAAAGATTCAAGTCAAAGATGGGTCAGGATTTTTTTCTGCATGCTGTCATAAAACAGCATAAGCTTGCTTCTTTAGGACCTGTAACACGATGCCTGCTCAATAGAATTAAACAATTAAAAAAATAAGATAACTGTGTGTTGTGGTTATATTTTCGTGTTAGAGTGCTAAAACAGCTGTAAATAGTGTAGGATAAACATCTATTAGCGATGCTGAAACCGCCTATAATCAACCTAGCTTGCCTCATGTTGGAATGATAAATGACTAGCAGGAGTGCTGCAAGAGTCGGGTTCAGCGAGGTGAAGTGCATACTGGCGTGGGGTCTTTATTAGCCCACATGTGGGGTGGGGGCCTCCCCTTCCTGCTACAAATCACAATGGGTTTGACAAGTGAGGTTCGTAGGTAGGTATTGTGAAATGCAGAACTGAGCGTAGGGACCTGAGGGGAACACTTGAAAAGCCTAAATCTAAATATGAAATTATTTAAATTAATATTGATTGTAACAGCGTGCGTGGTTGGCCTAGACGGTACAGAAGACATGTCATGCAGCGCTCGGCTGTTTATTTCAGCTGAGAATAAAAATATTTCTGTCCGAGCCCCCGAGTCAACGCTCATGTCACGTCAAGGCGAAATACTCTCAGCTGTTGGGTGTATATGCACAAACCACAGACTCTCCCTCTGAGCAAGTTTGAATTGTGTCTGAGACACATTAATAGAATATATACATATAATAATGTCCTTTGAGGGAAAACCTCTCAGAGGATCAACCAGCAATACAACAGATCTCTGAGGAGGAGGTTGTTGAAAGGAGCTTCAGCAGCAAACGTCCTTGGCTTGAGTGTTTCAGCTTGATGGTTTTTGCACTTGCAGTTTACAGGAAACATTTTTTTTTCGATCACGTAGCTCAGTGCTACTAAAATAATGATGGCAGAATCTTCACCTTGCACAGAGCAAACAGACCCCGTGGAATACCTGCATCTCAAATTGAAAATAAACCATATGTGGCGTGAGGGAGTCTACAACTGAACAAAAATACGCTCCCTCTCTCAGGTCTAACACAAATGCTGCAAGACATTCTTTTTTTAACTCTATCGTGAGCTTTTTATTCTTAAATCCAATTTAAGGCTGAAGACTTTTACTGTCATTCGGATAAATGTAAGGATTAATAAATGCGACAGACTTATATGTCTACTGACTATATATGTGTATTTCATAGCGGCAGGTTTGGAGGAAAGGAGAAGGCGGCAACAGTCTCAAAATTACAATATTAGTCTGACATGATGGACAGTATTAAATATATTTGTCATAAATGGAGGCTAAAGTCGATATTTGTTCTAGTTTGACACATACCATTTATTCTGCAGGGTCTAGCTGCATATTAGATGCAGCATCACAGTTAGCTCACATGTAGCTCACAGCTACTAAAGTAACTGTGTAATAATGTGCTTGCACTGAACACAGACCTTAGGAAGGACACTGTTACGTTCCAGACTAATATTAGACATCTGCATTTCAATTTTTTATTTTCCACTAGTTAGGCTGTATCGCAGCCTGCTTTCAAACTGCATTGCAATATTAAAATGCCTTTTTCTTTTAGAAAAACGTCAAATTAATTATTTTTAGTTTGACTTATATGTAGCGAGAAAAAAAATCTTATTTTACGACTGTTTGTAATTTGGATATCATCTTCTTCCCCTTAGTGTTAATAATGTTTTGTATTTGGTTGTATTGTATGACTACATGCATAAAAGTTTGCATGCATTAACAACTTACGTGTTTAGTATGTCTCCCGTCGCTACACACACACACACACACATGCACACGAACACACGTACACCAGCACACACACAAGAAAATAACACAATTGGGTAAATAAAGGAAGGAAAATATTTCTTTGCATTTATTCATCAGCTTTCTCAAACATGAGGTTCAGCGTATTGCCTTTCTGACAAGTTATGGCTGCTTATATGTATGAGTCATTCTGTGATCTTCTCCATGCATCTTTAGCTCGTCTGAAATGTTGTGTGTTGATGAGTGAATTGGGAGAATAAATAATAAGTTATAATTTCCCATCATCTCTCAGCTTTTTAAAAATATGATCCACCAGACACCTACAGACACCAAAAATAATCAACATACAAAATAATATATATGTATAATGACAGTTATGATGGCACTGTCAGCTCTTTTAAGCAGCTTACTGCTAAAATAAAGACACTGCATTCTTTTCACACGACAAAGTGAATTCTTACATTCTTTTGACTTTTTCCTCATAATAATGACATCTTACTATGACTTTTTGCACGTAGAACTCATTTTGTACATTAACAAGAAATACCTTGTTGTTAATGTTGACACAGTATATGTCTTTCTCTTATATAATTTCAGCACACATTCAGCATATAATGGCAAACTGTCAGTGGCATTATCTGCAATGCTCTGAGCAAAGTCACTGAGAACACCCAGAAATCGCGTTTACTTTTTCTGTGGTCTTTGCTAATGTTTTCTGCATAAATGGATGCGCGTCTCAGTGCTACATATAAACATTTTTCCTCAGTGGAGCGCTGCCTGTTGCAGAGAGGTGTGAGCAAATTCATTTCTGACCGGCCATGTTGTGTGTTTAAAGCATCTTCTGGTTGATTTAGGCCTCACTGATGTCCAGCTCTGCTGCCAAAGGTCACCTGCTGATGGTCGCTGCTATCAGAGGGAGCAAAGCTGCAGTCAGAGGACTGGAGAGGCGTGTTGCTGAACCACACTCCATGGCATTTTCCTGCAGAAGACACAGACTATTGTGATACATATGGATCTGTTCAGGGTAACAAATTGAAAATGAACATGGTAAAAAGTTGGAATTAGCTGAAACTATGCTGTCGAGATCACTTCTTAGTTTTGAATTCCCCTCGATGGTCGACTGGCTTCACACGTGATGCATGACTTATAAATACTGCTTGCATGCAGACAAACCCACATCTTCGTACCTCAGGGTGGAAAGGATGACACGAGTCAGGCTTCTTTCTGTCCTTCTGAAACTTCAGTCTGTCACATTTCAGTGACTCATTGTGTTCAAAGGTGTCAAGGGTGTAAATACATCAACTGAACACGTTCACAATTTCAGAACTGTTTTAGGCTGAAGGAACACTTAAATATTGCAACTAGATTATTAATTATTAACATTAAACCTAAATAATTAGTCAGTGACTCAAATAGTGTGCAATGTACTTCCTGCGTCTGCTTCCACATATCAAACATCTGCGTTGCACCAAAAAAAGGATATACATTATCTCGTTGGGGTCCATGGTTACTGGAGGAGAACTGCTGCAGTCACACTTATTGTCCACAACAACCATGAAGAGGTTGCTGCTGGGAATCTGCTGTATGACAAAGGACCTGCGGCCCAAACAGAGACGGACTGTGGAATTAAACTGTTATGTGCTTATTAACCTCTCCTGTATAAGAAAGGCAGCGCTTGTTGATATGCTGTTATACTGTTAGCCTGACACGGTACCTGATGCAGCCCTCACAGTCAATGTTGCCTGTTGTTTCTTTGATGGTGCGTTCGGAGACAAAGGCCGGGTATTCCGTATCACAGGGCACCATTGGGGGTCTCCCCCGAGATCTCTGAGCTGAATGTGTAAGAAATTTAGCTCCAGTTATTTCTCAAGTTTCTCAACAAACCCACAGAAAAATAAAAGAGACCTCCGTCTTTCCTTTTCATAATGTCTCATACATTCAGTTACACGCCCGTAATGAACAACTACAGTTACCTCTAGCGGAAAGATCCACATTCCACCAGCTGTAAAGGTTGAATTCTAGCAGAAAACTGTTAAGAGAAAATACTTATTATTGCCAGCTAACACAAGGAGGAATGTTTATTTACACAGAATAATGAGTAATCAGCAACTCTTAACTATCTGTACTGGTTGACCTGTTCAGTAATGAATACAAATGCTTTTTTTTCTAATATTAGACTTAAGTCTCCAATTTTCTATTTTTTCTTCAAATACTAACTTGTATTTACAACTTACAGTACTACTATTATAATGTATGGCCTCAGTCATGTACACTTTTTAAAATGTTTTGGTAAACTTACATGACAAGTTCAGTCAGGAGCCACTTTACAACAGTGAAAGGCTGAAAGAGAAAAAAGCTGATGTCAAAATCTGAAATGAAATGCAATTGTGTTGAAGGTTGTTTCATTTTGGACTGTGCTCTGCGATGATTTTAACTGGGGGGATTTACAAATATAGATGTAATTATTGCTTCTAACGTCATCTCGTGCCTTACATCCGATAGTGTGCGTGCACTGTCGCTGCTCCCAGAGTAATCTCTGCAGACGGCCTGGTAATCATACAGCGCAATCCTGCAAAAACAAACAGCAGATGTATAATAACCATCAAATATGACGTCTATAGCAACATTCCTTTAAAGGTATAATGTGTCATTTCAGGACGGAGAGAAATGTAATGCTGTCTCAGACCTTTTGAAGGATCCCATTTGGAGAAGTTTGTTCATAACAGCACCCTCCACCTCTCCAAAGAAGAGCCCTGTCTGAGAGAGAACGCATGTCAAGGCACACACTGGGTGGGACAGATGATGGGAACATCCTGTGACAAAGCTACTTTCTCAACCAAAATGTATTAATTTATTAAAGACAAATTTCATCAGCATAGAAACTTAAATTATTTACAAGCGCTCTGGTTGGAGTCAGTGTGTTTTACCACCAGATCGGACCCTTATGGGGTTTCTGTGGGATGTTCTAACGAGCAAAATGAAAAGTAGACTTTTAATGTCTTCCGATATCTTTCATCCTGCTCTTTGATTTGTCTTCTTTGGAAAAATGTTGCTCTACATAGATTTCCAGCACTTGTGGGCAAAAATATAAGAACAATTGAACCAGCTGAGGTAAAATAATCACGTGTTCATCTTACATCATCCAGATGTGAACATGCACATACAAACATGCGCGGAGTACCTGAGATTGCTCTTCTGTGACAAGAATGAAGGCATTGTTGTCAATGAGATAACAGTTGATGTCCTGTCAGAAGGGTACATAAAAAGATTGTGTTATGGAAATAACATGAAAAGGAAAATGGAAGTTGACCTCATGTGAATGATCTTACCGCGTTATCGCAGCTTATGCTACATTTTCCATCCAGAGTTGCACACTAAGAACAAGACATGAGTAGTAAAGCTTTACAGCTGATTAAAGAGTTCATTCTTTGTCAAATGCTGCAGTAGTTGTTGTGTACCCACCTGTCTGCAGGCAGTCCAGAACTTCCTTTGAAAGAACTCCAGCTTCATCTGGATCCCGACAGCTGAGCACAAAACCAAGCACATAAGACGCCGCGCAATATTATTCAATTAGTCCCAACGCCAAGGTGATCACGAAAAAGCAATTAAAGCTTCTTACCTGCAACGATTGGAGACTTTCTGTCGTCGAGGAGCTGAATCGCTGTGCTGGCCAAAACCACACTCTTATTTTCTAAAGCTGGAGAGAAAAAGCAGAGAATATTCTGAGTATACTTTTTTCTCACTAGATGGTGCCCTTTATTCACCGGTCGGCGGTCCAAAAGAAACATTAGTACCAGTTCATTACATTACAGCAAATTCTGGTCAGAGCTTTCTCCACGGCAGGATGACTCCAATAATTCTGAAATGGTTTGAAATGGTGATGGGAACATTTCCAGTTATGAGTGGATGCAGTCATCGTTAACAGAGAAATGGTGGTAAACGTCCCGGAGAGTGAAGCTGAATCCTCTATTCTCTATGAACGAGGCCCACGTTAACGCCATTGAAGCTGTGAGGGAGGCGAGCTGGGCTGCGCATCCTATCAGTGGAAACCAGTAAAAACCACAGTCCAGAACAAAAAGAGGGACATGCAAAAAGACAGATTAAGACGTTAAAATTCTCAATGACCATAGTCGGCGGAGGCGTTTCCACAAAGTAATTATACAATGCTGCACTCGATAAGTGAAAATACAGTAAGATGGAGAGGCCGGTTTTGTTCAGGCTCTGGGGACTTTTATTTTGTAATGCAAACTTCAGCTCTTAAATCTATGGTTTAGTTCTGCATACCTGTGCTGAAGGGGATGGAGTAGAGGAACGTGCCGGGGACCTGTTCCGCCGCTCTCTTGTACCACAGAGGGAAGTGATCAGCATTAAAAACACCCTCCTTGTCCTCCGCTGTCACAAAGTCTCTGGGGAAGCATGCAGAATGAAAGTGAGGAGAGGAGCAACGGACTAGATTAATCAAGCGGCCTCGCCCCGTGCTGTACGTAACGATTAGAGGGATGTTGAGCCGCAGGACTCACTGATTGGAAAGCTGATCTGTGGGAACAAACAGGTTGGTCCTCGACAGGCCGGTGCGTGTTCCCAGGAAGGCGATCTCCACTCCTTTGTCTGAGTTCCTGTCGGTATGAAGCAGAGTAGTGAAACACTCCTAACTGATGTTTGAACAGAATTGTACAATGCTGTCTGGTTTTTTAGTTTGTCTCAAAAATGTCCTCATGTGTTTCCTACATTCTTATTGTAAATAGTTGCATCCTCGTCGTACATGCCAGTTAAACGGCTTCCCTTTCCTTGGCTTTGTCAAGTAAAAACGTTTTCTACCTCAGAACAGACGAAATACTCCTCACATTACAGAGTAAATGTCCAGACATGCATTGAAACTGGATGCCGAGGTTGTTCTTCCTGGTTTGAAAGGCTATTTACGCCAATAAGAGCTTAATTAGCAATTATTTAAACCTCAGTTATAAACCATCACTTTAAGAGTAATTAAAGTAAAGTAGTACCAACGTATTCTTACTCTGACTTGTTGAGGGCCAGTCCAGTCCAGTAGGCCTCCAGTGGAGCAGTGACCACAGCATCAAATAACACCTCCTGGATGAGCTCTCTGTCACCTGCAGAGTGTTGTTTAAAGATAACCAAATATCCATCACTCCTGTAACTCGTACCAATTATGTTCACTCTTCATCCGAGTATTAGAATTAAAACTGTGGATGAAATCATGCTCTGTGTAGCCTGGTTCGTAACGGTGCGACTCGGCTATCGATTACATTTGAGGTGTGGTCTGTGGCCCGTCATGAAGAGCTTGATGGCTTGAATCTGGGTCAGGTGACGGTGCTCGTGCTGCTCCTCTGTGTTGCAGTAAGTCCTGCGGTCCGTAAAAAAAAAAAAAAAGAGCCCCCGCTGTTACATCAAAGCCCCTCAGCCTCCCCTCCACCCCCCCGTATCCCCGATGAACACAGAGGGATAACCTACATAACGCATGAATGCCCGCCGCCACAACCCCAGCATTACCATTCATCTGCCAGGGCGACATCTGGCTGTTCCAGATCACGGAGCCCTGAAAAACACAAGTCAGTTACGCTTCAGCAACGCCGGCCCGAGTGACATGCAGGGCAGCGCATTGCGGGCTTTAAAGTGAACGGCCGAGTCACGGCGACATACCGGCTTCAACGGACACGTTTCCCCTGAAGAAGTACTTCCCGTGACCCCTGGAGAGAGCCACTCCGACACTGTCGACACAGAGGAGGGAATCGATGTTTAACTGGAACCAAGATGTAATTCCCTTCTACTCAATAAACTGACACGTCGTTTTTAGGAGTGTAATGGAACTTGTTCTCCACCTGAAGGGTGTTCCTTTGATGTCAGTGTAGTAATAGTCATTGTGCATCTTCAAGACGCGCCTCTAAAAATAGCAGAAAAATGTAGATTTACTCCTTAAGTCTGGAAGACAACCGAGAGAAGAACCGTGATCTGAGGAAGAGACGATGCGCATGTTTATCTGCAGCCTCACCCCTCTATCCACCGTCTTCTTCACCTCCATGGAGAAGGTCCCCGTCCTCCTGTTCACCATAGAGTTGCGTAGCTGAAAGATAACGCACACAAAAAGGCCCTTAGAGCAGAGGAGTTGAGGATGGGTCATTGAACGGGCAGATTGTGTGCGGCTGCCATTTCCGTAGGTTACGGTTAAGGTTATTCTTATTGTTTGTGTTCATTTTAAATGATTGATCATTCACGAGTAACATTGCAAAATCAAAATCATTTCTCCACTGCAGTCACATGCAGAA